>NC_045979.1:13683886-14283886 GCF_010909765.2 Amblyraja radiata
TTTGGTCCTTTTCCTTAACTCTCCTCCCAACACCCTAAATCCTCCCTTCAAGACCTCTTCACTTTTTTTACCTATGTCATTTGTACCAATATGTACCACGACCTCAGGCTCCTCTCCCTCTGATTTCAGGATATCTTGGATGCGTTGAGACACGTCCGAGACCTTGGCACCAGGGAGGCAGACCACCATCCTGGTCTCCCGACTGCGTCCACAGAAACGCCTATCTGACCCCCTAACAATAGAGTCCCCAATTACTATTGCCCTCTTCTTTTTTTCCCTACCTTTCGGAGCAACAGGGCCGGTCTCTGTGCTGGAGGCCCGTCCGCTGTTGCTACTCCCGGGTAGGCTGTCATCCTCATCCGTACTCAAACAGGAGTACTTATTTGCAAGGTGTACCGACATTGGAGTACTCCCTCGTTCCTGCCTCTGCCCCTTGCCCTTCCTTAGCGTGACCCACATGTCTCTCTCCTGTGGTTTTGGAGTGACCACCTCCCTATAACTCCCCTCTATGACCTCGTCACTCTCCCTGACAAGACAGAGGTCATCGAGCTGCTGCTCCAGGAACCTAATACGGTCCCTTAGGAGCCCCATCTCTCTGCACCTGGTGCAGATGTGGACGTCTGGAGGGCCATCCGACACCATGACCTCCCACATCTGACATCCAGAACAGTACACTGCTCTGACTGTCATTCTCTCGCCTTACCCTGGATCCGATACCAGTACAATACAATAGAAACTGCTGGGAGAAATCAGCAGGTATCTGACTCACAACAACTGCTCCCTCTTGCCCTTTAAACTGTACCTTTATTATATAAACAAAAAGCACTGTACCTTTAGCCCACTGTACCCTTAGCCCACTGTACCCTTAGCCCACTGTACCTTTACTAAAGCACTGTACCTTTAACCATAAAGCATAAATGCTAACCTGAGGTTGCACCCAATCAGCTGCTTCCTCTAGTCTGCTTCCACCAATCAGCGGCTTCCCCCAGAAACCCTCCCTATGTAGTGTGGAACGTTACGGGAATTGGTAAGCCCTGACCCTCCACCGCTGTCTCCAACGGTCCCGGGCCTCTGTGAAAACAAGCCCCGTGCCCGATTTAAGTACTCACCGCCCTGACCCTCCTCCGCTGTCTCCAACGGTCCCGGGCCTCTGTGAAAACAAGCCCCGTGCCCGATTTAAGTACTCACCGCCCTGACCCTCCTCCGCTGTCTCCAACGGTCCCGGGCCTCTGTGAAAACAAGCCCCGTGCCCGATTTAAGTACTCACCACCCTGACCCTCCTCCGCTGTCTCCAACGGTCCCGGGCCTCTGTGAAAACAAGCCCCGTGCCCGATTTAAGTACTCACCGCCCTGACCCTCCTCCGCTGTCTCCAACGGTCCTGGGCCTCTGTGAAAACAAGCCCCGTGCCCGATTTAAGTACTCACCGCCCTGACCCTCCTCCGCTGTCTCCAACGGTCCCAGGTCCTCTGACATGCCTGCTCGACAGTTGCTGTTTGTTGACTATGATTGTCATGGATCGAAGCAGTCTCTTTGGGGCCGGCTCATCTGCTTCACCATCAGGAACTGCCTCTTGAGGTGATTCACCTGCTTCAGGCTTTTCAGCGTCTTGAACTCAATTGAAAGAGGAAAAAGAAAACAGAAAAGGAATGAAAAGTAAAATAAATCAACATCCTCAAATATATCTTTTCATTTTTCAAAGTAACATCATATGACCATTACCTTTCTTCCTTCTAGACTTTGCTATCGCTCGATTTATTGTTGTTATGTTGCAGAAGTGACGATAGCACTCTGCATGATAACCCGGGATACACTGCTGCCTCCTAATAATAGAAGATAATATGTGTCAGAGTGTATTTTACATCTTTTCATGTTTTATATTATGTAAGACAATATAGACATATCAATGAGGAAATTAAACATGTATGCATGTCCAGGTAGATGTGATGGCAAGTCTGCAAATTATCAAATTAGTGTTCATTAAAGCACAGTGCATGTCCACACAAAACACTTTTTTGTGGACAGGCTCTGAAGAGTGGAGGGTCAGAAGCTGCAGAAAAAAAAATCTCATATTACTTAGGTCTGCATGGACTTCAATTCATAAAGTGTCAACCTCTAATGTCAATGAGACTTACACTGTAATTTACTACAATTGATAAGTTATTTCAAATTTAAGTAGAGGCTACAGAAAAAAAAATCTCACAGTCATTGTCTGCATGGACTTCAATTCATAAAATTTCAACCTCTTAATGTTAATGAGAATAACAATAGGTTATTACCATAGAAAAACTAGTTCAAGTTCACATATCACCAATTCATTTCTACAGAAACATCAACCATTTCTGACAATTTCTCACTGCAATGGCAGCCTATAAAGTGCGATCAATATCCCTCCATTTTTCTCCAGTGGTCGGGCACCCCCCCCCCCTCCCCGCCCGCGGCGATGATCCGCGGCTCCGCATTCGCGAATCGGCCGCTTCTTAATTGAGACCACGGCTTCACTCTATTAAGTACCTAGGCCCCGCGGTCGGAGCACTTTTTCCCGGTAAGTTATCGCAGGCAGCTCCGAGATTAGCTGTTAAAGACTTATTAGACTACAACAAGCTGGCATTAGTTACAATGTTTAATTGACTGTGTTATGGATACATATAGTTTAGGCCCTCAACTTCATGAGTGAATGAATGAATGAATGAATGAATGAATGAATGAATGAATGAATGAATGAATGAGTAAGTGAGTGAGTGAGTGAGTGAGTGAGAGTGAATGAATGAATTTATTCACATTATAAAAGGGTGCAATTAAATTAATTAAAGTCCACACAGATAGATTTTCATAAATTCAGACTTTAGATCTAACCTTTCAGTTAGAGTTGATTCCTGGCTGCCTTCTTTGTGTTCCAGCACCTCAGCAGGGACTTTGCTTTCAAGGCTTTCTTCCACTTAGCAGCACATTCTTCAGCCTTTTTCATGCTTTTCTCACTAAATTCAATTACCTTGCTGCAAGTTTCCACGACATGTATTCCACAGAACAACAAATCGGAATCTCCAGTAAAACAGGCATCAGTGAAGCCCTCTCAGCTATGATGTGTGCTAGCCTGAAGCAAAGCGCGTGATTGGCCAACTGGCATACAACTCAATGTTAAACGTGCTTTGATTGGACTAAATATTACCCGAATTTTTTCCGTTTTTTCTCTAATTTAATAAAAATGTGCAAGTCTTGTTCATGACGGGTTTCAGGGGTGATTTATATCATTTTTTTACACAATATGTGAAAATGTCATGTAGTTTGGTGACTTGGGTCACGAAACAGTAGAATAAAGCTCCTCGGTCCACAGCCTATAACTTCAGATAGCTCTTGCTCTCTCACTTCATCCCCCCCCCACCCCACACACCTTCATATTCTGCCACTAGTCCAACTATCTTCTTTGTCCTATCCGCTCTCCTGACATCAGTCTGAATAAGGGTCTCGACCCCTCCCCAAAGATGCTGCATTTTGTGTCTACCTTCGATTTTACCAGCCACTGCAGTTCTTTCAGAGTTCCCTTTAACACACCTAGGGTGCCATTCTTCCAATGCAAGCATGTCCCAGTCTCGCTGGAGGTGGTGGCATTGCTCCCAATGTGCTCCAATGCAGCATGGTCACTGGCAGAGCAGAAATGCAGTCAGCACTCTATCATGCAGCATATTCACTTTCCTAAAGCAGCCCACTTGCACCAATGTTATTCGGCGCTTCACACTGCAGCTCTACTGGAGCCAACGCAGCCCAGTTGCATATTTGCCCCTGCTGCTGCAGCCCAGCTGCGTCATCCATGGCCTGGGGCATGAGAGGCCAAATCCTTGGGAGATGGATAAGTAATTATTAATGATAAAAAAGATTATGGGGAGAGGGTGGAAGAATTCGGTTGAGAGGGAAAAATTAATCAGCCGCGATAAAATGGCGGAAATGGGCTTAATTCTGCCCGTATGTCTTGTGGTCTTTATGTTCTGGAGGAGGCAGTTGAACTGGAAGATCGCGAACAATTAGGCGTGCAGTATCTCAACCACGGCGCTGATCACGAAGACCATGGCGATCGTGCCGACGATGGATGTTATGCCTTTGAGCAGTCGCCGGTTGATGTGGCGGTGTACCACTGGCTGCTCGGGCGTCTCGAGGTGGAAGGAGGCGACCCTACGCCCATGCACCCAGCAGCGGTAGATGCTGCGGGTGATGGGCATCACGCTTTTGATTTTGTAGATGCCGCCGCTCGTGGCATCGACCAGCCGGTGTCTCCCGTCACTGTTGCCACCTCGGGTGATGAAGGGGGAGTCGCGCTGCCAGAGAACGGGCATGTACACCGACGCCCCCGGGCATGTCATCCGGGCGTTGTCGAGGATGTCGTGGTACATCGACTGCAGTAGTGTTGTGCGAGGCTCCATCCAGTCGAACGCAGGCTCCCGTCCCCACCACCACCACCATCAATCGCCAATCTCCAGCAACAGATTGGCTACAATCACCGTTGGTGTCTCCTCCTTCTCGCACGGCTCGCAGCACATCTGGTAGTGGAGTTCGGCGCCGTGCTGGGGCAAGGACTGCCCAATGTGCAGCTCCATTAGGCCGCAGGGCAAGGTGGTGCCATTTACCTCCAGTTCCTCCTCCTCGTTCTCGTCGATCTCCTGGCTGAGCTTGGCATAGCAGAAGCCCATCATCTTCTGCTTCCCCATCAAATTGCATCGGTCACAGTCCTTCCATGATCTCCAGCGGGTGTAGAGCCGGACCATGTACCGGGAAGAGCCCAAGTTCACCCTCAGGCTCCGGTTTGACAAAATGCTCCCACCCAGTCCTTGGTGGGACACGTAAAGCAGAGACGAGTCCTGCACATCCACCTGGTAGGCGGCTAGGATGGAATCAGCTGACTTACACAGGTACAGGCCCGTGTCTGAGGTCCACACCATGTTCATAATCAAGGAGCCTCTCCGTAGATTGGCTCGGCTTCCCTGTTCGCCCATCGGCCCTTGGTACACCCTCAAGTGCCCGGGTCCGATGAAAGTGCGGGGTTTGGCTTGAGGTTGGCTGAGGTCTTGGTACTGCCAGTAGACGGAGCCTTCCAGTAATTCAGTGGCACTCGGGCAACGCAGGCTGAGTGGGTTGTTTGACAGGAAGGCCAGGGAGCAGGGGACTGTGCCCGAGCAGTTAGCCCAGTCGTCCTGGTTCATGAAGTTGGGCAAGCCGCCTATTAGAAGCAGCATTCCCAGAATGAAAAGCACTACATTTTCTTTACACATCGTACTTCACTGATGGTTCGTCCAGTTAACTGTGGGCTGGAGCAGGGACGTAACTGTCACCACATCAATGCCTCCCATTAGTTTAGTTTAGAGATAGAGCATGGAAACAGACCCTGTGGCCTGCCGAATCAACACCGACCATCAATCACCCTGTCACACTAGTTATCCCACTTTTTCATCCTCTCCCTACACATTAAGGGCAATTTATTTTACAGAGGCCAATTAACCTACAAACCCACACGTTCTTTGGGATGTGGGATATGTCTGGAGCAACCAGAGGAAACCCCTGTGGTCACAGGGAGAGCGTGCAAACTCCACACAGACAGCAACCGACGTTAGGATCGAACCCAAATCTCTGGCTCTGTGAGGCAGCAGCTCTACCTTCTGCACCACTGTGCTGCCTTATTTCTTCATTGACTCTTTGTTCTCATGTCCTGCGCTACTTTTACCTGAGGCCCAGAATGGAGATGTTAATATTTTGTTTTGTTAATTTCATTTTTCTGCATGTTCATCTAATTTTCCTGTGGACAGTATCTACAGAAGTTTCAACAGTACACAGGACTCGTGGGACTGAGCTCTAGGGGGAGGTTGAGAGGGCTAGGACTTTATTCCCTGGAGAGTAGGATGATGAGGGGTGATCTTACAGAGGTGTCCCAAATCATGAGAGGAATAGATCGGATAAAGGTAGTCTTTTGCCCAGTGTAAGGGAATCGAGAATCAGTAGACATAGGGTTAAGGTGAGGAGGACCTGAGGGATAACTTTTTTACACAAAAGCTGGTGGGTGTATGGAACAAAGTGCCAGAGGAGGTAGTTGAGGCAGGCACTATCTCAATGAGACATTTAGACAGGTACATGGATAGGTAGGTTTAGAGGGCCAAAAGCAGGCATGTGGGACTAGTTTAGAGGCATGTTGGTCGGCGAGGGTAAGTTGGGCAGAAAGGCCTGTTTCCACGCTGTATGACACGATGCAATAAATCCGTGGATTACATAGAAATACAGAATTGTTAAGGAACAGATGGAAGCCAAAAGCCCTGTTGAATCTAAGTAGAGCAACCCCATCTGTACGGGTTCCTGCTCTTTCCTCACAGCCCTGCAAATGATTTATCTCATGCCTGTCCAATTCCCCACTGCAGGTACTGATAGATTCTGTTTCTTACACCAAGTTCCAGATCATATGCACGATCTGGGTGAACAAGTATTTTTATACAACTTGTATCTCTTGCTCAAAGGTATTATGTCAGGAAATTCCAGGCACGTAGTTAACAGTGGGTGAAACCCAACATTGAAATGAAGTACATCCTGAACCGAAGCAGATGTGCTGTAAATCGTGGATGAGTTCAGTTACAAATTGCTGGCATGTCTTTAACTCTAATCTGCTACTGGATTCCCCATGGAGTCTAACTTCAAACCCTGATCAAGTGCTGACTTCCCACCATTACAGGTTTAGTTGAGATAATTTAGCTTAGTTGAGTTTAGTTTAATTTAGTTTAGTTTAGATAATTTAGTTTAGTTTTAGTTTTGTTTAGTATATTGTCACGTACACCGAGGTATCGGGAAAAGCTTTTTACTGCATGCGATCCAGTCAGTGAACCAACTATACATGATTACTTACAATCAAACCGTCCACAGTTTGCAGATACAGGATAAAGGGGAATAACGATTAGTGCAAGATAGAATCCAGTAAAGTCCGATCATAAATAGTCCGAGGGTCTCCAATGAGGTAGATGGTTGATCAGGACCACTCTCTCCATGGTGATAGGATGGTTCAGTTGCCTGATAACAGGTGGGAGGAAAGAGTCCCTGAACCTGGAGGTGTGCATTTTCACACTTCTGTACCTTTTGTCTGATGGAAGAAGGGAGAAGAGGGAGTGTCTGGGGTGAGGCTGGTCAGTAAATATGCTGGTGGCCATGCCGAGGCAGCGTGAGGTGTAGATGGTGTCAATGGAAGGGAGGTTGGATTGTGGATGCTCTTGGCTACATCCACAACTCTTTGCAATTTCTTGCCGTCTTGGATGGAGCTGTTCCCATAACCATGCTGTGATGCATCCCGATTGAATGCTTTCTACGGCGCATTGTAGAAGTTGGTGAGGGTTGTTGGGGCCATGTGGAGTTTGCAGATGATTGCTGAAGATATACACAAATTCCTGGAACAGCACATATTTCGCTTGGGCAGCTTACAAACCCAGCGGTATGAACGTTGATTTCTGTAACTTCAGGTATTCCTGCATTCCATCCTCTCGCCACTTCCCCACGTTAGTCATCCTACCAGTTCCGCTATTGACATCCTTGTATCCTCTTGTAGTTACATCGCCCTCAACAATGGACCATTATGGGCTCTTGAGGTCATTTGTTTCCAGCCCTGATTTGTTTTGGACTTTTCTCACCTCTAGTTTATTCCCTACCGCCCCTCCATCTCTAGATTCAGTCTCAATGAAGGGTTATGACCCGCAAGGTCACCTATTCTTTTTTCTCTAAGATGCTGCCTGACCCGCTGAGTTACTCTAGGATTTAGTGTCATCTTCGGTATAAACCAGCATGTGCAGTTCCTTCCTGCACATTCTGTGGTTTTCCCATGTGCTCCACTTTGTTCCCACATCCCCAACGTTTAGTTCAGTTTTGTTTATTGTCACAGGTACAGTGAAAAGCTACAGTGGAAATATGCTGGTAAGTCAATTGGCTACTTCCTGTACATTGCCCCCGGTGCTTGTGGGTGGCAGGAGAATCAACGTAGCATGGATGAACATGTGAGAGAGAATGGGTTTCATGAAATGAGGATTGGCACATTGATGTGTCTTGAATGTGTAGACTCATTTGACCGAAAAACCATCTTCTGTGTAGTAAGCAAATATAAAAAGTATGAGATTCAACCCAATGTTTTTCTGGAGTTCATTCAGCATTGACTGGATTTAATTTAGTTTAGTTTAGAGACACAGTGCGGATGCAGGTCCTGCGGCCCACCAAGTCCTCGCCGACCAGCGATCCCATACACTAGCACTATCCTACACACTGGGGACAATTTATCAAACCCAGGTCTCTGGCACAATAAGGCAGCAACACAACTGCTGCACCACCATGCCACCCAACTATAATTTATTACAATTAATTGATTGCTTTATGGATTTTTGTATATTTATTTGTGCTTTTACATGAATGGGGCTGTGAAGGTGTGGCAAGTAACTAGCGTTCCCCATACACTATTTCTATCTTACAGATTAGAGGCAATTTACAGAAGCCAATGAACCCTACAAACCTGTACATCTTTGGAATGTGGGAGGAAACCGGAGTTCAGTTTGACCACCACTGGCCTACCTGTTAGGCATTTGCTTTCGCTGGTTGCCCTCTTGTGTCATTCAGCCTAAGCATGGTCCAATCATGGATCCACTGGAATGCAGCCCGGACAGTTCCAAACCTCCTGCACCCAGAATCCACCAAATGATTCGAACATGGCCAAACCCAGCCCAAAGCCTCCATATGTATAAGGAAGGAATTGCAAATGGTGGTTTACACCAAAGATAGTCACAACATGCTAGGCTAACTCAGCGGGACAGGCAGCATCTCTGGAGAGAGGGAATGGGTGACATTTTGTGTCAAGACTTCTTAAGACAGACACTTGACCGGAAACGTAACCTATTCCTTTTCTCCAGAGATGCTGCCTGACCCGCTGAGTCACTCAAGCATTTTGTCCCTAACCTGAACATCCATACATTATATGTGTTCAGAGATTTTCAAACATAACTTAAGTGCATGAGACCTACTGCATTTCTTTCTTTCTTTTAAAATCTTTTTATTGTTTTTTTCCCCCAAAAAAAAGTAAAAATAAAACATAAAATAACAGAGCAAAAAGAATAATGATAAACAAAACAATGGTATTGATGCATAGGGATCAGGATTACATTAATAACAGGTATAATCTAATATGAGACCAGTGTTTAAAAGGAAACTTATAAATGTAAAAAAAAATACAGATAAAAAGACTAAAAGAAAAAGAAGCCGCAGGTCTGGTGGACAGTAACACCGGGAGCCCGTGGGTCCCTGGTGGGAGATCGCTTTTCGGGGCTTCCACAACGGCGACTTCTCCCGCCCAAGTTGCGGGGTTGAGGATGACCTGGAGCGGGGCCTTACATCGCCCGGCGCGGCTTTAAATACTTGCACAAAGTGTCTATTGGTTCTAAAATGGTTGCAAAAAGTGTCTATTGGTTCTAAAATGCTTGCAAAAAGTATCTCTATTGGTTCTAAAATGCTTGCAAAAAGTGTCTATTGGTCCTAAAATGCTTGCAAAAAGTGTCTATTGTTTCTATAATGCTTGCAAAAAGTGTCTCTATTGGTTCTGACATGCTTGCAAAAAGTGTCTCTATTGGTTCTAACATGCTTGCAGAAAGTGTCTCGATTAGCTAAAATGCTTGCAGAAATTGTCTCTATTGGTTCTAAAATGCTTGCAGAAAGTGTCTATTGGTTCTAAAATCCTTGCAAAATGTGTATATTGGTTCTAAAATGCTTGCAAAAAGTATCTCTATTGGTCCTAAAATGCTTGCAAAAAGTGTTTATTGGTTCTATAATGCTTGCAGAAAGTGTCTCTATTAGTTCTAAAATGCTTGCAGAAATTGTCTCTATTGGTTCTAAAATGCTTGCAAACTGTGTCTCTTTTGGTTCTAAATTGCTTGCAGAAAGTATCTCTATTGGTTCTAAAATCCTTGTAAAGTGTTTCTTTGAGCTAAATTGCTTGCAGAAAGTGTCTCTATTGGTTCTGACATGCTTGCAAAAAAGTGTCTCTATTGGTTCTAACATGCTTGAAGAAAGTGTCTATTAGTTCTAAAATGCTTGCAAAAAGTGTCTATTGGTTCTAAAATGGTTCCAAAAAGTGCCTCTTGGTTCTAAAATGGTTCCAAAAAGTGTCTCTAGCTTGCAGAAAGTGTCTCTATTGGTTCTAAAATGCTAGCAAAAAGTGTCTATTTTGCTTCTAAAATGGTTGCACTGTCTATTGATTCTAAAATGCTTGCAAAAAGTGTCGCTATTGGTTCTAATATGCTTGCAAAAATTATCTCTACATCGCCCAGCGCGGCTTTAAATAGTTGCACAAACGGTGCTCTATTGGTTCTAAAATGGTTGCAAAGTGTCTCTATTGGTTCTAAAATGGTTGCAAAAAGTGTCTCTTGGTTCTAAAATGCTTGCAGAAAGTGTCTTTTGGTTCTAAATTGCTTGCAGAAAGTGTCTATTGATTCTAAAGTGCTTGCAAAAAAGCGTAGCTATTGGTTCTAAAATGCTTACAAAAAGTTTCGCTATTGGTTCTAAACTGCTTGCACAAAGTGGCTATTAGTTTCAAAATGCTTGCAAACAGTGGCTATTGGTTCTAAATTGGTTGCAAAAAGTGTCTATTGGTTTTAAAATGGTTGCAAAAAGTGTATTGGTTCTAAAATGGTTGCAAAAGGTGTCTATTGGTTCTAAAATGGTTGCAAAAGGTGTCTATTGGTTCTAAAATGGTTGCAAAAAGTGTCTAATGATTCTAAAATACTTGCAAAAGTGTCTATTGGATCTAAAATGCTTGCAAAAAGTGGCTATTGGTTCTAAATTGGTTGCAAAAAGTATCTATTGGTTTTTAAATGGTTGCAAAAAGTGTCTATTGGTTCTAAAATGGTTGCAAAAGGTGTCTATTGGTTCTAAAATGGTTGCAGAAAGTGTTTCTATTGGTTCTGTACTGTAGTTATTTATTGAGCAACATTCACAGCTGTACATTGGATTTATCCAAGTTTTACTTCTACAGTTGGTCATATACATCACGAATTTAGTCGAGATATTTCAGTTGTAATTTTAACGTTAATTCTGAAGTGGGGATGATGGAAACAGCATTTATCAATATATTTTTTTTAATCTGGTGCGTACAAACTGGGTATCTTCATTGCTGTACACAACACATTCATCTAATCTGAATGTCTGGTAATGTGGCGTTTTGACACCTTTAAACATATTGCCAAAAGAACATTCGCTGCATTTATGTCCTTTCTCTTGTTTGTGTAATGTTTAACCTGTCAGATGGTTATAGTCAGTTTTGACAGCTATTATCATAAAAATGTCCTTGCTACCTGTATATTTTGTCGTGGATAAATTATGTGAGAAGCGAGAGTGTTTATGTACCAATAGCAATAACGACACATGCTATGGCCATGTCATGATCATTTTTGGTCCTTCACAGAAAACATGCTTGCATCAATCTGTTGTGTGCATGGTTAAGCATATATGTTACCATAGTCCAGTATTCCATAGACTAAGGAAGAGCATATTGACAGGCAACATAGATAGAACATAGAACAGTACAGCACAAGAACAGCCCCTACAGCTGAGAATATCTGCCGATAATGATGCCATTGATCAATTATCTACCAGCATCTAATCAATATCCCTCCATTCCCTACTTATCCGAGCGAAAACTAAAAGCCTTGTAAATGCCACTAACTAATCTTACCTCAGCCACAATCTCCATTATCAGTTAAAAATGGAACAGGGACATAAGTGGCAGCGTTGGTGCCTTACAGCTACAGAGACCGGGTTCGATCCTGACTATGGGTGTTGTCTGTACGCAGTTTGTACGTTCTTCCAGTGTCCACATAAGTTTTCTCCGTGAGTTCCGGTTTCCCCCCACACACTCCAAAGACATACGTTTGTAGGAGAATTATCTTTGGTAAAATTTGTAAATTGTCCCTCATGTGTAGGATAGTGCTAGTGTACGTGATCACTGTTAGCCGTGGTCTCGGTGGGCCGTAGGGCCTGTTTGCATGCTATATCACTAAATTAAACTAAACTAAACATTAAATTACTAAAACATATTTGGAGATAGACAAGCCAAACGTCATCAATATGGTTCCACTATAGATTTAAAAAAAAGAATTCTGAAAAGATTATGTCAACACTAAAGATCAAACTTCAAGCATTTGAATTGTGTGACATATATGTAATTCAAGCTTTCTCTTCATAAAATATTCCTTCCTACCATAGAGCACTAGTTGATCGTCACGTTGACTATAGTTTGACAACCAATGCCATTGGGATAATGCAGTGGGTTTGGAACCAAGATCCAGGAGCAAGATCCCCAATCCCAGATAACTAAGCATGACTAAGAGGAGCACATTAATGAGTAGGAAAGAAACTGCAGAGAATTGTGGACACAACCCAGACCATCGCACAAACCAACCTCCCTTCCAATGACTCGATTCACACTGCCTCAGCATGGCCACCAGCATAATCAAAGACGAGTCTCGCGCCAGTCATTCCCTCTCCACCTTTCTCCCATCAACACCTCCAGATTCAGGGACAGTTTCTTCCCAGCAGTTTCTGCTCTTATGTCTTATAGTTTTTTGGTTCTTGTGGCCACAGTTAATATGGTCCAATTCCATCAATCATTATGCATCATGCCACAGTGTATATTATCATGTCTCTTTCGTGTTTTTACAAGTTTCTTCAGCATTCTTTCTTTCCAGTTAATCTATCTTATCTTCACAATTTCACATCCCTTTCATTTTGTTGGAGACACAAGAGACTGTGGATGCAAGAATCTTCGTCAGAAAACAAACGGCTGGAGAATGTCAGCAAGCCAGGCAGCATCTGTGGAGGGAAATGGACAGACAACGTTTCATGTTGGGATCCTTCTTCATTGTGAAAGAGTAGAGGGGAGTTAGAAATTGGTGAGGGGAAAGGGTGAGGGAAGTTGGCAAGGGACAGATGGATCAAGGTGAGGAGATGCCCATCACATTGTTCCCTCATCCTCTGTCACTGTAACAGTTCCAAGTTGCAGACGAGATTGACTTATCTTGGCATCATTTTTGGTACAGACAAGTGGGCCGAATGGCCTGTTCCTGGGTAATGGGCCTGGCTGCAATATTTTCTTTGTTCTGTGATCTATGAACGTCATATTCACTAATGCTAAATGTTTACTCTAACAGCCACATAAACAATTGGTGCTTTTGTTATATGCATTTTCTGTTGTACTTTAATTGTAAAGAAAAGGTATTTGTTTCAGTTGGAATATAATATTCAAACGAGTCAGATTTATGGTTTTTAGCATGATCCTGACTATGGGTGCTGTCTGTGTGGAGTTTGTATGTTCTCCCCATGTTTTTCTCTGAGAACTTTGGTCACCTCGCACACTCTAAACAGGTACAGGTAGGTAGGTAAATTGGCTTGATAAATGTAAAAATTGTCCCTAGTGTGTGTAGGATAGTGTTAATGTGCTGGGATCGTTGTTCAGTGTAGACTCGGTGGGCCAAAGGGCCTGTTTCCGCGTTATATCTTTAAACTAAACTAAACTAAACTAAACTGAGAAAGAAGACACAAGAAAATGGAGGACAGATTAGCTAATGATCAGTACACTCTTTGTATAATTGGCCTACAAATGCTTCCGTGGCATGCTAGCCAATTTATACAATACATGAAACCATAGCAAAATCAGTCGGCTTTAAAACACCAGCCTCTCAGCCTTGACAACATGAAAATTAGGATGAGAGATATCTCAGTACTTAAACAATATTAAACATTTCTGCGTAACTTCAACAAAACCTTTAAAAATCACCAACCCAATTAATTAGAATTCTGATACCCAATTCAGCTGAACATGTGAAGAGCTCCAAATAATTATATGTAGGAAGGAACTGTTGATGCTGGTTTACACCGAAGATAGACACAAAATGCTGGAGTAACTCAGCGGGACAGGCAGCATCTCTGGCTGGAGAAGGGTCTTGACCCGAAACATCACCCATTCCTTCTATCTAGAGAGGCTGCCTGTCCCCGCTGAGTTACTCCAGTATTTTGTGTCTATCCTAAGAATTATATTGTATTTGAGAAACAATGAAGATAAATGTTGTCACTTTCGCAATGGTCGGTTGCTATGTGCATTTTCAAGTTTCAATGCCCTTCTTTATTAATCAGAGAAAATCTTTGATTCAGGATGCATTTACCATTCGGTGGCAAATTTAATAAGGTAATGGAAATACTGACTTTCAAACTTCTGCCTGAATTATTGGTTGCATTTACCGATTGTAATTGAGTAACCTAGTTTCATAAACTAAATAGTTTCTGGAAATAGCGAGCCCTCTTCTGAACTAAATGCAAAAAGACAATTTTGAAAATCGTGAGTTGTATTACCAGATTATAAATGTGAGCATCTTTGGAGTCTTTCTGATATCTAAATGTTAAACGAGTTTCCAAAACCTTAATTTATGGATCCCTTCAAATGTATCAGCTTCTTCAGATAACAAAACATAAGAAAAATAAGAAATATCACATGAAATATATCCCGTGCTTTTTTTAATGTATACTGTCTTCACGCTGGTTGGAAATTAATCAGAGGCTAGGGGAATCTGAGCCAAATTCCCAAGTATCTTAACTTAAGCAGAATTGACTAAAACCTCAAGTTATTTGTATTCATTTATGCAATGTGAATTAACGTAATCCTAAAGTAAAGACACTTAAGAATTGTCTATTCAACTAATTGCCTAGGATCAAGCAACAAAGAAACAGGCCGTTCGGCCCAGTATCTATCTATTCTAATGCTGTTTGTCAACATATGATCCATAGCCTACCATGCCTTGGTGATTAGAAAATAGGTGCAGGAGGAGGCCATTTGACCCTTTCGATTCAAATGCTTATTCAGATACTTTTAAGTGTGACACTATCTGCCTTCAACACCCTTCAGAGTGAGAGGTTATTGGGAGCAGTAAGACTGGGGAGGTTACAATAAGATGCAAACTCCGTGCAGACAGCACCTGTAGTCAGGATTGATCCTGAGTCGCTGGTGCTGTGAGGCAGCATCTCTACTGCTGTGCCACTGTGCCGCCCTGAAAAAAACAAATAATAATACTCCTCGGTAATGCACACCCTAGTTCAGTTTGGGGGCTGTGGCGGCGTTCCGGCGGCGGCGACCCGACTTCGGAGCCTCGGAGGCTCGACCGCGGGCCCAGTGGACGACATCGTCGGGAGCTCGCAGGTCACAGGTTAGCGACCTGTTTTTCCGAAGCTCCCACAACAACAGCTTCGTCCGCTGCACTGGAGAGCGGCAGCTTCGACCGCCCCGGGCCACGGAGTTTGAACCGGCCCGTTCGCGGAGCTCGGATTCAGCCGCGGGACTGACTTACTTGCCATCACCCAGCGCGGTCACAACATCGGAAGCCTCAGCGCAGAGGGAGAACAAGGAGAGAAGATACAAGGATTTTTAAGACGTTTGCCTTCCATCACAGTGAGGAGGTGCCTGGTGGACTCACTGTGGTGGATGTTAAATCTGTGTGTTTTTGTTATTTTATTCTATGTTATGACTGCAAGGCACGAAATTTCATTCAGACTGAAAGGTCTGAATGACAATAAAGGATACTTGTTAGTTTGGCCACCACTGGCCTCCCTATGATTTATTAGGCATTTGCTTTCGCTGGTTGCCCTCTTGTGTCATTCAGCCCAAGCATGGTCCACTCATGGATCCATTGGAATGCAGCCCCGGACAGTTCCAAACCTCCTACACCCAGAATCCGCCAAATGATTCGAACATGGCCAAACCCAGCCCAAAACCTCCATATGTATAAGGAAGGAATTGCAATTGCTGGTTTACACCAAAGATAGTCACAAAATGCTAGGCTAACTCAGCGGGACAGGCAGCATCTCTGGAGAGAGGGAATGGGTGAAATTTCAGTCCACAATTATGCACTCCCCATCCATCGATCAAATTAAAAGCCTCAGTGCTTCAGAAATAAAAGAGTGACTATCCAGGCAAGAAGAATGAGCACATTTGATATAAGGATAGACACAAAAAGCTTGAGTAACTCAGCAGGATAGGCAGTATCTCTGGAGAGAAGGAATGGGTGCCGTTTTGGGTCGAGACCCATCTTCAGACTAGCCAGGGGAAAAGGAAATGAGATTTAGACATATAAGGGTGGTGGTGGAATTATATTTACTACCTCTCAATGCTCATTACCAACCCGAGAAAAATGAACTGATTCTACAGTACATGAATATAAATTCGGGAGAGTTGCATGAAGGAAATAATGAATTTTAAGATTCGTCAAAGATACATTATTCGCAACGACCAAATCAATAATCATAGATTAAAGAAATATTGCAAGGAAACAAACTTTTCAAAGTAAAATAGAATATATTTATTGGAACAACAATAGGTAAATCTTAATTATATATTAATTGGAAACAACAATAGGTAAATCTAGTTAAAATATCTGTAGGAGCAGTGCTGGTATTGTGATTTTTTTCCTGCAGATTGCAATATCTTAAAGAGAACATCCAGATTTGCAGCAATTTTCAATCGGTCATCCCTTCTGTTGCTTAGCAACCCACAGATTCTATTCTTCCGTTCACATCAAAGTCACGTTAAATAGTGTGATTAATGACAGAGG
The DNA here is from genome assembly GCF_010909765.2 of Amblyraja radiata. Classification (NCBI taxonomy): domain Eukaryota; kingdom Metazoa; phylum Chordata; class Chondrichthyes; order Rajiformes; family Rajidae; genus Amblyraja; species Amblyraja radiata. Next base: position 13,700,525 of record NC_045979.1, read on the forward strand.
GATTTAGCAATCATTTGGATCCGAAGAAACGCAAGGAACGAGTTTTGGTTTATTTAAGAAAAATATGTTAGCTGCTAAATGCTGGTGTGAGACTGAAGAGGATTAAAGAGTTGCTTCTTCAGTTTCTTCTTCAGAGCTTTCTGATGTTGTTTGCAGAGTTTTACCCAGCTCTTTAAGAGGTCTTGTAGTAGGACTTTGGGGAAGTTTCCTCTTTCGCATTTAAAAGTACCGTTATTCCCCGTTATTTAGCGGCGATTTCTGATGACGTCACTTACGCAACGTCAGGCATCTCCGGTGAGTCTTTTTAGATCGGTCCCATCTTCCTAATCGTCTTTTTTAGTGATTTAACGTATTCGTCGGAAGCGGAGCTGAATGCTGCGCCTCTCACAGCTGCATGGCGCCACCAGAAGTCCCCAATAATAGATTTTAAAAATATTGCAAGGAAACAAACTTTTCAAAGTAAAATGGAATATATTTATTGGAACAACAATACGTAAATCTTAATTGTATATTAATTGGAAACAACAATAGGTAAGTCTAGTTAAAATATCTGTAGGAGCAGTGCTGTTATTGTGATTTTTTTCTGCAGATTGCAATACCTTATAGAGAATATCCAGATATGAGAAAAATATGTTAGCTGCTAAACGATGGTGTGAGACTGAAGAGTATTAAAGAGTTGCAAATTGTGAAGCCAGATGAAGGAATGTTAATGGAGCAGGCAGGAGGGGAGAAATAGGAGTGGCCAGTAGACTGCAGACACTGCAGTTCTTTCAGAGTTCCCTTTAACACACCTAGGGTGCCATACTTCCAATGCAAGCATGTCCCAGTCTCGCTGGTGCAGTTCAGTGACGGTGTCTGTAATACAGATTGTCTCCACAGTATCAGTACGCTTAATGCAGCCAGGTTCACGGGCAGAGCAGTCACCAAATGCAGCGCCGTAATTGTCTGCTTACACACCAATGTCTTTCCAATTCAGCTGTTGCAACAGGTTCCATTGTGCTGCCTCTGTCCCTTCACTGCAGCAAGCTCACATACATGCCGCTCAGGGCTGTGTCCAGTGCAGCTCTGTCCCTAGAGCAGCTCAGCGGGCAGTGACCGTTGAAGGTGGTGGCATTGCTCCCAATATGCTCCAATGCAGCATGGTCACTGGCACAGCAACAATGCAGTTGGCACTCTATCACGCAGCATATTGATTTTCCTAAAGCAGCCCACATGCACCAATGTTATTCGGCGCTTCACACTGCAGCTCCACTGGAGCCAACGCAGCCCAGTTGCACATTTGCCCCTGCTGCTGCAGCCCAGCTGCGTCATCCATGGCCTGGGGCACGAGAGGCCAAGTCCTTGGGAGATGAATAAGTACTTAATTAGTAAAGACAAAAAAGATTACGAGGAGAGGGCAGAAGAATTCGGTTGAGAGGGAAAAATGAATCAGCCATGATAGAATGGCGGATATGGACCTAATTCTAGCCCCTATGTCTTGTGGGCTTTATGTTCTGGAGGAGGCAGTTGAACTGGAAGATCGCGAATAACTAGGCGTGCAGTATCTCAACCACGGCGCTGATCACGAAGACCATGGTGATCGTGCTGACGATGGTTGTCATGCCTTTGAGCAGTCGCTGGTTGACGCGGCGGTGTATCACTGGCTGCTCGGGCGTCTCGAGTGGAAGGAGGTGACCCTACGCCCATGCACCCAGCCGCGGTAGATGCCGCGGTCGGAGGGCTTTGCATTATTGATTTGGTAGATGCCGCCGCCCGTGGCGTCGTCCAGCCGGTGGGACCCGTTACAGTTGCCACCTCGGGTGATGAAGGTTGAGTCGCGATGCCAGAGAACGGGCGTGTATACCGACGCCCCCGGGCACGTCATCCGGGCGTTGTCGAGGATATTGTGGTATACCAACTGCAGTAGTGTTGTGCGAGGCTCCGTCCAGTCGAACGCAGTCTCCCGACCCCACCACCACCAATCGCCAATCTCCAGCAACAGATTGGCTACGATCACCGTTGGTGTTTCCTCCTTCTCTTACGGCTTACGTACTTCTTAAGATGCCTTTAATCAAAATTTTAAGTTACGAGAAGGTGACTTGGAGCCCATCCGAACTGGCAGTATTTTTCATGCCGACATGGGGCTCAAATTGACTGCAACCGCAACGTTCCAAACCAGCGCGTTCCACAAAATCCCACTCGCAAGATGATTTAAATGGCCATTAATTTACAGCAACTAAACACTAAATTCCTTCCATTTGGCCTTTAAATATATGACAATGAAATTAAAAAATCATATCATATTGTGAATTTTTGTGTGAATGTTATTTGGATATTTAGGCTATTTTAAAATGTAAATCTTTTCTTAAGAAATGGATAGATGTTTAGATCTAGTAATTGAATTTTGGAATTAGCTACAATTGGGTAACTAACTAATTATATGCTTTAATTTCAGGTCATCCAAGTAAGATTGTTTAATATTTGTTTCAGAATGCTTCAATCTATAATAACTGAAAATGTCTTTCAGTTCACTTAATTTTTAATAAAGTTATGGCCATTTGACTGTCCTTGATCACAGCTTTTGTGTTAAGTCAATGGAAAAGCGATAGGGAACAAGATGCTAATTTCCGAGTATGAAAATGGCCATAACTTTTTTAATACTGAAGATATGAAAGTGAAATAGGTGTCAAATTAAACTTCTTTTTATGCTTTATCTGATGCGATAAATTGCAGACTTAATTTTTTAAATCTCAAAATTTTGTAACATTGCTAGGTACAGGCTCGTGTCTGAGATCTAGCCAAACCAAGCCACGATGCAACCAGTCAGCATGCTCTCTTCCGTGAACCTGTAGAGGTTTAGGAGAATCCTCTTTGTCATGCCGAATCTCCGTAAACTTCTCAGGAAGTAGAGTCACTGATGTGCCATTTTTACAATTGCATCAGTGTGCTGGGTCCAGGAAAGATCTTCTGATATATGCACGCCCAGGAATTTGAAGTTATTGACCCTTTCCACCATCTTCCCATTGATATAAACAGGATTGTGTGTCCTCATCCTTCCCCTACCAAAGTCCACAATCAGTTCCTTGGTCTTACTGATGTTGAGAGCCAGGTTGTTGTGCTGGCACCATTTGGTCAGTCATTCGATCTCACTTCTTTCTATACTCTGTCTCGTCTGTGATTCGTCCAACCACGGTGGTGTCTGGACGGTGGACCAGGGCGAGGTAGTGCAGGGTGTGGAGGAGGAGCCTGTACAGGACACGCCTCCCTGCGTCTCGGAGGGAGATGAAGGGTGTCGAGGAAAGGCGGGTCAAATTGTGTGGGACCGGCTCCCAGGATGGATTGTGGCACCTTGGTCCGATGAATACTTCTGGCTGAGCGGGGGTTTGCTCAACCACAAGTACTCCACACGTTTGAGCCCCCCCGACACCTGGTGGGGCAGGACAAGGACCGGCTGCTCTCACGCTCGGGCCGTCACCCTCCGCCGGCGGAGGGGGGCCCGGTCGACGGCAACCAGGTTCCAGACTCTCAACAAGTCCCTGTAGAAGCCGGGCATCCCCATCAGGACCGCACAGCTGATGCCCACCATCGGGATCCGTGTACTTCCTTGAAGGCAGCGGCTCCGTTGGAAAAAGTGCGACGCCAGCACGTGCCACCTGGGAGGATGCCCTGAGTAAAGGTATCTCTGCAAGGTCCTGAGGCGGAGAGCCGCCAACTTGGTGCGAATGCACACCAGCGACTGACTGCCCTCCTCGATCGGGAGACTCAGGACCGCTGTAGAGACCCAGTGCTTTCCATTGCCCCAGAAAATGTCCATCGACTTCTTCTGGATGATCCCAGCACAGGTGGCTGATGGGACCAATGTGGTCAATCTGTACCAGAGCACGGAGGCCACGAGTTGGTTAATGACCAACGTATCAAAGCACTCTGAGGAGACCCGCCCAGTGCCCCAGCCGGGTGACGACTTTCACCTCCAGCACCTGCCAGTTTGCCAGACAGGTCTCCGCACCCGGGACTCAGGTAGACTCCCAGGTAGAGGAGGTGCGTGGTACTCCACGTGAAAGACATCATCTCCTCTGTGAGGGAGTCCACCTGCCAGGGACCCACCAAGAGTCCAGAACATTTCCCCCAGTTGATCCTGGCAGAGGAGGCGGCCGAGAAGACTCGTTGGCACTCACGCATCCTCTGCAGCTCGACGGGATCGGTGACCATGAGGAGCACGTCATCGGCGTAGACAGAGGACCACCTCCATGTCCGGCTCGCGTAGAACCATGCCCGTCAACTTCCTCCGAAGCAGACTAAGGAATGGCTCCATGCAGATGGCGTACAGTTGGCCTGACATGGGGCATCCCTGACGTACTCCTCTGTGGAAGGGAATGGGGGCCGTCAAGGATCCGTTGACTTTCACGAGGCACTCTGCGGTGGCGTATAAAAGCCGGATCCGGGACACAAAGTGCAGTCCGAACCCAAACGCCCGCAGAGTCCTCAACAGTTACTCGTGATCCACCCTGTCGAAAGCCTTCTCCTGGTCGAGGGTGTGAAAGGCAGTGGGTAAACTGGTCTCCTGAGCCATGGAAACCAGGTCCCGGACCAGATGGATATTGTCCTCGATGGACCGGCCCGGGAGTGGTCAGGGTGGATCACTTGGGCCAGCACTGGGCCCAGACGGTTTGCCATTGCCTTGGCAAAGACCTTGTAGTCGGTACAGAGGAGGGAGATTGGACGCCAGTTTTTTAGACGGCGGAGATCGCCCTTCTTGGGCAGAAGGACCACGACAGCCCTTCGCCAAGACACGGGCATCTCTCCGGTCGCCAGGCTCTCCCTCAATACCATGGTATAGTCCTCCCCCAGGATCCCCCAGAAAGTGCGGAGGAACTCTGCTGTCAGTCCGTCCAGGCGAGGGGATTTGCCCCTTCGGATCTAATGGAGGGCTGCGGTCAGTTCATCCAGTGTCGAGGGCATCCAGACGCTCGGCACCCTCCGGGTCGACCGTGGCTAGACCTTCCCACAGATCACTGCACTCGTCCCCGCCGGAACTATCTGGTGAGAACAAGGTCCCATAAAAAGAACGAACTGCTGCGTTAATGTCCTCTAGTTCAGTGACGGAGGAGTCATCATCAGCGAGCAGCTCCACTAACTGCTGACAGACTCCCCGCCACTTCTCCAGCGAGTAGAAGGGTGAACTGCGGTCCAAATCATGGAGCAATTGGATCCGCGACCTCACGTAGCTCCTTCAGCGCGTCCTTCTGGTATTCCCTCCAGAGGATCGTGTCCCCGACGGTCTGACTTAGACGCAAATCCAAATCGAGCAACTCGCTCCCGAGCTGTCCGATCTTGGAATCGCATCTCTTGGTCGACCCTCTAGTGTACTCCTGACAGAAACTCCGGATGCCCACGTCCCACCATAGCCGCAGGGAGTGAAATCCTCCCCGCTTCCCCTTCCAGGTATTCCAGAACCTCTCAAACGAGTTCCGGAAGCGGCGATCCTCCAGCAGCCGGTTGTTAAAATGCCAGTACCCGGACCCTCCCCTCGTGCGCAGCGGGGTAAACTCCGCCCACAACGGGTGGTGGTCCGAGCACGGCATCGGCAGCATGGAGACCGCCGAGACGCGGGAGACGTACGCCCGAGAAATATACAGGCGGTCAATGCGAGACCCACCCCCCTCTGACCTCCTGGAGAAGACCCTAGAGTCGGGGTGGAAGTTCCTCCAGGTGTCTACCAAGTCAAAGGAGCCCACGAGCTCCTTCAACTTCTTCACCGACTCCTGGGGGCGTATACGTTGACAAAATGCAACGGCACGCCATCCAGCCGCACGGCCAAGTGAAGCAAGCTGCCTGGCACCAGTTCCTGGACCTTTAGGATCTCAGGCTGGAAATTCGGGGCCAACAAAATGGCCACCCCACTGGAAATGGAGCTGAGGTGGCTCATGAAGACCTCGCCACCCCATCCAGGAGCCAGGTGGACTTGTCTCCTGGGGTGGTGTGGGTTTCCTGCAGGAAGCTCACTGCATATTTCCCATCCCTCTGGGTTGAGAGATGCTTAAACCTGCGGAGAGGCCTCCTGCTGCCATTTATGTTATAACTGGCTATGGTGATCGCCATGTCAGGAGTACACTAGATCCCCTCACCAGTCCTCCGGTCACTGACAGCAGAGCTGCACCTCCCCCTACGGACCCTAGGTGGATTGGCATTGGATCTTACCTTCTGGATCTTTGCTTCAAGGGGTGCTCTACGGCTCCCTCTACCCTCAGCAGGAACGATGCTGCTCTCGGCCTTGGCGTCCTTCTCCAGGTCGTCCAAAAAGGACCGGAGCTGACGCCGGTCGTTCCCCTTCACCCCCTTTGACCCCTTGCCCCTCCCCCTCTTTTTGAGGATGAGTTTCAGCGAGCTAGTGAGCCCTTTTAAGTTCGGCCACCGAAGGGAGGCCAGTCTGGGCCGATGTTGGGCTCCTTCGGTGGCCGTGATGAACTCGCGGATCTCCACTGGAATGAGTGGCGTGCGTCAGGGGGAGCGAGAACATCCATTGACTCATTGCCCGAGGAGTCCCCTTCCACCTGCTCACTACAGATGGAGTCACCATCCCCAACTCCGGACACACCTTCTGTGCTCAAAACACCCGCCTCACCCTGTGCAGTGGTTGCCTCTTCCCTACCCACTGGTCTCTCCTCCACCTCAGTCCCAACCCTGGGACCAGTGGTAGAGGGGCCTTCCCCAGGAGTACCTGGGGATTCAAGACCATCGACATTGGGGGTGACTATTCCTCCCCCAGTTGGGCCCAGAGAGGACTCTGGTGTACCAGACTCAGGGAGTCCCTCTGGAGCCAGGTCCTGAGGCAGAGAAGGGCTGGTTTCCCCAACCCCCCCTCCACCTACAGTCTCTAACTCCAGAGGTGTGCTCTGCGCCTCGTCCTGGGTGGGTTGCTCCTGGGCTTCCTCGGGTGCCTGACGGGAATCCCTCCCCACCAGGAATCTCCCCCTGCTCCATAACACCGGAGTGGTACCCATCACCACCCTCCTCAGAATCCCCTCCAGAACATGGGACCCAAGCCGGAGCCAGAAGGCGGGAGTCTTCCTCCAACACAGTACTCCCCTCCCCCCTGGAGGATTCCCGTTCGTCCCCCTTGCGCTCCTCCCTAGAGATTCCTCCTTCTTTTCTTCGCAGGGGAGGAGCTCACAGACTCTGGGGTCGCCTTAGCAAACTTTTTCTGTCCCCCTCCTCTCGCCCGATCCCCACTGCCCCCGGCTGGATTATGGGGCTTGCGGACACCCTAATGGGAGGTGACGGGATGAGTGGATCGCTCTTTTCCTTGGGGGTTTTGTTCCCCAGGCGCTTCACCTTCTTTGCCACCTTGCCCCCCTTCTTTTGAACCTCCCCACCTCCACCCACGCTCTGCGCAACCCCGGGGTTCGCGTGCCTCAACTACATGGGGGGTGGGAGCAGGGGGGAGAGGGGGGTTAGTGGCACTGGAGGCGGAGGCCCCCGCCCTGGATTTGGGGCAATTCCTTCGAATATGCCCCACTTCCTTACAGGCATGGCACCTTGGGCGCTACGATGTCCAGAAGATGGTAAAGTCACGGCCATCCTGCTGGACAATGAAGCACCCGTCAACTGCCTCCTCCTGGTCCAGCATCATTGATAGCTGGCGCCGGAGGGAAAGAACGTGCCGCAGCTCCTTCTTGCGGAACCCCAGGGAAATTGGGGTGATGTCCGTGAGTACCTTCCCCAGGGTGTGAAGGTGGGGAAGGAGGGCCTCGTTTGTGATGCAGGGTGGGACATTGGACAGAACCACCCGCTGCGCAGTGGTCACCAAGGGCTCGACCTGCAAAAACATTCTCCCCACTGTGACCCCTTTACTCACGGCCGCATTCACCCCTTCAACAGACTCAAGGAAGAGCACGGCCTTCCCAAACATTTTGCCCACGTACAGGACACCTGCGGGCTTGGCCGCCACCGCAACGGCAGCCGAACAGTCCTCCAGGTTGATCTGGGGGGGCAAGTAGCACCTTATCCCATGCTCAAACAGCAGGTTCATCATGGGGAACCGGGACCCCAGAGAAGCAGCTGTAGCAGCCACCTTTGCATAGCTCCTGGAAGGCCCCGCTCACCCAGAACACTGACCCGGCATAGTAGCAGATGCTACAATTTAAAACATTGTAGAAAAGCCTGAGACGCATCCAGAAAAGACTGAGACACAGATAGTCCAAATGGCACGAGGCCAAGTCCAAAGACAAAAAACAAATAGAAGTTCGAGAGAGGGAGGCAAATTGGTGTCGCCTCAAATGCTGATAATGGTGGCTCCCCCAAAAAACTGCTGCGTCACCACCTCTTTGCTGGATTATCTCGGTTCTCCTGCGTTCCCTGGCGAGCTGCTGACCTTCGCAGGCAATCCCAGCTGTTCTTCACCGCTCCTACAGCAACAAAAGGGGACATGCCTGCAGTCTTGTTGTTGGAAGCCTCTTACCTCCCTCGGTCTTGCGGAGAGAAAGGAGGCTTCGTCGTCAGCTCCACGCTCCAAGGCCGCAAAAGAAGGTTGAGATGGTGGAGATGCAGGAAACCTCCCACACCCCACGAAAACCTGACCGGGCCGGTCAGCTCCGACGGGGCAGTAAGGGGGTTGTTCTGGACGCAGTTGTGCAAGACCAGAAAGATTTTTCTCCCCTTTTTGGTTCGCAATCAGTTTCCTGGCAGGTTGCCAGCCACCGTAGTGGGAGCTACCCAGTCAATTGATAAGACTGCTTGCAGTCTCAAAGCAAGCAGAAAACTTTAAAACAAGTTGATGTGCACCAAAACCAAGCACTTCATCACCACAGACATTAGTGCCACTGGTCGATAGTCATTGAGGCATGTCACATTACTCTTCTTGGGCACCGGTATTATTGATGCCCTCTTAAAGCAGGTGGGAACGTCAGACCTCAGAAGTGAGAGGTTGAAAATGTCTGCAAAAACTCCCACCAGTTGGTCTGCACAGGTCTTGAGAACTCAACCGGGTATGCCATCAGGTCCAGGCGCTTTCCGAGGGTTCACCTCCCTGAAGGATCTTCTAACGTCAGCCTCTGTGACTGTAACACCGTCAGGGCGAATGGGGGCTCGGGAAGGCACATCAGTGTTCTCCCTATCGAACCGTGCGTAGAAAACATTGAGCTCGTCAGGGAGTGATGCCTCGCTGTCGTTTGAGCTGCCTCCAGATTTTGCCTTATGGCATTCAAGCCCAGCCACAGTTGCCGAACATCCGTCTCATCCTCCAGCTTGAGCAGAAGTCCCTTTCGACCTTTTTGATGGCCTTACCAAGGTCGTATCTGGACTTAAAGACCTCTGCATCGCCAGACCTGAATGCCCGGGATCTGTTCTTCAGAAGAATTGCGGATCTCATGGATCTCCAGAGATGCTGCCTGATCCGCTGAGTAAAGGGCCTGTCCCACTGTACAAGGTAATTCAAGAGTTCTCCCGAGTTTCCCCTGATTCGAACTCGGAGAATTACGGTAATAGCCGCTCGTAGGTACTCAAGGCTCTCGTGGACATTTTTCAACATGTTGAAAAATCTTTACGAGCTTATCGCATTTCCCGAGTACCTGCCGTTAACGTTACAAGCAGCTAAGAGATGACCTGAGCTCCGACGTACCCGCTACGTAATTCTACGTACTTACCACGAGTTTGATTTTTTTTTTAAACTCGGGAGAGCTCTTGAATTACCTCGTACAGTGGGACAGGCCCTTTACTCTAGCGCTTTGTGTCTTTTTAAACATCATTCTGGTAAACCTCTTCCACACCCTTTCCAAAACCTTCACATCCATCCCCGACCAGAACTGCATGCAAAACTAAATGGACTTTGACTTAACCAAAGTCCTATAAAGCAGCATCACAACTTCCTGACTCTTATACTCAATGCCCCGGCCTATGAAAGAAAGCAAACCATATGCCTTATTTACCACTCCACTCTGTGAGATCTTGGGAAGGTAGATGCGGAGAAGATGTTTTCTCTAATGGGAGAATATATAACCAGGAGTCGGCCCATGTAAGGCAGAGAAAAGGTATTTTTTTCCTTCTGGATTATTCTTCCACAAAGGGTGATGGAAACAAAATCTTTGAATTTTCTTAAGGCGGACATGAAAACTTGACAAGCACGGAGTGAGAGGGTTTGAAGAAGGGTTTCGGCCCGAAACGTTTCCTATTTCCTTCGCTCCATAGATGCTGCTGCACCCGCTGAGTTTCTACAGCATTTTTGTGAACCTATCTATCTGCCTTAAACTCGGTCTTAGGCAGTGAAATCTTGATGGTAACCACCCTATAGATGGGAAAAAAACACTCTACCACTGCACCACTGTGCTGCCCAAACCATGCATGTCTTTGGAATGTGACAGAAACCAGGAGAACGTACAAACTCCATACAGACAGCACCTACAGTCAGGATTGAACCCGGGTCTCTGGCGCTGTAAGGCAGCAACTCTGCCACTGTGCCGCCTGATAAACTAAACTAAACTAAACTACCTGTACCCTCTTCAGTCTCCCGGATGACCCTGAGATCATCCAGCTGCTGCTCCAGTTCACTAAAGCAGTCTATAAAGAACTGCAGCTGAATGCAAATGTAGCACTCAGGGACATTGGAAGTCTCATTGACTTCCCACATCCTACAGGAAGAGCATACGACTCCCCTAACTGCCAAGTTTACTGCACCAGAACAAGGAAGATTTATGATAGAAATGAATAAAAACGCAGCCTGTACCTTACAATCATATTCATAATCATAATCATACTTTATTAGCCAAGTATGTTTTGCAACATACAAGGAATTTGATTTGCCATACAGTCATACCATTAAAATGCAACACACAAAATGCATTTTAACATAAACATCCATCACAGTGACTCCTCCACATTCCTCACTGATGGAAGGCAAAAAAAAGTTAAATCTCTTCCCTTCTTTGTTCTCTCGCACTCGGGGGACTCGAGCCTTCCGTTGACGGGACGATCTTGGCTTCCGTAGCCGGCAGTCGGGCCCTCCGCATCATGGGGGGATCAAGCTCCTGCATCGGGAGGATGTCAGCTCACCATGCCGGGCGATCGGACCCCAGGTCAGGGCTGCTCGTAACTTTCTGCGTCGTTTGGAGCTTCCCGACGTTAGTCTCTACCCGAGACTGCGAGCTCCTCGATGGTGAAATCTGCAGGCTTGGAGCGTCATTCCCAGGCAAGGGATCGCAGGCTCCGAAGGAAAGTCAATGGCCTTGCAGTGGGGCTCAAAGTCAGTCCCGAGCAAGGCCTCCAGCTCCATGATGTTAGGCCGCAGAGTGACCGGAGATACGATCCAGAAAACAATTGCATCTCCGGCAAGGTAAGAGATTAAAAAAAAGTTTTCCCCACCCCCCACATAAAACAAACCAGAGAACATTAACACAAACTTTTCAAACACAATAAATAACAAAAAAAAGACGATGTTGGGGGAGTCCAGAGCCAGGGGCCACAGTTTAAGAATAAGGGGTAAGCCATTTAGAACAGATATGAGGAAACACCTTTTCACACGGAGAGACGTGAGTCTGTGGAATTCTCTGCCTCAGAGGGCAGTGGACGCCGGTTCTCTGGATACTTTCAAGAGAGAGCTAGATAGGGCTTTTAAAGATACCAGAGTCAGGGGATATGGGGAAAAGGCAGGAACGGGGTACTGATTGGGGATGATCAGCCATGATCACATTGAATGGCGGTGCTGGCTCGAAGGGCCGAATGGCCTATTGTCTATTGAAAATACAGGCAGACTGTTGGCGAGGCTGCCATCGTGCGGCGCCCCCTGGTGGTATACCACTGTCACCCTTTACACTGAAGCCTCTCGAGACAAAGCCTCACACCTAGAGTCCACACAGCACTTCACCTCCACATGGTCACTTCCAACACCATGTGGTATTGAATCAAATCACTGAAAGCCAGCATGTTATCTCTTTAACTATTGAGTGAGGCTGGTGAACAACATAATCATATGCAACTTCCTGCACCAATTTATATTAGCATGCGTGACATAATTAATCTTCTCATTCGGTAGACACAAAATGCTGGAGTAACTCATAGGGTCGGGCAGCATCTCTGGCGAAAACAAACAGGTGATGTTTCGGGTCAGGGCCCCTCTTCTTTGTCATTGGGTAAGCAAACGCATTAATATGAATGCCCCTCATAGTGCCAGTCCAATTCAGTGTCTGATGTGATTAGACCCAGTAATAATCTGCACTTGATCCAATCAAACTTGAATAGCGTAGCATTTACAAAATAACCAGCACGAATGGGGTGGCACAGTGGCACAGCAGTAGAGTTGCCAGAGACCCAGGTTTGATCCAGACTATGGGTGCTGTCTGTACAGAGTTTGTACGTTTTTCTCGTGACCACGTGGATTTTCTCAGAGTCCTCGTGCGGGTTTGTAGGATAATTGGCTACTGTAAATCATCCCTACTGTGTAGGATAGCATGGGTAGGTGGGTGATGATGGTCAGCATTGACTCGGTGGGCCAAAGGGCCTGTTTCCATGCTGCATCTTTAAACTAAGTGCTACCCAATTGAGTTTCTGGCCTTCCATCCATCAGTGACCCATCTTGGACAATTATTGTGAGTAAACCAAACCCTCGTGGAGCTTGACCGAGGTCCCAACTAAAATGATGAAAACAAAAGGCCCAATCCTGCAGTTATAATTTTCATTAGATTCCACAGGCAGCTTGAGGGGTCAAATTTGTTTTTAGACTAATAAGTGCTGGAGATTTTCCCATAAGAAAAGTTATCCAATTGAATGGATTTGCAGATGAACACGACATTAACTGAAATCTGACTTTTAGATGGTAATTAAATTTCTGATAATTATAATGACATTGCAATCTTTCTATAAAGATTTTCATATTCCCGACACCTGGCAATCATTTTACTATTATAATTATATTGCGCCTTTATCCAGGCTCAATATTTGAGATGGCAGTCTTAAATGCTGTGCTAAACTGTTTAATTTATGTTGTTCCTCCACTGACTGAGGGGGTATTCTTATCAAGGGTCAGGAGAAGGGTTAGGACCTGAAACATCACCCATACCTTTTCCCCAGTGATGCTCCTGCACTTTCTGTCTATCTTCAGGGTGATCTCATAGATGTGTATAAAATCATGAGGTGAATAGATAGGGTGAATGCAGTGTATTTTACACAAAAGTAGGGGAATCAAAAATCAGAGGAGCATAGGTTTGAGGTGAGAAGGGCAAGAACCCGAGGAGAAAAATTTTCATTCAGAGGGTGGTGTATATATGGAACAAGTTGCTAGAGGAGATAGTTGAGGCAGGTACGATAACAGCATTCAAAAAACACTTGGATTGATACTTAGATAGGAAAGGTTTAGAAGGATAAATGTGGGTGAGTGGGACAAGCTTAGATGGGACACTTGGTTGCCACGAATGAGTTCGCTCAAAGGACCTGTTTCTATACTGCATGACTCTATGACGTTGTGGAATTTCCAGAAGTAAATAGTTTTTACAGGAGAAAAATATGTTCCACTCTGTATGATCGTGTCATGCAAGTTGTATCATTATTGTTGCAAGATTTGGAAGAGATCAACCTAGTGATAAGAGCAAGTTTTGTATAAAATTGTATAAACAGGAGGAAAATTATAGAAAAAGTCATTCCTATAGCTATCCGGGACTGTACCTTTAAGAATGCTTATGTAAGCAGATGCTTGCTTGTAGACATTGCTCATCGTTAGTAACCGCAGACCCCGGGCCTTGCGAAAAATAACTATTTTAGTTAGACAAGCAGCTGCAATCTTGTAGACATAAAGCTTACTGCCATTGCTGCAATCACAGATGTCCGATATTATGTGCTGATTGTGGTTTGCACTTTGTACGACCTTGTCCAATATTATGTGCTGACTGTGGGTTTTTACTTTGCTTGACCTCGTGATAAGATAAGATTGTAGTCAAGACCTCCTTGTTTACTCCACTGTATAAAGGACATGCATGGGGAGCTGCTTGGGCAGAGAGACTTCTGCACTCTGTGATTTTCTCTCATTAAAACATTCAGTTATATCCTAATTACTGTGGCTGTCGTGTGTTGGGAAAAAATATTTCTAACATAATTAGCGCCCAACGTGGGGCCCCAATACCTCTGTTGCCTTCTTCCAAAAAACGCTCACTTTAAGGATTTGCAGAAGGTGGAAACAGAGTGACGGGGTCCAATCGACACGACCGAGATAAAACTGAATGTTCCGTTAGAGGGGCCCCCGGGTTAAGTAATTTGACTGTCGAACCGTTTGATTTGAAGGAGATGAAAAATGTATGTTTTTACAAAGTAAACGCAATTGTAAATACTTAGTTATGTGGAAACAGAGATACGGGTTTAGTGGGAAGTTACTGGTTGATGATTGTTGTAAACTAATGTCTGCCATTGCGAGAGATGCCACTCAACAGTGAACAGACAAGGAGAAGTTGAGGTACCAAGAGGCGAGAATCTGGCATGGCGTGGCCAGGGCGAGAAAGGAAAGCCAGAAAGAGAAAGAGAAAAAGACGCACCACGGCGTATCAACAGAAAAGAGACAATGAAGTATTCTACCGATCGCCGGCTGCTGCGCCAGCACCACCACTTGGGTTGGCAAGTGCCCCCCCCCCCTCCATATACAACAGGAGGAGGAGTGGCCTCGCCACCATTGGGAGAAGGGGAAGCCTCAGGACTACCGAGAACGATGGTCCAAGTCCATGGGGCGCAGAATGTTCCACAACAATCAGGTTTGCAAAATCAGAGTGTCACCCGAACAGGTAGGCCTTACAGCCCCTTTGTAGGTAATGTGGTAAATCTAGCCGATGGAGTAAGCCATCCCCTTAGTTCCGTAGCGCCAAATTTAAATGGTCTTAATGGGGGAGGGATTTACCCTATGATTGCGATGCCAAATCCAAACGCCAACGGTGGGACAATATATGTGTACCGTCCGTGGAACAATAAAGACGTAAAAAGGGCCGTAGAGGGCATTCCCCATCCACGAGACAATTTTGCAAGGTGGCAGCGTGATTTTGTAAACCTGGTTGTCAGTTATCGTTTAAATAGTGCTGAATATGAACAAGCGTTGCGAAATGTAATCGGGTGTGATTGGTGTCTCATTGAGGGAGACTGGAATGCTATAGAGAACGGAGAACCCATCCAATGAGTAGCAGGACCAGGAGTATATACCACTAGGAGATAGGCCATAGAGGCACAAATACTGGAATACTTCAGGAGGAAAGTAGATTATAAAAGAATCAAGAATGTACCCAGGTTAAGGATGAGGAGGTTCTCCACTACTTTGCCCGACTTAAAGTGGTTTATAAAGCCCATAGTGGACAGATGCCTCCGGCGGGGGCATACGATGACGCGGGACTATATGCCCAACAATTAAAAATAGAACTGTTAAACGGATTAAAGCCAGAAATTAGTTTGTATATCCGGAAACATATGGTGGGATGGAAAACAAAGGCATTGAAGGGCGTAAAAGATTGGGCGGTCCATGCCGAGGAAAACATTAAAAAAAAGAAAACAACAAAAAATTTCTATCTGACAGACGTGGAGGGGATGGATGATAATATGGTCTCAGTATACTACCAACAAAAGGGAAACCCAAGGGGGTGGGGTAGAGGCCGAGGAAGGGGCGGGGGGGGGGGGGGGGGGGGGGGAACTCCTAAAGGAAATGGATGTTTCGTATGTGGGAAACTCGACCATTGGGCTCGAGACTGCCCACAGGCGAAAAGGGGTCCCGCAGAAGGGGACGAGGCGGGAGACCCAAATCCCCGTGCCCAGGAGCGAGCATGACTGACGGAAGTTAGCGAAGGGGGGTGGGCAGAAATAGAGGACAAAGATATAGATTCTGAAACCAATCGAGACGCACCCTCCAACTCAGACACCCTCCATGTATTGGATCTGGAATGTATATTGCATGTCTTGCAAGATTTTGTGAAACCGACAATAAGTTTAATTGTTAGTGGAAAGAAATTAACCTTCCTGTGTGATAGTGGAGCATGCAAGACAGTTATCACAAAAGACGAAGAGCCCCCGGGAACGGTCTATTCAAAAGTCTCAATAACAGCCAAGTCCGCCACCGGACTCACCAATGTAGAATACCTGACCGAACCATTACAGTTCGAAGAACCCCTGTCCCACGACAAATGGGAAGAGCAGGTACTCGTGTCCGCCACATGTCCAGTAAACCTCTTGGGAAGAAATGTTATGATGGGACTGAAAATAGGTGTCATGCCCATGGCACAAGGAGTGAGGGCGGTACATCTAGCGCCAGGCAATGCAGACATAATGGTTCAAGAAGGGGCAGGCGAACCCCACTATTATTACACCATCGACCTGGCAAAAAATGGACCGGTGGGAATAGGGGACGAATTGACTAGAGAAGTAAATGGAAAAATTCCTCCAGAAGCGGTCTTACATAGACCTGGAGAATTGCATTGTACCATGTGGTTTAAATATACCACGGGGCCAGATAAAAATTATGAGAAAAAGTTCATCAAAGAACCATGTTCAATTATGTCACTGACCTATCTGTACTGGGACGAACAAGGGAACCCGGCCGCTGCTGTCAAATTGTGTAAACAAGACTATGAGTTATTCAGGGGATATCCCTCCCGGCCACATCCTTGTATCCAAGAAACAAGGAGGGAGATGGAGATACTTGGGGGAGCTGGTAGCCAAAGGAGATGCAGAACAGAAGTGGAAAGCTGTGGATGAAGGAAGACAGGTGTTCCGAGGGGACGATACAAAAATATTCACCCGCACGTTGAATTGGACGACGAGGGGAATGAAAGAGGTCCATCTAGCTGAAGGAAGGGGATGATTGGATGAGGAATGGGGACAATGGGTTCTGATCCTCACGGACCAAGAGGAGGAACTGATAGCACCCCTTCCGACGGAACTATGGTCGACAGGACCATCCGATGTGGGACAGATGAAAGGAGTCAGCCCCATACGAGTGACCCCACGAACATCCCACCGACCATACCAAAGACAATACCCCCTGAGAAAAGAGGCCATTGATGGAATAAGGCCAATATTCAAAGCACTAAGGAAAAAAAGGGGTTATAATTCCTTGTGAAGATTCCCCGTGCAACACGCCAATGTTTCTGGTGAGAAAAGCGGCACCCTCCAACGGATGGAGGATGGTCCAGGACCTGCAGGCAGAAAATCGCGCAGTTATTCCCAGGGCTCCATGCGTCTCAGAACCCAGCACCCTTTTAAGTGACATCCACCCCACTCATAAGTACTTCACCGTTATTGACTTGGCAAACGCTTTCTTCTCCATTCCAGTACATCCGAGTGCCAGTTCTGGTTCGCCTTCACGTTTGAGGGGAAGAGGTGGACATCGAATCTGGAAAGATTCACACTCCCTCGAGAAAATAAAATCCTTCTATACGTGGACGACATCCTAGTTTGCTCTCCAACCCTAGAAGACTGTAAGGAAGATACCATACGTCTATTAGAGCTCCTGTCAGAACAAGGTCATAAAGTAAGCAAAGGAAATTTGCAACTGTGTAAGGAAAAGGTGAAGTACCTGGGACATGACATATCCCAGGAAGGACGGGAACTGGATGAAAACCATAAGTTGGGAATGCTCGCCGCCCCCAAAGCCCAACACCAAGAAGGAAATGATGCAGTTCCTTGGTATGGCTAAATATTGTCGGGAGTTATGCTGAAATGACCGGACCACTGCTAGAACTTATCTATCACCAACCTATGGCGGCGAGGGAAAAGATAACATGGACAAGGGAAGGGGAGCAAGCCTTTGAACAGGTAAAGAGAGCACTGGTATCATCCACTGTACTAGCCCTGCCAAACTCGGAGAAACCATTCATCAAAACTGTCGACAGTAAAAATGGATACATGACATCCGTCTTCTTGCTGGAGCATGGACGAAAGCTGAGACCAATAGCATATTACTCGACCAAAGTTGCTCGGGCTCTACCAACGTGCCTCCAAGCAGTAATAGCAGCAGCGCTGGTGGTACAAGCCTCCGCCACAATCGTTTTGTATCGACCAATGGTGTTAAGGGTACCCCATGCTGTGTCGATCCTATTATTACAACAAAAAATATCATACTTGTCGCCAGCACGGCATCTATCCTGCATGGTCATCCTGCTGTCACAACCTAACCTGACGATCGAGCGATGTACGACTTTGAATCCATCCACGCTGATGCCAACTGAGGAAGACGGGGAGCCACATAGCCTGGATGAGACGGATAAATTAGTGATGCCAAGACCAGATCTGAAGGACGTGGCACTGGGAAACTCGGATTTAACCCTGTATGTTGATGGATCCCGCAAGAAGAATGAGACGGGAATTAACCAGTCACCGACACCAAGACATTGAAGGCGCAACCGTTACCAGCCCACTACTCGGCTCAGGCCTCCGAATTAGTGGCCCTCATCGAAGCATGCAAGATGGGGAAAGGAAAGAGAATAAATATTTATACAGACAGCGCATACGCCTTCTCGACAGTACACGTCTTCGCCGCTCAATGGAGAAATAGAGGGATGGCCACCTCCACGGTAAACCAATTCTGCATAAAGACCTCATTCTCGACCTGCTGAACTCAGTCCTGCTACCAAAAGCCATAGCCATCTGCAAGTGTGTGGCCCATACGAAAGGAAAAGATCCAATTAGTAATGGAAACCGCAGAGCAGACACCGCGGCAAAGGAAGCAGCCCAAGGAGGAGTGAGAGAGGAAGAGGTGATGGGACTAGAAATACAGGAGGTGGACCATGATGTCCTTTCAAACATGCACGTCCTGTCGGTGTCACCAACAGAAAAGCACAAGTGGAACACAGAAGGTGGAAAACAGGACGACGGAATGTGGAGACACAAGGACGGACGCCTGATACCCCCAAAATCTCTATTTCGGTATGCGTGTATAATGAGTCATGGGGAAACCCATGTCTCAACAGGAGGAATGATACAGATAATTGAAAAAGTATTCAAGAAATACAGATTCGCCAGTTATGCCAAAAGATATTGTGAGATATGTGCCAGGTGCAATCCACAGAGGGGAGTGAAAGAAACCAGGGAAAGGTCCACAACCAAAATATCCATTTCAAATTTTAAATATGGATTTTATTGAATTGAGCCCCTTGCAAGGGAAGAAATACTGTTTAGTGATTATTGATGTATTTTCCCGATGGGTTGAAGTTTTTCCCTCTGCCAATGCGGACGCATTGACAGTGGCAAAGGCTCTCCTTCGGGACATCATACCAAGGTTTGGGATCCCAGAAAGAATCTATAGTGATAATGGTTGCCATTTCGTGAATTAAATAATAGAGAACTTAACACAAACCGTAAACATACAAATAAAACACCATTATTCCCACCAACCCCAATCGGCAGGGCTGGTGGAAAGGACTGATGGGACTACAAAAAGCAAATTAAGAAAGGCAATGGCTGAGACTGGATTCAAATGGATAGATTGCCTTCCACTGGTAATGCTAAATATGAGAATGTTGCCAAGCGTAAGGGGAATATCCCCATATGAAATACTGTATGGAAAACCCTTTCAATATCCCATCCTACAGAGGTTCTCAGAAACTGTAGCTGAGGACGAGACGTTGGCAAGTTACATGAAAAGTATGTTAATAACCAAATCTCGTATGTTAAAGGGAATAACAAGCACTGAACCAACAGAGGCGGACCTCTCAAAAAGTTGGAACCAGGAGACTGGGTATTCGTCAAGATCATCAAGAGGAAAAAGTGGTCGAGCCCTCGGTTGAACGGGACATACCAAGTGCAACTCACCACTCCCACTGCAGTAAAGATCGCCGAAAGACCAACGTGGGTACATGTAACACACTGCAAAAGGGTAAAAAAAACCTTGGAACAAAGGGAGGAGGAGCAGGGATTCAACGACGGCTGACGGCCTGTATAGGCCCAGTAACGATTGATCCCTGATAAATCTTCCCCCCAGATTGTACCCACGAATGGCAGCTGGAATTGTGTCATAACTGATAGTCAACTGCCTGATATGCGGGGGTCTAGGGGAATACGTCATCTGGCTGAAGGAGGGGGAGACCAGTACATTCCGAATTGACCCTTGTCAAGACTATAGGAGAAAGTGTGCAGACCGGGGAGGTGTTCGGAACAAGGGAATGTTTTGGAAATTGTTAATAAATTGTTGGAAAATTGTAAAAACAGGAGGAAAATGATAGAAAAATTTGTTCCTATAGCTATCGGGGACTGTACCTTTAAAAATGCTTGACCTCGTTGTTAATATTAGTGCGGTTATTCGCCATCTTATTTAGCTATTTATTCATGTTAGCTGCAACCTCCATTTTGTGAATAGAATGCTGGTTAAATTTAAAGATTGACTACAGAAGTCTGCAGAAGCTTGTGAGCATGACCGTCACTAACTAAAGGGAACAGAGATAATGGCCTTTCCCTAGCATCTCGTTTCTTTGCCATTTCAGTGTTCTGTCTGGACGTTGCAATGAATACAATAGTGCTTTCTTGCCTATGTAGCTGGGCCATGTATCTCTATACCCCCATATCTCTTTAATGTTAGTTTGAAGGATTTCCCAATGTAACTGAGGGGACCCATTATGTTTAACTGAAGCCTCTTTGTTATTAACCATGCGCTTATGGCTGTTGTATTAGTATAAAGATGTGTGTAATCTTCTGTATTGCCAGTCTAAATAGCGCCAGCATTTGGTTTGGACGCTCTGTGCACATCGTTGCTTGGGTCTCTCACCTTGGTGAAGTAAAGCTATTGCAGAGATTTTCTGACTCTTTGATTTATTTGAGCATAAACATTCAGGTTATATCTTTAATTGCTGCAAATGTTGTTGGGAAAAACATTTCTAACAGACAGCTGCCTGCCAGCAACGTGTTCGTTATTTCAACTTTTTTTTTATTTTTTAAATGTGTCCAAATGTTTGTTTTAGTGTCTCTCGGTGTGTCTTGTGTTGGGGGTGGTGAGGGGGGATAAGGGGGAAACCGCTTTCGATCATCTCCTCCACAGAGAGGTGACTTTTTCCATGTCGCCTCTCTCGCGACCAAACAGCATGGATTGGAGTTGCCTTTCCCGGAGTTTCAGCAGCGGGAGCAGCGTGGACTTTTCATCGCGGAGCGGGCGAGCCCTTGCCGGGGTCGCCAGAAGGGAGTGCTCCGATCGCTGGCCCGCGGGCTATTACATCATGAAGCCGCGGAGCTTCTAGCTGCGGGCGTGGCGTCCGGAGCCTGGGATCCCCCGCCGGGGATTCGGGAGAAGAGCTCCGACCACTGGCTCGCGGCTATAACATCCTGAAGCCGTGGTCTACGGAGCTTCTAGCCCTGGATGCGGCGTGGACCTTCCGTCTGGAGCCTGGGTTCCCTCACCGGGGACAGCTAGAGAAGAGCTCCGACCGCCGGCCTGTGGGCACATCCTAAAGCTGCGGTCTCCGTTAGGACAGCGCCGATTCGGGACCTCCAAGCCGCGGAGTGTGTTCGACCGTCCCAACGAGAGGGCCTGTACATCCGGCCGCCAGTAGTGGCGACTGCGGAGTTTTATGGCGCCGACCACATGAACAATGCTGTGGTGGATGTTTGTGTTAAATGTTATTGTGTGTTCTTATTTTTTATTGTACCGCTGCTGGCAAATTCATTTCATGCACTTATATGTGTATGTGATGAATAAAACTGATTGATTGATTGATATACAACTGCAGAAGCACCTCTTTGCTCCTATACTCAACTCCTCGTGTTATGAAGGCCAACATGCCATTCACTTTCTTCACTGCCTGCTGTACCTGCATACTTACTTTAATTGACTGATGTACAAGGACCCCCCAGATCCCATTGTACTTCCCCTTTTCCCAACTTGACACCATTTAGATAATAATCTGCCTTTCTGTTTCTGCTACCAAAGTGTATAACCTCACATTTATCCACATTAAACTGCATCTGCCATGCATCTGCACACTCACCCAACCTGTCCAAGTCACCCTGCATTTGCATAGCATCCTCCTCACAGATTACACTGCCACCCAGCTTTGTGTCATCTGCAAATTGGCAAATGTTCCTTTGAATTCCTTCATCTAAATAATTGATGTATATTGTAAATAGCTGCGGTCCCAGCACCGAGCCTTGCAGTACCCCACTAGTCACTGCCTGCCATTTTGAAAGGGACCCGTAAATAGGGGACCGCAGTTCTTGTTAAGACTGGAAATAACCAAAGAAAACGTTGCATTCCCTTCCTTTGCAGTCAGTCTCCAGATTAGCTCATGTTACAAACAGCTCTCTGTGTAATTGCAATGTGCAAAGGTCTGGTAGGAATGGTCTCTGACTCTGAAACTCTTATTTATTAAGGAACCCTTATTGTTAGATGGAGTTGCTGCCTATTTTTCAACAACATGTGTGAGAAAGATATACATTCTCCTCTGATTCCTTCCTATCTCCTTTCATGATAGGCTCCTAATGTGAATATTCAAAAATTCTAACAGAAACTTCTTCCTATTTCATAATTCAAAATTTGTCTTTGATTTTAAATTCACTTAAAAGTTCTCAATCAAAAGAGAGAAATCTTTGATCTGTCCTTTGACTGAAGTCAGGCCAAATAATTTAATAGTGATTTAATAAATCTTTTGTCTTCATGGAAGTGTTTCAATCAGATACCTACTTATGTCGCAATTGAATGTGCAATCTATTTACTGTAAACATGTGGAAAATGGAATGATATAAACACTGATTTCTCCATTGAAACTTTGCTCTTTTGGTAATTAGATAACCGACAGAGAAAAACTGTTAAAAAATGGTTTGAAAGCCATTTTAGAAAACCAAAAATTGTTTCCCAGTTAGAAATCTACGTAAGCGCAGCTTTGAAATGTGGCGGTTCACTTGCACAGCGGTTAGAACTGCTGCTGCACAGCTCAAGAGAACCCAGGTTCAATCCTGACCTTAGGTGTTCAATGTCTGAAGTTTGCATGGTCTCCACGCGACCGTGCGGGTTTCCCTCGAATGCCCCTGTTTCCTCCCACATCCCAAAGATGTGCAAGTTTGTAGGTTTATGGATAAATTGCCCCTAATGTGTCGGGAGTGGATGATGAAGTGGGATAACATAGAACTAGTGTGAACGGGGGAATCGATGGCTGGCGTGGACTCGGTGGGCAGAAGAGCCTGTTTCCATTCCGTATCTAAATATATTGAATTGTTTCTAACCCCATTACTAAATTGCATCACCCTTCATGGGTGAACATTTTCCTACACCATTTGTATTTCTCATCGTTGTTCAATAGGTTTCTTGAGAAGAAGATGTTTTCACAAACATGTTCTTCAAACTCAGCATCACCAGTTTATTTTCTCTGATAGACCATTGAGGTCACATAAGTCTTTATCTCTGACCTTCAATCTATCAGCAACTTGTGTGACAGCTTCTTATTTCTACAAGATGAAAATGTTGATGTGTGTATTTGAGAGGGCCCCTCAGAGAGTAATGGTGTATGATATTGCACTCCAACAAAATAAACTCTACTTCAATGATAAAGGCACAAATTAAAATTAGAACGAGTAATAAATGTAGGTCATTTATCACTTTCCACCAATAAATGTGGAGTTTCTGCTGCGTTAAAATGTTAATGCTTTCTATAATTATTAAAGCCCAGAGGTTATGTTTATTTTCCATTGTTAGAGATATAAATAGTAATAATTCATTAATTCAAAAAAGGGGGGCCCGGCATGGGGGGGGGGGGGGGGAAACCACAACGAGAACAAAGGGGGACACGGCAAGGGGGGGGCACCAAGGAAAAATGGGGACCATTGGCGACTACATTGAACACTTTTTAAAAACTTTGTCGGTGCCCTATACGTGGCGACTCTTTGCATACCTTGTGCATGCAAAACATAGAACCTCACTGTGACATGTCACATGTGACAATAAACTTTCATTCATTCATTAATGATAAATGTGATGAGAGTTCTTATCGTCCTGATTTTGTCTGTAAAATTAAATACTAATGTACACAATAGTTCTGAGAGGGCAGGAATTCAGCCTAATTTCAGATGTATTTTGAGCAAGTTCAGGGTTATTCTACTGACACTTACTCACATAGGATAGTCACAAAAAGCTGGAGTAACTCAGTGGGACAGGCAGGATCTCTGGAGAGAAGGAATGAGTGACGTTTCGAGTCGAGACCCTTCTTCAAATGAACGGTCTGACGAAGGGTCTCGACCCTATACTTTAAAAGTAAAAGTCTATTCACATTCCCATTGCAAACTGAGAGGTAGCCAAGGCATATCCTAGCTTCTTTTAAAAATAATAGGTTTCATAAAATCTCAAGACCAATTAAGGAATGGAAAAAAAAGTTAATATTTACTTTCTGAGACCTCCTTTGATGCTGTGAAATCTTTCACGGAGGCTTAACATCAGCCTTGCAGTGGAATGGAAAGAGGGGAGTCCAGAAGAGTCCAAACACATGTCTAAGTCTCCTCATAGTTTACTCACATTCCAAACCAAATCATATTTAAATGCTTATATGTTCAAGGCAGGAAAAATAATTCACATCTATTTTTTCATTGATATATTAAACATAGAAACATAAACATAGAAAATAGGTGCAGGAGTAGGCCATTCGGCCCTTCGAGCCTGCACCGCCATTCAATATGATCATGGCTGATCATCCAACTCAGTATATTAGTATATTAAGCAAGTGGTTTAATGGGCTTTGAAGAGAAACTCCATTGGTTATACAGAGAGCAGCAGGATAATGATACTAATTGGGGGAAGACAAAAATGCTGCAGAAACTCAGCCGGTGAGGCAGCATCTATGGAGAGAAGGAATAGGTGACGTTTCGGGTCGAGATCCTTCTTCAGACTGATTGGGGGAATAGTTAGGGTGAATGCTTGTTATTATTAGCATTCTTATTATTACAGAGTGTTATGGCAACATTTTCCTTTTGTATTGCAAAATATTTTACTGCAATCCTAACAAGACAACTTTACAAGGCTTTCATGGAACCACTTTACTCAAGGAAGGTGCTCCTCAACGAATTGAGTCAATCAAAATCAATCTAGGAAGGAATTACCATGGCTGGAATATTGACCCACAATTTATGGGAGTTTCCCTTTGTTGTATACACATAGTTTTTTTACCCAGAGTAGGGAGATCAAGAATCAGAGGACATAGGTTTAAGGTGAAAGGGGAAAGATTTACTTGGAACCTGAAGGGGAACCTATTCACTCAGAGGGTGGTGGGTATATGGAACAAGCTGCCAGAGGATGTAGTTGAGGCAGGTTCTATAACACATTTAATAGCCACTTGGACAGGCACATGGATCGGAAAGGTTTAGAAGGATATGAGACAATCATGGCCAAATAGGACTAGCATAGATGAGTTGGACCGAAGGGCCTGTTTACATGTTGTATGACTATATGACCTCTAATCAAGGTTCAACCAGGTGAGAAAAATGGAACATACCCATACCAAGAGTGTTTACTTTATTTAAACCTAATATATCAGGACAATGGTTAAAAATGTATAAAACAATCAAAAAGTCAACTAAGAATAAAAGATGCAGTTTAAATAGCAATACAATATATACATGTTGCATTTGTTGATGACATTTCATGTACCGGGAGAAGAAAAAGCAAATGGATTACTGTTCAGAAACAGGGGCTTGACAGGGGCTTTATGAATTTCCCACCTCCATCTTTAAATAAAATCTGAAGAAATATATAAATTATAACGCAGTTTTGAACCTCAATTCAGATTAATATCTCAGCTGAACATTATTTTGAAATCCTTGACCATTATTTCATTCCAACCAACTTTTATGAAAAAGGTCTATATTTTGGAGAAAATAAATTCCCTTTCTACATGACAGAAAGATCCACTTTGAGAGATGCCAACAGCTAAATTGTGGTTCAATGTCACGGAGCATTTCAATGGGTCTCTGTTTTATTCTCTGGCAAAGTATGGCCTTGGATCTTTTTTATATGGTCCTCTCTTCTGCAAATCGAGCCTTCTGCAACATAATCTAACAAATGATTTTATATCAGTCACGTAGATTTACTTGGAAAGATTAGACAAAAATGACCTTGCCATCTGCCTATCTTTATTATAGCAATCAAACCACTCACTCCACCTTCTGCGCTCACAATAAAGACTACTTTCCATGCATAAAATAGTATATAAAGTAGATTTTTTTTCCTTCATTTCTTAACCATATATTTCACATTGCAGTGCTTAGTAATATTTTATGAGCTTCTTTACTACGCAATTGCCAATATTTTTCAAAGATTAACTCAGCCTTGACATTCTAAAGGGCCTGTCCCACTTGGGCGACCTAATCCGCGAGTTCAGAAAAGTGCCTTCGACCTTCAAGCTCAAGGGCACTTGCCTGGAAAGCCTCGAGCTGGATCGACCGTCCGCGTTTAAACCGCAAGCTGGATCGACTAAACCGCGAGCTGCATCTACAGACCGCGTCGCACACACACACACATACAAACACATCGTGAAGGTGGGGGCCAGGGACAGTGGAGGAGCGCTGTCTGCACGATGAAGAGGAAGGTAAACGGCTGTCACAGAGTACCGTAAGTCCTTTAGAGAGCGCGGAGGGAGGGGGGGGGTTGTTGAGGGGGGGAAGAAGGGGAGAGAAGGGGGGAGAAGGGGAGAGAAGGAGAGAGAAAGGAGACAGAAGGGAGACAGAAGGAGTCAGCCCAGTCAGCGAAGGAGATTGGCGACGGCTACCCTCGAGTGCCTGTAACTATTAGCGACCCCACTCCATAAGTTAAAAAGACCCATGCCAACCAAATTTTACTCGCGGAAAAAGTTTTAAGATGCCGAAAATGTTTCCGTGACCTAGCTGAGGCCGCGAGTAGGCGGGAACCTCCCTCGAGCATGAAGGAGAGTTCCAGCCACCTCATACAACCTCCTAGGACCTCGTGTCGACCATGCTGCGAGTTTGAATCCAGGGCAAACTCTTGTAAACTCGCAGTTTGGGTCGCCCAAGTGGGACAGGTCCTTAGTCACCTTTCAATCTAATCTCTCCTTATGATGTGTGGGGCAAGTATTTGATACAATGGTGAGTGACTGGAAAGCGCTGCCAAGGGTGGCAGTGGAGACTGATACAATAATGGCATTTAAGAGGCTTTTGGATTGGCACATGGATACATCGAAATGCAGGGATTGGAGGAATATGGATCATGTGCAGGCTGAGATAGTTTTAACTTGGCAATGTGTTTGGCATGAACATTATGGGCCAAAGGCCTTATTCCTGTGGTATACTGCTTTATATTCTATGTTCTGAGTTTCTTCTTTTTGAGGATGTTCCAATATTTCATAAGGTTGTGTTACCATATATTTTGTGTGTACTATTTTGCACACACATACATACATATATATATATATATATATATACACATATAATTCTCTGCTGGGTGCATTGGGTTATGGCACTTTCAATGTATAAACTACTCGTACAATGTATAAACTACTTTGATTTATGTTTAGAGATACAGTGTGGAAACAGACCCTTCGGCCCACCGAGTCCATGTCGACCATCGATCACCCATTCAAACTAGTTCTATGGTATCCTACAAACTAGGGTTAATTTACAGAAGGTAATTAACCTACAAACCCACCCATCTTTGGAGTGTAGAAGGAAACCTGTGCACCTGGAGAAACCTGAGCACCGAGGAGAACATACAAACTCCATACAGACAGCACCCATAGTCAGGATTGAACCCAGGTCCCTGGCGCTGTAAGGTAACAACTCTACCGCTGCACCCCGTCAGCTTGGAAAAGTTGGGGAAACATTCCTTTGTTTTGGAAGAAGAGTAAATGGCAACTTCCAAATGATGTTTTGTTAATTAGTATTGGTTGGCAAAATAACTGACCTAGAAAATCCACTACACAAACAATGCAATTCAAAATAAGAAGCATGTAAGAGGCAAGTGCAACGAGTGGCAAGAAAAATGGCAGTAAAATAATAAGCAAAAGTATAAATAATAGGTTTTTTTATTTCTGCAATGCATGAAACTCAGTAATTTCAGCTCTTTGATAATCGTTGAACAACATAACCTGCTTATCTACGCCCATCGATCTCAATTGGAAAAGATTTAAAATAAGGCAATTTAAGACTTGTCAATTCTGTTAGAATTGCTTCAGATTGTTTCACAAGGGCCTCCATAATGACTACCCACAGGAGATGTAATTATACTTTATGTGTGCTTTTTGAAATATTGGCTTAAGGTAGTTTGAAAGATCATCTGACAATGTCTAACTGCAAATGATACCAAATACACAATAGATTTCAAAGCAAATTAATTACTTATTGATAAATATCGCAGCAATGTCAATGCTAATGGATTGTTCAGAATGCATTATAAAAATCTACCTAATAATAGTGAATAAAACTCAAGAAGTGAGTAATGAAAGAAAAGCTGGCAATGTCTATCTGCAAATGGGACCAAATAAACAAAAGATCCTGAAAGAGTAAAGATACATTCCCAAATGTCTGTGCCGAACATGAACTATAACCAAAGATAGACACAAAAAGCTGGAGTAACTCAGCGGGTCAGGCAGCATCTCTGGAAAAATGGAATAGGTGACGTTTCGGGTCAAGACCCTTCTTCAGACAGGGTAAAGGGAAATTAGAGATATAGACGGCACAGAGGGGGAGCAGCGAGAGAGGGTGCTGCATAACTCTTGTCGAAGAGAGGAGGAGAAGTTTTGTAAGAGATTTCGCAGTGGAGCAGACAAAGTAGTAAAGGAAGGTATAGAAAAAAGCTGGAGAAACTCAGCGGGTGCAGCAGCATCTATGGAGCGAAGGAAATAGGCAACATTTCGGGCTGAAACCCTTCTTCAGACTGATCGGAGGTGGGGGGGGGGGGGGGACAAGAAAGGAAAAAGGAGGAGGAGCCCGAAGGCTGGGGGATGGGGGACTGAGAAGGGGAGGAGATAGCAAGGACTAACAAAATTGGGAGAATTCGATGTTCATGCCCCCAGGATGCAGACTTCCCAAGCGGAATATGAGGTGCTGTTCGTCCAATTTCCGGTGCTGCTCGCTGTGGCCATGGAGGAGACCCAGGACAGAGGTCGGAGACGCAGTGGGAGGGGGAGTTGAAGTGCTGGGCCACCGGGAGGTCAGCTTGGTTATTGCGGACCGAGCGGAGGTGTTCGGCGAAACGATCGCCCTTGGTCTCACCGATATAGATCTGCTGACATCTAGAGCAGCGGATGCAATAGATGAGGTTGGAGGAGATGCAGGAAAACCTCTGTCGCACCTGGAACGACTGCTTGGGTCCTTGAACAGAGTCGAGGGGGGAGGTAAAGGGACAAGTGTTGCACCTCTTGCGGTTGCAAGGGAAAGTGCCCGGGGAGGGGGTGGTACGAGAGGGAAGGGAAGAATTGACAAGGGAGTTATGGAGGGAGCGGTCTTTGCGGAAGGCAGATATGGGGTCCTTACCCTCAATAACTTCACGTTTGACTCCTCCCATTTCCTCCAAATACAAGGCGTAGCTATGGGCACACGCATGGGCCCCAGCTATGCCTGTCTATTTGTCGGTTACGTCGAGCAATCCTTGTTCAATACATACCAGGGCCCCATCCCCGCCCTCTACCTCCACTACATCGACGACTGCTTTGGTGCCACCTCCTGCACCCGCACACAACTGACTGACTTCATCCACTTCACCACTTACTTCCATCCGGCACTCAAATACACCTGGACCATTTCCGACACT
The DNA here is from genome assembly GCF_010909765.2 of Amblyraja radiata. Lineage (NCBI taxonomy): Eukaryota > Metazoa > Chordata > Chondrichthyes > Rajiformes > Rajidae > Amblyraja > Amblyraja radiata. Next base: position 13,730,172 of record NC_045979.1, read on the forward strand.
TCCCTACCATTCCTTGACCTCACTATCTCCATTGCAGGTGATAGACTTCTGACCGACATCCACTATAAACCCACTGACTCCCATGGCTATCTGGACTACACTTCTTCCCACCCTGCTTCCTGTAAGGACTCCATCCCCTACTCCCATTTCCTCCATCTACCTCCAGCACCTCATATTCCGCTTGGGGAGTCTGCACCCTGGGGGCATGAACATCGAATTCTCCCAATTTTGTTAGTCCTTGCTATCTCCTCCCCTTCCTCAGTCACCCATCCCCCAGCTTTCTTTTTGTGTACCTTCGATTTTCCAGCATCTGCAGTTCCTTCTTAAACACAAAGTAGTAAAGGATGTTTGCTGATATCCAATTCATTAATATGGTTCCATTACATTTAACTGCATGTTCTGCTTAAATGGTCATCTTTACCCTGAGGTTTTGCGTGTTCTTAAAACTAAAATTGGAAACTTAACGCTTCAAATATTAAGGATAGAAATTATACTTATAACTAATAGATGCTATGATTTAGATTATTTAATGCCCAAGTTTTTGTGCACTCTGTGATCCAATTTCTATCAAAACATCATTGGTAATCGGAAACCATGTGGTTTTACAGTTCCAATTGCAGTGCCTGATGTACCAATGACTTTGGGCATCTGTGATGCCAACTCATGATATTGAACATGAGCCTACTGTATACCCATAACCATATCCATGGAACTCATGCTCTACAATGCTGAGAACTATGTTCAGCACTCCCTTTGTTCTACCTATTGTATTTGAGTTTGATGTGATTGTATTTATGTATCCTACATCTGATCTCTTCGGATAGCGTGCAAAACCTGGGTACATGTGGCAATAATAAACCTAAACCTACCTAGATACAGCATTTGGATTTTTTAATAGTTCACGTGTGACCTGATAGACCATAAGCCACTCATGGAGAAGCTAGTTCTCGCTGTGTCCGTGGGGGTGTTTCTGCGTTAGTTTAAGGAGCGAGCAGGCCCACTCAAAAACCCTGGGATAAATATGACCATTAATGCAAACATGCAGTGAAGAAAATTGAATCAAATTAATGAATTGGACATCAACACACACCCTTTACCATGGTTCATGTTTAGCTCAGGCAGCTGAGAATGTATCTTTACTCTTTTGGATCTTTTGTTCATTTGGCCCCTTTTACAGATAGACTGTCAGATTTTCTTTCAAGACTCACTTTTTGCGTTTTACTAATTATTGTGAGGTAGATTCTTCCAATAGATTCTGAACAATGTATTAGCATAGACATTGCCGTGATGTTTATGGATAAATAAATAATTAGCTTTGCTACATTCCTCTGTCTACCACTTTTGGACTAACATGAATATTAAAGGAGTTGACAGTGAAATGATGTGAACATTCATCACACCAGCAGAGATTTCTAGTGTATTAGCAATTTACAGGAAAATATGTAAATATACAAAGCACATGCACACTTTTTGTAAATCCATTGATTACCTAAAATGGAGATTTAAGAAAACGTAACAAGTTATGATTAAAGCTTATATGGATGTTTTTAACTTTGCAATAAAATATCAATAAACATTCATACACTTTATACGTGAAATTGTTCTTGATTGTACATTGTTCGATTCGCTCCTGCTCGATTGGAATTCCATGAAAATCAAATTATGATGATGCTTTAATTTATGATGTGTCTTATCCTCTCACTCACTTTCTGACTCTCTCTTCAATCTGAACTACTTCAATTACCAATTTCTACTCTGTTGCTTTTACCATTACTAATTTTCATCTGTTTTGTTTCTGTTTCACTTCCTGAAGTTATCAGTTACAGTCAAATGAGCAATTTCAGCTCAGAATTTGATATTGGAAACAATGGCAATGTTTTTTCTTTAATCGGGATGGATTAAATTTTATAGTTAATCATTTTATTCCCCCACCCCTCCAAAACTTTCCCTTTAATGTTAGGAGAAATATTGATTGATTGAAAGACAAAGCAAGGAAAAAGGCCTTTCTGCCCACCGAGCACAGGCTGAACATTGATCACCCGTTCATAATAGTTCTATGTAATTCCACTTTCCCATCCATTGGCTACACTCTAGGGGTAATTTACAGAGGCCAATTAACCTACTGACCCACACGTCTTTGGGATGTGGGAGGAAACCGGAGCACCCAGAGTCACAGTGAGATCAGGCAAACTCCACACAGACAGCATCCGAGGTTTGGCTTGAACTGGCACTCTGGCACTGTGTGGCAACAACACTACCAGTTGCACCACTGTGCCAACCTTACTAAAGATCTGAAACATACCAAAGACCTGAAGAAAGTGCAGCAGAACAGTCAAGGATTTTAAGCACTCCAATAAGCAACTGATCTTTTTAAGACCGAGAATCATAATGATAAGGAAATATTCCTTTATATTCTTCATTGCAAAGGCAATAGCCAAAATGAAAAGCAGTATTTGTGGTGGTGTAGTGGTAGAGCTACTGCATTACAGCGCCAGAGACCCGGGTTCGATCCTGATTACGGGGCTTGTCTGTACAGAGTTTGTATACTCTCCCCGTGACCTGCGTGGATTTTCTCCGAGATCTTCAGTTTCCTCCCACACTCCAATACGTACATGTTTGTAGGATAATTAGCTTGGTGAAATAATTATACCCAGTGTGTTGGTGTACAAGGATCGCTGGTTGGTGCAGACTGTGGGCCGAAGGGCTTGTTTCCACACTGTATCTCTAAACTAAACTAAACTAAACTCACCACTAGGTGGCGCCCGTAATGGTTGCCTCGCCAACAGCGGCGCAGCACTGAATTCCATCATGAACCAGGACGATGCCTTGCCGGGGATCGCCTGTGTTGAAGCTCCGGAGTGTTGGGCAAGCTGCTTTAACATCGTGGAGCTGCGGTTTGCGGAGCTTCTAGCCGCGGGTGGCACTGACTTTAACATCGCAGAGTCCTAGGATCTTTTGCCGAAGATCACCAGTGTTGGAGCTCTGCCCAGCTCGGCCTGTGGACTTTGGAAGAAGCGGCCTCCGGTAGAAAGTGGCCGATTCGGATACTCCAAACCGCTGAGTGTGTTCTCCCGTTCCGACGCCGGAGCTCTGTGATCCCGGCGAGAGGGCCTGAACATCGTGCCGCCATAGCGGCGACTGCGGAGGGCTCAAAGGCTCCAACCACGGGGAACAAAGTAAAAGATGACTGAACTTTATTGCTTTTCCTCACAGTCGGAAACGTTGATTCTGCTGTGTGGGGATGTTTATGTTAAATCCTATTGTGTATTGTGTTCTTTTTATTCGTATGGCTGTACGCTAACTCAAATCCAATTGATGCATGTGACAATAAATGTAACCCGAACTTGAACTTAACTTGAACATGAACTTGAACTAAACTAAACAGTGTAATCAAGGGACAACTATAGTCCCTGTTTCAGGAGCCCATATCCATAAACCCAGCAGTTCAGATGATGAGGTCCATAAATTAAAAAGCCAATATTTTCAACATCAGTGAACAATCTCCTGGAACTGCAGGAAATAGCTGTGTGCAATAAATGGATTGGAGTATTCTAGTTGCAGGGCTCCAGGTAAAGAGCAGGGAAGTGGTGCTAATTGGATAACTGTTTCCCTGGGTCACAAAGACATAAATGATTTTCCTCTGTGCGGTAACAATGGCTGTTTTTATTATGTTTGCAAGCAAATTGTGGAATGTTAAAAAATAGCATGACAATAAAAGATTGCCTGGCAGTGCAATTTAAATGGTGGTTAGGTCTGGTCTGAATAATTCATACATGCCTGGATATGTGAATAGTGAATTATGTTAAGAATATATATGCAAATTCACAGAGCTCCGAGATGCACTTCAGGCACATTCTTCCTAACAGCATTTTTTTTGTTGTTGTTTAATACAGGACAATTAATAAATATATGAACCACACTTTTATTCAAGTTATTTTCTACTGGACACTTCACAACTTTTTGGGTCAATAGATCTGTGGATGATGCAGTTAACCTGGGCCTGCACTTCATCCTACAGCACCTGGACCGCCAGGGGACCTATGCGAGGATCCTGTATGTTGATTTTAGCTCTGCATTCAACACCATTGTTCCAGAGCTACTACACTCCAAACTTTCCGAGTTGACTGTGCCTGAACCCATCTGTCGGTGGATCACCAGCTTCCTGACAGACAGGATGTGAGGCTGGGAAAGCACATCTCAGAAGCACAAATGATCAGCATAGGAACACCGCAAGGCTGCATACTCTCTCCTCTCCTCTACTCTCTCTACACCAACTACTGCACCTCCATAGATACCTCTGTCAAGCTTCTCAAGTTTGCGGATGACACAACCCTGATTGGACTGATCCAGGATGGGGAGAAATCTGCCTACAGACAGGAAGTGGCACAATAGGTGCAGGAGTAGGCCATTTGGCCCTTCGAGCTAGCACCGCCATTCAATGTGATCATGACTGATCATCCCCAATCAGTACTCCATTCCTGCCTTCTCCCCATATCCCCTGACTCTGCTATTTTTAAAAGCCCTATCTAGCTCTCTCTTGAAATCATGCAGAGAACCTGCCTCCACCACCCTCTGAGGCTGAGAATTCCACAGACTCACAACTCTCTGTGAGAAAAAGTGTTTCCTCGTCTCCGTTCTAAATGGCTTACTCCTCATTCGTAAACTGTGGCCCCTGGTTCTGGACTCCCCCAACATCTGGAATATGTTTCCTGCCTCTAGTGTGTCCAAGTCCTTAACACTCTTATATGTTTCAATGAGATCCCCCCTCTCATCCTTCTAAACTACAGAGTGTACAAGCCCAGCTGCTCCATTCTCTCAGCATATGACAGTCCCGCCATCCCGGGAATTAAACATGTAAACCTACGCTGCACTCCCTCAATAGCAAGAATGTCCTTCCTCAAATTAGGGGACCAAAACTGCACACAATACTCCAGGTGTGGTCTCACTAGGGCTCTACAACTGCAGAAGGACCTCTTTGCTCCTATAATCAATTCCTCTTGTTATAAAGGTCAACATGCCATTCATTTTCTTCACTGCCTGCTGTACCTGCATGCTTGCTTTCATAGACTGATGTACAAGAACCGCCAGATCCCGTTGTACTTCCCCTTTTCCCAACTTGACACCAGCTAGCGTCCTGGTGCCGTCGCAACAACCTAGAGCTCAATGCTCTCAAGACAGTGGAATTGTTTGTAGGCTTTAGGAGAGCTCCCCCTCCCCTCACCCCACTCACCATCAACAACACCACAGTCACATCTGTGGAGTCTTTTAAGTTCCTGGGAACCATCATCTCCAAGGACCTTAAGTGGGGGGGCAAGTCTGGATTGACAAAGCTGCCACAGCCAGACATAAAAACAGTTTTTATCCACGAGTAGTTGCTCTACTCAACAGCCAAAAATCTGTAACCTCCCTTTGATCTGGTATTTTGTTGGTTCACATGCTTAATCAATGGTGTTTTATTATTAATGTTTTATTATTATTAATGTTTAGTATTTTCTGAGTCATTCGTAACTGTCACTGTATGTCATGTTGTTACTTGTGGCGGAGCACCAAGACAAATTCCTTGTATGGGAATACTTGGCCAATAAACTTACTTACTTACTTACTTACTTACTTACTTTTCACAGCTTATACCATGTTCAACATCTACAAACCATCGCTATTGCTTTCATTTTCTTGTGCATCATGTGCATGTTACTATTGTGCTCTGTAAGGCACTGGCTTTGACTGATTAATTGGAATGTGCATCCAAATCTTAATTACATCTATTGACTGAGTGAAACATTCTTGTTAAGATCAAAGTATTGATCTAATGAATAGTATAGTCGTACAGGATTTATTTTAACCTTACAAGACTGTACTGGTTGATTTTATCTCTTCCCTGTACGTTGACACCTCTTGCAATTTGTATCCCTTATAGTTTTGCTCTTATCAATTAATATGTTATCGTGGCTAAAGGGACACTAAGAGATGCAGAAAAGTTTGAGGAAGGATGCATGCTGAGGTGACACATCCATTTCACTTTGCCGTCTATTTCCATATCTGATAGATTATTTAGAGGGTTGGATGGGACAGGTTTACGTGAGACGGCACTCGTGAGAAATATTGGCCTTCGCTGAAAATCTGCCCTTAATTTGATCGCATTCATTCGTTTCAAATTGACTGATCCAACATTTGATACATCATCCGTTGTGCCTCATTGTGTTTCTTCAAAAATTCAATTGTAGCAATAGTTTGCCATGGGCCTCAATTGTAGCCATGGGTGAGAATATTCATAGTTGAATGATTGTGCACTTCACTGGGTTTGAATGTTAGCTCCACTGCGTATCTCCTTTTACAGCGCCTTCTCCTTTGGATGCCGCTCTGATCCGTTTAATAGCTGACAGACCAGGAGAGGCCAATCCTCAGCATCATTGGTAATAGCTGGGTCCAATTAGCTGTTATTGGTTTGCCACTCGATTGGCCCACTCACTATAAAACCCATGCATTCGAGGCAAATGGGAGAAGGGAAAGTGGGAGAAAAGGGCCACTTTACTTGCCTTCTTCCCCCCCTCCCCCTCCCCCTCCCCCCCCCCCCTCCCCCTCCCCCCTCCCCCCCCCCCCCCCCCCCCCCCCCCCCCCCCTCGTCCCCCCCCCCCCCCCCCCCCCCCCCCTCGTCCCCCCCCTCCCCCCCGTTCCAGGTTTGAGGAAGATTGAACCACTGGGACAAACCCAAGTCCACCAACATCACTGTGTGGTCAAGACTGGGCTGTCAGGGAAGAAGCCCTAGACAGCCAGTGCCTCTACCCGAGGCTGACTGAATGGTCAGGGCAAGCCTGAAGTGTCAGAACCTCTTCCTGCCCTCAGACATGAGGGACTGCGCCCGCACATACACACACGGATACAAAGACAAGCCACCAGGATAATCCAGAGACCGCCAGCATTGCCTCTTCAAAGCTGAGTCACCAGGAAGAAACCTGTACCATCAGCACCTCCTCGTGAGGCAACGATGAACTGCAGGAAGAGCCCTGAGATTGCCACGCATCTTCCTTTGTATGCCATTTCTAAGCTGCAGGGACAAGCCCGAGATTGCCATTGTCAACACCCATGTGCATTAGGGACAGTGTGCCCACGCGATCCTGGACATTTTTGCCACTGTAAATAGAATAAATCCCACAAGTTCACCCTACTGTGAGTGTTGGTGTGGTCACTGCTGAATCTGGCATCATCCCCGACACCACGCTCCCTACCCATTGAATGACAATGATTACCTTCTTATCCATTGAATAATAATCTCCCTACATAGTTCTATTCCCCTATACTCCCCTGTACCTTGCTATACAGAACCGGATTTACGTATAAGCTAGACAAGCTTAAGCTGAGGGCCTCGAGATCTAGGGGGCCTATGCTCGCTGCACCAAGGTGTGTTCAACTTTTGAGATAGTCGCGTTGTTACGAACCCTACCATCGGTGGCGCTGTGCTTGCGAATCCGGGGGCTTTGGTGGTGTGGGGGGGAGGGGTTAAAATGCAGGCGAGGTTTATATTTGTTGTGGAGAGGAATTTTCTCCACAGATGCTTGGAAGTGCAGGACAAAGAAAGAGGTATGTAGTTTATTTAACCCTTCCCCCTGCCGAACCTCGCCGCTGCACCTGGGGGCCTATCCACCTCGCATCCACACCTGGCCGACCCACCTCGCACTGGGCCCATCCAACATCGCCGCCGGATCGGACCTACCGAACATCGCCGCCGCACTGGGCCCATCCAACATCGCCGCCGGATCGGACCTACCGAACATCGCCGCCGGAACGGGGCTCTCCGAACATGGCCGCCGCACCGCACCCTACTCACCTCGTCGCCTCACCGGGCTGGCCGATCCGTGCCGCCCCACCCACCATCTGCCCACCGGGACCTGCAACGCATCGCCCGCCGACCCTGACTCTACTGCCCGCAGACTCGTACCAGCGGGTCCGCCGACCCTCGCCACTGCACCTCCCTCCAGCAACCCGCAGCCGTCGCCTTACATGGAGCCTGCACTCTGCACGGGGCCTGAAGCCTCCATGCTGCTAACTCCCACTCTCCTGGGTTTGACTCCACTGGGTCCTAGTGCTAATCTGCCCAGCCTTGTTAACCTCAGTGGCAGTTCCACTGAGTCTTCCCCATCCCCCTCTAACTATGTGACCCCTGCTCTTCCCCACCCACACTACAGCCCTCTCACCCCCCCCCCCCCCCCCCCCCCCCCCCCCCCCCCCCCCCCCCCCCCCCCCCCCCCCCCCCCCCCATCAGATATTGCCTCGGCCTCAGTTCTGTCTTCCTCCGGCCCCAACCCCATACCTGCCGTGTGGTCACCATTCCCCCTGACCGCCCCCTCTCCGACACCAAACGGTCGGTCCTCAGCAGAGGCGTTAACTTTGTCCCCCTCCGTCCCCACCTCAATGAGTTCCGCGCCCACCACGACTTGGAGCTCTTCTACCGTCGCCTCCGCCTCACAGCGTTCTTCCATGGGAAGGAGTCCTCGCCCCCTATTGATGATCCCTTTTCCCGTCTCCAATGAGCTGCATTTAGCGCTGGATTGAGCTGAAATTACCGTTCACAGAAGCCTCGCGCGTGTGTGTGCATGCGCGCGCGGCCGCTTTGATATTCTGTCCGCGGTTGCGATTTCCGTGCCTGACAAGTGTCCGAGGAGCGCTGGCCTTCATCCCACCTCCTCTGCCCATTCCTCTCTCTCTCTCTCTCTCTCGTACGCCCCCCTCGAATCCCCTTCTGAGACCCCTCCTCTCCATCCCGCACTGATCCCCATTCATGTCTCTATTCAGTCCTCACTGACATCCCCTGTGCTCCCCACTCCCCCCCCCCCCCCCACCCCCATCTATAGGGGGGTTGCACGAAAGGTCACTGGATCATAGGGCTCGAGGCACGGAGCAGCTAAATCCAACTGGAAGACATCCGTCACTTCCGGTATATGTATTAATGCTAGAAATGCGTACTTTCCTACCTGTTAAAAACCGCCAAAATTTTGGATTTTTGCGCTGAAATAAATTGTGGAAGTCGGGGTAAGCGTGAGAGACATGTACCCAACTTCAGAATTCCAAAAGTGAAGCGAAATGAAGGTATAGGGAAGCGAGAACTGAAGGGACTACAGTAGCTAAAGTGCCTGGTAAACATTGAAAATATTGGGAATTATCGCATTTGCTCACTGCATTTCATCAAGTAAGGCATTATTTGTGTTTTTTCTTGATTCCTTTGGTATCTAAAAATTCTCAGAAGTGATAAATCTGGCTGTAAATTTTTCTTCAGATGCGTTTTCATTTTGTATGTAAAAACCCACGAGAGCCATGGGCGATTTAAAAAAATGACAGCCAGATTTATCACTTCTGAAAGTTTTTAGATGCCAAAGGAATCAAGAAAAAACACAAATAATGCCTTACTGTTGATGAAATGCAGTGAGCAAACGGCCAGTTTTAACGGGCACGCTACGCTGGAAACAATGGTAAGTGCCTACCTGCTGTACATCGCGTGTACTCCACTTGGCGTAGCGTAACAACAGTACGGGTCATGGGTCGTGACCCGACTGCCGTGAAACCTCCCTATTCATCCTGCACTGATCTCCCTAGCCACCTCGCATTGATTCTCCTGCCACTCCCCATCAATCCTACACTGGTCCCTCAATTCATCCTGTACTGACCCCCCTTCCCATCCATCCTGCACTGCTCATCCCTTCATCCTGCACTGCTCCCCCCCATCCATCCTGCACAGATCCCCCCCACTCAACCCCACTGACATCCCCCGTGCTCTCCCCTCACAATTTTACCTACTCCAACCAACACTCACGAATTCCCCTGCCTCAATCCATCCAATCCACACCGATTGCCTTCTCAAGCCCACCCACCATCTATCCATCCTGCACTGATTCATACACCACCCCCACCCCCCTTCCCAACCCTATTGTGCTGGAAATGTCTTCAGAGCTAACATTGACCATGTTTGATAACGTAATGCAATCAAATATGTTTTAATTCCCAATGTTATTATTTGTTTTAATCCATAAAGATGGATTAATTAAATTTTGAACACGTGAAACATTAAAACCGCAGTGTTCGATTGCCACTGACACGTTATTACAGAATTCATTTTAATGGCAAATCAATGCTGTTAATATGGAGTATCAGTACTGTAGTTATTTAATGAGTAACATTCACAACTATACGTTGGATTTATCCAGGTTTTACTGCTACAGTCAGTCATATACATCACAAATTTGGTCAGGAGATATTTCAGTTGAAATTTTAACGTTAATTCTGAAGTGGGAATGATGGAAAAAGCATTTATCAACAATTCTTTTTAAAAATGGTGCTTACAAACTGGGTATCTTCATTGCCACATACATCTAATCTGAATGTCTGGTAATGTGGCGTCTTGACACCTTTAAATATATTACCAAACATTTGCTGCATTTATGTCCTTTGGCCATCTCTTGTTAGTCAGTGTGATGTTTAACCTGTCAGATGGGTATAGTCAGTTTTAACAGCTATTATCATAAAATGCCTTTAGAAAATTCCTTGCAACCTGTATATTTTGTTGTGGATAAATTATGTGGGAAGCGAGAGTGTTTCTGTAACAATAGCAATAACGACCCATGCTATGGCCATGTCATGTCATTTTCGGTCCTTCACAGAAAACATGCTTGCATCAATCTGTACTGTGCATGGTTAAGCATATATGTTATCAAGGTCCAGAATTTATTGACACAGGTTGATCATACGCGGAATAATCCAACCACATTTTTGTTTGGAAGTGGAAAGAAATAATAAAAATTGCATTCATTGCAATGTGTAAAAAGAGTTGAGATACTGTATTATAATTTTGCTGCATGTCATTGTGGTATATATCATGTCTTGATTGGTGAATATACTAGTTTGTGACTTTATTTGAAGCAGAAATAATATGTGAATGCTTCATTGAGCATAATTCCGACTGGTAACTACGCACTTCGTCCGAGCACGCGTCATGCAAGCCATCTTAAATGACCACCTAAAATGTCATTTGGCAACCTAAAAAGTTGTCCGGCTGGCAACAGGGAAAAAAAATGAAGCGAGAGCCCTGGATCCTAGCAGGAATGACGGTGGAACAACAATGGCAGGAATTTCTGGGCATAATCTGGAAGACGCAGGATCATTTCATTCCAAACGGAAGAAAGATTCTAAGGGCAGTAGGAGGCATCCGTGGCTGACAAGAGATGTTGGGGATAGAATAAAACTAAAAGAAAAGATGTATAACACAGCAAAGAGTAGCCGGAAGCCAGAGGATTGGGAAACTTTCATAGGACAACAGAAGGAAACAAAACGGGCAATACGGGATGAAAAGCATATTTTCTATGTTTCTATGTTGATTGGTGTGGGCTAGTTGGGCCGAATGGCCTGTTTCCACGCTGTATGGCTCTAGGACTCAAAGAGTTCTGGTATTCAGAAAGAAAGAAGTTACTCTTCACTCATGTAGAGATTACGAGGTAGTAGCTGCACAGAGGCAGCAGCAGCAGCTTAGTGGCTCAGGTACGTTCAAACACACTGGGGCGGGGCACAGTGGTGCAGTGGTAGAGTTGCTGCCTCACAGCGCCAGTGACCTGGGTTCGATCCTAACTACGGGTGCTGTCTGTGCGGAGTTTGTACATTCTCCCCATGACCCCGTGGCTTTTCCCCTGGATGCTCTGGTTTCCTCTCACACTCCAAAGATGTGTAGGTTAATCGGCGTTGGTAAAATTGTAAATTGTCCCTAATTTGTAGGATGGTGCTAGTGTCTGGTGGGATTGGTGGGCCGAACGGCCTGTTTCTGCGCTATATCTCTCAACTAAACTCAAATCTAAACCCTGCAAAAATCCAAGGAATTTTTTAGATACTGTTCAAAACTACTATTGTTATTATTGCACTTTTATTGTTTGTTTGTTTGTTATGTGCACCTATGCGTGTGTGTGTGTGTGTGTGTATTCACACACTGAACCTTTTTTTTCCTCATTTATTATCTTGTTTACAGTGTACTATGTTTACATATCCTGTTGTGCTGCTGCAAGTAAGAATTCCATTGTTCTATCTGGGACATATGACAATAAAACACACTTGATTCTCTTGAATGTTGGATCTCACTCTCATCAAATAGGTGTAAACCCTATGCAATTAAAACTGCCTTCACCAGTTTGCGAGCGAGCAAGTTTGTTCTATGTGTGCATACATTATTTGTATATCATGTTGGAATGATGTACCTGACTAAAGTAACACACTGCAGAGCTAACATTTTTTTAGGCACAGAACCTGCTGCTTTGAAAGATAATAACTCCACAAGCTCTTTTACAGCCCAGTGAGATTGTACAGGGAATGTACAGCCACAGTACCACAAGAGAAGTCTGCTGATGATGACGGAACTCTCACTGGTGTTATGATAAATCACATCATTTACTGAGTCCCATGTCTGTAGATGAGGTGAAATTGTAAAGTATTACTACAGGATATTGAGTTAAGAAACAGGAACAGATTGATTAGTTTATACAATCCACAGAAATGAAGGTTGTCTTTTTCAATCCAAAGTGAAGTAGATGTAGTTTGAACGTATCCAGTCTCCGTCTAGATTGGATTTCATTATGTACACCTGGCATACTTTAAAGATGGTAAATATGTTAATACGTTAAAGGCTATCAGGATGGCCCGGTGGCGCAGTGGTAGAGTTGCTGCCTTACAGTGATTTAGACCCAGGTTCGATCCTGACAACGGGTGTTATCTAATAAAACTAGCATGGTGGCAGGGCAGTAGATTTGCTGCTTTACCGTGCTAGAGACCCAGGTTCCATCCTGCCTATGGGTGCCGTCTGTGTGGATGTTGTCAATGAATTCAAATCCAGTGATGACGATTCTTGCCTCTCCAAACCATTCCTTGAATACTTCACATGTTCCAGTACTACCCTTGTTTGCCTTTAGTCTTTCCGCTTCTCCTGTTTACCATCATGTCACCTCATTTTCCATTTGGGTAACTTGCAACCTAACGGCATGAACGTTGAACTCCCCAATTTTAGGGAACACCACTGCCTATTTTTTGTCTTCTTCCTTCCACCCCCCCCCCCCCCCCCTCCCAACCCACCCCTTCCCACCAACCCGTTCCTGACCGGTCCTCCCACTATTGTGCCCTGTTCTCCCCTGCTCATTCCCAAACTCAACCTCTTCTTAAAGGGATGCGCCACTGAGCCAAATCAAATGGACCTGGAAGGCTCCCACAATCAAAGACTAGAGGATCACCATGAATGAAGACCTGGCGGGCCGCCCACGGCTATGTGCGGCAACAGGCCTGGTTCACCGCCGCAAAGAAGGACACGGTGGGTCGCCGCCTGCAGAGGAAGCTCGGAAGCCGCTGAGCTCGGCCCCGGAGACTGGAGAGTTAAGGGGGAGGGAGCAGCTGGAGGTTATGGACGCGAGGAGTGGGCCGGTAGGAGAGGGATTGAGGTATCGCCTCCAGCACCTTCTAGGTCGGCTGCAGGAGGTGCCCCAGGACACAGAGATGGTCGGCGAGGAGTGGGAAGTCGGTTTGCAGGCCGAGCCAGTCGAGGGTGACAGAGGAGGCCCTGCAGCAGCCTGGGGCTTACCTGAGTTTACTTGGACCGGGGGCGCTCCAGTACATCCAGCATGTGAATTAGACTTTGGAGTTTTTCTTTTGTAAATGGCGTTAAAATATGGCGACATGTTCAAGAATTTCACTGCGCAGTGCGGACGTGACAATAAAGTACAATTAAACCTTTGAACCATTCAGTTGGTGTTTGTACTGTTCAATATCCTGGTGGTTGTCAGGAAGAAAGAGTGGCTGAATCTGGAGATGTATCCATGTCTTCTAATTTGATGTATATACTGTATCTATGGTGCAGCGGTAGAATTGCTGCCTTAACTCGTCAGTGACCCAGGTTCGATCTTGACTCTGGGCGTAAAGTGCAAGTGAAATGAATTTGCCAGCAGCGGTACAATAAAAAAAGAACACATAAAAACACAACAAAAATTTAACACAAACATCCACCACAGCATTCATCACTGTGGTGGAATGCACAAAATTTGGCCAGACCTCCTCCACTTCCCCCGTGGTCGGGATCTCAACCCTCCGCAGCCGCGGCTGCGGGCGTCCAGATGTGTAGACAAGGTAAAGTCCAGATAAGTCCAGAATCGGTGCTTCCCCACCGGTGACCACGGCTTCAAGTTGGTGTAGGCCGCAGGCCGGCGGTCGAAGATCTAAAGTCCCCGCCGCACTGCAGCCAGAAGCACCGCAGACTGCAGGGCCAGCGGTCAGAGCTCCTATCTAGGGGTCCCTGGCAAGGGACCCCGCTCAGGATGGTAAGTCCCCACCGCGCCTACGGTAGAAGTTGGCTGCGGGCCAGCAGTCGGAGCTCTTCTCCTCTGAGGTCCCCAACGAGGGATCCCAGGCCCAGGACGCTGCGCCAGCTGGAGCTCCTCAGACCGCGGCTTCAGTATGCAGCGGGCAAACGAACGGAGTGCGACCCTTGGCGAGGGCTGGCCCGCTCCGCATCTCCGGGAAAGGCCGCACTGATCCTCGATGTTAGGCCACGGGGGAGGCAACATGGAAAAAGTCGCCTCTCCGTGGAGGAGGCGACTGAAGCGGTTTCCCCCTAACCCCCCCACACCACCCCCCACACAAGATACACAGAGAAACATTAAAAACACACATTAGGACATACTAAAAAAAAATTTGAAAGAACTAACATGCGGCTGACAGGGCTGACGGCTTGCAGCGCCCCCACCGACCAATTAAAAGTGGCCTAACAAAGCCCTACAAAAAAAATCGTGGTCTAAAATTTCAGGTAAAATGCCAACAAACACACATAAAACTTGTGGACAGTGGGTGTGGAATGTTGGAAGGTGCTGGCGAAGGCATTTTGAGTTTGAGTTTAGTTTATTGAGTTTACCGAGGTACAGTGAAAAGCTTTTGTTGCGGGCTAACCAGTCAGCGAAAAGACAATACATGATTACAATCGAGCCGTCCACAGTGTACAGATACAGGATAAAGGTGATAACGTGAATAATGTTTAGTACGAGGCACGGCATTCCCTTCCACTGCTATGCAGACGATACACAATTCTATCTCCCCCTGAAGCCCAGCAACCGATCTAATCTACTCAGCTTTATCCACTGCCTCGAGGATATAAAGTGTTGGATGGCCCAGAACTTCCTCCAACTAAACAAGAGTAAGTCTGAGGTCATCCTACTCGGCCCCTCGGACTCAATCAAAATGATAGCAGGCAGCCTTGGAAACCTTACCCCATTATTCAAACCTTAGCGTGATATTTGACAGCGTTGAAATTTGACAGTCAATGCCGTGGTAAAAGCTAGCTTCTTCCAGCTTCGGACGATAGCTAAAATAAAACAATTCCTCCAATTTGACAACCTCGAAAAGATCATCCACTCATTTATCTCCTCCCGCCTTGATTCACTGGCATCAGCCAATCTTCCCTGTCCCGCCTGCAACTGGTCCAAAATGCCGCAGCGAGACTCCTGACGGGCACCCGAAAAAGGGACCACATCACCCCGATTCTGGCCTTTCTCCACTGGCTCCCTGTGCGGTTCCGAATAAATTTCAAGCTCCTTCTTTATGTATACAAAGCCCTTAACGGGCTTGCCCCCACTTACATCAAAAATCTGCTTACCCACCACACTACCTCCAGGTTCCTCAGATCGGCCGACTTGGGGTTACTGACCATCCCGCGGTCTAGGCATAAGCTCAGGGGCGACCGCGCTTTTGCGGTTGCAGCTCCTAGATTATGGAACAGCATCCCTCTTCCCATCAGAACTGCCCCCTCCATCGACTCTTTTAAGTCTAGACTTAAAACTTATTTTTACTCTAAAGCCTTTCTTGAGGTCCTCTGAGGGAGCGCTGTACGTATGTATTTATGTATGTATCGTTGTTCCATGTACCACTGTTTGTAGAACGTTCGTACCTGCACCCATGTAAAGCACTTTGGTCAATGAGAGTTGTTTTGTAAATGTGCTACAGAAATAACATTGATTTGACTTGACTTGCTAAAGCCTGATCAAAGATAGTCCAAGGGTCTCCAATGAGGTACACAGTGGTTCAGGACTGCACTCTAGTGGTTGGTAGGATGATTCAGTTGCCTGATAACAGCTGGGAAGAAACTGTCCCTGAATCCGGAGGTGTGCGTTTTCATATTTCGATACCTTTTCCCCATTTTGGTTACTTTCATAGCTTTACCATAGGTTTAAAACTCCATACAAAACAGGATGAATTTCTGTATTACTGATTCCTCCTGTAAAGTTCCGCCCCATGGAGCCGGGAAATCTAAACTGACACCAGATCAGCAACGCTCATGACAGCAATGGCTCTGGGACGTGTGGATGTAACATTTAGGATTTAACTCAGTAAGGGCAAACAAATGTGTAAGGCCATCTTCATCTTACGCTCATTTTATATTGGGTTTCTTTGCTTCTGTTGAAAGTCTGTCGACAATATTAAGCAGGCATGTTTCTTAACATGTCTTTCATTTCCTTGTCTTTTGATCTTTTCATTCCTGACGTGATCAGGTTTTTGAAAGAAACCATAGTAGACAATACACAGATAATAGAACCAGCGAACATCCACCTGCTATCAGGAAAATGCAATGGTGCTAATAATCTAAGCACACCCTCAAAGGCACATTGGAAAATGGATCAACTTACCATCTAGGGCTTGCACTGGAAATGCACAGTTACCATAGTGTTGATGAAGATGAATTAAAGGACTAATAACAGTCGTATCATCATCAACAACAACTCCATGGAAGTACGTGAGCTCTCAAACATGTGGAATGTGTTAGCAACAGAGGGAGATTGGCAAAATGTCAACACAATATTATAGCATCAAACATCCTGGATACAGGCTCTTCAGCCCAGCAGGATTGTGCCAACCATCAAGCTCCCCTTTACACTAATTGTATTCTAAGCCCAACTCCATTAATAAAGCTAACTTGCCCATTGTCATATCAAAGAATATCCAGACATAGAAACAACGACAAACCTAAGGATATTCTAAAGCATAATACTCGGTGTGTTGGTGTATGCCTTAAAGAATCCGAAGCTTATGATGAATAGCTCACAACCTAAAGATTATTTTCAAAGTAAACCCCGATGTATTTCTGATTCTGAGTTTTCTGAGAAGAACCTCAAACCAGGGGTTTCCATCAGAAAGTAAAAATGTTTTGCTCAAATGATGAGAAGGAAAAGCTTGTAGGGTCTTGGAGAAAAATGCCACTGGACACAATGGCCCCAAACTGCCCTATGCTGGTCATCAAACTACAGGCCCAAGTGGGTCATCCCAACAAGCCATCATGTTGATGAATGTAGATACAAGGAGCTGGAAATGCTGCTTTACAAAAATAGTCATAGAGTGCTGGAGTAACTCAGTGGGTCAGACAGCATCTCTGGAGAAAAGGAATAGGTGATGTTTCGGGTCGAGACCCTTCTTCAGACTGATGTTTCATGTCCCAGGTCAGAATTTTTTTTAAGGAAAATGAATGTGTGTGGTCCTGCATGGCAGATCTTCTAAGGCTAACCACACTCAGTAGACAGATTGATGTTTGCCATCTGGTCATGAGGCCATAGAATAACTAAACCACCTGCTGTGTAATTGTGCCAAAGTTTACTGAGCTCATAAACAGAAGAGCAGGCAATAACAGTTGCAATTAAAGTTTGGGTTTATTATTATTATTATTATTAATATTATTATTATTATTGTTATTATTATTATTATTGTTATCACGACTACTGAGGTACAGTGAAAAGCTTCATTTTGCATGCTAACCAAACAGATCAGATGTGCCATACATGAATACAATTGTCAAACTCAAGTACAATAGATAGAGCAAAGGGAATGATACAAAGTGCAGAATAGAGTTCTCAGCATTGTAGTGCCCCAGTTTCATAGATTTTAAACTTTAGACTTTAGAGATACAGTGTGAAAACAGGCCCTTCAGCCCACTGAGTCCACACCGACCAACAATTACCTCGTACATCAGCACTCTCCTACACACTAGGGACAATTTACAATCAACCTACAAACCTGTGCTTCCTTCCTTGGAGTGTGGCAGGAAACCGGAGCACCCAGAGAAAACCCATGCGGTCACAGGGAGAACGTACAAACTCCATACAGCATCCGTAGTCAGGATTGAACCCGGATCTGCCGCTGTGAGGCAGCAACTCTACTGCTGCACCAGCTTGCCGCCATCAACATTACTAGACATTATCATTCATATTTTACCATTCATGAATATTCATTTATATAGAAATGAAGGGTGATTTACAAATCATTATGCTGCAGAGTTTCTATTTTGTTTTTTTGTATACTTTTATTTATCTAATTTTGGTGTGCTTGACCAACCATGCTACGGTATTCAGGCAGTTGTTGCTATAAGCAGCAGAGAACACAAAGTGCTGGAGGAACTCAGCGGGTCAGGCAGCATCTCTGGAGAATATAGTTAGGTGACATTTTGGATCAGGACTCTTCAGACTGGGGTGTGCTATTGAATGTATAGGAAGGAACTGCAGATGCTGGTTTAAACCAAAGATAGACACAAAAAGCTGAAGTAACACAGCGGGTCAGAGAGCATCTCTGGAGAAAAGGGATAGATGACATTTCTGTGGAAGGGTCTCGACCCGAAACGTCACCTATTCCTTTTCTCCAGAGTTGCTGTCTGACCTGCTGAGTTACTCCAGCTTTTTGTGTCTATCTGGGGTGTGCTATAAGCAGCTGTGGGCACCGCAGTGAAGCATTGCCTGAGCTGTATTCTTCTCACAGGCAGTTCATCTGTGCAATGTCACACGGCTCGTGTTATTTATTATCTGATCGAGCAGATCCAGGAGGCAATGTGAACTGAATTCCGAATTTGTTACTCTGATATCATGATTAAAAAGGCTTGAGATCACTAAAGTGATCAGTTTCTGATTTCAACTGCACTTGCTCTCCTCCCAATGTGCATCCCGTGGGCCAGTAAAATGGATGCTGCAAATTATGTGTACACAGTGAAGAGTTCACCACTGGGACTCTAATGACAGCAAAAGGTCCCGCTCTCAGGATGCTTCTCACTCTCTTTAGAAAGAAACCCGTCAACATATTGCAGCGGCACCTAGTGGTGGGGTGGAGAGGGCAGAACCCTCTTCATTGGTCGGTGAGGTCATGTGACCGCGGGGTGTTGGGATGTGTCGGTTAGTTAGTCAGTGTTCCATCACAGCGGCCTCGCCGGGCTGTTCCTCCTCGGGATGACTTCGCTGGCTCGCCGTCCAACGCCGTGGTTCGCAGTAAGCGCCAGTGGTGTTATTACCACCAACGTTGGGGTGCGGAGGCCCGTCAATGCCGCGCCCCCCTGCTCGTTTTCGGGAAATGCCTCAGCTGATAGCCAGTAGAGGTTATCGCAGTCGGCCAGAAACATAGCCTCTACATCAGGGATCGCCATTCCGGGCTTCGTTTCCTCGTGGACACTGGGGTTGAGTTCAGCATTAAGAAACGTTAAGACAGGTACATGGATAGGACAGGTTTAGAGGGATATGGGCCAAATGCAGGCAGGTGGGACTAGTGTAATAGTAGATAGGACATGTTGGGCGGTGCGGGCAAGTTAGGCCATGGGATATGTTTCCATACTGTAAGACTATCACTATGACTCGTCCAGACATAAATTACACGACATACCTGTACCTACAAATTGCTTATGATTTCAACAGCATTACTGAACAAAGTCTCCTTTTCAGCCTATATTATGCTATTGGTGATATTTGGCATACAGAGAATAAACCTAAAGTTTACATGTCCTAAGTGAGGTAACGCTTCGAAAAGACAAAGCCTTCTGCCATCAGTGAGCTGCCCGCTGAAACACTGGAGACAACAAAAAACAAGGAATAGATACAAAGTGCAAGAGCAACGCTGTGGGTCAGGCAGCATCTCTATGAAAAAGTTGCCAGCCTTTTCTCGCCTTTATTCCCCCTGCCCTTTCCCCATATTTACTTTGAGTCCAAAGAAGAAGGGTTCCAACCTGAAACATCACCTATTATTTTTATCCAGTGATGCTGTTTGACCCGTTGAGTTACTCCAGCATTTAGAATATATCTTCAGTATAAACCAGCGTCTGCAGATTCTTCCAACACAGAAAAGATGGTACGCAATCTTTGGGAGGCAATCGATGTGTATGCAAAATACTAAGTGCTGGAGTAGTAGAGCTAATAGAACTTGATGTTTCAATCCCTGTAATAAGTCGGCACTCTTGCTATTAACAGTGGGATTGTAGTAGTGACAGGTAGGGTAGGTATATCATCGGGGTCATCAGGTGGGCACCCTCCTTCTTTGACGTTTCATTGATAAGCCCACAACATCTCCAGTGGGCTCAATGGTGATACCTGGCGTCCCAGTTACACCCCCCTCAATTCCATACGCTCCTGTCCTCATCTTGCAGCCCAATTGTTGTCTCCCCTTTTGATCCAAATTCAATTGCTGCTTTTTTCTGCAGAATTTGATGATGATTTAATTGCTTGTTGGAGGGAGTGACCCCTCACCCCCATTTTCCTTAATAGCCTGGTCATAGATGTAGCAACAAATCCCCTGCATCCCACTTCGACAGGGAAAATCTTGGTCTTCCAGCCATTCTGGGAAGCTTCAGTTGCCAGTTCAGAGAATAATTTGGAGAAATATAGAACAATGAATGAAAGATATGCAAAAAAATAACTGATAAATGTTGACTGTTTGTTGGGTGAAAACGAGAAGCTGGAGCAACTTGAGTGGGGGAGGGTTGGGGAGAGAAGGAATGCCGGGATACTTGATGTTAGAGAAATCAATATTCATAGGTCACTGGGCTGTAAACTGCCCAAGCGAAATATGAGATGCTGTTCCTCCAATTTGCAATTAGCCTCACTGACAGTCCTACGCAGAATATAGTTCTCAGCTTTGTCACGCACCAGTTCCATAGACAAAGTCCAATGTCTGCAATGGAGTCGAGGACATTGGACTTTGTCTCTACCCCATTGCGGACATTGTAATTAATACCTAGGCTTATGGAAGTACTGTAAAGAAGCATGATAACAGAGGGGGAGAAGCTGTTTCAGAATCTGATGGTGCGCACTTTCAAACTTCTGTATTTTCTGCCTGACAGGAGCAGGGAGAAGAAATAATAACCGGGTGGGACAAGTCTTAGGCTGGCTGATTTTCCCAGCCAATGTGTAGTGTAGATGGAGTCAATAGTGGGAAGACTGGTGTGTGGACTGGTCCGTGTGACGGACTGAGCTATATCCACAACCTTTTGCGATTTCTTGCAGTCTTGGGCAGAGCTGTTCCCGAACCAGTCTGTGATGCCACACAATAATATGCTTTCCCTCGTGCATCTGGAGAAGATGATAAGTAACGATAAAATGAACTAACAAAAGGACCTTCCACTGGGAAGTGTGATCATAATATTAGGGATTTTGAGAAAATCGAAACAGGAGTCGGCATTGGGTTTGTTTTGTACGTTCCACCGTTCAAGATATTTTACCTCAGCATTTCTTCCCTGTGTTAAAGCCATATCCCTTGGTTCCCTTTATAACTAAAAAAACATTGATCTCTGTCATGAATATGCTCATTGATTGAGCCTCCACAGCTCCATTGGATCGTGAATTCCAAAGATTCACAATCCTCTGGATGAAGAATTTCCTTGTCATCTCTGCCAGAAACCAGGGTTCGATCCTGACTATGGGTGCATGTAGAAACATAGAAACATAGAGGGTAGTCAGCCACAGAGGGTAGTCGAGGCCAGTTCATTGGCTATATTTAAGAGGGAGTTAGATGTGGCCCTTGTGGCTAAGAGGATCAGAGGGTATGGAGAGAAGGCAGATACGGGATACTGAGTTGGATGATCAGCCATGATCATATTGAATGGCGGTGCAGGCTCGAAGGGCCGAATGGCCTACTCCTGCACCTAATTTCTATGTTTCTATGCGTTGTCGGTGCGGACTCGTTTGGCCGAAGGGCCATTTTCCATGCTGTATCACTAAACTAAACTAAAACTAAACTATACCTCACAAGACAAATTCTTATTCTTGGAATTAATGTAGAGAACCTTTTCTGCATTCCCTTCATTGCAGGTGTATGTTTCATTCAGCATTGAGACCAGGCGCCTTTAGTTTAATTTAGCTTTGAGATACAGCAATACATATCTTGCAGTCAATTCCTCTTACACTAAAGTCCAACACCTTACTAATTCCTCGTTGAACATGCATGTTAACTTTCAGTCATCTGCTTTCAAGGAAACCCACACCCTCTGAATACCTTCAATTTTTCACATCTAAAAAGAAACACAATATCCCATTTTTTCATCTGATGATCTCAGATCTGTCCACGTTATATTCTATCTGCTATTCATTTGTTCATTCATTTAATGTGCATTTATTTGTCTGATTTGTCTCAGCACCAACCCCTCAGCCCACACAGTTCTGCCACACAGCTTTTTATCAGCACAAACCTGTTCTGCAATCCCTCGACTTCAAATAGATGGCTGATTTAAACAAATGTATTTACAGTATATTTATATAAAGCAAATAATGAAACAAATTAATTTAAGGAGAACACATATTGGCAAGTAAATAAAGCAAGTTTTCCCCCATGAGAGAATGTGGAAACAAGGAACTGCAAATGCTGATTTACAAAAAAAAAAAAAACAAAGGACTGGAGTAATTCATTGGATTTGAAGAAACGTCACAACCTGAAATGCCACCTTTCCATGTTCTCCAGGGATGCTGCCTGATCTGTCGAGTTACTCCAGCACTTTATGTCTTTCTTTTCCCCAAATGAGAACTTTGGGATGACAATAAAACGGTATTTATTCAATTTACATTTAATAGTATATTGGCATAGCTTATTACTTTGGCAACAGTTACAGCATTCACAGATGGCAACATGAAATTTGTCTATTGTTTAAAATATGTAATGTGTTAGTGCAATTTATTTTCCAAATAAAATATTTTGGCATAAATTTATACCAATTCACTTCACAGAAGTGGGATTTATATCTGATATCTGACTTTCATCATCTCATTAATTGAATGAATGCTCCAGTTACAAAACAAAAGCCATTTAAATATTTGCAAAATTATTCAATTTGCAGTTTCATTTTCCATCTCTTTGGATCTTCAAATCCTTTTTGAAAGAAATACTCCAATTATCATGTGCAGCTTACTGTACAGAATAAAACTTACAATTGAGGTCTGTGCTTATAAAGATTAAATGCATTCAATGAACTATAGGGATCATGTAAAAGAAAGCTTGAGATACATCCACAGTTGCTCAATATTTGAACAGATTTTAATACAGTACAGCGACTCCTCGACCTACAACAGGGTTATGTTCCGGTTAACCCATCATAAATTAAAAATATCGTATGTTGAAAACGCATTTAAAACAACTTGATTACGTGACCGGAAGAGACGTGCGACTTGCTGCTTTTGAACCATCGTAAAGTCGAGATAGCGTGTCGAAGCATCGTAAATCGAGGAGCATCTGTATTTGTTTCAACAAAAACGCAAGGAAAATAAGTGTCATCACCACATGTGGTGGCACAGTGACACAGCGGGTAGAGTTGCTGCTTTACAGCGCCAGGGACATGGGTTCGATCCTGACTAAGGGTGCTGTCTGTACGGAGTTAATATGTTCTTCCCCCTGACCAGCTCCACGATGTTAGGCCACAGTGCGGACGGAGATACTATACGGAAAAAGTGGCATCAAGTTTTATAGTCACCAGGTCAGTATCCATGCTTAACTTCCCATGAGGGTAACTTATACAATAGATCAACGTATGTTGGCAGGGTTTAACAAATCTCTTTCATAGTGTTCCTGAAGGTGGAGCCATTGGTCCAGCTTACGTTCCATTTCATTTTTGTACCAATGCAGCATTGTTTCATTGCCTGATGCCCACTCACATTTGAGTTGTTCATCTGCATACATACATGTCAGATAAAACAGAGAACAGCACAGCACAAGAATAGGTTCTTTGGCCCCAATGTCAGTGCTGAACATGTTGCCAAGTTACAATGTAATAATAATTAACTGCAGATGCAGGGTTATACCAAAGATAGACACAAAATGCTGGAGTAACTCAGCAGGTCAGATATCATCTCCTTATTGAAAAATGAATAGGTGACATTTCAGGTCAGGACCCTTCTTCAGACTCAATGATGCCGTTAAACTGATCTCCTCTGCCTGTATTTTATCCATATGCCTACCTAAACACCAATATCAGATCTGCCTCCACCATTACCCCAGGCAGCTCATTCCAAGCACCCATCACCCTCTAAAAATACTTGTCTCGCACATCTCCTTTTAACTATGTCCCTCTCGTCCTAAAGCTATGCCCTCTAGTCTTTGACATTTCCACTGGAAATAAAAGGTTCAGACTGTCTACTTTGAATTCTTTCAACTGAGTTCTGACTGGGATCAGGTCACAAATCATTAATATTTGATCTCGACATTGGCTTCCTCGGTGAAAGACAAACTTTCACGTAAGGTAGTCATTTCAGATTACAATGATTTAGAAATTCACAAGTTTAACTGAGTCCAGAGAATCCTATATGTCAACAGTGGTTGGAAATGATGACACTGTTTGAACGTGTGCCCATGTTGTATGTAAAGGAGTTCCTGAAACCACTTTGTGGCTGCTTTGCTTTGCTACAAGTCTAACACAAAAAGCAATGTGATATAAAGCTCATGGCAAATTACCAATAGCAGAACCCAGCATGTGTAGAAAGGAACTGCAGATGCTGGTTTATACCGGATGATGGACACAAAGTGCTGGAGTAACTCAGCGGGTCAGGCAGCATCTCTCGAGATAAAGGATGGGTAACGTTTTGGGTTGGGTCAGTCAGAAGATGGGTTCCGACCCGAAGCGTCATCCATCCTTTTTCTATGGAGATGCCGTCTGACCAACTGAGATATTCCATCACTGTGTCTATCTACAGAATGTGGCATTTTCCTTGTGAATAGTGTGGAGTTCATATTGTTTTGCACCTAACTGTCTCAGAGATAGACACACTTAAAAATTGGTAGTTTCCATGAAAGGTAACTTGTTAGGTGTTTCATTGTACATAGAATGTAAAACAATAACTCATATCTCAGCATTTCCATTCACCGTGTCTAAGCCAATCTAACTAATTCCATCTGCCTGCACATGGTCCATATCCTGCTAATTCCGGTCTATTTATGTGTCTGTCTAAATGCCTCCTCACCATTGCATTTGTATTTGCTTCTACCCCCTGCCCTAGCAGTACATTTCAAGCTCCTACGACCTGTGGATGTAAAATACTTAACTCACGCAGCGCCATTTAATTTCCCACCCCCACCTCCTCATCTTAAAACAATGCCCACTAATATTTGACTGCTCCACTCAAGAAAGAAGACTCAGACTATCTAACCTGTCTATGCCTCTCTCATAAGTTCTTTTCATACATAAATTGGGTCACCCCTCAGCCTCCAACATTCCAGAGAAAAAAAAAATTCAATTTGATCCAACCTCACGGCGTTGGGCCGAAGGGCCTGTTTCCACACTGTATCACTCTATGACTCTCCTTATAGCTAATGCACTCCAATCAAGGCAACGTCCTGGTGAAACCTCTTCTGTACCCTTGTCGTCTGGACCAACCTACCATGAGGAATGTCATCAAAGGCCTTAAAGTACACAACATCCACCGCCTACCCACATCAGTCACCTTCATCACTTCCTCAAAAAACCATGAGACTTGTGAGACACGACCTCCCCTTGTATAAACTGATGCTGACCACACCTGAAGACGGTCTGAAGAAGGATTCTGACCCAAAACGTCACCTATTTCATTTTTCCAGAGATTCTGCCTGATCCGCTGAGTTACTCCAGCATTTTGTGTCAAAATCCAGTAAGCCTATCCCATTCCAAATATGAAGAAATCCTCTCCCCAAGGATCTTCTCCAAAAATCTCTCCACTACTGGTATAAGGCTCACCATCCTATAATTTCTCAAATTATCTCTGTTAGCCTTCTTAAACAATTGCTCCTCTTCTGGATTTGATATTCTATTTTTGTTTACACGATGAACATCTAAATTATTTAAAAACGCATCAAATGTGTTTAAAAATAAACATTTTCCCATGTGTGATTCTGCTAGATAAAACCATGTTTCTTTTGCATATGAAAAAAAGTTAACATTTGCAAAGAGATTGTTAAGACTTAATGCTTTGAGTATGCTTTATTATTCCACACATCATACTCTTTTGTACCATTGATATTCTTCCCTTATCTGGTTTGATAGTTCTTCCATTTTGATAAATGTACAGATTTTATTTTACTTCGGAGTCACGTGAGTGATTCCGTGAAGAACCCGCTCAGCACGCATGCGCGGCATTACGTTCAGCAGAGCAACAGCGGCACAGCGGGAGTCAGGCGCTCCCGCTATGGAGGTGAAAGAACGGACCGTCAGGTCAGCTGACGTCGGGGTTTCTTTCACAGGGAGCCTTCTGCTTTCAGGCAGAGAAGAAAGGCTCTAGAACAAACCTGTCCCCCGCTCGACTCCACGGAGGAGCGTTCCATCTGGGGGGCAGCATCAAGGCGGTAGGATCACTTACCCGGCGCTCCGCTATCCCGACACCGTGCCGAGCCCAGCCCCGCTAGCGCCTAAGCAGCGGGCTGGAAGTACCGCCACGGAAGAGGCGTCCGGCCGGTGGCTCCGACTTGTCGGACGGGACATCTTTCCACCCGCACGGGGGGAAAGACAGCCGCCTGAACAGACCTGCCCCCCGCTCGACTCCACGGAGGAGCGTTCCATCTCGCGGGAGCAGCAACAAGGCGGTAGGACCGCTTACCGGGCGGTCCGCTATACCCCGACACCGCGCCGAGCCCAGCCCGCTAGCGCCTGAGCAGCGGGCTGGAAGTAAAGCCATGGAAGAGGCGTCTGGCCGGTGGCTCCGACTTATCGGACGGGGACGTCTCTCCACCCAGGCGGGGGAGAGACAGCCGCCTGAGCCGCATGGAGCGGCTCTTGGAGCAGGAGCTCCAGCGAGGTGCACCCCAGGAGGGGCGCTCTCGCAGAGGGGGGTCAGGCACTTCCTCCACAGTGCCTTGTGCACTGTCCATTGCTTCCTCCTTTCCAGAGGATAGCTTTGGTGACCAGGACTGGGCTGGTCAAGAACAGGGGCAATGGCTGAAGATCTCGGGAGTATGCAAGAGGTGCAGGAACAGGAAGAGCTGCTAGGTGTGGTGGACAGCTACGTGGAAACCCCACGTACAGGAGGCCGTTAAAAGCCTGACATCAGCCATCACATCGTTTCTCCTCGTTCCATGGACAAATACGGAGATGACCACAACCTTTGTAAACAAGTCATAAGACCGGCCATAAATCCTACATTACGGGATTGTGCATACCCCAGCCACTGAGCCAGACCCACTGCTCTTTGGCAAAAACCTCACAAAGCATATGAAGGACATGCAAGAGGTTTTACAAAACTTTCGGCTCATGAGGGCAGGGCCGGGACGAGCAAACCAAAAACAGTAATTCCTATGCAGCAGCACCCCATCGTGTCCATCAGTCAACGTCTACCATATGGGACTGATGAAAGCTCAGGGTCCGCATTCTATCACCGAAAGTCTTCTTTAGACCAGGGCCCAGAGCGGACCCCATGGAAAATGTGCCACCCCCCAACGTCACCGCCACGTCAAGACGACGTGCAACACTCGTTGGACCAGCAGGAAACTGAAGAATACCCATAACCATGGAGGTAGGTGGGTCTGGTTCCTACCAGTATATAGAGTAATACTAACACATGGGATTCTATCACGAGTGATCAGTATATACTCAATGGCATTAGTGAATTCAAATACAGTTCATACTAGAAACATTGCCACCAAGTCAACATTCACCCCAGAGGGTATTTTTCCCCTCTCCGTTAAAGAAACAAGAGGGACAAGCTGAACTAGTGAGAATAATTACAAAGGGTATCATGGGGAAACCTGAACCCTTGCAATTCGTATCAAATATATTCACTAAACCCAAAAAAGATGGTGGATGTCGCATCATCATTGACTTAACTTCACTAAATATGTTTGTTAAGTATATACATTTCAAAATAGAACCGGTTGTTACTGCCAAACAACTAAATTCCAAAGGATACTTCATGGCAAGCATTCATCTTAAAGATGTTTACTATTTAGTACCATTCACAAGGATCATCGCAGATTTACCTGGATGGGGCAGCTATAGCAGTTTAAAGCATTACCCAATAGGTTCACATCAGCCAAGAGTGTCACCATGACACTAAAACCAGCTCTGGCAATATTCAGAAGACAAAAACATATTGTCATGGCATATCTTGATGATATCCTAAATGGTAGGCAAGACCATGAAATTGACTATGTTAGCTGTTCAGCTACCAAACAGTTATTCGAAACCCTGTGGTTGTCTTACATCCAGATAAATCTAAGTTGAAGCCATCCACTGTCATGGACTACTTGGGCTTCACAATTAATTCAGTCTACATGACTGTAACATTGCCAAGAGACAAAATAGTTGAATTGGCACAATCATGCAACAATTTAATGGTCAACAAACTACCAACTACTCGACAAGCAACAGAATAGTTGGGGAAATGGTAGCAGCATTTCCGGCTACATAATTCGGATCTTTGTACCAAAAACGACATACAGGTCATTATGATCATTTCATGAAGTTACCCACTGAAGTAATATCAGAGCTACAGTGGTGGGCAAAAAACGTTTGACATAGTTTTTCAGCCTATTATCATCACTAACCCTACGTCAGTTATCCAAACAGATGACAATGCTCAAGGCTGGGGAGCAACTAACTCTATATCCAGCACAAGTAGTAGATGGACTAACCCAGAATCATCGTTACCACTTACACTTATAATTAATGGGCATTAATTATCTAGAGATGTTGGGTGACTTTTATGGTTTAAAAGCATATGCATAAATATGCATCACTTGCATGTACGGTTATAAATAGATAATACTACGGTGGTGGCCTACATTAACCATATGGGCGGCATAAAATCGGTATCATGCGACAAGTTGGTCAACACAATTTGGCAATGGTGTGTCCAAAGACATATTTGGCTATCAGTAACTTACCTGCCAGGTAAGCTAAATACAGTGGCAAACACCAGGTCACGTAAATTTAATGACAACATTGAATGGATGTTAAAAACCCCCAAAAAATGTTTTCACAAAAGTTATCAAGCAATATGGCATGCCAGATATCGATTTATTTGCATCAAGGCTAAATCACCAGGTACCTATGTATGTCGCTTGGGAACCAGACCCTGAGGCAGCAGCGGTAGATGCGTTTGCGCTGGATTGGGGAAATTCTTCTATGCATTTCCTCCCTTCTGCCTCATCAGTCGGGGACTACGCACAGTACAAATGGACTCTGTTTCAGGTATTTTGATAGTACCCGACTGGCCTACACAGCCATGGTTCCCAATACTCCATGACATGGTTGTTGAAACTCCGATGGTATTCCCCAGTGACCCAGTGTTATTAACACCCAGTGTCGGGCACAAGCCACCCGTGCCATGAAAAAATCAAACTCCTGGGTTGCAGATTCTGCACAAACCACTTCTGGGACTGGGATTATCATAACAAACCGTCGACACCATGTCAGCATCCCTCCGAACATCCACTAAAATACAGCACTTGTCCAGCATCAAAAAATGGGAGAAGTACTGCTTGGATACAGGGACCACCTACTCAACCGCTACAGTTACCAACGTACTGGAATTCCTGGCGAACCTTCACCACGATGAAGGACTCAGCTACAGAGCCATCAACACAGCTAGAATTTCCCTGCCTGTCTATTTAAAACCAGCTCCAGGACAACAGGCCATGGGGTCCCACCAGCTGGTGGTCAAACTAATGAAGGGTATTTACAACTCTAACCCCCAAGACCAAGGTACACCCTTATATGGAATGTCAGTGTGGTCCTGACATACCTCAGGGGATGGCCACCAGCCAGATCCCTCAACCTGGAACCATCTATGCTCAAAACACTAATGTTGATGGCACTTGTATCTGCACAGAGGGTCCAGTCACTACATCTATTGCGACTGGACACCATGCTCACAGCTCCAGACCAGATCTCTGTCGTTATCCAGGGAATGATCAAACAGAGCAGACCAGGAACACCTAATCCAGTCGTGGAATTCCGGGCTTACCCGTCAGAAACACGGTTATGTGCCATGACCCTACTATCCTACATAGACACAACCAAAATACTCGAGGGAGATGAAAAGCCTTGTGGATCAGTCATAAAAAACCTTATGGTCGGGTGACGAGCCATTTCGAGATGGCTCAAGCAGGTGCTAAAAGCTGCTGGGATAAAAACTAACATGTACAAATTTCATTCCACCAGGGCAGCATCCACGTCGACAGCTAAAATAATGGACGTGCCTATAAACCACATCCTGGCTACAGCAGGATGGTGGGGTGAAAGACCGTTCAGAAATTTTATAATAAGCCGTTGGCAAAACCTGTTTTATTTGCAGGAAAGATTTTACAGACTGCAAATATTTAATTTAAGCCCAGGGGAGCAATTTAATTTCTTTGTTGTTATTGTTAAAAAATACCATTGTGTTTTTCTACAAACAGATTCATTGGTTGGTACGATAACACACTTCCTCCCTCAAAGACTTCGGCAGTGATGTAGTAATAACTGTTACACGGTTTGAAATCACAGAGCTTTGAAATCTTCACGGAATCACTCACGTGACTCCGAAGTAAAATAGTAAGATTAAATGAGGACTTACCAGTTTGAAGTTTGATCTGTATTTTATGAGGAGTTACGATGAGGGATTACGTGCCCTCCGCTCCCACCCTCAATAATATGGGTCAAATTCATGAACAGATGTCTCCTTGTCTTTACTATGTTTACTTCAATAACTGTGTCTATCTGTGATTCCACACCGCTGCTTTGAAGTATGCCGCGCATGCGTGCTGAGCGGGTTCTTCACGTAATCCCTCATCGTAACTCCTTATAAAATACAGATCAAACTTCAAACTGGTAAGTTCTCGTTTAATCTTACTATTTTATTCCATTCTGGCAATTAAATGGATGATTCCACTTTTGCAGACTAGGTGGAAGAATTGCCTTTGAACTCTTAATTATGCAAGGCCAGTTCTATCGGTAATGACACCTTGGGACTTACACACATACAAATCTATTTTTAGCAGCCTTTACACAAAATGTTTGTTGGCCAGCAATATGGCACACATTTATCTCACCTCTCCAAGCACTGGAACATTTCCAACCTTCTGTGCATGTTCTACTACCTTGGCATATTATTCATGTTCAATAAATTCCAGAAAACCTTCCTCAAGTATGTGTATGTAGAAACATAGAAAATACTATAATTTTATATGTTTATATAAGATATCCTCTCATCCTTCTAAATTCCAGTGAATACAACCACAGTCTTTCCAATCTTTCCTCATATGACAGTCCCGCCATCCCGGGGATTAACCGCGTGAACCTACGTTGCGCTGCTTCATTAGCAAGGATGTCCTTCCTCAAATTAGGAGACCAAAACTGCACACAATACTCCAGATGTGGTATCACCCAGGCCCTGTACAGTGGTTGTGTTTAGTTTCAGTATTTGTTTTAAAGATCCAGCTTGGAAGCAAGCCCTTCGGCCCATCGACTCAGCACCGACCAGTGATCCTGGCACATTAGCACTACCCTACACACACTAGGAACAATTTTACATTTATACCAAGCCAAATAACCTACAAACCTGTACATCTTTGGAGTGTGGGAGGAAACCAAAGAATTGAAGAAAACCCACGCAGGTCACAGGGAAACGTACAAACTCCGTACAGAGAGCACCCACAGGAGGATCAAACCCGGGTCTCTGGCGCAGTAAGGCAGTGGCTCTACCGTTATGCCACCATGCCGCCCTAAACTGGGGAAATCAACTAATCTCAAGCTACCATGTTTATGAATCGAAAAGCATAGAATCATGCCGCATGGAAAAGGAACTTCAGCACAAAATCATTCCTGCTGACCAAAATGCCCCATCTAAGACAGTCCCGTTTCCTTGCATTTGGCCCACAGCTTTCTAATTCTTTCCTACCCATGCACCTATACAAGTGTCTTTTAAATACTTTTAGCAGAATGCTGCCCGGTTATAAGGTTTCAGCTGCAGGGAGAGGTTGGATAGACTGGATTGTTTTCTCTGGAACGTCGGAAGTTAAGGGGAGTTTATGAGATACATAGACAGGGTAGATGTCAGAACCTTTGTTCCAGGGCAGAAATGTCCAACACTAGAGGGCGTAGCTATAAGGTGAGAGGGGGAAGGTTTAATGGAGATTTACGGGATATGTTTTTTACACAGAGGGTGGTGGGGGCCTGGAAAGCATTGCCAGGGGTGGTGGAGGAGGCAAGTAGGATAGTGGCATTTAGAAGTTTTTCTATAAGCACATGGATAAACAGGGATCATGTACAGGCAGATGAGATCAGTTCAGCGAGGCGTCTTGTTCGACAAAAAAATTGTGAGCCGAAGGGCATGTTCTTGTGCTGTACTGTTCTATATTCTATGTTATAAAAATACTATTATTTTACCTGCCTCAATTACCTCCACTGGAAGCTCATTCTATATAGTTTCCATCCTCTCAGTGAAAAACTTGACTCTCAGATTCCCTTTAAATTTTCTCCTTTCACATTAAACCCCCTGTGTCCTATTTGATTC
Source organism: Amblyraja radiata (assembly GCF_010909765.2). Taxonomy (NCBI): domain Eukaryota; kingdom Metazoa; phylum Chordata; class Chondrichthyes; order Rajiformes; family Rajidae; genus Amblyraja; species Amblyraja radiata. Next base: position 13,762,901 of record NC_045979.1, read on the forward strand.
CCCAGCATTGGGTAAAGGACTTTGTGCGTTCACCCTGTCTATTCCCCTAAGATGGACACAAAGTGCTGGTAACTCAGCGGGACAGGCAGCATCTCTGGATAGAAGGAACGGGTGAATTTTGGGATCGAGACCCTTCTTCATACCCTTCCCTTAGTCTGAAGAAGGGTCTCGACCCAACATGTCACCCATTCCTTCTATCCAGAGATGCTGCCTGACCCGCTGAGTTACCAGCACTTTGTGTCCATCTTTGGGAAGGTACTCACGGACATCAACCCAATTTCCAAGGGGTTCCGCAGGAAGGAGCAGTGGCACATTCTTTCCCTCCGGCGCCAGCTGTCAATGATGCTGGACCAGGAGGAGGTAGTTGACGGGCGCTTCTGTGTCCAGCATGATGGGCGTAATTTTACCATCTTCTGGACATCGGAGCGCGCAAAGTGCCATGCCTGTAAGGAAGTGGGGCATATTCGGCTCCAGTGCCACTAACCCCCGTCTCCCCCCTGCTCCCACCCATCCCGTCACCTTCCATTAGGGTGTCCGCAAGCCCCATAATCCAGCCGGGGGCAGTGGCGATCGGGCGGGACGAGAGGGAGCCACAGAAAAAGGTTGCTAAGGTGACCCCAGAGTCTGTGAGCTCCTCCCCTGCGAAGAAAAGAAGGAGGAATCCCTCTAGGGAGGAGCAGAAGGGGGACGAACGGGAATCCTCCAGGGGGGAGGGGAGTACTCTGTTGGAGGAAGACTCCCGCCCTCTGGCTCCCATGTTCTGGAGGGGATTCTGAGGAGGGTGGTGATGGGGACCACTCGGGTGTTATGGACCAGGGGGAGATTCCTGTTGGGGAGGGATTCCCGTCAGGCACCCGAGGAAGCCCAGGAGCAACCCAACCAGGACGAGGCGCAGAGCACACCTCTGGAGCTAGAGACGGTAGGTGGAGGGAGGTTGGGGAAACCAGCCCTTCTCTGCCTCAGGACCTGGCTCCAGAGAGACTCGCTGAGTCTGGTACACCAGAGTCCTCTCTGGGCCCAACTGGGGGAGGAATAGTCACCCCCAATGTCGATGGTCTTGAATCCCCAGGTACTCCTGGGGAAGGCCCCTCTACCACTGGTCCCAGGGTTGGGACTGAGGTGGAGGAGAGACCAGCGGGTAGGGAAGAGGCAACCACTGCACAGGGTGAGGCGGGTGTTTTGAGCACAGAAGGTGTGTCCGGAGTTGGGGATGGTGACTCCATCTGTAGTGAGCAGGTGGAAGGGGACTCCTCGGGCAATGAGTCAATGGATGTTCTCGCTCCCCCTGACGCACTCCACTCATTCCAGTGGAGGAGATCCGCGAGTTCATCACGGCCACCGAAGGAGCCCAACATCGGCCCAGACTGGCCTCCCTTCAGTGGCCGAACTTAAAAGGGCTCATCAGCACGCTGAAACTCATCCTCAAAAAGAGGGGGAGGGGCAAGGGGTCAAAGGGGGTGAAGGGGAACGACCGGCACCAGCTCAGGTCCTTTTTGGACGACCTGGAGAAGGACGCCAAGGCCGAGAGCAGCGTCGTTCCTGCTGAGGGTAGAGGGAGCAGTAGAGCGTTCCTTGTAGCAAAGATCCGGAAGGTAAGACCCACCGCCAATCCACCTAGGGGGAGGAGCAGCTCTGCTGTCAGCGACCGGGGGACTGGTGAGGGGATCCAGTGTACTCCTGACATGGCGATCACCATAGCCAGTTATAACATAGATGGCAGCAGGAGGCCTCTCCGCAGGTTTAACCATCTCTCAACCCTGAGGGATGGGAAATATGCGGTGAGCTTTCTGCAGGAAACCCACACCACCCTAGGAGACAAGTCCACCTGGCTCCAGGAGTGGGGTGGCGAGGTCTTCATGAGCCACCTCAGCTCCATTTGAAGTGGGGTGGCCATTTTGTTGGCCCCAAATTTCCAGCCTGAGATCCTAAAGGTCCAGGAACTGGTGCCAGTTCGCTTGCTTCACTTGGCCGTGCGCCTGGATGGCGTGCCGTTGCATTTTGTCAACGTATACGCCCCCAAGCTCGCCGTGTTGCAGACACGCCTGTTCCGAGAGGTGTCTGCCCTGCTGAGCTCCATCGATCCTGGTAACTGCGTGATCCTCGGGGGTGATTTCAACTGTACCCTCGAGGAAGGAGACCTTTCCGGTCTCCATCGCGGTCAGGAGTCGGTGAAGAAGTTGAAGGAGCTCGTGGGCTCCTTTGACTTGGTAGACACCTGGAGGAACCTCCACACAGACTCTAGAGCCTTCTCCATGAGATCAGAGGGGGGTGGGTCTCGCATCGACCAAGATTCCAAGATCAGACAGCTCGGGAGTGAGCTGCTCGCCGCTTCCGGAACTCGTTTGAGAGGTTCTGGAATACCTGGAAGGGGAAGCGGGGAGGATTTCACTCCCTGCGGCTATGGTGGGACGTGCGCATCCGGAGTTTCTGTCAGGAGTACACTAGGGGGTCGACCAAGAGATGCGATTCCAAGATCGGACAACTCGGGAGCGAGCTGCTCGATTTGGATTTGCGTCTAAGTCAGACCGTCGGGGACATGATCCTCTGGAGGGAATACCAGGAGAAGAAGGACGCGCTGAAGGAGCTACAGTTAGAGCAATCTCGAGGCGTGTACGTGAGGTCGCGGATCCAATTGCTCCACGATTTGGACTGCAGTTCACCCTTCTTCTACTCGCTGGAGAAGTGGCGGGGAGTCCGTCAGTAGTTAGTGAAGCTGCTCGCTGATGATGACTCCTCCGTCACTGAACCAGAGGACATTAACGCAGCAGTTTGTTCCTTTTATGGGACCTTGTTCTCACCAGATAGTTCCGGCGGGGACGAGTGCAGTGATCTGTGGGAAGGTCTAGCCACGGTCGACCCGGAGGGTGCCGAGCGTCTGGATGCCCCCCTGACACTGGATGAGCTGACAGCGGCCCTCCTTCAGATCCGAAGGGGCAAATCCCCTCGCCTGGACGGACTGACAGCAGCGTTCCTCCGCACTTTCTGGGGGATCCTTGGGGAGGACTACACCATGGTACTGAGGGAGAGCCTGGCGACCGGAGAGATGCCCCTTTCTTGGCGAAGGTGCTGTCGTGGTCCTTCTGCCCAAGAAGGGCAATCTCCGCCGTCTAAAAAACTGGCGCCCAGTCTCCCTCCTCTGTACTGACTACAAGGTATTTGCCAAGGCAATGGCAAACCCCCTGGGCACTAGGTATGTTGCAAAACTTACCTTCAGCGGCGCTGCAGTTCTGCCGCTGCCCGTGTACGCGACTTTGGCGCCTTTGAGAGAGGGGTGGGTTTAAAACGTGATTTTCTCTAGGGTATTGAAATCGAGGTTGTTCAGCCTGCTTAGTTGCTGATGAAAAATCGCTGCGAGGTTCGTTCGCTGCAGCTATTTCTAAACAAAATTTAATTACTATAGTAGATAAAAAATCACCCTCTAAAGCCGCGACCACCGACAACGGGACGGATCTCACGTAGGGGACAAGGCAAGGTAGGTTGTTTAATTTTACATTAAAAAGTGCTTCTTAAGATCCCTTTATAGAAAATTTTATGTTGCGAGTAGCTGACTTGGGGGCCCATTCAAACCCGCAGTGTTTTTCATGCCATATGGGCTTCAAATCCACCGCAATTGCAACGTTCCAACCATCGCGTTCCAGAAAAACCCACTGGCAAGCTGATTTAAATGGCCATTAATTTACAGCAATTAAACACTAAATTCCTTCCATTTGGCCTATAAATTAATGTCAATGAGATTTAAAAATCATGTTTTATTGTGAATTCTTGTGTGAATGTTCTTTGGACACTTAGGCTATTTAAAAATGTTAATCTTTTCTTAAGAAATGGATAGATGTTTAGATCTAGTAATTGAATTTTGAAATTAGCTACAATTGGGAAACTAACTAATTATATGCTTTAATTTCAGGTCATCCAAGTAAGATTGTTTAATATTTGTTTCAGAATGCTTCAATCTACAATAACTGAAAATTTCTTTCAGTTCTCTTAATTTTTAATAAAGTTATGGGCTTTTGACTGCTCTTGATCACAGCTTTTGTGTTAAGTCAATGGAAAATCAATAGGGAACAAGATGCTAATTTCCGAGTATGAAAATGGCCATAACTTTTTAGTACTGAAGATATGAAAGTGAATTAGGTGTCAAATTAAACTTATTTTTATGCTTTATCTGATGGGATAAATTGCAGACTTGATTTTTAAAATCTCAAAATTTTGTAACATTGCTACTGGGCCCAGTGCTGGCCCAAGTGATCCACCCTGACCAGTCACGGTCCCGGGCCGGTCCATCCAGGACAATATCCATCTGGTCCGGGACCTGGTCTACCTGGCTCAGGAGACCAGTGTACCCACTGCATTTCTCTCCCTCGACCAGGAGAAGGCTTTCGACAGGGTGGATCACGAGTATCTGTTGAGGACTCTGCGGGCGTTTGGGTTCGGACCACACTTTGTGTCCCAGATCCGGCTTTTATACGCCACCGCATAGTACCTCGTGAAAGTCAACGGATCCTTGACGGCCCCCATTCCCTTTCACAGAGGAGTACGTCAGGGATGCCCCATGTCAGGCCAACTGTACGCCATCTGCGTGGAGCTATTCCTTAGTCTGCTTCGGAGGAAGTTGACGGGCATGATTCTACGCGAGCCGGACATGGAGGTGGTCCTCTCTGTCTACGCCGATGACGTGCTCCTCATGGTCACTGACCCCGTCGACCTGCAGAGGATGCGTGAGTGCCAACGAGTCTTCTCGGCCGCCTCCTCTGCCAGGATCAACTGGGGGAAATGTTCTGGACTCTTGGTGGGTCCCTGGCAGGTGGACTCCCTCCCGGAGGAGATGAGGTCTTTCATGTGGAGTACCACGCACCTCCTCTACCTGGGAGTCTACCTGAGTCCCGGTGCGGTGACCTGGCTGGCGAACTGGCAGGAGCTGGAGATGAAAGTCATCACCCGACTGGGGCGCTGGGCGGGTCTCCGCAGAGTGCTTTGATACCGGGGCAAGGTGTTGGTCATTAACCAACTCATGGCCTCCATGCTCTGGTACAGATTGACCACATTGGTCCCATCAGCCACCTTTGCTAGGATCGTCCAGAAGAAGTTGGTGGACTTCTTCTGGGGCAACGGAAAGCACTGGGTCTCTACAGCGGTCCTGAGTCTCCCGATCGAGAAGGGCAGTCAGTCGTTGGTGTGCATTCGCACCAAGTTAGCGGCTCTCCGCCTCAGGACCTTGCAGAGATACCTTTACTCAGGGCATCCTCCCAGGTGGCACGTGCTGGTGACGCACTTTTTCCAACGGAGCCACTGCCTTCAAGGAGGTACGCAGTTCCCGATGGTGGGCGTCAGCCGAGCGGTCCCGATGGGGATGCCCGGCTTCTACAGGGACTTGTTGAGAGTCTGGAACCTGGTTGCCATTGACCGGGCCCCCCCTCCGCCGGCGGAGGGTGACGGCCCGGGCGTGTGAGCAGCCGGTCCTTGTCCCGCCCCACCGGGTGTCGGGGGGGCTCAAACGTGTGGAGTACTTGTGGTTGATCAAGCCCCCGCTCAGCCGGAAGTATTCATTGGACCCAGGCGCCGTAATCCATCCCGGGAGCCGGTCCCACACAATTTGAGCCGCCTTTCCTCGACACCCTTCATCTCCCTCCGAGACACAGGGAGGTGTGTCCTGTACAGGCTCCTCCTCCACACGCTGCACCAAGTGGCGGTCGGTGTTGCCTTCCAGTCACGAGGGGGACCCTCTACGCTGGAATTCTCCACCTCTATATTGGGGACTTGGGGTGGAGGGTATTACACCGAGGTGTTCCCTGCAACCAGTTTCTCTCACGGTTCACAGATTCGCCAGCCACCTGCCACTTTTGCGGGCTGGAAGGGTCTGTGTACCACGTGTACATGGAGTGCGTGAGGCTGCAGCCACTATTTGAATATCTAAAGGGGCTGCTCCTTGCCTTCCGGCTGCATTTTTCACCCACCATCTCATCTTTGGACACCCTGTGCGTAGGGGAGAGGGTAGGGCTGAAGATGTCCTGGTTGGGTTGCTCCTGGGCTTGGCCAAGCTGGCCAACCGCGAGTCAAGGCGCGAGGCGGTGGATGGCTCTACCCCAGCCAGCTGCCTGCCCCTTTTTCGGGGATATGTCTGTGCCCGGGTGCGGTTAGAAAGGGAATACGCCCTGTCCACGGGCAACCTGAGGGAGTTCCAGGACCGCTGGGCTCCGCAGGGTGTTGAATGTATTCTCAATAAGGATTGTATCATAGTTGTATAGTAGGTTATTATGGATATATGTTAGTATTGATTTATGGTGGTGGGTTCTAGCTTGTTTTTTGTAATGTAATTATTATTTTTTAATAACTTAATAAATTTTTGATTAAAAAAAAAAGCTGGTTACCAAGCACGGAACTGGGCCCCTGCGCATCCCTCTACACTTGGATCCCCGACTTCCTCATCCACAGACCACAGTCTCATCCTTCTAAACTCCAGAGTGTACAAGCCCAGCTGCTCCATTCTCTCGGCATATGACAGTCCCACCATCCCGGGAATTAACCTTGTAAACCTACGCTGCACTCCCTCAATAGCAAGAATGTCCTTCCTCAAATTAGGGGACCAAAATTGCACACAATATTCCAGGTGTGCTCACTAGGGCTCTGTACAACTGCAGAAGGACCTCTTTGCTCCTATATTCGATTCCTCTTGTTATAAAGGCCAACATGCCATTCGCCTGCTATACCTGCATGCTAACTTTCATAGACCGATGTTCAAGGACCTCCAGATCCCATTGTACTTCCCCTTTTCCCAACTTGACGCCATTTAGATAGTAATCTGCCTTCCTGTTTTTACAACCAAAGTGGATAATCTCTCATTTATCCACATTAAACTTCATCTGCCATGCATCTGCCCATTTCCCCAACCTGTCCGTCACCCTGCATTCTCATAGCATCCTCCTCACAGTTCACACTGCCACCCAGCTTTGTATCATCTGCAAATTTGCTAATGTTACTTTGAATCCCTTCATCCAATTCATTGATGTATATTGTAAATAGCTGCAGTCCCAGCACCGAGCCTTGCGGTACACCCCACAAGTCACTGCCTGCCATTCCGAAAGGGACCCATTAATCCCTACTCTTTGCTTCCTGTCTGCCAACCACTTCTCTATCCATGTCAGTACTCTACCCCCAATACCATGTGCCCTAATTTTGCCCACTAATCTCCTATGTGGGACCTTATCAAATGCTTTCTGAAAGTCCAGGTACACTACATCTAGCAATGTTACAAAATTTTGAGATTTAAAAAATCAAGTCTGCAATTTATCCCATCAGATAAAGCTCAAAAATAAGTTTAATTTGACACCTAATTCACTTTCATATCTTCAGTATTAAAAAGTTATGGCCATTTTCATACTCGGAAATTAGCATCTTGTTCCCTATTGATTTTCCATTGACAACACAAAAGCTGTGTTCGAGGACAGTGAAATGGTCATAATTTTCTTAAAAATTAGGAGAACTGAAAGAAATTTTCAGTTATTATAGATTGAAGCATTTTGAAACGAATATGAAACAATCTTACTTGGATGACCTGAAATTAAAGCATATAATTAATTAGTTACCCAATTGTAGTTAATTCCAAACTTCAATTACTAGATCTAAACATCTATCCATTTCTTAAGAAAAGATTAACATTTTTAAATAGCCTAAGTGTTCAAATAACATTCACAAAGAATTCACAATAAAACATGATTTTTAAATCTCATTGACATTAATTTATAGGCCAAATGGAAGGAATTTAGTGTTCAATTGCTGTAAATCAGCGGCCATTTAAATCGGCTTTCGAGTGGGATCCTGTGGAACTCTGTGGAACGCGCTGGTTTGGAACGTTCCCATTGCGGTGAATTTGTACCCCAAATGTCCAGAAAAATACTGCGGGATTTAATGGGGCCCCAAATTAGCTACTCGCAACATAAAACTTTGTATAAAGGGATCTTAAGAAACGCTTTTTAATGTAAAAAGCCACCTTTTCAGAAACCTACCTTCCGTTGTCCCCTGTATGAGATCTGTCCCGTTGTCGGCGGTCGCGGGTTTAGAGGATGATTTTTAACCTACTATAACAATTAAATTAACCAATTAAGTTTAAAAATAGCTCCAGCGATGAACCTCGAAGCGATTTTTTGTCAGCAACTATATAGGCTGAACAACCTCGATTTGAATAGCCTAGGGAAAATCGCGTTTTAAACCCGCCCCCCTCTCAACGGTGCCAAAATCGCACACACGGGCTTGGACAGATCTGCAGCGACGCTGAAGGTAGGTTTTGCAACATACCTACTACATCCACTGGCTCTCCCTTGTCCACTTTCCTCGTTACATCTTCAAAAAATTCCAGAAGATTAGTCAAGCATGATTTCCCCTTCGTAAATCCATGCTGACTCTGAGCGATCCTGTTACTGCTATCCAAATGTGCGGCTATCTCATCTTTTATAATTGACTTCAGCATCTTCCCCACCACCAATGTCAGGCTAACTGGTCTATAATTCCCTGTTTTCTCTCTCCCGCCTTTCTGAAAAAGTGGGATAACATTAGCTACCCTCCAATCCACAGGGACTGATCCTGAGTCTTGAACATTGGAAAATTATCACCAATGCATCCACGATTTCTAGCGCTACTTCCTTCAGTATCCTGGGATGCAAACCATCAGGCCCTGGGGATTTATCAGCCTTCAGTTCCATCAGTCTATCCAACACCATTCCCTGCCTAATGTGGATTTCCTTCAGTTCCTCTGTCACCCCAGATCCTCTGGCCACTACTATATCAGGAAGATTGTTTGTGTCCTCCTTAGTGAAGACAGATCCAAAGTACCTGTTCAACTCATCTGCTATTTCCTTGATCCCCATAATAAATTCACCTTTTTCATGCTAATTCACCCATTGATGATGTCATGGGGCGTCACAAGGGGTCCATTGCAGAGGTAAGGGGAGGCATCGATGTGGTGACATTTACGTCCTTGCTCCAGCCCACAGTCAACTGGACGAAGCATCAGTGAAGCATGATTCGCCGAATACTGCTTTTGACTCTGGGCACACTGGCTCTAATGGGCGGCTTGCCCAACTTCATGAAACACGAGGACAACTTGGCATACTGCTCGGGCACAGCCCCCTGCTCCTTGGCCTTCCTGTCAAACAACCCACTCAGCCTGCGTTGCCCAGCTGCCACTGAAGCACCTGAAGACTCCGTCTACTGGCAGTACCAGGACCTCAGCCAGCCTCAAGCAAAACCCCGCACCTTCATCGGACCCAGGCACTTGAGGGTGTACCGCGGGCCAATGGGCAAACTGGGAAGCCGAGCCAAACTACGGAGAGGCTCCTTGATCATGAACAAGGCGGAGACCTCAGACACGGGCCTGTACCTGTGCAAGTCGGCTGATTCCATCCTAGCCGCCTACCAGGTGGATGTGCAGGACTCGTCTCTGCTTTACGTGTCCCACCAAGGGCTGGGGGAGAACATTTTGTCAAACCAGAGCCTGAGGGTGAACTTAGGCTCTTCCCAGCACATGGTCCGGCTCTACACCCACTGGGGACCATGGCAGGACTGTGACCGATGCAAGGTGATGGGGGAGCAGAAGATGGTGGGCTTCTGCTACGCCAAGCTAAGCGAGGTCGACAAGGAAGAGGAAGAGGACGAGGAACTGGAGGTAAATGGCGCCACCTTGCCCTGCGGCCTAATGGAGCTGCACATTGGGCAGTCCTTGCCCCGGCGCGGCGCCGAGCTCCACTACCAGATGTGCCGCGAGCCGTGCGAGAAGGAGGAAATACCAACGGAGATCGTAGCCAATCTGTTGCCGGAGATTGGCGATTGGTGGTGGTCGGGTCGGGAGACTGCGTTCGACTGGATGAAGCCTCGCATGCTACTGCAGGCAGTGCACCTCGACATCCTCGACAACGCCCGAATGACATGCCCGGGGGCATCAGTGTACACGCCCGTTCTATGGCAGCGCGACTCCACATTCATCACCCGTGGTGGCAACTGTAACGGGTCCCACCGGCTGGACGACACCACGGGCGGCGGCATCTACCATATCAAAAGCGTGAAGCCCTCCGACCGCGGCATCTACCGCTGCTGGGTGCATGGGCATAGGGTCGCCTCCTTCCACCTCGAGACACCCGAGCTGCCAGTAGTACGCCGACGCGTCACCCGGCGACTGCTCAACGGCATGAGAATCTTGGTCGGCACAATTGCCATGGTCTTCGTGATCAGCGCCGTGGCTGAGACACTGTACGCCTGCTTCTTTGAGATCTAGTTCAACTGCCTCCTCCAGAACATAAAGACCACAAGACATAGGGGCAGAATTAGGCCCATCTCCGCCATTCTATCATGGCTGATTCATTTTTCCCTCTCAACCGAATTCTTCTGTCCTCTCCCCGTAATCTTTTTTATCATTAATAATGACATATCCATAATCCCAAGGACTTGGCCGCTCGTGCCCCAGGCCATCGATGACGCAGCTGGGCTGCAGCAGCAGGGGCAAATGTGCAACTGGGCTGCGATGGCTCCAGTGGAGCTGCAGTGTGAAGCGCCGAATAACATTGGTGCATGTGGGCTGCTTTCGGGTAATCAGTATGCTGCATGGTAGAGTGCTGACTGCATTGCTGCTGTGTCAGTGACCATGCTGCATTGGAGCACATTGGGAGCAATGCCACCACCTTCAACGGTCACTGCCCGCTGAGCTGCTCTAGGGGCAGAGCTGCACTGGACACAGCCCTGAGCAGCATGCATGTCAGCTTGCTGCAGTGAAGCGACAGAGGCAAAAGGGAGAATACTCACACGGCTGAGCGTGGCCTCACCACTTTGGGGCTTCCGCAGTCAGCGGCACTTCCGCAATCAGCGTGACCTCTGCACTTACCGGAAATTATGCAATCAGCGCGGCCTGTCCACTAAGCGGAGGTCACGAAATGAGCGGGACTTTTGAACCAAATACAGTCAGACTTAATAAAGCATTTATTTCTTCCAAACACAGTTGGACTTAATAAAGCATTGCAGTTTCGAGCACAGGCAGGGCAGCAGGCACACAACTCGTGGCATTGTGTTTCAGGGTTAACAAATCATGTATTGCAAACACACGGCAGACTCACAGTTCAGTTGATTCACAGCTTAGAATGAGAGTCGTGGCCTCTCCCTCGCGATCTTGCAGAGTGACCGAGACACGTCCAGGCATCCTTTAGTCCTAACCCCCCCCCCTCCCCCCGGAAGGGGCGTTAACTTCATCGCTGTGATTGACAGGTGAGACGATCTCAAGGTTTTTTAAACACTCATAACTTTTTTTTTATCGATGGGAAAATTCCTCGTGGCCTGCTCAGCGGGAGAGGACTTGTGAGTAAGATGGGCAAAAATCATAGCGATATATGGTTGTATTTTGCTGAAATCAATATACAGCACAGACAGGAAGTGGTCAAGTTGAGACTTTTAATTATATAGATGATGTGAACTGTTAAATAAAAATGATAAATAACAAATGTAGAGCTAGGATTAGGGTCAATCAGTCTGTCAGTCAATCAGTCGGTCATTCGGATATTCGGTCGGTCAGTCGGTTGGTCAGTCAGTCAGTCGGTCGGGCTGTCGGTAGGCCGATGGATGCTGTCGAGGATCGGTCGGGCCGCCAGGCCGCCGGTGGTTGCTGAGAGTAGTGGTCAGTCGGATTGGGTTGCCGGTGGGTGCTGAGTGTGGTCGGTTGGGCTGTCGGTAGGCCAGTGTTGCAGCAAGTGAGCGGGCGGACTGATGGAGCCGGAACTATGTGGGTGCAGAAAGTGGCCCGGGCTGCGTGCAGGGCGTGCTGCTCCCAACAATCATCACCTCGATGATCCAGAAGGACATGCTGGCCGAGGTGGACGCGCTGCAGGGCCACACGTACGGAGAAATCAGCCGGTCCCAAAGCGGCTCCAGCTCCAGCCGTGGGGAGCTCTGGATATTAGGAGCAGGAGTAGGTCATTCGGCCCTTCGAGCCTGCACCGCCATTCAATATGATCATGGCTGATCATCCAACTCAGTATCACGTACCTGCCTTCTCTCCATACCCTCTGATTCCCTTAGCCACAAGGGCCACATCTAACTCCCTCTTAAATATAGCCAATGAACTGGCCTCAACTACCCTCTGTGGCAGAGAGTTCCAGAGATTCACCACTCTCTGTGTGAAAAATGTTTTTCTCATCTCGGTTTTAAAGGATTTCCCCCTTATCCTTAAGCTGTGACCCCTTGTCCTGGACTTCCCCAACATCGGGAACAATCTTCCTGCATCTAGCCTGTCCAGCCCCTTAAGAATTTTATAAGTTTCTATAAGATCCCCTCTCAATCTCCTAAATTCTAGAGAGTATAAACCAAGTCTATCCAGTCTTTCTTCATAAGACAGTCCTGACATCCCAGGAATCTTAGCTTCCGGAAGTGGCGGCGCTGCCTTGCAGCTACGGCTCGCCTGCAGTCCATTTGTCCTTTCTGTTTTTTGTTTTCTCTTGTCCCGTTTTTAGTTTATTTCGGTTTATTTAGTTGTGTATGTGTGGGGGGGTGGGTGGGTGTAACATGTTTTATGACTCTTCCTTCGGGGGGATGCGACCTTTCCTGCCGTATCCCCCGTCTCCGTGTCTGCGCTGAGGCCTATCTCGGAGCTGGCGGCCTCCAACTACGACCGACCTCGAGGCTGCGGAGGCAGAGCCAGGACTTACCAACGCGAGGCTGGTCAACTTCGGGGCTGTGGTTGCGGTGCGACCCAACTTCCGACCCGATTTTGGAGCCTCGGAGGCTCGGCCGCGGGCCAGTGGACAACATCACCGGAGCTCGAGTTCTGTTTTCCGGAGCTCCCGCAACTACAGCTGCGTCCGCTGGACTGGAGGGCTGCAGCTTCGACAGCTTCGACCGCCCCGGGCCGCGGAGTTTGAACCGGCCAGTTTGCGGAGCACGGATTCAGCCGTGTGACTGACTTACCATCACCCGGTGGGGTCACAACATTGGAGGCTTGGATTGCCTCAGCGCAGAGGGAGAGGGAGAGCAAGGAGGGAAGAGACAATGACTTTGGGACTTTAAACTGTGTTGAGTGTTTGTTATTTATTCTATGTTATGACTGCAGGCTAAACCATTTTGTTGCACTGAAAAGTGCAATGACAATAAATTGAATCAAATCAAATCAAAATCAAATCAGTCTGGTGAACCTTCTCTGCACTCCCTCTATGGCAATAATGTCCTTCCACTGATTTGGAGACCTAAACTGTACGCAATACTCCAGGTGTGGTCTCACCAAGACCCTGTACAACTGCAGTAGAACCTCCCTGCTCCTATACTCAAATCCTTTTGCTATGAAAGCTAACATACCATTCGCTTTCTTCACTGCCTGCTGCACCTGCATGCCTACTTTCAATGACTGGTGTACCATGACACCCAGGTCTCGCTGCATCTCCCCTTTTCCTAATCGGCCACCATTTAGATAATAGTCTGCTTTCCTGTTTTTGCCACCAAAATGGATAACCTCACATTTATCCACATTATACTGCATCTGCCAAACATTTGCCCACTCACCCAGCCTATCCAAGTCACCTTGCAGCCTCCTAGCATCCTCCTCACAGCTAACACTGCCCCCCAGCTTAGTGTCATCTGCAAACTTGGAGATATTGCCTTCATTCCCTCATCCAGATCATTAATATATATTGTAAATAGCTGGGGTCCCAGCACTGAGCCTTGCGGTACCCCACTAGTCACTGCCCGCCATTGTGAAAAGGACCCGTTTACTCCTACTCTTTGCTTCCTGTTTGCCAGCCAGTTCTCTATCCACATCAATACTGAACCCCCAATGCCGTGTGCTTTATGTTTGTATACTAATCTCTTATGTGGGACCTTGTCGAAAGCCTTCTGGAAGTCTAGATACACCACATCCACTGGTTCTCCCCTATCCACGCTACTAGTTACATCCTCGAAAAATTCTATAAGATTCGTCAGACATGATTTACCTTTCGTAAATCCATGCTGACTTTGTCCAATGATTTCACCACTTTCCAAATGTGCTGCTATCCCATCTTTAATAACTGACTCTAGCAGTTTCCCCACTACCGATGTTAGACTAACTGGTCTGTAATTCCCCGTTTTCTCTCTCTCCCTCCCTTCTTAAAAAGTGGGGTTACGTTTGCTACCCGCCAATCCTCAGGAACTACTCCAGAATCTAAAGAGTTTTGAAAGATTACTACTAATGCATCCACTATTTCTGGAGCTACTTCCTTAAGTACTCTGGGATGCAGCCTGACAAGTTAGGACTTTCTTCCCAATTATATATATATATATATTTTTTTTTAAAATAATATTTTTATTAGAAGTAGACATATTATAAAGTATAGTTACATATTATAGTAAAAAAACTTTTCATATACATCAGTCATACATTATTAAAATTTTCAATTGTCGATTACTTCTGCTTCTAGTGTTTTTTTTATATAGAAAAAGAGAGAAAGAGAGAATAAAGAGTTACAAATATCAAAAAAACAAAAAAGGTGGAATGGATTACTTATAATACGTCATTGGAGATAGGTTCGTAGATTATAAAGTATGACTTTTCATCTAATCCTGAGTTCAAGTTTCAGTTGGGTTTTCGTGCTGGACCAATCTATCCCGTCAGATAATTAATGAATGGAGCCCATATTTTATCAAAAAGTTCTTGTTTGTCCATTAAGACAAGTCTAATTCTTTCTAGATATAGGGTCTCCGACATTTCCACAATCCACATTTCAATTGTGGGGGTTGTAGGGCCTTTCCAAAATTTTAATATTAATTTTTTCCCGGTTATTATACTGTAGTCGAGGAAATTTCTTTGGCTTGTTGTGAGTGTTAAACTTTGCTCTGATATTCCAAGTATTATTAATTTTGAGTTTGGATCCAGTTTTGTATTAATAACTTCTGAAATTATTTCAAAAATATCAGTCCAGAAATGTTTAATTTTTATACAATTTGCAAACGTATGTGTTAAATTAGCATCTAGATGTAGACATTTATCACAAATAGGAGAGATTTAGAAATAGAAATAGAAATAGAAATAATTTTATTGCCACACAACCAAGGTCGGTGGTATTTGGGTTGCCAGCAGCGGTACAATAATAAAGAACACAACCACATTAACATTTTACACAAACATCCACCACAGCATTCATCACTGTGGTGGAAGGCACAGAGCTTGGCCAGTCCTCCTCCATTTTCCCCCGTGGTCGGGACCACCACCCTCCACAGCCGTTGCTGCGGGCGTCCAGATGGTAAGGGACAAAGTCAAAGTCAAGGTGAGTCCAGGATCGGCTCTTCCCAACCAGAGACCGCGGCTTCAGGCTGGTGTAGGCCGCAGGCCGGTGGTCAAAGTTTTAAAGTACCTGCCGTGCCGCAGCCGGAAGCACCACAGTCTGCAGGGCCAGCGGTCGAAGCTCCCCTCCTGGGGTGATGTTAAGTCCATACCGCGCCCGCGGTAGAAGATGGCCGCGGGCCGGCGGTGGAAGCTCCTTCCACCCGGGTCCCCAACGTGAGATCCCGGGCTGTAGACGCCGCACCAGCTGGAGTTCTGCAGGCCGCTGCTTCAGGCTGCCGGCTGCCGCGGGCCAGCATAACGGAGCGCTCCCCTCCAGCGAGGTCTCACCCGCTCCGCGCCGAGAGTCCACGCTGCGCCCGCCGCTGAAGCTCCGAACGCGTCTCCGGGAAAGTCGGCGCCGATCCTCGCTGTTAGGCCACGGGGGAGGCGGCCTGAAAAAGTCGCCTCTCCATGGAAGAGGCGGCCGAAACGGTTTCCCCCTTACCCTCCCACACCACCCCCCACACTTAACACACAAAGAAACATTAAAAACACACTTTTAAACATACTAAAAAAATTTAAAAAGTTGAAAAAAGACGGACACGCTGCCGACAGGCGCTGCCAGTGCAGCGCCCCCTACCGAATTTTGTGGGAAGATTCTATTTAGTTTTATTTTAGAGTAATGGAATCTATGTAAGACTTTAAATTGTATTAAAGCATGTCTGGCATTTAACGAACATTGATGTATATGTTGTAAACTTTCGTCCCACAAATCTTTCGTTATAGGATGACCTAATTCATTTTCCCATGTGTGTCTATATGGTTCCGTCGGTGGTACCTCGTTGTTTAGGAGGGTGTTATAAATAAAAGCTATTAATTTTTCAGTGTTGGGATGCTTGTTCAAACATTCATCAAGGATTTCTGGTTCCCTAGTCCTGTAGACTTGTGTGTTAGATTTAACATAATCTTTAATTTGTAGATATCTGAAGAAATTATTTGAGTGCAGTCCATGATTCTGTTGTAACTCCTGAAATGAAAGAAAAGTGCCTTTCCCATAAAGATGTCCAATCTTTTTAATTCCATAATTTTTCCATTGTGTGAAACCCTTATCCAAAAAGGATGGCTTGAATAAAGGAATATTTACAATGGGAAGGCATAGTGGTATATTATTCAATTTTAAAACTTTTTTAAATTGTTTCCAAATTCGTATTCCACTATGTATTATGGGGTTTTCCTTATAGGTTTTTTTGTGCAGTTTTGTGGTAGCAAATATGATCGGACCAATTTCAAACGGTAAACAGTCTTCCTTTTCCATCATTAACCAATCTGGTTGTTGATCCATTTCTTCCAACCAGAAATTCATGTTTTTAATATGGACTGCCCAGAAATAAAACAAGAAATTTGGCAAAGCCAAACCTCCATTTATCTTTGACTTACATAAATGTTTTTTACTTATTCTATGATTCTTATAATCCCAGATAAAACTTGTAACAATGGAGTCGACTTTTTTGAAAAAAGTTTTTGGGATATATATCGGGATTAATTGAAATAGGTACAGTAGTTGCGGTAAGAAGATCATTTTTATAGCATTAATTCTACCAAGCATTGAAATGGGAAGTGTTTTCCAGTACTGAATATTCTTGTGTAGTTTATTCAGTAAGGGTGGAAAATTTAGTTTAAATAAAGAGGTATATGTCTTAGTTACATAGATTCCTAAGTATTTAAATTTATCATTAACTATTTTAAAAGGGGATTGTTGTAATGTATGTAAATTGAATTTTGTTATTGGCATGATTTCACTTTTATTCCAATTAATTCTATATCCTGAGAACTGACCAAATTGAGTTATTCAATTTAATAGATTTGGAATACTAATTTCTAACTGTAATATATATTAGTACATCATCTGCATATAAGGAAATTTTATTCCTTGTGTCTAGTGTTATATCCGTATATTCCTGTATGGGTTCTAACGCTTTCTGCTAAGGGTTCGATTGCAAGAGCAAATAATAGTGGGGATAGTGAACATCCTTGTCTACAACCTCTAGAGAGATTAAATTTAGTTGATAACATTTGGTTTGTTAATATTCTAGCTGTTGGATTAGATTATAACAATTTAACCCATGTACAGCACTTATCTCCCAATTGAAATTTTTCCATCACCGAAAATAAATATGGCCATTCTACCTGGTCAAATGCTTTTTCAGCATCTAACAAAATAATTGCTAGATCTGCATTAGGAATTCTATTGGAGTATATAATATTGAATAGTCCTCTCAGATTATAAAATGAATAACATTTTGGAATAAAACCTGTTTGGTCGGGGTGTATTAATTTGTTAATCACTAAGCTCAATATATGAGATAGAATTTTAGTTAATATTTTCTGATCAGTATTTAAAAGGGCTATTGCTCTATATGAACCTGGGTCTTCAAGATCCTTATCCGTTTTTGGTATGAGTATGATTGTAGATTCATTTAGAGTTTCTGGGAGTTTCTGTTGCGTGTAAGCATATTTGTACAGTGTCTGTAGGCGTGGAGAAACCAGATCATAAATTTTTTAATAAAATTCAGAACTTAGACCATCAGGACCTGCAGCTTTTCCATTTTTTAAAGATTTAATTGACTCTTCGATGTCTTTTATCGTAATTTCAGCACCTAGTGATTCTCTCTCTTTCTGATCTAAACCCGCAAGCTTACATTTCTGTAGAAATGTTTCCATTCCTGCTGATTGTTCTGTCATTTTAGATGAGTACAATTTTTGATAGTATTGTAAAAATCTATCATTAATATCTTTAGGCAGTGTTAGTGTTTCTCCCTTGTCTGTTCTAATTTTGTAAATTGTTTTTCCCCGTCCAGTTTACGAAGTTGTCGCGCTAATAGTTTTTGTGGTTTATCACCAAATTCAAAATTTAATTGTTTTGTATGTTGATAAAGTTTTATAACTTGGTCTGAGTATATCTTGTTCAATTTATATTTCAGTACTGCAATTTTATTGTGTTTTATCATGGATGGTGCTGCTGCATTTTCTATGTCTAATTGCCTTATTTCCATTTCCAATTTCTGTTGTTTGGCCCTATTCTCTTTGTTAAGAAATGATTGAGAAGAGATTAATGCTCCTCGCATAAATGCTTTAAATGTTTCCCAAAGAAGGGAGGCAGAGATTTCAGGGCTATCATTGGCCTCAAAAAACATATTAATCTGTTTTACGAGGTATTCATTACATAACTTTTCTTTTAAGATTTGGGGATTAAGTCTCCATTGTGACTGTGTCTCTACCATTCCATTTAGTTTAATCATAAATGTTAGTGGAGCATGGTCTGAGATTATGATATTATGATATTGCGAGTTATAGGTAAATGGGATAAGTTTTGAGTCTACTAAAAAATAATCTATCCTTGAGTAAGTTTTATGTACTGGTGAGTAAAATGAATATTCTCGACCCGATGGGTTTTCAATTCTCCAAACATCCTTAATGTTGGTAGTATTAATATATGAGTTTAGAAATTCACTTGATTGAGATTTTAGTTTTCTTTGAGTTGATGATCTATCCAAATAAGCATCCAATGTACAATTTAAGTCTCCACCGATTATTAAGTTTTGTTGTGTACATTCCGGGATATTGTTAAGTATTCTCTTAAAAAACAGGGGGCTATCAAAATTTGGTCCATACACATTAAGGAGAGTCACCTTTTTTGAGTATAACTCCCCTATTATTACAATATATCTGCCTTCAATATCTTCTATCGTTGATATATGTTTAAAGGGTATACCTTTACGAATTAATATTGCAACCCCTCTAGATTTATGTAAGAATGAGGAGTGGTACACTTTAGCAATCCATTTTGCTTTCAATCTGTGCTTCCTTTTTAAGGTGTGTCTCCTGGAGAAATATTATATCTGTTTTCAATGATTTTAAATGAGCTAACACTTTGCCTCTCTTAATAGGTTCATTAATTCCCTTAACATTCCAACTACAGAATTTAATTCCTTCACCCCCAATTTTCCTATTCACGTCTTGCATCTTGTGATTAGAGTGGTTAGAGCAGATGGCTCAGCACACTCAACCCTACCTTATACTCGAACATCAGGTAGATGAATTTTAAGTCTCGTCTGTTTTCCATCCGAACATATCTCCCTAAATAAAATATGTAATTCCATTCCAAATACAAAATATAATATATTATAAGGTAGAAGAGGTAATAAAAAATGGTATTAGTAATTTGTAAAAGGTTGAAAAATAAAAAAACTACAACTAAGATTAGTGCAGTTAGTGATAGCCACCCTAATGTGGCTAAGCATCTAAGGACTTCCGTAGCTTTTGGTAAAAAAAAAAAAAATTACTAGCTCCGTACTTTCCTTAAAAGAAAAGTTTCAAATTCAGTGCAAGCAATTTATGGGACGGAAGGAAATAATGGTTATATTACATTAATGATATAATTATTAGTCTCAAATTGAAATGTTAGTCTCGTATAACATAAACATTTGTCAAAGAATAATCAAAATCAAAAATATCAGAGAGAGAACCACTATACATTTTAATTATAAAATACCTGGATCGCACTTTACTTATATTTCATACTTTTAGTTAATTCTTAGTTGATCCAGTTAACAATAATTAGTGTTAATTAGTATTCATGATTATTAATAGTTGTTAGAAATTAGTACTAAAATGTAAATATTATATATCAGTAGCAAGATATTTGCCCAATTCTTGTTGCCGATTTTGGGCAGCTCTTAAATATAATAGTTTAGAGTTCCATATCTTCTCTGCGGGATAACAATATCCAGCAAGTGTTGAGTGTTGAATATTATTCAATCTTCGGTCTTATCCTCGATACTCTTGGCGAATTCAAGTGCTTCTGTGTGCTTGATGAAGAAGTGTTCCTTCTTCTCGTAGGTAACTCTTAATGTTGCGGTGTATAACAGTCCGTATCTCAATTTTTTAATGTTCTTCATTATTCTTCTTGTTTCTGTAAACAACGCTCTCTTCTTGGCAACTTCCACAGGATAATCTCTAAATATACTAATCTTATCTCCTTCAAATACGAGATTTCTGCTTTGGACAATTTTCTTCATCATATCATCCAAAACATGGTCATATTGCACCTTCACTATCAGTTGTCTTGGAGGGGCGCCCTCCCTTGGGCGACGTCTCGATACTCTGTGCGCTCGGGCAAATAATGGTGCTTTATCCAGGTTCAAGACTATTTTCAGTAGCTCTGCAGCAAATTCACGGGGGTCACGACTCCCCTCTCTGCCTTCCTGGACGCCCACGATTCTTAAATTCTGACGCCTCTGTCGTCCCTCCAAGTCAGTACATTTTTCGGTTATTTGATGCAATAACTTTGATAGGCGTTTGTTCTCGGCGATAAGTTTTTTTGTAGTTTCGGTGCTTGTCTCAGCAATTTCCTCTAGTTCCTTTACAATCTCTTGGTGTTGATTTAATGTCTGGAGGATAGGTTCCAACTTAGAATCAAATCTAGATTCCATCGAATTCAGCTTATCATTTACTTCTTCAATATTTTGAGTCAGATTTTCTTCTATATTTAATTTCCAGTCTTCCAGAACTTCATGTACAGTATCTGTAACCTCTTTAATTTGTTCTTTAATTTCATTTTTAAAAGATTTCAGCTCTTCCTTGAAGTTCTGTTTAAGATTTTTTAGTTCTTCCATTAAATTAGAGATTTTCTGTGCAAGAAAATGTTTTAATTCTTCCATTTCAGTCTTTTTCTTCTTTGAGATATCTTCTTGGGATGCTGTTAAAACTGAGGCCGAGGCTTCAGTTTGGCCTACCTCTTTAGCCCTGCCGGTTTTTCTCGCCTTGGGAGGGGAAGTATGCTGTGTCGACATACTGCCGGTGTTGCGCGCCTGATGACGTCACAAACTTACTGCAAACAATCGGTGCCGTTTTCAGCAGGTAGGACCTGTCTTTTTCCCCCGTTTTTTGCGCTTTTTCCCCGGAGCTAGTTGGTGCAAGTCTCTCCTACTCCATAGCGCCACCAATTATATTTTATCTAAATCTGTGCAAAATTTAATGTAGTTCCGAGACATGGGTCATGAAAGTTAAATTCTAGACATTTTCGATGCTCAGCCCTCAGCATCTATATGCTGTATGCGACGGGTGATGGGGTGGAAGGTGAGTACAAGGGGGACTCGGGACGTTAAGAGAGGGGGTGGGGGAACCACCTCCAAAGCGATCCCACTACTGGCCATATCTTCCCATCTCCACCGCTTTCTGCTTTCCACAACGACCATTTCCTCTATAATTCCCTGCTCAACTCGTCCTTTCCCACTCAAACCACCCTCTCCCCAGGCACTTTCCCCTGCAATCACAGGAGATGCAACACCTGTCCCTTTACATTCCCCCCTCAAATCTATTCAAGGGCCCAAACAGTCTTTCCAGGTGAGGCAGACGTTCACTTGCACCTCCTCCAACCGCATCACTGCATCCGCTGTTCCAGGTGCCAACTTCTCTACATTGGCGCTACCTAACGCAGGCTCGGTGATCAGTTCGCTGAGCACCTCCGCTAAGTCAGTCTTTGCCAAACTCCCAGTGGCCCAGCACCAACTCACCCCCCCCCCCCCCATTCCTAATCTGACCTTTCTCTCCTGAGTGCAAATTGGAGGATCAGCACCTCATATTTTGCTTGGGTAGTTTACACCCCAGCAGTATGAACATTGACTTCTCTAACATCTGGTAGCCCTTGCTCTCTCCCTTCATTTCCCCCCTTCCCATTTCTCACTGGTCCCACTGTCTCTGCCTACATTCTTTCTTTGTCCTCCCCCCTCCCCTGACATCAGTCTAAAGAAGGGTATCGCCCTGAAACGTCACCAATTCCTTCTCTCCATAGATGCTGCCTCACCTGTTGAATTTCTCTAGCATTTTGTGTCTAATAGCCGCTCCTATTTCTCCCCTCTTGCCTGCCTCCATTAACATTCCTTCCTCTGGCTTCACAATTTGCAACTCTTTAATCCACTTCAGTCTCACTCCAGCGTTTAGCAGCTAACATATTTTTCTTAAATAAATCAAAACTCGTTCCTTGCGTTTCTTCGGATCCAAATGGTTGCTAAATCCCCGTCAGTAATCACACTATTTAACGTGACTTTGATGTGAACAGAAGAATAGAATCTGAAGAATAGTAGCCGCGGTCACGTGACTCGGGAGGGGCTGCTGTTTTTCGCGCGGCAGTTGAGTGCTGACCACCATTGTGGCCAGACGTGTTGTAAGAAACTAAGCTAAGAAACTATTTTCAGAATAAAATAAGTTACAAAACTTAGTTGTCATTCTTGCGAAAGCTAAATTTGTGACCCCGACCTGTCTAGTCGTCGGTACACAAAAATGATGGAGAAACTCAGCGGGTGCAGCAGCATCTAGGAGCGAAGGAAATAGGCAACGTTTCCGGCCGAAACCTTTCTTCAGCCTGATGGGGGGATGGGGGGGGGGGGTTGCGGGAAGAGGAAAGGAAAAAGGAGGAGCCCGAGGGCTGAGGGAGAGATAGGAAGGGGAGGAGACAGCAAGGGCTAACAGAATTCAATGTTCATGCCACCAGGATGCAGACGCCCCAAGCGGAATATGAGGTGCTGTTCCTACAATTTCCGGTGGTGCTCACTCTGGCCTTAGAGGAGGCCCAGGACGGAGAGGTCGGATACGGAATGGGAGGGGGAGTTGAAGTGCTGAGCCACCGGGAGGTCAGGTTGGTTAATGCGGACCGAGCGGAGGTGTTCAGCGAAACAATCGCCAAGTCTATGCTTGGTCTCACCGATGTAGATCAGCTGACATCTAGAGCAGCGGATGGAATAGATGAGGTTGGAGGAGATGCAGGTGAACCTCTGTCGCACCTGGAACGACTGCTTGGGTCCTTGAATGGAGTCGAGGGGGGAGGTAAAGCGACAAATGTAGCAACTCTTGCGGTTGCAAGGGAAAGTGCCCGGGGAGGTGGTGGTACGGGAGGGAAGGGAAGAATTGACACGGGTGTTACGGAGGGAGCGGTCTTTGCGGAAGGCAGTCGGGGGAAGATGGGAAGATGTGGCGAGTGGTGGGGTCACGTTGGAGGTGGCGAAACTAACATAGGTCTACTTCTTGTATGTGACGGTTAGTGGGGTGAAAGGTGAGGACTAGGGGGACTCTGCCCTTGTTGTGAGTGGGGGGATGGGGCGAGAGAGCAGTGTTATGGGGTATGGAAGAGACCCTGGTGCAAGCCTCATCTATGGTGGGAGAGGGGAACCCCCATTCCCTGAAGAATGAGGACATTTCAGATGCCCTGGTGTGGAACGCCTCATCCTGAGAGCAGATGCGGCGTAGATGGAGAAAATGGGAGTAGGGGATGAAGTCCTTACAGGAAGCAGGGTGGGAAGAAGTGTAGTCCAGATAGCCATGGGAGTCAGTGGGTTTATAGTGGATGTCGGCCAGAAGTCTCGATGGAGATAGTGAGGTCAAGGAATGATGGGGAAGTGTCGGAAATGGTCCAGGTGTATTTGAGTGCCGGACGAAAGTTAGTGGTGAAGCGGATGAAGTCAGTCAGTTGTGTGTGGGTGCAGGAGGTGGCACCAAAGCAATCGTCGATGTAGCGGAGGTAGAGGACGGGGATGGGGCCCAGGCACTACTTGAACAAGGATTGTTCGACGTACCCGACAAAGAGGCAGGCGTAGATGGGGCCCATGCGCGTGCCCATAGCTACGCCTTGTATTTGGAGGAAATGGGAGGAGTCAAACGAGAAGTTTTTGAGGGTAAGGACCAAGTCTGCTATGCGGAGGAGAGTATCAGTGGACGGGTACAGGTTGCTTCTCCGGTCGAGGAAGAACCGGAGAGCTTTGAGACCATCCTGGTGGGGGATGGAGGTGTAGAGTGACTGGACGTTCATGGTGAAGATGAGGGGATGGGGGCCTAGAGAATGGAATGCGCAGAGACGACAGAGAGTGTCTGAGGTGTCTTGAACATAGGTAGGGAGGGATTTAACCAGGGGGGGTAGGATGGAGTCAAGGTATGTGGAAATGAGTTCGGTAGGGCACGAGCAGGCAGAGACAATGGGTTTATCGGGACAGTCAGGTTTGTGGATTTTGGGGAGAAGGTAAAATCGGGCCGTGTGGGGCTGGGGAACGATGAGGTTGGAGGCTCGGGGGGGGGGTGCAGGGAGTTGGAGTTGATGAAGTTGGTGATGGTGCTAGAGATTTCACAACAATTATCCAACCGGGTCTCTAACTGTCTAGCCGTCGTTAGACAAGCAAAGATCATGCAGGAAGACTACTTTCCCGCAGAATCGGCCGGCGCGAGGCAGGGCTCGCCGGGCTTCAAACTACCCTCGTTTTGGCCGGATCAACCTCAGGTGTGGTTTGCCCACGTTGAGGCACAGTTTCACCTGCACCGCTATATTGCGGATGACACCATGTATTTCCATGGGATAGGAGCTCTGCCACAGGACTGTGCCTCGAGGCTGTTGCTTTACATTAGAGACCCGCCGACGATCGCCAAGTATGAAGGTCTGAGGGCCCTCCTGCTCCACACCTTCGGTCTCAATCGCAGAGACAGGGCGGCGAAGATTCACCTTCACAGCCTCATTCATGTAAAAGCACAAATAAATATACAATAATCTATAACGCTATCAATTAATTGTATTAAATTTATAGTTGGGTGGCATGGTGGTACAGCAGTTGTGTTGCTGCCTTATTGCGCCAGAGACCTGGGTTTGATAAATTGTCCCCAGTGTGTAGGATAGTGCTAGTGTATGGGATCGCTGGTCAGCGAGGACTTGGTGGGCCGCAGGACCTGCGTCCGCACTGTGTCTCTAAACTAAACTAAATTAAATCCAGTCAATGCTGAATGAACTCCAGAAAAACATTGGGTTGAATCTCATACTTATTATATTTGCTTACTACACAGAAGATGGTTATTCGGTCAAATGAGTCTACACATTCAAGACATAGCAATGTGCCATTCTTCCTCATTTCATGAAACCCATTCTCTCTCACATGTTCATCCATGCTACGTTGATTCTCCTGCCACCCACAAGCACCGGGGGCAATGTACAGGAAGTAGCCAATTGACTTACCAGCATATTTCCACTGTAGGTTTTCACTGTACCTGTGACAATAAACAAAACTGAACTAAACGTTGGGGATGTGGGAACAAACTGGAGCAAATGGGAAAACCAATGCGGTCATAGAATGTGCAGGAAGGAACTGCAGATGCTGGTTTATACCGAAGATAAGACACTAAATGCTAGAGTAACTCAGCGGGTCAGGCAGCATCTCTAGAGAAATAAGAATAGGTGACCTTGCGGGTCATAACCCTTCATTGAGACTGAAACTAGAGATGGAGGGGCGGTAGGGAATAAACTAGAGGTGAGAAAAGTCCAAAACAAATCAGGGCTGGAAACAAATGACCTCAAGAGCCCATAATGGTCCAATGTTGAGGGCGTTGTAACAACAAGAGGGATACAAGGATGTCAACGGCGGAACTGGTAGGATGACTAACGTGGGGAAGTGGCGAGAGAGGGGAGAGGATGGAATGCAGGAATACCTGAAGTTACAAAAATCAACGTTCATACCGCTTGGTTTGTAAGCTGCCCAAGCGAAATATGTGCTGTTCCAGGAATTTGTGTATACCTTCAGCAGTCATGTGCAAACTCCACATGGACATGTCCCCAACAACCCTCACCAACTTCTACGATGTGCCGTAGAAAGCATTCAATCGGGATGCATCACAGCATGGTTATGGGAACAGCTCCATCCAAGATGGCAAGAAATTGCTAAGAGTTGTGGATGTAGCCAAGAGCATCCACAAACCTGTTCAGACCTTGTGTGAACTGAACTGGTTTAATATCAGAGCATCTAATCATTAACTCAGGGAGATTTTATAGACTACTTATTTCCTTAGCAACAGCTAATGCATCTCATACCACCTGATTCGGTAATTTATGCCAGCCAATTCCTGTAATTGATTTCACCATGAGCCTGCCATTAGAACAATTCTGCGGGTAAACAGAAGCAGAGGAAAGCATCCTGAGTAATCATAATTTGTGGAGGTGACTGAATTTTTTGGACTTCTTAATACATGTCCACTTCAGCTTGTTAAATGCATACTAAGTACCTGGAGTCTGATGCAATGGAAAATGTCCTTGAAAGTTCCCCCCAGCTCTTGCGTATTTAAATAGAAGCAACATCAAAGTGTGATTAAAATAACTGCATCCAAAATAGGATGACATCTTCTGCCAGTAAATATTTTATTCGCAATATTTTTATAAGAATAACAATTTATACTAAATTGAATCATTGCATCTGAATGAAGGTTAAAATCCAAGATGTTAGGAAGTTTTTGGGATGATGGATAATCACATGAAATTAAAATGTTCAGTGTTAAGATTTGAGGTATATATTCATCTCCAATATTTAGTTTAATTTAGTTTGGTTTAGTTTGGTTTGGTTATACAGCAGATACACAGACCCTTTTGTCCACCATGTTCGCGCCGACCATTGATCACCTGTTCACACCAGCTCTATCTTATCCCACTTTCGCGTCAACTATAGACAATAGACAATAGGTGCAGGAGTCAAACCCAAACACTGCGACCGCGGGCTTCACAGTGTTAAAGTCCACAGGCCCCTCAGTTGGAGCCACTATCACAGGTGATCCCCTGCAGAGGATCGCAGGCTCCGCAATGGTAAGTCCGCGCCGCACCCGCGGCTTAAGGCGGTGGGCCGGTCTTCAGGAAAGGCCGCACCACTCCACGTTAGGCCACGGGAGGACGGAGATACAATACGGAGAAAAATCGCATCTCCGTCGAGGTAAGTGATTGAAAAAAGTTTCCCCTGATCCCCACAACCCCCACATAAAACAGACCAAGAAACACTAAATCATACTTTTAAAACATACTTAAAATAGTAAAAACAGAGAGGGGACAGACAGACTGTTGGTGGGGCAGCCATTGCGGTGTCACCACCTGGTGCATAATCAAAATATCTTTGACGTAGAATTGAGTAACAAGTTGTCATGTCACATATTGATAAAAGTTCAAGGATTTCCCTTATATTAGTGAGGGATACATTGACACATCAGAACGGTGTTGCAACCGGACATTTTAGTCATTTCCACAGACTACTGAATAAAGATTGGGAAAATCCCCTGCTGTGCTATTTTCCTATTGATTTTCCTATGATTTAATTATTTTGTCGATTTTAAATCGTAATATGAAAAAGTAATGCATCAAATTATTTCTCCTGTTTTTATTGTGATAAAAATATATGAAGACTGGGGAACGTTGGGTCAGTTAATGGAAATGTCTCGATGACAGTCAGAATTCTGGTCATCCTAAAGGATGTGAATTCAGGTGGATAAATGTCCTGGGCCTGATCAGATATATCTGAGGACATGGTGTGAAGAAATTGTAGGAACTCAGGCTGAGATATATCACGACAAGATATGCAGCACCTAAACTGTGGAATAACATCCCGCTCCTCATCAGAACTGCACCCACCATCGACTGCTTTAAGTCACGACTCAAAACCTATTTCTACACCCAAGCGTTTTTGAGCACCGCTGAGGAGGCGCTGTAAACATTTTATATATGTATCATTAGGTCTGTCTACCATTGTATGTATCAAATTTAGTACCTGCACTGATGTGAAGCACTTTGGTCAATGTGAGTTGTTTTTAAACGTGCTATACAAAAACATTTATTATTATTATTATTATTATTATTATTATAAGAATGAGTATTAAACAGATGTGGCGCAGGAAGACTGGAGGGTGACTGATTTTCCGCTTCTATTTAAGATGAAATGAGCTGCAAGGAAAAACTTGGGAACTGTATCCATAATTTGAACACCTTCTTACATACCTCCATTTACTTCTTTTCCTCCAACATGAATATTTCAAGATCAATTTTGAGGACACCAAAAGTAGATGCCAAAAAAGACTAATTCCCTGAGTCTACCTCCAGTGAATCGTCTTTGCATCCCCACTCTCTTAAGACTATTCATCTTCACGCTTTGTTCCCGTTTATCTGATGTTTCTGTTTTACTTCAATATAACCTGTTATTTGCAGATAATCGTGCTGGTGCCCTGTTATGAAGTCCAGTTCAAGAATATTGCTGAATATTGGCTGAACATATTTTCCATTGGCATCTGGTATCTTCAACTTTTACAAGGACGAACGGTGCTATTTTAAGAATTACTGCTTGGCTCTCTTGATGTATCCTGGGGCTACATTGAACCAAAGCATCATTCGGTTTGACAGTATATTTATGACATTGCCAATGTTATAATCCCTTTCACCATCGTTACTTCTAAGCTTACTTTTAATCTTCACCTTGGGTCTATTTTTCATGTAACGTAATATTGCAGCAGAGTAATTTATGCTGAGGTCTCTAATCTGTGTTGCAGAAGAAGAGATAATAATTAGTCTCAAAGCTCGGAGGAAACTAGTTTGGATTTCCTCCTGTGGTCATTGAAACTCACTAGAACATAGTTTATCATGAAAATTATTGATTGCTGCTGAGGAAAGAATGTCACGTTGAATAATGTTTCATGTTCCTCAATATCACCTACAGAGCACTATCAGATTCCTAAAGTCTCTAACAAGGTGGGTAACTGTTTGAGGTCATATTTGAGGGCAGCATAAGCAAATGCCTTGAAGAAACCAAACTGTCGTTGAGCTCTTGTATCATGAGGAAACTCAGAAGTGCGGCATATGTTGGTTTTACAATCAGCTCGAGGATAAACGAGAGGGAAAGCAATGGCAATAGTCACCTTCATGGCCATAACTATTCACAGACTGTTACTCTTACATAGAACATGGATCAGTACAGCACAGGAGAAGGTTCTTCGGCCCACAATGTTTGGGCCAAACATGATGCCATGTTACATTATTTCTCTAATCGAGTCATAGGGCCATAGAACACAGAAACAGGCCTTTCGGCCCAATTTTTCAACCGACCAAGATGGCCGTCTGCACTAGTCCCACCTGCGCTCGTTTGGCCCATATCTTTGTAAACCTTTCCTATACGTGTGCCTGTCCAAATGTCTCTCAAATACTGTTACAGTACCTGTCTCAACTATCTTCTCTGGCAGTTCGTTCCATTACCCCCCCCCCCCCCCCCCCCCCCCCCCCCCGTGTGAAAATTTGCCTCTCAGGTTCCATTAAATCTTTCCCCTCTTACCTTAAACTTATGTCTACTGGTTCTTAATTCCCCAACTTGAGATAAAGACTCAAATAGTTAGGAGACAAAGTAAAATAGTTAGGAGACAACCCTAACTATTTCCCTAATGATCTTACACCTCTATGAGCTCACCACTCTTTCTCCTGCTACATAACTATGAGATGCTAGACGCATTGCAGGTTTACTAAACACATCACTTAAACAGCATAGACAGTCGCCATTACCAAGTTTTACGCTTTGTCTTCACTGTTGCGGACTCCCAGAGAATATGACCTCATCCAGCCACACTGGGTGGAGCACTCCACTGGATTGATGTAGAGAAGGTCACCACATCATTGCCCCTGACACCATCCAACACCAACTCATGTGCTGGCACTGTGAGGGTTGATGAGACAGATTAGAGATGTAGAATACATGTGGAAAGACACAAAATGCTGGAGTAACTCAGCGGAACAGGCAACATCTCTGGAGAAAGGAAATGGGTGATGTTTCATGCTTTGAGCGTGAGACTCACGCCCTCAAGCAAACTCTCACGCCCTCACGCTCATCAGACATTTCTCACGCTCAGTGGTGAGAGATTTTGTGATCAATGAAAATTTCAAAACTCGGATAAACTGCATGGTCCAGGGCTGCGGGAGGGATGGAAGCAGAACCAGCGGCGGGAACAGATGCGGGGAGCCGGGACTGGTGAGTTTGCGGCACTGTCGAGTGTTTGCGCGGCTAGCGAGTCGCTCGCTACAGCTCTGGCCATGGTGCACTCCGGACAGTTCGAGTGTCCCGGGCCGCTGAGGCGTCGGAAGCTCCGCTGCCGTGAGAGTCTCTGTGCCGAAGGGACAGACTCTCAAAGGGTGGTGGAGAGAGAGAGAGGGTAAGGAGACAGGGAGACAGTGGGGAGAGAGAGAGGGTGGTGAGAGGAGACAGAGGGGGCGTGAATGGAGAGAGAGAGGGGGGAGAGAGAGGGAAGAGAGGGGGGTGAGAGGGAAAAAAAAGGGAAGAGGGGGTGGAGAGGGTAGGAGAGAATGAGAGAGAGGGGGAAGAGAGAGGGGAAAAGATAGAGAGATGGGGGGGCAAAGAGAAAGAGGAGATAGAGACAGAGGAGAACGAGATAGGGGCGAGAGCCAGGGGGAGAGTGAGGTGTGAGGGAGAAATGGGGGAGAGAGGGAGAGGAGAGACAGAGAGAGAGGGGAGAGTGTGCAGGGAGAGATAGAGAGGGAGGGAGAAACATAGAAAATAGGTGCAGGAGTAGGCCATTCGGCCCTTCGAGCCTGCACCGCCACCGCCATGAGTTGGCTGATCATCCAACTCAGTATCCTGTACCTGCCATCTCTCCATACCCCATGATCCCTTTAGCCACAAGGGCCACATCTAACTCCCTCTTAAATATAGCCAATGAACTGGCCTCAACTACCTTCTGTGGCAGAGAATTCCAGAGATTCACCACTCTCTGTGTGAAAAATGTTTTCCTCATCTCGGTCCTAAAAGATTTCCCCCTTATCCTTAAACTGTGACCCCTTGTTCTGGACTTCCCCAACATCGGAAACAATCTTCCTGCATCTAGCCTGTCCAACCCCTTAAGAATTTTGTAAGTTTCTATAAGATCCCCCCTCAATCTTCTAAATTCTAGCGAGTACAAAACGAGTCTATCCAGACTTTCTTCATATGAAAGTCCTGACATCCCAGGAATCAGTCTGGTGAACCTTCTCTGTACTCCCTCTATGGCAAGAATGTCTTTCCTCAGATTAGGAGACCAAAACTGTACGCAATACTCCAGGTGTGGTCTCACCAAGACCCTGTACAACTGCAGTAGAACCTCCCTGCTCCTATACTCAAATCCTTTTGCTATGAATGCTAACATACCATTTGCCTTCTTCATTGCCTGCTGCACCTGC
The DNA here is from genome assembly GCF_010909765.2 of Amblyraja radiata. NCBI lineage: Eukaryota > Metazoa > Chordata > Chondrichthyes > Rajiformes > Rajidae > Amblyraja > Amblyraja radiata. Next base: position 13,794,205 of record NC_045979.1, read on the forward strand.
ATGCCTACTTTTAATGACTGGTGTACCATGACACCCAGGTCTCGTTGCATCTCCCCCTTTCCTAATCGGCCACCATTCAGATAATAGTCTACTTTCCTGTTTTTGCCACCAGTGGATAACCTCACAGAGAGAGAGAGAGGGGGGGGGGGGGGAGAGAGGGGGGAAGAGAGAAGAGGGAGAGAGAGAGAAGAAAGAGAGGGGGAGAGAGTTAGGGGAGAGAGAGTTAGGGGAGAGTTAGGGGAAAGAGAGTTAGGGGAAAGAATGGAGAGAGGGGACGAGAGAGGGGGAGAGTGAGGTGGGAGGGAGAGAGGGGGAAGCGAGAGCGGGAGAGAGAGAGGAGAGAGAGAGGGGGGAGCGAGGGGGGGGGGCAGAGCGAGTTAGGGGAAAGAGAGGGGAGAGAGTTAGGGGAAATAGAAGGGAGAGAGAGGAGAGGGGACGAGAGAGAGGGGGAGAGTGAGGTGGGAGGGAGAGAGAGAGGGGAAGAGAGGAGAGAGGGGGGGAGAAAAAGAGGGGAGAGAGAAGAGAGAGGGAAGGGGAGAGAGTGAGGGGGGTGAGAGGAGAGAGAGGGGTAGGGGAGAGAGAGAGGGGTTGAGAGGAGAGAGAGCGGAAGAGAGGGGGAGAGAGAGAGGGATGAGAGTGAGGTGGGAGGGAGAGAGAGAGGGGAGAGAAAGAGAGGTGGAGAGAGAGAGGAGAGGGGGAGAGAGAGGGGGGGAGAGGGAGAGGGTGATTGAGAGGCAGGGCTGCCAACTCCCATGCATTGAGCGTGAGAATCATGCATTTCACCAGATTCTCACGCTGATCACAAATTTCTCTCGCTCTGTTGTGAGAAATTCTGTGATCAACGAAAATTTCAAAACTCATATCAACTGCATGGGCCGCGGGTGTTGGAAGCAGAAGCAGCGGCGGGGACAGATGCGGACGGGGAGTGGGGCTGGCGAGTCGCTCACTGCAGCTGCGGCCATGGAGCAGCCTCAGTGCAAGAGTCCCGGGCCGTCGGAGGCGTCGCGCCGCTGCCGTGAGAGTCTCTGTGCCGAATTCGCCCAGGTGACTGGCATGGATCAGGCTGCGGCTTGGTGCATCCTGGAGGACAACCAGTGGCTGCTGGAAGTAAGTACCAAGCACTGGGTAGATACGGTGGAAGATAGTGGACTTCAAATGGGGGTGGTTGGTGAAAGCATCCTGCTTGCCTGCTAGATTTTCACTTACTGTAACTGCAGGAAAAATGTTCCCGATGTTGGGGGCGTTCAGAACCATGGGTCACAGTTTAAGAATAAAGGGGGGGCCAGTTAGGACTGAGATGAGAACAAACTTTCTTCACGCAGAGAGTTGTGAATCTGTGGAATTCTCTGCCACAGAAGGCAGTGCAGGCCAATTCACTGGATGTTTTCAAGAGAGAGTTACATTTAGTTCTTGGGGCTAACGACATCAAGGGATATGGGGAAAAAAACAGGAAAGAGGTACTGATTTTAGATGAATAGCCATGATCATATTGAATGGCAGTGCTGGCTCGAAGGGCCGATGGCCTATTCCTGCACTTATTTTCTATGTTTCTATGCTTGAGTATATGGCAATAAAACTCGGTCACTTGATTTTGAAGCATTCATGCATGGTGGAGGTATAATGTAGTCATAGAGTGATACAGTGTGAAAACAGGCCCTTCGGTGCAACTTGCCCACACCCGCCAACATGTCCCAGCTATGCCACCTGCTTTTGGTCCATACCTCCAAACCTGTCCTATCCATGTATCAGTCTAACTTTTTCTTAAATGTTGGGATGGTCCCTGCCTCAACTACCTCCTCTGGCAGCTTGTTCCATACACCCATCACCCTTTGTGTGGATAAAGTTACCCCTTAAAAAGTTACCTCTTAAAAATATTTCATACAAAAAACATTGAAATCATACTTCTATAGTGCACTAAAACATGATTTTAATACATCAAATTTCAAAAGGTTCCTACCCTGGAAGGGGGGGACACCCTTCCCCACTCGGTTGCTCCACTCCCTCACTGGGTACCCCCAAGGCCAGTGATCAGTGATTGCACAGCCTCCCCCCTTTCAAAAACGCTCCAATCCAATTTAAAGCATATATGTTGCATTTGTGTAAGTTAAAAGACTCGCTACAGTATGCACCATATTGCACAATTTCAAGCTGAAAAATGCAAATGTTCCGTACCAATGGGAGAGGGACACCCTCCTTCCCCCCCCCCCCAGGCCGCTATGCTCCCTCGGGCTTGGTCTTTCGCAATTTCTCACTCCCAACTCTCACCCAATGTTGGCAGCCCTGTGGTACCCTACTTCAGGTATCGACCCGAAACATCACCCATTCCTTCTATCCAGAGATACTGCCTGTCCCGCTGAGTTACTCCAGTATTTTGTGTCTATCTTCGGTGTAAACCAGCATTTACAGTTCCTTCCTACACATGTGGAAAGACATCCGGCACTAGGGGGCAGCAGTCATCATCAGAGAGTGAGGGGGAACTGATGTGGAAGTTTGCTGGAGGGGGAGGGGGTGGTCACTCGTTAGCTCCAAAGATTATAGAGCTCCTCTATAATCTTTGGTTAGCTCTACGCCAGGGGATTTATATGAGGACTAGGACAGGGGAACTGACTCAAGTAGGTTGCTGCCAGTGCATGTCGAAAATCTTGGCAGCAGTTTTTCTTATCTACAGTTCTCCGCCCCAGAGAGTTGTAGATGCTGAGCCTTCAAGTACATTGAAACCTGAGATAGATTATCAGGCATTAGGAGGATCAGGCAGGAATGCGGTGTTGAGACCAATATTTAAATCGCCCATGAGAGGCAAAATGTAATGGGGTTGTGTGGGGCAAATTTTTATACACAGAGGATGGTGAGTGCCTGGAACATGCTTCTTGGGTGAAATGGCTGTTCGAGTTTATCCCGAGCAAATGTGAGGTGTTGTGCTTTAGGAGTTTGAATGTAAGGGGACAATATACAGTTAATGGCAAGACCCTTAACAGCATTGATGTGGAGAGGAATCTTGAGATCCAAGTTCACTGAAGGTGCCAGCACAAGTCGATGGGGTGGTAAAGAAAGAATCATGTCTGCCTTTATTGCTAGTGGCATTGAAGAGTCATGTCACAATGGAGTTATATGAGTTATTGGTTAGGCTGCATTTGGAATATTGTGTGCAGTTGCCTCATTACAGGAATATATTTGGAGGCTTTAGTTTGTAGAGGGTGCAGAGGAGGTTTACCAGGATGATGACTGAATGAGAGGGATTCAGCTACAAGGACATCATGGCCGTCCGAAGAGGGGGGGGGCGGGGGGGGAAGGTGGTGACCAAAGACGCCGTCTCTCCGCGCGTGCGCAGTGGGCGGGATCAGATCGCCGCCATTTTCAATGCATCGCCTCGATGATCCGGGCCTAGTTTGGGTGAGTAGGGCCGTGGAATATTGCGTTGCGTGGAGGGGGGAATCTGTTTGTTTTATATCGGGGGTGTTAAACTACCCGCGAAGGGTCCAATCCGACCCGCGGGGGTATTTTGGGGGGAAAAGGAGATCCCGTTTCTCCAGGCGGGGGTGGGGGGTGCGGTGTCCGCCCGCCCGGTCCATCGGCTCCATCGTCGGCGCCGGACCGTCCCCATCGGTCAGCCTGGCGCCTAGTGGGTCCCGTCCGCTGCCGTCGGTCGTGCGGGGAGACCGTTCTCCCGTCGCCGGGCGGGAAGCAGGAACGACTGACTCTGAACCCAGTCCTGGCAGCGGCCGTGACCCGACAACAGGCGCTGCTCCGGCCGCGTCTACCCTCCCCCACCCCCCCCTTTTACCACCCTTGTAGCGGGCCCACGCTCTCCCTCCCCCCCACGCCGGTCCCTCGCACCCCACCATCTCCTTTATCGGAGTGAATGACGGGCCCCGCGCAGCAGCAGTGGCGATGGCGGCTCCACTTCCTTCTCCACCCTGCCTGCCCTCAAACCGGCCACTGAGTGCCACTCCGCCAACGGCGTTAGCCGCTTCCAAAACAAACCCTCCTGCATTCCGAGGCTGGGAGGAGAGAGGGAGCGAGGAAAGAAGGGGGAGTCCCCCTTCCGTCGTCTGAAGCACCTGCACCGCTCGGCCCCGCACCTTTCTGTTAGCTGGCGGAGAAGAGGAGGCGGTGACGAGGAGGTCCCGACTGCGTCCCCATTTGGCGGTGGGCAGGGACGGGCTGCGGGGCCATGATGCCGGTGTTGTCTGAGGAGCGCTGAATATTTATTCTTTCTCTCCCTCTCTCTCTCCCCCCCCGCACTCTCTCTCCCTCCCCCCCTTACTAGGAGTCTGAGCCGGCATTCTCTCAAGATTCAAGAAGTTTATTGCCATGTCAACAAGTTGATAGGAATGTGTCTTGGTTCGCTCTCAGACAGATACAATACAGTACGATACAACCACCACATACACCACAATAAATAATACAGACAATACCGTACGAAGGACAATATATACAGGAAGGACAGTACCCAGCAGCGTCATGTTAAGCGTAAGTGCAAGTGCAAAAGAAAGTGCAAAGTGATTAGTGCAAATTCAAATATCTGATGGCTTGGAGGTAGGTGCTGTCTCTGAAGCGAGATGTTTTACTTTTAATGCTTCTATATCTCCTTCCTGATGGGAGGAGATTAAAGAGGTAATGTGCCGGGTGAAAGTGGTCTGCTATGATTTTTTTGGCCTTTCTGGTGAGTCTTGTTGAGTGAAGTGATGTCACTGAGGGAAGTCTGCTGCAACCGATGATCTTAGAAGCTCGGCGCACTATTCTCTCCAGCCGAATCTTATCCTGTGAGGTTGTGTGACCATACCAGACAAGCATGGAGAATGTGAGTATGCTTTCTATGGTAGACCTATAGAAGTTTTGTACCGCTTCATTTTTTGAGCTTTAAAAAAAAGATAGAAGTAAAGGAAGTAAGGAAAGTGCGCAAGAGTCGTGAAGGTGCAGGAGAGTGTTGAGAAAAGAAAGCCCCTTAGGAAAGAAGTTAGAGAAGGAAGTAAAGAAAGAAAGTAGACCCTAGAAAAGAAGGAAAAAGAAAGGAGAAACAATCGCTCTATTATAACATTAAACTCCGCAGAAAGGGAACTACCAACCAAGTCCATTTTTGTTGGGGTTTTTTTACCCCCGTTGCCAGATCCTGGCACCTTTTATTTATTTATCTATTTATTTATTTATTTATTAAACTGCTATTGCACCTTATGCTTGTAATAGTTCCAAAAACGTAGACCACGTCTTTTGGAAGTGGTCTGCTTTGCCTGCTAAGAGGAATCTCATCTCTTCCAAATGTAGTGTTTCAAACATATTTGATATCCACATTTTTATTGTTGGTGTAGGCGCATTTTTCCAGAATTTAAGTATGAGCTTTTTTCCCATTATTAGCCCGTAATTGAGTAAATTCTTCTGAAACACGTTTAGTTCAGGGTTACCTTCCGATATTCCAAAAATGATCCATTCTGGTTTTGGTACCAGTTTTATTTTAATTAATTTTGTAAAGATGTCAAATATTTCATTCCAGAATTTTTGGATTTTTGTACAAAAAACAAAAGAATGCGCTATGGTAGCTTCTTGACACAGACATTTATCACAGATGGGTGAGACATTAGGGAAGAGTTTATTTATTTTAGCTTTTGAATAATATAGTCTATGTAATGTTTTGAATTGGATGAGAGTATGTCGTACGTTGATCGAACATTTATGCACCTGTAGTAAGTGATTATCTCAGCTCTCTTTTGAAATTTTTATAGCTAATTCTTGTTCCCAGTCTCTTCTAATTCCATCAGTTGTGGGTATTTCTATGTTTAAGATGATGTTATATAAGTACGATATTAGATTAGCTGATTCCGCCTTTGTCTTCATTGCTTCATCCAATAAGTCTGCAGACATATTATGATAGTCTTTTGTGTATTTTTTCAGATAATCACGAATTTGAAGATATTTAAAATATTGATTATTTTTCAAATTATATTTCAGTTGTAGTTGTTGAAATGATAATAATTTTCCCAATTCATACAGATCTCCGTGCGTTTTGATTCCCATTCTTTCCCATTGTATAAATGATTTGTCTATAATTGATTGTTTAAACGGTGGATTATTAACTATTGGTATTAAAAGAGATGGGTTTCTTAATTTTAGATTCTGTTTTATTTGTTTCCATGTTCTAATTGTGCTATGTATAATTGGATTTTTATTATGATTTTTGTTATTCAGGAGTATTGGTGAGAGGAGAGTCGCTCCTATATTACACGGAGAGCAGTCCTCTCTTTCCATTACAATCCAGTCCACCTGCTGGGCAGAATTGTCCAGCAGATGAATCATATTTTTAATATTTACTGCCCAATTATAATACATAAAGTTAGGGAGCGCTAGACCACCCAACTCTTTTCGTTTATTAAGGTGTGCTCTTTGTATTCTATGGGATTTATAATCCCATATAAAATTTGTAATGTCTGAATCCAATTTTTTGAAAAACTTTTTTGGGAGATATATAGGCATTGATTGAAATAGGTATAGGATTTGTGGTAAAAAGATCATTTTTATAGCGTTTATTCTGCCTATTAGGGACATCGGAAGTGTTTTCCAGAATTTAATCAAATTATTTAGTTTCTTAAATAAGGGATTATAATTGGCTTTAAACATATCATGGTAGTTTCTAGTAATTTCAATTCCCAAATATTTGAATTTTTCTGTGGCTATTTTAAAGGGGAATTTCCGGAGGTGTGTTGAGTCTTTTGGTTTTATCGACATAATTTCACTTTTGTTCCAGTTTATTCTATATCCTGAGAAGGATCCAAAGTCTTCAATTAAATTTAATATGTTTGGTATACTAATTTGTGGTTTTGTGATGTATAATAGTACATCATCGGCGTATAAAGATATTATGTTATTTGAGTATTTTGTATTATAACCATAAATATCCGGGTGTGTTCTTATTTTTTCAGCAAGGGGTTCAATTACCAAAGCAAATAACAGCGGTGATAGTGAACATCCTTGTCTATTGCCCCTTGATAATTCAAATTTCGTGGATAGTATATTATTAGTTAGTATTCTAGCCGTGGGTTTGTTATATAATAATTTTATCCATGCGATGAAGTTCTCTCCCATTTGGAATTTTTGCAATACTTTAATCATATAATCCCATTCTACTTGATCAAACGCTTTTTCTGCATCCAGTGAAATGATAGATAACTCTTGGTCATGAGATTTATGTGAGTGCATTATGTTAAGCAAGCGTCTCAGATTATTGAATGAGTGTCTCTTAGGTATAAATCCTGTTTGATCCTCATTTATCAATCTACTAACATACTTGCTTAGTCTTCTGGCTAGTGTTTTTGCTATTATTTTTTGATCCGTATTTAACAAAGCAGTAGCTCTATATGATCCTGGTTCTTCTATATTTTTATCTTTTTTAAGTATTAATGTGATCGTTGATTCTGCTAATGTTTCAGGTAAGCTTTGCTCTTTAAAAGCATATGTATACATTTTCTGTAAGCGTGGAGTAACTATGTCGTAAAAGGATTTATAGAATTCATTACTGAATCCGTCTGGTCCTGGTGTTTTTCCGTTCTTAAGTGTGTTTATTGTGTCTTCTATCTCCTTAGAAGTAATTTGTGCTCCCAGTTCCTCATGTTCCCTCAATTCTAATTGAGGGAGGTTACAATTATCCAGAAATTCTGAAACTTTATTATTGTCTATTGACGTTTTAGATGTGTATAGATTCTGGTAAAATTGAGCAAATCTTTTATTGATATCCTTGGGTAGTGTTAATAATTCCCCTCTATCTGATTTAATCTTTAGTATTGCATTCTCTTTTTCCCGTTTTTTCAATTGGCGTGCTAGATGTTTGTGGGGTTTGTCCCCGAATTCGAAATGTTCTTGTTTTGTAATTTGAAATAGTGTTATAACTTTCTCTGACAATAATTTATTTAGCTTGAATTTCAATAGTAGAATTTTATTATGTTTACCCATAGCTGGATCTTTAGCATTATCTGTATCTAATTGTTTTATTTGTTCTTCTAAATGTCTTTGTTCATTCTTATTCTTTTTATTTTGAAAAGCTTGAAATGAAATAATGACTCCTCTAATAAATGCTTTGAAGGATTCCCATAATAGCGTGGGGGATATATCTGGTGTATCATTTATCTCAAAAAATAGGTTCATCTGTTTTTGTAGATATATACTCCCTTGTGGGTCTTTTAAAATTTGCGAGTTAAACCTCCAGAACGATTTATTCATAGACATTCCTTCTAATTCTAAAACAAAAGTTAACGGAGAGTGGTCTGAGATTGCATTGATGTGGTATTTAGGGTTCATAGTATGCGGAATTAGTTTTGTATCCACTAGGAAATAGTCTATACGTGAGTATGTTTTGTGTACCGTTGAATAAAATGAATATTCCCTTCCCGTCGGGTTTGCAATCCTCCAAACGTCTGCTATATTTGTGTTTTTTATATATGTATGTAAGAGTTCACTGGTTTTAGATTTCATATCACCTCTTTGTTTTTGCATCGATTTATCTAGATAAGGGTCTAAAACACAGTTGAAGTCTCCTCCAATTATAACATTTTGATAATTAAATTCTGCGATTATATTCAACATTTTATTGAAAAATTGAGGATTATCAAAATTGGGCGCATATATGTTTACCAACGTAATTGGCGTAGTATTGATCTCTCCTGTTACTATAAGGTATCTCACTTCCTTATCTGATATAATATTCTTTGATTTAAATGGTATTCCTTTATGAATAATGATTGCAGTGCCTTTAGATTTGGAAGTGAATGAAGAGTGAAATGTTTGGCCTGTCCAGTTCGCCCTCAGTCTCGTCTGATCTTGATGTTTAAGATGCGTTTCTTGTAGAAACGAAATGTCCGTGTTGTATGATTTCAACTGAGCTAGTATCTTGCCCCTTTTAATAGGTTCATGAATACCCCTTATATTCCAGCTACATAGTGTGATTCCTCCCATTTTCTTTTGATTGTCGTCATGCATTTTTACCAATTTTAATGACCTTATTTATTGCGGTGCATCCATACCTCAGGACTCTGGTTATTTGGGGGGCGTTTATATTATAGACTTCTTTGGTAGTTCCCCTCTGCGATTGTCCTTGAAAAAAAACCACATAGATGTGACATATTGTGATAAAAAAAAAAATAGAACAAGTAAATTTACAGTGTCTGAGTATTCGACACTGTAGTGAGTGTCCCACTCGTCTGTGGGATTCGACATCAATACAGCTTCTGGTGTAGATGTTATGAAGTTAGCCCCGCTGCCTTTATTACCCTAAACCTAGGGGGTCGGTACCATTTCCAAATCGGTTCTATTTCACCCAGTTGCACTATATATATATGTTTCATTCCGACTTATCAAATCTAATCATATATTCAATTACATATATTCCTCACACTTTATCTATTAACTATTTATAATTGGTTTTAGCTTTGTTAATAGTGAGCTGTTCACTGAGAGGATTAACCAGAGTCAGGCTCCTGGAATTATGCCAGGTGCCTGAGTCTCCTCCCCTCCCCACTCGGGCTGCGAAACACATGAGATTACAGTGTTGTCTGCGTTATATAGCAGGCAACGCATTTTTACAATTTTTACCATTATATACCTCGTCAGTTTCCATTATTATTTCTATATTAGTATTGTTAGTTATTAATTATTATTAATTCTCTATATTTTGTGAAACTATGTAAAATCGTAAAGCGCCACTTGTCCTTGTAATGTTTTCCACTTTCAACTCAGCTCAACAGATCGTCACTCCCATGTTTATCAGTCTTTCCTCGTTTGAACACAGAGTGTCCTTGAGTTGGATTCCACAATGTCCGAGGGGAGATAATAATGTCTAGACACGTCTCGTGGAAAAGCTGTCGCGTTTAATAATTTTTAAAGATTGGTGTTATTTCCCTTTTCTTCTAATATTCTCGTTGGGGGAATAAGCAAATTAGTTTGTTCATAACGTCCTGGTGCCGTGATTAATCTTCTGTTCCTACGCTGTGAGTTCTGCCACGATTTCTTGAGCATATTTAAGAGATGCTACCGAATTAGTGAATGTTTTTGAAACTCCCTTGACAGTAATACGCATCCTGGCCGGATAATACACTCCGCATATGACATCCTTAACACCGTAAAGAGCTTCTCTTGTCTGTGAGAACTTTCTTCGCTTTTGCACAATCTCGTAAGGGTAGTCCCGTAGGAGTTTGATAGAATCATTTCTGTACATCATCTTCTCTCCGTGTTTAATTTTTTTCATCAGCTCTTCCACTGTTGAGATATCCCGAAGTTTGACTATGATCTGTCGTGGATAGGCTTGGTCCCCTTGTGATCTTGGTTTAAATCTGGGTAGTCGATGTGCTACTTCAATTACAGGTGCCTCAGGTAGCTTGAGTACGTGTTTGATTAGATTGGCAGTGAACTCACAGGCATTGTCCCCCTCAGCTCCCTCTGTTACTCCACGTATTCGTATATTTTGGCGTCTTGAGCGAGCTTCGAGGTCAACACATTTATCAGAGACTTTTGTCAGTTGACTCTTGAGGCTGTCTAATTCTAACTTCATCGCCTGCATATCTCCGGTCATCTGTTCCACAACAACTTCCATATCTTTCACCGCAGTTACATTTGCAGAAACAGTTTCCTGCACAGCCTCAAACTTCTTTGTGGACTCTTCCTCCACCTTATTAATTCTCCCCATTAGTTCTTCGTGCACACCCTCAACTCTTTTTTGCAGAGCGCCAATGCCCTCAAGAATTTTTTGATTACCGGCATTAATGGTTTGCATATTTTCCATCATTTTTAAGTTTCCAGCTTCAATGTCATTTCTCAAATCTCTTACTGAGTTCTTTATCTCCTCCATTTCGGTTTTCTCTTTTGTGGCCATCTCAGTCTTGGATCGTGTAGACATTCCAGAGACCACTCCAGTGGTCAGTTCTGCAGTTTCTTGAGGTTTCTGAGTCTTCAGCAGGTGTTTTGTAACTCTCCTCTGTGGGCTCTGACCTGGAGACGTGTTTTTCATTTAAAATGCCTTTCCCTCCGTTAAATTCATGGCGCTTACTGATGACGTCATCAGCACAGCAATCCGGGGCTCCGGTAAGTTTTTAAAAACGGTCCCGACCTCCAGACCCGATTTTAACGCGAAAAATCGCGATTTTTTCAGCGGAGCTAAAAATTTTGCGACTGCTAGCAGAGCATGACGCCCCCCTTACTAGGAGTCTGAGCCGGCATTCTCTCAGGGATAGCTGCTGTCCTTGGCTCAGCCCAACTTATGGGTATCCTTAACCAGTAACCTCCTGACTCATCATCCGAGTCAGATGTCTCTGCATTCTCAGTTCTGTCTCTTATGTCACTCCTTCTCAACTGAGGTTTCCTTTGCGTCTGGCTTTGAAGTTGGTTTGGTCTGCTGCGGTGGGAATTCCACTGGTAAATCATTGACCAGTAAAAGCAGGTTTCTATGCAGCGTCCTCAGTTTCCCTTTGCCATCGTTTTCTGGATGAATAACATACACTGGGTTGTCTGACACTTGTTCCTTCACTACATATATCCTCTTCTCCCAGTAGGAACGTAGTTTACCAGGCCCGCCTCGCTCTCCCAGATTTCTAACCAACACTTTATCCCCAGGCTTCAGGACCACTCCTCTCACCTTCTGATCATAGTAGGACTTTCCTTTTGCACTTGAAGACAGACTGTTTCTAATTTTGTAATATATATTAGTATATCATCTGCATATAAGGAGATTTTATTCCTTGTGTCTCTAGTATTGTATCCAAATATTCCTGGATGGTTTCTAACGCTTTCTGCTAGGGGTTCGATTGCAAGAGCAAATAATAGTGGGGATAGTGAGCATCCTTGTCTACAGCCTCTAGAGAGATTAAATTTAGTTGATAACATTTTGTTTGTTAATATTCTAGCTGTTGGATTAGAATATAACAATTTAACCCATGTACAGTACTTCTCTCCTAGTTGAAATTTTTCCATCACCGAAAATAAATATGGCCATTCTACCTGGTCAAATGCTTTTTCAGCATCTAACGAGATAATTGCTAGCTCTGCGTTAGGGATTCTATTGGAGTATATAATATTAAATAATCTTCTCAGATTATAAAATGAATACCGTTTGGGGATAAACCCTGTTTGGTCGGGATGTATTAATTTGCTGATCACTAAGCTCAATCTATTAGATAGAATCTTAGTTAATATTTTCTGATCAGTATTTAAGAGGGCTATAGCTCTGTATGAACCTGGGTCTTCAAGATCCTTGTCCGTTTTTGGTATAAGTATGATTGTAGATTCATTTAGAGTTTCTGGGAGTTTCTGTTGAGTATAAGCGTATTTGTACATTGTAGGCGTGGGGAAAGCAAATCATAATTTTTTTAATAAAATTCCGAATTTAGACCATCGGGTCCTGCCGACTTTCCGTTTTTTAAGGACTTTATTGATTCTTCAATGTCTTATCGTAATTTCAGCCCCTAGCAATTCTCTCTTTCTGATCTAGACCCGCAAACCTACAATTCTGTAAAAATGTTTCCATTCCCGTTGATTGTTCTGTTATTTTAGATGAATACAATTTTTGGTAGTATTGTAGAAATCTATCATTAATATCTTTAGGCAGTGTTAATGTTTCTCCCTTATCTGTTCTAATTTTGTATATTGTTTTTTCCCCGTCCAATTTGCGAAGTTGACGCGCTAATAGTTTTTGTGGTTTGTCACCAAATTCAAAATTTAATTGTTTTGTATGTTGATAAAGTTTTATAACTTGATCTGAATAAATCTTGTTTAATTTATATTACAATACTGCAATTTTATTGTGTTTTATCGTGGATGGTGCTGCTGCATTTTCTGTGTCTAATTGCTTTATTTCCATTTCCAGTTTCTGTTGTTTGGCCCTATTCTCTTTATTAAAAAATGATTGGGAAGAAATTAATGCTCCTCGTACAAATGCTTTAAATGTTTCCCAAAGAAGGGAGGCAGAGATTTCAGGGCTATCGTTAGCCTCAAAAAACATTTTAATCTGTTTTACTAGATATTCATTACATGACTTATCTTTTAAGATTTGGGGATTAAATCTCCATTGTGACTGTGTCTCTGCCATTCCGTTTACTTTGATCATAAATGTTAATGGGGCGTGGTCTGAGATTATGATGTTATGATATTGTGAGTTATAGGTAAATGGGATAAGTTTTGAATCTACTAAAAAATAGTCTATCCTTGAGTAAGTTTTATGTACTGGTGAGTAAAATGAATATTCTCGGCCCGATGGATTTTCAATTCTCCAAACGTCCTTAATATTAGTAGTATTAATGTATGAATTTAAAAATTCACTTGATCGAGATTTTAGTTTTCTTTGAGTTGATGATCTATCCAAACAAGCATCCAAAGTACAATTTAAATCTCCACCGATTATTAAGTTTTGTTGTGTACCTTCCGGGATATTGTTAAGAATTCTCTTAAAAAACAGAGGGCTATCAAAATTTGGTCCATACACATTGAGGAGAGTCACCTTTTTTAAGTATAACTCCCCTATTATTACAATATATCTGCCTTCAATGTCTTCTATCGTTGATATATGTTTAAAGGGTATACCTTTACGAATTAATATTGCAACACCTCTTGATTTATGTGAGAATGAAGAGTGGTACGCTTTAGCAATCCATTTTGCTTTCAATCTGTGTTGTGCTTCCTTTATAAGATGTGTCTCCTGGAGAAATATTATATCTGTTTTCAATGATTTTAAATGAGCTAACACTTTGCCTCTCTTGATAGGTTCATTAATTCCCTTAACATTCCAACTACAGAATTTAATTCCCTCACCCCCAATTTTTATATTCTTGTCTTGCATCTTGTGATTAAGTGGTAGAGCAGATGATTCTGGAGTAGTTCCTGAGGATTGGCGGGTAGCAAACGTAACCCCACTTTTTAAGAAGGGAGGGAGAGAGAAAACGGGGAATTACAGACCAGTTAGTCTAACATCGGTAGTGGGGAAACTGCTAGAGTCAGTTATTAAAGATGGGATAGCAGCACATTTGGAAAGTGGTGAAATCATTGGACAAAGTCAGCATGGTTTTACAAAAGGTAAATCATGTCTGACGAATCTTATAGAATTTTTCGAGGATGTAACTAGTAGCGTGGATAGGGGAGAACCAGTGGATGTGGTGTATCTGGACTTCCAGAAGGCTTTCGACAAGGTCCCACATAAGAGATTAGTTTACAAACTTAAAGCACACGGCATTGGGGGTTCAGTATTGATGTGGATAGAGAACTGGATGGCAAACAGGAAGCAAAGAGTAGGAGTAAACGGGTCCTTTTCACAATGGCAGGCAGTGACTAGTGGGGTACCGCAAGGCTCAGTGCTGGGACCCCAGCTATTTACAATATATATCAATGATCTGGATGAGGGAATTGAAGGCAATATCTCCAAGTTTGCGGATGACACTAAGCTGGGGGGCAGTGTTAGCTGTGAGGAGGATGCTAGGAGACTGCAAGGTGACTTGGATAGGCTGGATGAGTGGGCAAATGTTTGGCAGATGCAGTATAATGTGGATAAATGTGAGGTTATCCATTTTGGTGGCAAAAACAGGAAAGCAGACTTATCTAAATGGTGGCCGACTAGGAAAAGGGGAGATGCAGCGAGACCTGGAGGTCATGGTACACCAGTCATTAAAAGTGGGCATGCAGGTGCAGCAGGCAGTGAAGAAAGCGAATGGTATGTTAGCTTTCATAGCAAAAGGATTTGAGTATAGGAGCAGCGAGGTTCTACTGCAGTTGTACAGGGTCTTGGTGAGACCACACCTGGAGTATTGCGTACAGTTTTGGTCTCCAAATCTGAGGAAGGACATTATTGCCATAGAGGGAGTGCAGAGAAGGTTCACCAGACTGATTCCTGGGATGTCAGGACTGTCTTATGAAGAAAGACTGGATAGACTTGGTTTATACTCTCTAGAATTTAGGAGATTGAGGGGATCTTATAGAAACTTACAAAATTCTTAAGGGGTTGGACAGGCTAGATGCAGGAAGATTGCTCCCGATGTTGGGGAAGTCCAGGACAAGGGGTCACAGCTTAAGGATAAGGGGGAAATCCTTTAAAACCGAGATGAGAAGAACTTTTTTCACACAGAGAGTGGTGAATCTCTGGAACTCCCTGCCACAGAGGGTAGTCGAGGCCAGTTCATTGGCTATATTTAAGAGGGAGTTAGATGTGGCCCTTGTGGCTAAGGGGATCAGAGGGTATGGAGAGAAGGCAGGTACGGGATACTGAGTTGGATGATCAGCCATGATCATATTGAATGGCGGTGCAGGCTCGAAGGGCCGAATGGCCTACTCCTGCACCTAATTTCTATGTTTCTATGTTTCTATTCAGCACACTCAACCCTACCTTATACTTGAACTTCAGGTAGATTAATTTTAGGTCACGTCTGTTTTCCATCCGAACATATCTCCTTAAATAAAATATGCAATTCCATTCCAAATACAAAATATAATATGATATAAGATAAAAAAAAGGTGATAGCAAATAGGGTTAGTAAAGTGTGGAAAGTAAAAAAGAAAGGCAACTACAACTACAATTAGTGCAGTTAGTGATAGCCACCCTAATGTGGCTAAGCATCTATGGACTTCCGTAGCTTTTGGTTTATAAAAATACTAGCTCCGTACTTTCCTTGAAAGGAAAGTTTCCAATTCGATGCATACAATTTGTGGGGGGAAAGAAATATTGATTATATTCCATTAATGGTATAATTAGTAGTCTCAAATTGAAATGTTAGTTTTGTATAATATAAACATTTATCAAAGAATAATCAAAAACGAAAACATCAGAGAGAGAGCCATCAAACATTTCTCATTATAAAATACCTGAATCATACTTTACTTATATTTCATACTTTTAATTAATTCTTAAATAATCTAAATAATCTTATTATCATTAGTTAGTGTTAGTTAATATTCTTGATTATTAATAGTTGTTAGAGGTTAGTACTAGAATGTTAGTATTATATATCCGTTGCAGGAAATATACCCAATTCTTATTGCGAATTTTAGGCAACTCTTAAATATAATAGTTTAAAGTTTAGAGTTCCATATCTTCTCTGCGAGATAGCAGTATCCGGGTAGGTGTTAAGAGTTGAATATTTTTCAATCTTCGATCTTGTCCTCGACGTTCTTGGCAAATTCAAATGCTTCCGTGTGCTTGATGAAGAAGTATTCCTTCTTCTCGTAACTGACTCTTAGTGTTGCGGGGTATAACAGTCCATATCTCAGATTCTTTATGTTCTTCAGTATTCTTCTTGTTTCTGTGAAAAGCGCTCTTTTCTTAGCAACTTCCACAGGGTAATCTCTGAATACGCTAATCTTGTCTCCTTCATATACAAGATTTCTGCTTTTGCCAATTTTCCTCATCATGTCATCCAATACATGGTCATATTGGACCTTTACTATCATTATTCTTGGTCGGTCGCCCACCTTTGGGGGACGTCTCGGCACTCTGTGCGCTCGGGCAAGTAATGGCGCCTGGTCCAGGTTCAAAATAGTTTTCAGTACTTCTGCAGCAAATTCACGGGGGTCACGAGTCCCCTCTCTGCCTTCCTGGATGCCCACGATTCTTAAGTTCTGACGCCTCTGTCGTCCCTCCAAGTCTGTACATTTTTCAGTTATTTGATGCAATAACTTTGATAGGCGTTGGTTCTCAGTGATGAGTTGTTTTGTAGTTGCGGTGCTTGTCTCAGCAAGATCCTCAAGTTATTTTACAATCTTGTAGTGTTGGTTTAATGTCAGGAGAATATGTTCAAGTTTAGAATCAAATCTGGATTCCATCTTATTCAGTTTTTCATTTGCTTCTTCAACATTTTGAGTCCTATTTCTTTCCATATCTAATTTCCAGTCTTCAAGGACTTCGTGTACAATCTCTGTAACATCTTCTTTAATTAGTTCTTTAATTTCTTTTTTAAAAGATGCCAGCTCCTCTTTAACCTCTTGAAAGTTCTGTCTAAGATTTTTAAGTTCCTCCTTAAGGAACGTTTTTAATTCTTCCATCTCAGTCTTTTTCTTCTTCTTTGAGATGTCTTCTCGGGATGCTGTTAAACCTGAGGCCGAGGCTTCAGTTGGGCCTACCTCTTTAGTCTTGCCGTTTTTTGCCTTGTGGGGGGGAGTATGTTGAGTCGACATACTGCCGGTGTCGTGCGCCTGATGACGTCACGGGCTTAGTGCAAAACAATCGGTCCCGTTTTCTGCAGGTAGGATCTGTCTTTTCCCCCCGTATTTTCGTTTTTTTCACGGAGCTAGTTGGCGCGAGTCTCTCCTACTCCATAGCGCCACCGGAAGTCCCATACCTCTTTATTTAAACTAAATTTCCCACCCTTACTGAATAAACTACATAAGAATATTCAATACTGGAAAACACTCCCCATTTCTATGCTTGGGAGAATTAATGCTATAAAAATGATTTTTTTACCGCAACTGCTGTACCTACTTCAATTAATTCCCAAAAACTTTTTTCAAAAAAGTCGATTCCATTGTTACAAGTTTTGCCTGGGATTATAAGAATCATAGAATAAGTAAAAAACATTTATGTAAATCAAAGATAAATGGAGGTCTGGCTTTGCCAAATTTCTTATTCTATTTTTGGGCAGTCCATATTAAAAACATGAATTTCTGGCTGGAAGAAATGGATCAACAACCAGATTGGCTAATGATGGAAAAGGAAGACTCTACCTTTTGAAATTGGACCGATCATATTTGCCCCCACAAAACTGCACAAAAAAACCTATAAAGAAAACCCCATAATACATAGTGGAATACGAATTTGGAAACAAATAAAAAAAGATTTAAAATTGAATAATATACCACTCTGCCTTCCCATTGTAAATAATCCTTTATTCAAATCATCCTTTATGGACAAAGGTTTCACACAATGGAAACATTATGGAATCAAAAATATAGGACATCTTTATGGGAAAGGTACTTTTCTTTCATTTCAAGAGTTACAACAGAATTATGGATTGCACTCAAATAATTTCTTCAGATATCTACAAATTATAGATTATGTTAAATCTAATACACAAGTCTACAGGAATAGGGAATCAAAAATTCTTGATGAATGTCTGAACAAGCATCCTAATACTGAAAAACTAATAGCTTATATTTATAACACCCTACTAAATAACGAGGTACCACCGACCGAACCATATAGATACAAATGGGAAAATGAAATAGGTCATCCTATCACGAAAGATATGTGGGACGAAAGTTTACAACAAATACATCAATGTTCATTAAATGCCAGACACACTTTAATACAATTCAAGGTCTTACATAGACTACACTTCTCTAAAATAAAACTAAATAGAATCTTCCCACAAATCTCTCCTATTTGTGATAAATGTCTACATTTAGAGGCTAATTTAACACATACGTTTGCAAACTGTATAAAACTTAAACATTTCTGGACTGATATTTTTGAAATAACTTCAGAAGTTATTAATACAAAACTGGACCCAGACACAAAATTAATAATACTTGGAATATCAGAACAAAGCTTAACACTCACAACAAACCAAAGAAATTTCCTCAATTACAGTATAATAACCAGAAAAAAATTAATATTAAAATTTTGGAAAGGCCCTACAACCCCCACAATTAAAATGTGGATTACGGAAATGTCGGAGACCCTATACTTAGAAAGAATTAGATTTGTCTTAATGGACAAACAAGATCTTTTCCATAAAATTTGGGCTCCATTCATTAACTATCTGAAGGGATAGATTGGCACAGCACGAGGACCCAACTGAAACTTGAACTCAGGAATAAATGAAAAACGATACTTTATAACCTACGAACCTATCTCCATTGATGTATTACAGGTAACCCATTCCACCTCCCTTGTTTTTCTGTTGTGTTTTTGTTTGCTTTTTTATTTGTAACTTTCTACCCTTTCTTTTTCCCGCTTTCTATAAAAAATAAAAACACTAGAAGCAGAAGTAATTGATAATGGAAAATTTTAATAATGTATGACTGATGTATATGAAAAGTTTTTTTTACTATAATATGTAACTACATTTTATAATATGTCTACTTCTAATAAATAAATTAAAAAAAAAAAAAAAAAAGAAGACAAGACTGTTGTTGTTAGCAACACGGTATGCTTCCGCCATCCTTTTTTTCCACTTCTCAGCATAACCTTTGTGCGTCACTGGATCTATTTCTTCAGCCAACCCAATCAAGAGATCCACAGGAAGGCGAGGGTGTCGACCATAGAGAAGATAGTGAGGCGAATAACCAGTGGACTCATGGCGGGTGCAGTTATACGCATGTACAACCTGTGGGAGATGTTCTTTCCATGTCTCCTTTTCCTTGTCCGCCAGAGTTCGCAGCATCTGCAGCAATGTTCGATTGAATCGCTCTGCTGGATTACTTTGAGGGTGATATGGGGATGTTCGGGAATGTCCTACTCCAGAGAGCTGGCCAAGGGTTCGAAACAGTTCATTCTCGAATTCACGTCCTTGGTCATGATGGAGCTTGTTTGGGAATCCGAAACATGGTACAAAGTCATTGTAAATCCGTTCTGCTGCCGTCCGTCCAGACTTGTTTTTTGTAGGGTAGGCCTGAGCAAACCTTGTAAAATGGTCAATTATTACTAGGATGTACTCATAAACCACTTTGCTCTTTTCCAGGTGTAAGAAGTCGATGCAAACCATTTCCAGGGGTGAGTTAGACTTCATTGCTCATTGGTGCACGCACATGGACTTCTTCTGTTTGATGCAACTGCACTTCTTTGTTACATAGTCGTCAACACACCTTTTCATGTAGGGCCAGTAAAACCTCTCCCTGGCGAGGTAAAGAACTCTCTCCATGCCCACATGTCCCATGTTGTCGTGGAGGTGCTTTAATACCACGGGTTGGTATTTCAGAGGTAGTACTAATTGTTTCCTATCTGTTATTCTTCAGTACAGCAATCCATCCTCGATGTGCAACCTGCTCCACTCATGCAGAAGCTTGCATGCGGTTCCTTTCACAGTTCTTCTGATGTCGTCTGTCAATTTGCTGTTCATCTCTTTGAGCTTTAAGATCTCTCCTATCTCGGGAACTTCTCTTTGAGCTTGAACCAAATCGTCATGCCTAATGCTGTGTAGAGGGGCGCGGGGCTGTAGGACAACATCTTGAGAGGAGACAGCAAGAGCGGCTATCCATGCCACATCTTTCCTCTGGGCTGCTTGACTTCCTTCCCAAGCTGCATTCACCACATCCTGCGACAACTCCTCTGTGCACGTTAACATGTACTTGTCAATATCAAGAGGGACTCGGGACAGAGTATCTGCGTCCGCGTTGACTCTTCCTGGTCTGTACCTGATGTCAAAATGGAAGTCTGACAGTTCTCCCACCCACCGGTGACCAACCGCATTGAGTTTGGCAGTGCTCATGATGTAAGTAAGTGGGTTGTTGTCAGTGAAGATGGTAAAGTGTGGAGCATAAAAGAGGTAGTCCCTAAATTTCTCGCACACTGCCCACTTAAGTGCAAGGAACTCCAACTTGCTACTATGCATATGGTAGTTCCTCTCTGCAGCTGTCAAAGTCCGTGACCCATACCCAACGACTCGCAGCTTTCCCTCCTGTTGCTGGTAGAGAACAGCTCCTAGACCTTGCTCCGATGCATCGGTATGCAGGACGAAAGGCATGTCGAAGTTTGGGTATGCCAACACCGGTGGATGTGTCAACATGTCAATCAGTCTCTCGAGTACACTTTGATGTTCAGCAGTCCACTGTATGGGTGCCCTGGATGACAGTTGGGGTCCCTTGGCTTTAATTTGTCGCGGCTGGACTTGAATTGGGGATTTCCCTTGGAGCATCTCATACAATGGCTTTGCTATCTTTGAGAAGTTTTGAATGTACGACCTGTAGTAACTGAGAAAGCCGAGAACCTTTCTCAAATCACCTACGGTCTGTGGTGTTTTGTCTTTCAAAGCCAGCACAGCATCCAGGTCCTTGGGATCAAGTCGAATAACGTCAGCAGAGACAAGTCGGCCAACATAGCGAACTTCTAGCTTGAACAACTCACACTTTTCAGATTGGAGCTTTACCCCTTGGGGTTGCAAAGCTTGGAGAACCTTGCGGACCACTTCCATGTGATCTTCAAACGACCGCGAGTAGCAGAGGATGTCATCGAGCTAGGGTATACAGCACTCATCCCTCAGAGAACTCAACATCTCCTCCATACTTCTCTGGAATGCTGCTGGCGCGTTTGATAGACCAAACGGGATCCTTACCCACTCATAAAACCCCCAGGGTGTGATGAAAGCAGTGAGATGACGTGAACTTTCAGCCACGAAACCCTGGTGGTAGGCCTTACCCTGGTCAAGGATGCTAAACCACGAGTAACCACCCAAGGTGTCCAGCAAGTCTCGTATTCGAGGCAGTGGGTGTCTATCCGGCACCGTTTTCTGATTCAATAGACGATAATCTATGCAGAGGCGCAGTGTACCGTCTTTCTTCTGCACACACACAACTGGAGCGGCATAGAAGGACTTAGATTTCACAATCCATCCCTTGACAAGGAGGTCTTGAACATATTCCTTTACCTCTCTCAACAGCGGTTTTGGTATGGACGTGTACGTTCTCTGCACAGGAATGTCATCTTTCAGATTTATCACCATTTGCAGGCTTAGGTTGCATCCAATGTCATTTTCATCTCTGGCAAAGGCTTTAGACTCCTCAAATAACATTTTCCTGACAACCTCTTTCTGATTTTCCTCCAGGTGATCAAGGTTCACGGGCGGATGCCACAGTGGTGAAGTTGGTTGAGAAAGTTGAGAGGTGACCTCGTTGACTGTTGTCATGGATGCCACTTTGCTTGGAGGGTCAGCTTCCACAACCCTTTCAATATGCTGTAAGGTGCCCAGGGCTGTCTTGCGTGGCAAGATAATGTCATGGCTGGTGTTGTTGCCAACAGCAATGGTGACATATGGTTTTAAAGGATTCTGCATTTCAACCAAACCTGCTCCTAGATCTAGCTGATCTACAGGCTGACTGCCTTCGTCTGATTCGAACAACACCAGACGGCCATAGGAGTTCATGGTTGGGGGAACCCGGCATCTCACCCAGCTGACTTGTCCAGCTGAAATGACCACGTCCTTTGCACCAGTTCTTAGGCGTCCTTGTGGCATGCTTGGCTCCACTGTCTGAATAAAACTCACCACTGCTTCTGCTTCCTCACTTGAAACACGGGTGGCATTCTGAAACAACTGTATCAGAGTAGGTACTAACCTTTCTGGCTGTCCTTCAACAAGCTGCTCCAGAGCATTAAAACCAATCAACGGTTTTTCCATGGTCAAGCTGCTGACTAAGAATGGGACACTGATGGCAAGACTTGGGTCCTCATTCCCAGGTAAGTTGGTCATTATAGGAACCCATCCATCAAAAGGAATGAGCTCTCCGTTGACTGCATAAACCTTTAGCTCATCCAGTTCCTCAATGATCTCGGACATTGGTCGAACGTTTAGGTCAGGCAGGTGTAGATCTTTCCAGGCACGGCTGATAATACTAACTTGTGCGCCTGAGTCAAGCAATGCAGTTACCGCCAAACCACTTAGATTACATTGCATCAGAGCCTTCTTTCCTATCATGTTGGCGACAGCTTTACGTTTGGTACATTGTGGTTCAAAAGAGAACTGAGAAGATGATTTGCTTTGCTTGTCATTGTACTGTGCTCGCTACTTCTGAAGTAGTGGACAAAGGAAGATCTGTATTGTTGTCATCACAATCAGTTTGAGTTTGGGGACGTTTCTCAGATCCGATCACTGGGTTCCCTGACTCTTCTGTTTCTTTAAGCAGCCAACAGCTCTGTGGCCTTCCTCCCCACATGAGAAACAATGGTTACAGTCTGGGCGGTTTTGTTCAACACATTTTGGACAACCATATGGTTTATCTCTCTTGGGTCTCATTTTATTTTGAGAATATTGGTTCATCACATCTGTTGGTTGTGGCTTAATTTGTTGTTTCATGGCCTCAATCATGCTTGTGAGCTCATCTACTTTGGCTGTAAGCTCTTTAATTGGGTCTGTCTTTACTTTTGGCGTCGCGCTCTCTTGCTTGCTGCACTGTTCTTTTGCTGTATTAGGCTCAAACTGTGCACCATGTGCATGTACTGCAGCCTGCCGACGAAAAGGACCTATCCTCTTTTGTCTCTCACTTTCTTCACTGGTGATTCTCATTACATGGCGCAGTATTGTCTCATCACTTACTTCACCACTGGACAAGAGAGGTTTTATTTCTCTGCGTATGTCACTGTGTTTGTAGCCTAATCCCTGGTAAACTATGTAGGAAGACATCTTGAACAGTAGCTGCACTGTATTTTATGCCTGCGTCTGACAGTTTTTATGTGAATAGGACACGTTGCTTCAAACCTATGACACGATAGAGGAATTGTTGTGTCTCGTTCTCATCCTGTTTGGCACATATTAACTCTTGGAATAACTCTACTGTTTTTTTCTCTTAGGTGAATACAAACGAAAATACATATAAAATTCAAAATTATTTATATTTGAATTCCTGCCAGATTTTACCAAATAAATTAAATCAATGTGGTCACACCGTCTTAGGTGCGCCACAAGAGCATTTATAGTTACATTTATTTAAGAAGTCATATTTTCTCTCCTGATACTTATAACAGAACAACCTCCTGATAACCGTGCTGTTTTACTTATCCGTTAATCTTCTTTGTTAGTTCTTGTGCGTTTTTGTATGCTTCTGGATCAGTAAAAACGTGTTTCAAATTCTTGTAAGTAACCCTCATTTTTGCAGGGTAAATTATCCCATATCTTAGGTTTGGGATTCCTTTCAGGATCCGTCTTGTCTTTGTAAACGGGTCCCGTTTCTTAGCCACCTCCGCTGGATAATCTCAAAAAAATCGAGCAATTTCATCTTCAAACATCAGATTTATTGCGAATGGAATTTTTTTCATAATGTCTTCCAGAGCAGAGATGTCATGAAAATTCACTATGATCTGTCTTGGGGGGGCTCCTGGCCTCGATTGAGCTCTTCGAACATCTATTTTCGGTTTGTCAGGCAGCTTGAATACTTGTTTAGGTAAATTGGCAGCGAACTCCCGGGAATCCATTCCAGTCTACTTTCCCTCTATCAGTCCAACAATCGTTAAATTCTGCCGTCTTGATCGGGCTTCCAAATCAAGGCATTTGTCAGTCATTTTAGCCAGTTGCCCCGAGACACGACCTTGGTCATTCCTCATTCTCTTCATCTCTTCAGACATTTCCTTCATCGCAGTTTCCATTTCTTTCATAGCAGTGCTGTATGCTTCAGTGGTATGAAGAACAGAGTCCAAATTTTCATTGCACTCCTTTTCTACCCGTCCGATTTCTGCACTTAAGTCGGTCTCAACTTCATCAATACTTTTCCTTAGAGTACCGACTGCCTCAATAACTTCCCGATTCCCGAGCTTCATATTTTTAGTCAGACTTGTATCCAGTGCAGAAATCTCCTCATGTAGCATCTCAGCGAAGTCTTTCGTTACCGAAGCTCTTATAGATTGTTGCATTTGTTCCATTTGTTTTTCCTTTGTAGCCATTTCAGTAGCTAATCTTTGAGCTTCAGTTTCTTCTTCAGAGCTTTCTGATGTTGTTTGCAGTGTTTTACCCAGCTCTTTAACACAGAGTTTGTAAGAGGTCTTGTAGTAGGTCTTTGGGGAAGATTCTTCTTTCTCATTTAAAAGTACCGTTGTTCCCCGTTATTTAGCGGCGATTTCTGATGATGTCACTTATGCAACGCTAGGCATCTCCGGTGAGTATTTTTAGATTGGTCCCATCTTCCTAACCGTCTTTTTTAGCGATTAACGCATTTGTCGGGAGCGGAGCTGAATGCTGCGCCTCTCACAACTGCATGGCTCCACCAGAGTCTCCAATAATAGATTCAAGAAATATTGCAAGGAAACAAACTTTTCAAAGTAAAATGGAATATATTTATTAGAATAACAATAGGTAAATCTTAATTGTATATTAATTGGAAACAACAATGGGTAAATCTAGTTAAAATATCTGTAGGAGCAGTGCTGTTATTGTGATTTTTTTCCTCCAGATTGCAATACCTTAAAGAGAACATCTAGATTTGAGATCTAGATTAGCTGCTAAATGCTGGTGTGAGACTGAAGAGGATTAAATAGTTTCAAATTGTGAAGCCAGAGGAAGGAATGTTAATGGAGGCAGGCAGGAGGGGAGAAATAGGAGTGGCCAATAGACTGCAGCCACTGAGTTCCCTTTAACACACCCAGGGTGCCATTCTTCCAATGCAAGCATGTCCCAGTCTCGCTGGTGCAGTGAAAGTGTGCAATACAGATTGTCTCCACAGTATCAGTACGCTTAATGCAGCCAGGTTCACGAGCAGAGCAGTCACCAAATGCAGCGCCGTAGCTGTCTGCTTACACACCAATGTCTTTCCAATTCAGCTGTTGCAACAGGTTCAATTGTGCTGCCTCTGTCCCTTCACTGCTGCAAGCTCACATGCCCGTTGAAGGTGGTGGCATTGCTCCCAATGTGCTCCAATGCAGCATGGTCACTGGCACAGCAACAATGCAGTCGGCACTACCATGCAGCATATTGATTTCCCTAAAGCAGCCCACATGCACCAATGTTATTCGGCGCTTCACACTGCAGTTCCACTGGAGCCAACGTAGCCCAGTTGCACATTTGCCCCTGCTGCTGCAGCCCAGCTGCGTCATCCATGCGCCTGGGGCACGAGAGGCCAAGCCCTTGGGAGATGGATAAGTACTTAATTAGTAAAGTCAAAAAAGATTACGGGTAGAGGGCAGAAGAATTCGGTTGAGAGGGAAAAATGAATCAGCCATGATAGAATGGCGGAGATGGGCCTAATTCTGCCCCTATGTCTCGTGGCCTTTATGTTCTGGAGGAGGCAGTTGAACTCGAAGATCTAGGCGAGTAGTATCTCAACCACGGCACTGATCACGAAGACCATGGCGATTGTGCCGACGATGGATGTTATGCCTTTGAACAGTCGCCGGTTGATGCGGCGGTGTACCACTGGCTCCTCGGGCGTCTCGAGGTGGAAAGAAGCGACCCTACGCCCATGCACCCAGCAGCGGTAGATGCCGCGGTCGGAGGGCTTCGCGTTATTGATTTGGTAGATGGTGCCGCCCGTGGCGTTGCCCTGCCGGTGGGACCCGTTACAGTTGCCACTTTGGGTGATGAAGGTGGAGTCGCAATGCCAGAGAACGGGCGTGTGCACCGACGCCCCCGGGCATGTCATCCGGGCGTTGTCGAGGAAGTCATGGTGCATTGACTGCAGTAGCATTATGCGAGGCTCCGTCCAGTCATATGCAATCTCCCGACCCCATCACCACCAATCGCCAATCTCCAGCAACAGATTGGCTACGATCACCATTGGTGTTTCATCCTTCTCGCACGGCTCGCGGCACATCTGGTAGTGGAGCTCGGCGCCGCGCCGGGGAAAGGACTGCCCAATGTGCAGCTCCATAAGGCCGCAGGACAAGGTGGCGCCATTTACCTCCAGTTCCTCTTCCTCGTCCTCGTCAATCTCCTGGCTTAGCTTGGCGTAGCAGAAGCCCATCATCTTCTGCTCCCCCATCACATTGCATCGGCCACAGTTCTTCCATGGTCCCCAGCGGGTGTAGAGCCAGACCATGTACCAGGAAGAGCCCAAGTTCACCCTCAGGCTCCGGTTTGACAAAATGGTCCCACCCAGCCCTTGGTGGGACACGTAAAGCAGAGACGAGTCCTGTACATCCACCTGTTAGGCGGCTAGGATGGAACCAGCTGACTTGCACAGGTACAGGCCCGTGTCTGAGATCAAGTTTGCAAACCAGGCCACGATGCAACCAGTCAGCATGCTCTCAACCGTGCACCTGTAGAGGTTTAGGAGAATCCTCTTTGTCATGCCGAATCTCCGTAATCTTCTCAGGAAGTCGAGTCGCTGATGTGCCTTTTTTTGTGTCTGCAATACAGATTGTCTCCACAGTATCAGTACGCTTAATGCAGCCAGGTTCACGAGCAGAGCAGTCACCAAATGCAGCGCCGTAGCTGTCTGCTTACACACCAATGTCTTTCCAATTCAGCTGTTGCAACAGGTTCAATTGTGCTGCCTCTGTCCCTTCACTGCTGCAAGCTCACGTGCCCGTTGAAGGTGGTGGCATTGCTCCCAATGTGCTCCAATGCAGCATGGTCACTGGTACAGCAACAATGCAGTCGGCACTCTACCATGCAGCATATTGATTTCCCTAAAGCAGCCCACATGCACCAATGTTATTCGGCGCTTCACACTGCAGTTCCACTGGAGCCAACGTAGCCCAGTTGCACATTTGCCCCAGCTGCGTCATCCATGGCCTGGGGCACGAGAGGCCAAGTCCTTAGGAGATGGATAAGTACTTAATTAGTAAAGTCAAAAAAGATTATGGGTAGAGGGCAGAAGAATTTGGTTGAGAGGGAAAAATGAATCAGCCATGATAGAATGGCGGCGATGGGCCTAATTCTGCCCCTATGTCTCGTGGTCTTTATGTTCTGGAGGAGGCAGTTGAACTCGAAGATCTAGGCGAGTAGTATCTCAACCACGGCACTGATCAAGAAGACCATGGCGATTGTGCCGACGATGGATGTTATGCCTTTGAGCAGTCGCCGGTTGATGCGGCGGTGTACCACTGGCTCCTCGGGCGTCTCGAGGTGGAAAGAAGCGACCCTACGCCCATGCACCCAGCAGCGGTAGATGCCGCGGTCGGAGGGCTTCGCGTTATTGATTTGGTAGATGGTGCCGCCCGTGGTGTTGCCCTGCCGGTGGGACCCGTTACAGTTGCCACTTCGGGTGATGAAGGTGGAGTCGCAATGCCAGAGAACGGGCGTGTGCACCGACGCCCCCGGCCGTGTCATCCGGGCGTTGTCAAGGATGTCATGGTATATTGACTGCAGTAGCATTATGCGAGGCTCCGTCCAGTCATATGCAATCTCCCGACCCCACCACCACCAATCGCCAATCTCCAGCAACAGATTGGCTACGATCACCATTGGTGTTTCATCCTTCTCGCACGGCTCGCGGCACATCTGGTAGTGGAGCTCGGCGCCGCGCCGGGGCAAGGACTGCCCAATGTGCAGCTCCATTAGGCCGCAGGACAAGGTGGCGCCATTTACCTCCAGTTCCTCTTCCTCGTCCTCGTCAATCTCCTGGCTTAGCTTGGCGTAGCAGAAGCCCATCTTCTGCTCCCCCGGTCACAGTTCTTCCATGGTCCCCAGCGAGTGTAGAGCCGGACCATGTACCAGGAAGAGCCC
Source organism: Amblyraja radiata (assembly GCF_010909765.2). Lineage (NCBI taxonomy): Eukaryota > Metazoa > Chordata > Chondrichthyes > Rajiformes > Rajidae > Amblyraja > Amblyraja radiata. Next base: position 13,822,452 of record NC_045979.1, read on the forward strand.
AAGTTCACCCCCAGGCTCCGGTTTGACAAAATGGTCCCACCCAGCCCTTGGTGGGACACGTAAAGCAGAGACGAGTCCTGTACATCCACCTGTTGGGCGGCTAGGATGGAACCAGCTGACTTGCACAGGTACAGGCCCGTGTCTGAGATCAAGTTGCCAAACCAGGCCACGATGCAACCAGTCAGCATGCTCTCAACCGTGCACCTGTAGAGGTTTAGGAGAATCCTCTTTGTCATGCCGAATCGCCGTAATCTTCTCAGGAAGTCGAGTCGCTGGTGTGCTTTTTTTTGCAATAGCATCAGTGTGCTGGGTCCAGGAAAGATCTTCTGATATATGCACGTCCAGGAATTTGAAGTTATTGACCCTTTCCAACACTTCCCATTGATATAAACAGGGTTGTGTGTCCTCATCCTCCCCCGACCAAAGTCCACAATCACTTCCTTGGTCTTACTGATGTTGAGAGCCAGGTTGTTGTGCTGGCACCATTTGGTCAGTCATTCGATCTCACTTCTTTCTATACTCTGTCTCGTCCCCGTCTGTGGTTTGTCCAACCACAGTGGTGTCGTGGGTAAACTTGATGAGCATTATGTCCGTTGACAAGTGTTATGTCCGGCTACGCAGTCATGAGTATAGAGTGCGTAAAGCATGGGGCTGAGCACAGTCTTGAGGTGCTCCAGTACTAATTGTTATTGAGGATGAAGTGGTTCCTCCAATTCGAACAGACTGTGGTCTGTGGATGAGGAAGTTGGGGATCCAAGTGCAGAGGGATGCGCAGGGGCCCAATTCCGTGAGCTTGGTGACCAGCTTTTTTTCTTCTTCTTTATTCCCCGGAAAAGAGGCTGGCAGGCGGCTCGGGCAGAACCCTCCACTGCCTGGCGCCTTGACTCGCGGATGGCCAGCTTGGCCAGGCCCAGGAGCAACCCAACTAAGATATCTTCAGCCCTACCTTCTCCCCTACGCACAGGGTGTCCAACGATAAGGATGGTGGGTGCAAAATGCAGCCAGAAGGCAAGGAGCAGCCCCTTTAGGTATTCAAATAGTGGCTGCAGCCTCACGCACTCCATGTACACGTGGTACACAGACTCTTCCAGCCCGCAAAACTGGCGAATCTGAACCGCGAGAGAAACAGGTTGCAGGGAACACCTCGGTGCAATACCCTTCACCCCAGGTCCCCAATGTAGAGGGGGAGAATCCCTGCGTAGGGGGTCCCCCACCAGGGGTCCCTGTCGTGACCAGAAGGCAACACCGACCGCCAATTGGTGTCTGGACGGTGTACCAGGGCGAGGAAGTGCAGCGTGTGGAGGAGGAGCCTGTACAGGACACGTCTCCCTGCGTCTCGGAGGGAGATGAATGGTGTCGAGGAAAGGCGGCTCAAATGAGTGGGACCGGATCCCGGGATGGATTTTGGCGCCTAGGTCCGATGAGTACTTCCGGCTGAGCGGGGACTTGCTCAACCACAAGTACTCCACACGTTTGAGCCCCGCCAGACACCCGGTGGGGCGGAAAAGGACGGGCTGCTCTCATGCCCGGGCCACGTAGAACCATGCCCGTCAACTTCCTCCAAAGCAGACTAAGGAATGGCTCCACGCAGATGACGTACAGTTGGCCTGACATGGGGCATCCCTGAGGTGGTACTCTGTGGAAGGGAATGGGGACCGTCAAGGATCCATTGACTTTCACGAGGCACTCTGCGATGGCGTATAAAAGCCGGATCCCGGACACAAAGTGCGGTCCGAACCCAAACGCCCGCAGTCCTCAACAGATACTCGTGATCCACCCTGTCGAAACCCTTCTCCTGGTTAAGGGAGAGAAAGGCAGTGGGTACACCGGTCTCATGAGCCAGGTGGACCAGGTCCCGGACCAGATGGATATTGTCCTGGATGGACCAGCCTGGGACCATGTCAGAGTGGTCAGGGTGGATCACTTGGGCCAGCACTGGGCCCAGACGGTTTGCCATTGCCTTGGCAAAGACCTTGTAGTCGGTACAGAGAAGGGAGACTGGGCGCCAGTTTTTTAGACGGCGGAGATGGCCCTTGGGCAGAAGGATCACGACAGCCCTTCGCGAAGACAGGGGCATCTCTCGGGTCGCCAGGCTCTCCCTCAGTACCTTGGTGTAGTCCTCCCCCAGGATCCCCCAGAAAGTGCGGAGGAACGCTGCTGTCATTCCGTCCAGACGAGGGGTTTTGCCCCTTCGGATCTGATTGAGGGCCGCGGTCAGTTCATCCAGTGTCGAGGGGGTCGACCGTGGCTAGACCTTCCCACAGATCACTGCACTCGTCCCCGCCGGAACTATCTGGTGAGAACAAGGTCCCATAAAAGGAACGAACTGCTGTGTTAATATCCTCTGGTTCAGTGACGGAGGAGTCATCATCAGCGAGTAGCTCTACTAACTGCTGACGGACTCCCCGCCACTTCTCCAGCGAGTAGTAGAAGGGTGAACTGCGGTCCAAATCGTGGAGCAATTGGATCCGCGACCTCACGTACGCGCCTCGAGATTGCTCTAACTGTAGCTCCTTCAGCGCGTCCTTCTTCTCCTGGTATTCCCTCCAGAGAATCGTGTCCCCGACCGTCTGACTTAGATACGAATCCAAATCGAGCAGCTCGTTCCCGAGCTGTCTGATCTTGGAATTGCGTCTTTTGGTCGACCCGCTATGTACTTCTGACAGAAACTCTGGATGTGGGCCTTGCCCACGTCCCACCATAGTTGTAGGGAGTGAAATCCTCCCCACTTCCCCTTCCAGGTATTCCAGAACCTCTCAAACGAGTCCTGGAAGCGGCGATCCTCCAGCAGTCGGATGTTAAAATGCCAGTACGTGGACCCTCCCCTCCTGCACAGCGGGGTAAACTCCGCCCACACCAGGTGGTGGTCCGAGTATGGCACCGGCAGCATGGAGGCCGCCGAGACGCGGAAGATGTATGCCCGAGAAATGTACAGGCAGTCGATGCGAGACCCACCCCCTTCTGACATGGAGACGGCCCTAGAGTCGGGGTGGAGGTTCTTCCAGGTGTCTACCAAGTCAAAGGAGCCCACGAGCTCCTTCAACTACTTCTCCGACTCCTGACCGCGATGGAGACCAAAACGGTCTCCTTCCTCGAGGGTACAGTTGAAATCACCCCCAAGGATCATGCAGTCACCAGGGTCGATGGAGTTCAGGAGGGCAGACACCTCCCGGAACAGGCGCGTCTGCAAAACGGCGAGCTTGGGGGCGTACACGTTGACAAAATGCAACTGCACGCCATCCAGGCGCTCGGCCAAGTGAAGCAAGCGGCCTGGCACCAGTTCCTGGATCTTTAGGATCTCAGGCCGGAAATTCGGGGCCAACAAAATGGCCACCCCACTGGAAATGGAGTTGAGGTGGCTCATGAAGATCTCGCCACCCCACTACAGGTGGACTTGTCTCCTGGGGTGGTGTGGGTTTCCTGCAGGAAGCTCACCACATATTTCCCATCCCTCAGGGTTGAGAGATGGTTAAACCTGCGGAGAGGCCTTCTGCTGTAATTTATGTTATAACTGGCTATGGTGATCGCCATGTCGAGTAAACTAGATCCCCTCACCAGTCCCCCGGTCGCTGCCAGCAGAGCCCTATTCCCCACCCGCTGGTCTCTCCTCCATCTCAGTCCCAACCCTGGGACCAGTGGTAGACGGGCCTTCCCCAGGTGTACCCGGGGATTCAAGACCATCGACATTGGGGGTGACTATCCCTCCCCCAGTTGGGCCCAGAGAGGACTCTGGTGTACCAGACTCGGGGAGTCCCTCTGGAGCCAGGTCCTGAGGCAGAGAAGGGCTAGTTTCCCCAACCTCCCCATCACCTACAGTCTCTAACTCCAGAGGTGTGCTCCGAGCCTCGTCCTGGGTGGGTTGCTTCTGGGCTTCCTCGGGTGCCTGACGGGAATCCCTCCCCACCAGAAATCTCCCCCTGCTCCATAACACTGGAGTGGTACCCATCACCACCCTCCTCAGAATCCCCTCCAGAGCATGGGACCAGGGCCTGAGACAGAGGGCTGGAGTCTTCCTCCACACAGTACTCCCCTCCCCCCTGGAGGATTCCCGTTCGTCCCCCTTCTGCTCCTCCCTAGAGAGATTCCTCCTTTTCTTTACAGGGGAGGAGCTCACAGACTCTGGGGTCGCCTTAGCAACCTTTTTCTGCGGCTCCCATCCGATCCCCACTGCCCCGGCTGGATTATGGGGCTTGCGGACACCCTAATGGGAGGTGACGGGATGGGTGGATCGCACTTTTCCTTGGGGGGTTTTGTTCCCCAGGTGCTTCACCTTCTTTGCCACCTTGCCCCCCTTCTTTTGAACCTCCCCACCCCCACCCACGCTCCGCGCAACCCCAGGGTTCGCTGCCTCAACTACATGGGGGGTGGGAGCAGGGGAGAGAGGGGGATTATTGGCACTGGAGGCGGAGGCCCCCGCCCGGGATTTGGGGCAATTCCTCCCAATATGTCCCACTTTCTTCCAGGCATGGCACCTTGGGCGATGTCCAGAAGACGTTAAAGTCACGCCCATCCTGCTGGACACAGAAGCACCCGTCAACTACCTCCTCCTGGCCCAGCATCATTGACAGCTCGCACCGGAGGGAAAGAACGTGCCGCAGCTCCTTCCTGCGGAACCCCTGGGAAATTGGGATGATGTCCGTGAGTACCTTCCCCAGGGTGTGAAGGTGGCTTGCTGAAACTCATCCTCAAAAAGAGGGGGAGGGGCAAGGATTCAATCCACCTAAGGTCCGTAGGGGGAGGAGCAGCTCTGCTGTCAGCGACCGAGGGACTGGTGAGGGGATCTAGTGTACTCCTGAAGTGGCGAACACCATAGCCAGTTATAACATAATGGCCTCAGAATTGAGAGGTTGAAAATGTCTGCAAAAACTCCCAGCAGTTGGTCTGCACAGGTCTTGAGAACTCAACCGGATATACCATCAGGTCCAGGCGCTTTCCGAGGGTTCACCTGCCTGAAGGATCTTCTGACGTCAGCCTCTGTGACTGTAACACCGTCAGGGCGAATGGGGGCTCGGGAGGACACATCAGTGTTCTCCCTATTGAACCGTGTGTAGAAAGCATTGAGCTCGTCATGGCGTGATGCCTCGCTGTCGTTTGAGCTGCCTCCTGATTTCGCCTTGATGGCATTCAAGCCCTGCCACAGTTGCCGAACATCCGTCTCGTCCTCCAGCTAGAGCAGAAGTCCCTTTCGGCCTTTTTGATGGCCTTACCAAGGTCGTATCTGGACTTATAGACCTCTGCATCGCCAGACCTGAATGGTCTTCAGAAGAATGCGGATCTCATGGATCTCCAGAGATGCTGCCTGATCCGCTGAGTAAAGGGCCTGTCTCACTGTACAAGGTAATTCATGAGTTCTCCCGAGTTTCCCCTGATTCGAACTCAGAGAATTACGGTAATAGTCGCTCGTAGGTACGCAAGGCTCTCGTGGACATTTTTCAGCATGTTGAAAAATCTTCACGGGCTTATCGCGTTTCCCGAGTACCTGCCGTTAGCGTTACATCCGCTAAGAGACGTCCCGAGCTCCGATGTACCCGCTAAGTACTTACCACGAGTTTGATTTTTTTTTAACTCGGGAGAGCTCTTGAATTACCTCGTACACTGGGACAGGCCCTTTACTCCAGCGTTTTGTGTCTTTTTAAACATAATTCTGGTAAACCTCTTCCACACCCTTTCCAAAACCTTCACATCCATCCCGACCAGAACTGAATGCAAAACTAAATGGACTTTGTCTTAACCAAAATCCTATAAAGCAGCATCACAACTTCCTGACTCTTATACTCAATGCCCAGGCCTATGAAAGAAAGCAAACCATATGCCTTATTTACCACTGTAAGATCTTGGGAAGGTAGATGCTCTAATTTTTACTCTAATGGGAGAATATATAAGCCCATGTAAGACAGAGAAAAGGTATTTTTTTCCTTCTGGATTATTTTGAGAGACCTCTTCCACAAAGGGTGATGGAAACAAAATCTTTGAATTTTCTTAAGGCGGAGATGAAAACTTGACAAGCACGGAGTAAGAGGGTCTGAAGAAGGGTTTCGCCCGAAACGTTTCCTATTTCCTTCGCTACATAGATGCTGCTGCACCCGCTGAGTTTCTCCAGCATTTTTGTGAACCTACTATCTGCCTTCAACTCGGTTTTAGGCAGTGAAATCTAGATGGTAACCACCCTATAGATGAAATAAAAACACTCTACCGTTACACCACTGTGCTGCCCAAACCATGCATGTCTTTGGAATGTGACAAACCAGGAGAACGTACAAACTCCATACAGACAGCACCTGCAGTCAGGATTGAACCCGGGTCTCTGGCACTGTAAGGCAGCAACTCTGCCACTGTGCCGCCTGATAAACTACACTAAACTAAACTATCTGTACCCTCTTCAGTCTCCCGGATGTCCCTGAAATCATCCAGCTGCTGCTCCAGTTCACTAAAGCTGTCTATAAAGAGCTGCAGCTGAACGCAAATGTAGCGCTGAGGGACACTGGAAGTCTCCTTGACTTCCCACATCCTACAGGAAGAGCATACGACTCCCCTAACTGCCAAGTTTACTGTACCAGAACAACGAAGATTTATGATAGAAAAGAATAAAAATGCAGCCTGTACCTTACAATTATATTCATCATAATCATACTTTATTAGCCAAGTATGTTTTGCAACATACAAGGAATTTGATTTGCCATACAGTCATACCATTAAAAAGCAACACACAAAATACATTTTAACATAAACATCCACCACAGAGACTCCTCCACATTCCTCACTGTGATGGAAGGCGAAAAAAAATTAAATCTATTCCCTTCTTTGTTCTCCCGCACTCGTGGTCCTCGAGTCTTCCGTTGACGGGACGAACTTGGCTTCCGTAGCCGGCGGTCGGGGCCTCCGCGTTGGGAGGATCAAGCTCCTGCATCGGGAGGATGTCAGCTCACCATGCCGGGTGATCGGACTCCAGGTCAGGGCTGCTCGTAACTTTCTGCGGCGTTTGGAGATTCCCGACGTTAGTCTCTACCCGAGACTGCGAGCTCCTCGATGGTGAAATCTGCAGGTCGCGGTTGGAGCGTCATTCCCAGGTAAGGGATCGCAGGCTCCGATGGAAAGTCAATGGCCCTGCAGTGGGGCTCAAAGTCAGTCCCGAGCAAAGCCTCCAGCTCCATGATGTTCGGCCGCAGAGCGACCGGAGATACGATCCAGAAAACAATCGCATCTCTGGCAAGGTAAGAGATTGAAAAAAAGTTTCCCAACCCCCCACATAAAACAAACCAGAGAACATTAACACAACATTTCAAACACTAAATAACAAAAAAAAAGACGATGTTCTGGGTGTCCAGAACCAGGGGCCACGGTTTAAGAATAAGGGGTAAGCCATTTAGAACAGAGATGAGTAAACACTTTTTCACATGCAGAGTTGTGAGTCTGGAATTCTCTGCCTCAGAGGGCGGTGTGGAGGCCGGTTCTCTGGATACTTTCAAGAAAGAGTGAGATAAGGCTTTTAAAGATATCAGAGTCAGGGGATATGGGGAAAAGGCAGGAACGTGGTACTGATTGGGGATGATCAGCCATGATCACATTGAATGGCGGTGCTGGCTCGAAGGGCCGAATGGCCTATTGTCTATTGAAAAGACAGACAGACTGTTGTCGAGGCTGCCATCATGCGGCGTCCCTGGTGGTATAGCACCGTCACCCTTTACAATGAAGCCTCTCGAGACAAAGCCTCGCACCTAAAGTCCACACAGCACTTCACCTCAACGTGGTCACTTCCAACACTGGTATTGAATCAAATCACACAAAGCCAGCATGTTATCTCTTTAACTATTGAGTGAGGCTGGTGAACAATATAATCATATGCAGCTTCCTGCACCAATTTATGTTAGCATGCGTGACATAATTAATCTTCTCATTCAGTAGAAACCAAACACCTCCCTTCCCCCAACTGCCCTCACCACCTGTCTTTAAGCTATCAGCAACTGGATGTCACTCAACCTTCTAAAACTCAATGGAAATAAAACAGAAATCATGCTAATTGGCTCAAAGTCCACACTCTCCAAAACCCACCTGTTCACCATTTCAGTTGATGGCTCACCCATACCCACCTCCTCCTATGTCAAAAGTCTCGGCGTCATTCTGGACAGTACATTTTCCTTTGGCCCCCACATCAGCAATATCACACGCTCTGCATACTTTCATCTCCGCAACATCTCCAGACTCCGCCCCTCCCTCTCCAAAGACAATACAAAAGTCCTCATCCACGCTCTGGTCACATCCCGCATCGATTACTGCAACGCCCTCCTCACTTGCACCTCCAATAAACTTCTTCATCGCCTCCAATGCATTCAGAACTCTGTAGCCCGGATCATCACCCGCACCAGATCATCGGACCACATCACACCCATCCTCACTCAGCTCCACTGGCTCCCTGTGCACCACCGGATTAACTACAAGATTTTACTGCTGACCTCCAAAGCCCTACACCACCTTGCTCCCCAATACCTCTCTGACCTGCTGCTGCCATACACTCCTTCCCGGTCACTTCGTTCCTCCTCAGCTGCAATTTTAACTGTCCCCACATTTAGACTCAGCACCATGGGTGCCAGAGCCTTCAGCTACTCTGCCCCACGCCTCTGGAACATTCTCCCACCTCCCATCCGTCACCTGGACACTATCGATCAATTCAAATCACAACTCAAAACACACCTGTTTACATTAGCATACCCGACATAACTTCCACCATGTTCACCCTGATTTTAATGACTTAAAATGTTTTGTGTGTTTTTTGTTTTTAATCAACTTGATTTTAATATTGATAAATGTATTGTGATTTTATGTCCTTGGGTGTCCAGAAAGGCGCCAGCAAATAAAATGCATTATTATTATTATTATTATTATTAAAGTGCTGGAGTAACTCAGCGGGTCAGGCAGCATCTCTGGAGAAAATAGACAGGTGACTTTTCACGTCAGGACCCTTCTTCTTTGTCATTGGGTAAGCAAACGCAATAATATGAATGCCCCTCATAGTGCCAGTCCAATTCAGTGTCTGATGTGATTAGACTCTGTAATAATCTGCACTTGATCCAATCAAACTTGAATAGCGTAGCATTTACAAGATAAGCAGTGCAATTGGGGTGGCACAGTAGTAGAGTTGCCAGAGACCCAGGTTTGATCCAGACTACGGGTGCTGTCTACAGAGTTTGTACGTTTTCCTCGTGACCACGTGGATTTTCTCAGAGTCCTCGGGTTTCCTCCCACGTTCCAAAGACGTGCGGGTTTGTAGGCTAATTGGTTACTGTAAATCATCCCTAGTGTGTAGGATAGCATGGGTAGGTGGGTGATGATGGTCAGCATTGACTCGGTGGGCCAAAGGGCCCATTTCCATGCTGCATCTTTAAACTAAGTGCTACCCTATTGAGTGTCTGGCCTTCCATCCATCCTTGACCCATCTTGGACAATTATTGTGAGTAATCAAAACCCTCGTGGAGCTTGACTGAGGTCCCAACTAAAATGATGAAAACAAAAGACCCAATCCTGCAGTAATAATTTTCCTCAGTTTCCACAGGCAGCTTGAGGGGGCAAATTTGTTTTTAGCCTAATAAGTCCTGGAGCTTTTCCCATAAGAAAAGTTATCCAATTGAATGGATTTTCAGATGAACACAACATTAACTGAAATCTGACTTTTAGATGGCAATTAAATTTCGGATAATTATAATGACATTGCAATCTTTCTGTAAAGATTTTCATATTCCCGACAACTGGCAATCATTTTACTATTATAATTATATTGCGCCTTTATCCAGGCTCAATATTTGAGATGGCAGTCTTAAATGCTGCGCTAAACTGTTTAATTTATGTTGTTCCTCTACTGACTGAGGGGTTATTCTTATCAAGGGTCAGGAGAAATGTTAGGACTTCTCCTAAGTGTTAGAAACATCACCCATACCTTTTCCCCAGAGATGCTCCTGCACTTTCTGTCTATCTTCAGGGTGATTTCATAGATGTGTATAAAATCAGGAGGTGAATAGATAGGGTGAATGCAGTGTCTTTTACACTGAGTAGGGGAATCAAAAATCAGAGGGGCATTGGTTTGAGGTGAGAAGGGCAAAACCCGAGGAGAAACTTTTTCATTCAGAGGGTGGTGTATATTGAATTGAATTGAATACCTTTATTGTCATTCAGACCTTACGGTCTGAACGAAATTTCGTGCCTGCAGTCATACATACAATCATACATAAAAAACAACAATAAACACAAATTAACATCCACCACAGTGTACCCTCCAAGCACCTCCTCGCTGTGGTGGAGGCAAAAATCTTAGGGTTACTGTCTCTTCCCACCTCTTCTCCCTCTGCACTGAGGCGATACCCCACCGGGGGATGGCACAAACAGTCCCGCGGCTCACCGAACCCCGCGAACGGGCCGACTCAGACACCGCGGCCCGGGGTGGTCGAAGCTGCCGCCCTCCAGTCCAGCATACGCAGCCGCTGGCCCGCGGCTGAACCCAGGACTCAGGTCACCGCCGCCAGAACGCTGTCCCAGCCACCGGAGCACCGTTCCAGCCCTGAGCCGGATCGCCCTCACGTGAGTACCGTTCCTCCCTCGGGCTGGGCCACTCCGACGGGAGCGCCCTTGCTCCCTAGGGCTGGGCCACTCCGATGGGAGTGCCGTTCCTCCCTAGGGCTGGGCCACTCCGACGTGAGTACCGTTCCTCCCTCGGGCTGGGCCACTCCCACGGGAGTGCCGTTCCTCCCTCGGGCTGGGCCACTCCGACGGGAGTGCCGTTCCTCCCTCGGGCTGGGCCACTCCGACGGGAGTGCCGTTCCTCCCTCGGGCTGGGCCACTCCGACGGGAGTGCCGTTCCTCCCTCGGGCTGGGCAACTCCGACGGGAGTGCCGTTCCTCGGGCTGGGCCACTCCGACGGGAGTGCCACAGCCCCTCACGGGAGAGTCTCAGCCCCTCGCCAGGCCGTCCTCACGAGAGCGCAGTTCCAGCCCCGAGCTGGGCCGCCCTCACGGGAGCGAGCTCAGGGCGAGTCCTGGCGGGCTCTGCCTCTGGAGTCTCGAGGCCGCCAGCTCCGCCATTAGGCCTCAGTGCAGACGGAGGCAGAGAAGGATACGACAAAAAGTCGTATTCCCCCGAAGGGAGAGACAGCAAGCCCCGTTTCAACCCCCCACCCCCCCCCCCCCCCCCCACATAAACACAACTTAAAAAACAAAAATGTAACTACACAAAACGAAAAAGAACAACACAAAAAAGTAATGACAAACGGACTGCAGGCGTGCCGCAGCCGTTCCCAACGCCGCCACTTCCGGGTTGGAATATATGGAACAAGTTGCCAGAGGAGATAGTTGAGGCAGGTACGATAACAGCATTTAAAAAACACTTGGATTGATACTTAGATAGGAAAGGTTTAGAAGGATAAATGTGGGCGAATGGGACAAGCTTAGATGGGACTCTTGGCTGCCACGGATGAGTTCGCTCAAAGGACCTGTTTCTATACTGCATGACTATGACGTGGAATTTCCAGAAGTAAATAGTTTTTACAGTAGAAAAATATGTTCCACTCTGTATGATCGTGTCATTCAAGTTATATCATTATTGTTGCAAGATTTGGAAGCGATCAACCTAGTGATAACAACTAGTTTTGAACAGAAAAGGTGATAAAAAAATTAATTCCTATAGCTATCGGGGACTGTACCTTTAAGTAAAATGCTTATGCCAGCAGATGCTTGCTTGTAGACATTGCTCATCGCTAGTAACCACAGACCCCGGTCCTTGCGAAAAATAACTTTTAGTTAGACAAGGAGCTGCAATCTTGTAGACATAAAGCTTACTGCCATTGCTGCAATCACAGATGTCCGACATTATGTGCTGATTGTGGGTTGCTATTTGTCCGATGTTATGTGCTGACTGTGGGTTTTTACTTTGCTTGACCTCGTGATAAGATAAGATTGTAGTCTAGACTCCTTGTTTGCTCCACGGTATAAAGGACATGCATGGGGAGCTGCTTGGGCAGAGAGACTTCTGCACTCTGTGTGATTTTCTCTCATTAAAACATTCAGTTATATCCTAATTACTGTGGCTGTCGTGTGTTGGGGGAAAAAACATTTCTAACATAATTGGCGCCCAACGTGGGGCCCCAATACCTCTGTTGCCTTCTTCCAAAAAACCAAGAGTGCTCACTTTAAGGATTTGCAGAGGTGGAGACAGAGTGACGGGGTCCAATCGATACGACCGAGATAAAACTGAACTTTCCGTAGGAGGGGCCCCCGGGTTAAGTAATTTGACTGTCGAATCGTTTGATTTCCTGCTGACCTGTGTTGGACCTGGCAGGGAAAGAATTCTCCGGGACAAAATTCAGAGAATAGTGCGACTACTTCTCCAAATGGTGCGGCTGTAGGACAGAAGTCTGGGACTTCAAGAGTCGAGTGAATCAGGTGCGACTTGACCACAGAAGCCGTAAGTACTAACGGGAATGTGGGGAGTATGGGTTCGGCAAACTCAAAGAATTATGAAAAATATGTTTTTACAAAGTAGACGCAATTGTAAATATTTAGTTATGTGGAAACAGAGATACGGGTTCAGTGGGAAGCTAATGGTTGATGATTGTTGTAAACTAATGTCTGCCATTACGAGAGATGCCACTCAACAGCGAACAGACAAGGAGAAGTTGGGGTACCAAGAGGCGTGAATCTGGCATGGCGTGGCCAGGGCGTGAAAGGAAAGCCAGAAAGAGAAAGAGAAAAAGACTCACCATGGCGTATCTACAGAAAGGAGACAATGAAGTATTCTACCGATTGCCGGCGGCTGCGCCAGCACCACCACTTGGGTTGGCAAGTGCCCCCCTCCATATACAACAGGAGGAGGAGTGGCCTCGCCACCAGTGGGAGAAGGGGAAGCCTCAGGACTACCGACAACGATGGTCCAAGTCCATGGGGCGCAGAATGTTCCACAACAACCAGGTTTGCAAAATCAGAATGTCACCCGAACAGGTAGGCCTTACAGCCCCTTTGTAGGTAATGTAGTAAATCTAGCCGATGGAGTAAGCCATCCCCTTAGTTCCGTAGCGCCAAATTTAAATGGTCTTAATGGGGGAGGGATTTACCCAGTGATTGTGATGCCAAATCCAAACGCCAACGGTGGGACAATATATGTGTACCGATCGTGGAACAATAAAGACGTAAAAAGGGCAGTAGAGGGCATTACCCATCCACGAGACAATTTTGTAAGGTGACAGCGTGATTTTGGAAACCTGGTTGTCAGTTATTGTTTAAATAGTGCCGAATATGAACAAGCGTTGCGAAATGTAATCGGGTGTGATTGGTGTCTCATTGAGGGAGACTGGAATGTTGAGAACGGAGAACCCAAGCAATGGGTAGCAGGACCAGGAGTATATACCACTAGGAGATAGGCCATAGAGGCACGAATACTGGATCATTTCAGGAGGAAAGTAGATTATAATAAGATTCAAGAATGTACCCAGGGTAAGGATGAGGAGGTTCTCCACTACTTCGCCCAACTTAAAGTGGTTTATGAAGCCCATAGTGGACAGATGCCTCCGGCGGGGGCATACGATGACGCGGGACCATATGCCCAACAATTAAAAATAGAACTGTTAAATGGATTAAAGCCAGAAATTAGTTTGTATATCCGGAAACATATGGTGGGATGGAAAACAAAGGCATTGAAGGACGTAAAAGATTGGGCGGTCCAGGCGGAGCAAAACATAAAAAATAAGAAAACAACAAAAAATGTCTATCTGACAGACGTGGAGGGGATGGATGATAATATGCTCAATATACTACCAACAAAAGGGAAACCCAAGGGGGCGGGGTAGAGGCCGAGGTGGGGGGTGGGGGGGGGGGGGGGGGACGACTCCTAAAGGAAATGGTTGTTTCGTATGTGGGAAACTCGACCATTGGGCTCGAGATTGCCCACAGGCGAAAAGGTCCCACAGAAGGGGTCAAGGAGGGAGACCCAAAACCCCGTGCCCTGGAGCGAGCATGACTGACGGAAGTTAGCGAAGGGGGGTGGGTAGAAATAGAGGACAAAGATACAGATTCTGAAACCAATCGAGACGCACCCTCCAACTCAGGCACCCTCCATGCATTGGATCTGGAATGTATATTGCATGTCTTGCAAGATTTTGTGAAACCAACAATAAGTTTACTTGTTAGAGGAAATAAATTAACCTTCCTGTGTGATAGTGGAGCATGCAAGACAGTTATCACAAAAGACGACGAGCCCCTGGGAACGGTCTATTCAAAAGACTCAATAACAGTCAAGTCCGCCACCGGACTCACCAATGTAGAATACCTGACCGAACCATTACAGTTCGAAGAACCCCTGTCCCACGACAAATGGGAAGAGCAGGTGCTCGTGTCTGCCACATGTCCAGTAAACCTCTTGGGAAGAGATGTTATGATGGGACTGAAAATAGGTGTCATGCCCATGGTACAAGGAGTGAGGGCGGTACGTCCAGCGCCAGGCAATGCAGACATAATGGTTCAAGAAGGGGCAGGCGAACCCCACTATTATTACACCATCGACCTGGCAAAAAATGGACCGGTGGCAATAGAGGACGAATTGATTAGAGAAGTAAATGGAAACATTCCTCCAGAAGCGGTCTTACATAGACCTGGAGAATTGCATTGTACCATGTGGTTTAAATATACCACGGGGCCAGATAAAAATTATGAGAAAAAGTTCATGAAAAGACCATGTTCCATTGTGTCACTGACCTATCTGTACTGGGACGAACAAGGGAACGCGGCCGCTGCTGTCAAATTGTGTAAACAGGACTATGAGTTATTCAGCGGATATCCCTCCCGGCCACATCCTTGTATCCAAGAAACGAGGGAGATGGAGATACTTGGGGGAGCTAGTAGCCAAAGGAGAAGCAGAACAGAAGTGGAAAGCTGTGGATGAAGGAAGACGGGTGTTCCGAGGGGACGATACAAAAATATTCACCCGCACGTTGAATTGGATGACGAGGGGAATGAAAGAGGTCCATCTAGCTGAAGGAAGGGGATGATTGAATGAGGAAGGGGGACAATGGGTCCTGATCCTCATGGACCAAGAGGAGGAACTAATAGCACCCGTTCGGACGGAACTATGGTCAACAGGACCATCCGATGTGGGACTGATGAAAGGAGTCAGTCCCATACGAGTGACCCCCACGAACGTCCCACCAACCATACCAAAGACAATTCCCCCTGAGAAAAGAGGCCATTGATGGAATACGGCCAATATTCAAAGCACTAAGGGGAAAAGGGGTTATAATTCCTTGTGAAGATTCTCCGTGCAACACGCCAATGTTTCCGGTGAGAAAAGCGGTACCCTCCAACGGATGGAGGATGGTCCAGGACCTGCAGGCAGAAAATCGCGCAGTTATTCCCAGGGCTCCATGCGTCTCAGACCCCAGCACCCTTTTAAGTGACATCCACACCACTCATAAGTACTTCACCGTTATTGACTTGGCAAACGCTTTCTTCTCCATTCCAGCACATCCCGAGTGCCAGTTCTGGTTCGCCTTCACGTTTGAGGGGATGAAGTGGTCATATATCAGATTGCCGCGGCGGTATACCGAGAGTCCGACCATTTTTGCTATGGCCATGGGCTCGAATCTGGAAAGATTCACACTCCCTCGAGAAAGTAAAATCCTACTATACGTGGACGACATCCTAGTTTGCTCTCCAACCCTAGAAAGATACCGTACGTCTATTAGAGTTCCTGTCAGAACAGGGTCATAAAATAAGCAAAGGAAAGTTGCAACTGTGTAAGGAAAAGGTGAAGTACCTGGGACATGACATATCCCAGGAAGGATGGGAACTGGATGAAAACCGTAAGTTGGGAATGCTCGCCGTCCCCAAAGCCCAACACCAAGAAGGAAATTATGCAGTTCCTTGGTATGGCTAACTATTGCCGGCAGTGGATCGCGAGTTATGCTGAAATGACCGGACCACTGCTAGAACTTATCTATCACCAACCTATGGCGGTGAGGGAAAAGATAACATGGACAAGGGAAGGGGAGCAAGCCTTTGAACAGGTAAAGAGAGCACTGGTATCATCCACTGTACTAGTCCTGCCAAACTCGGAAAAACCATTCATCCAAACTGTCGACAGTAAAAATGGATACATGACATCCGTCCTCTTGCAGGAGCATGGACGAAAGCTGAGACCAATAGCATATTACTCGACCAAAGTTGCTTGGGCTCTACCAACGTGCCTCCAAGCAGTAATAGCAGCAGCGCTGGCAGTACAAGCCTCCGCCACAATCATTTTGTATCGACCAATGGTGTTA
This sequence comes from Amblyraja radiata, assembly GCF_010909765.2. Classification (NCBI taxonomy): domain Eukaryota; kingdom Metazoa; phylum Chordata; class Chondrichthyes; order Rajiformes; family Rajidae; genus Amblyraja; species Amblyraja radiata. Next base: position 13,838,740 of record NC_045979.1, read on the forward strand.
AGGGTACCCCACGCTGTGTCGATCCTATTATTACAACAAAAAATATCATACTTGTCGCCAGCACGGCATCTATCCTGCATGGCCATCCTGCTGTCACAACCTAACCTGACGATCGAGCGATGTACGACTTTGAATCCAGCCACGCTGATGCCAACTGAGGAAGACGGGGAGCCACATAGCTGCCTGGAGGAGACGGACAAATTAGTGATGCCAAGACCAGACCTGAAGGACGTGGCACTGGGAAACCCGGACTTAACCCTGTATGTTGATGGATCCTGCAAGAAGAATGAGACGGGAATTAACCAGTTACCGACACCAAGACATTGAAGGTGCAACCGTTACCAGCCCACTACTCAGCTCAGGCCTCTGAATTAGTGGCCCTCATCAAAGCATGCAAGATGGGGAAAGGAAAGAGAATAAATATCTATACGGACAGCGCATACGCCTTCTCGACAGTACACGTCTTCGCCGCTCAATGGAGAAATAGAGGGATGGTCACCTCCACGGGTAAACCAATTCTACATAAAGACCTCATTCTCGACCTGCTGGACGCAGTCCTGCTACCAAAAGCCATAGCCATCTGCAAGTGTGTGGCCCACACGAAAGGAAAAGATCCAATTAGTAATGGAAACCGCAGAGCAGACACCGCGGCGAAGGAAGCAGCCCAAGGAGGAGTGAGAGAGGAAGAGGTGATGGGACTAGAAATACAGGAGGTGGACCATGAAGTCCTTTCAAACATGCAAAATGCGGCACCACCAACAGAAAAGCACAAGTGGAACACAGAAGGTGGAAAACAGGATGACGGAATGTGGAGACACAAGGACGGACGCCTGATACTCCCAAAATCTCTATTTCGGTATGCGTGTATAATGAGTCATGGGGAAACCCATGTATCAATAGGAGAAATGATACAGATAATCGAAAAAGTATTCAAGACATATAGATTCACCAGTTATGCCAAAAGATATTGTGAGACGTGTGAGAAATGTGCCAGGTACAATCCACAGGGGGGAGTGAAACAGAAACCAGGGAAAGGACCACAACCAAAATACCCATTTCAAATTTTAAATATGGATTTTATTGAATTGAGCCCTTTGCAAGGGAACAAATACTGTTTAGTGATTATTGATGCATTTTCCCGATGGGTTGAAGTTTTTCCCTCTGCCATTGCGGACGTATTGACAGTGGCAAAGGCTCTCCTTCGGGACATCATACCAAGGTTTGGGATCCCAGAAAGGAACTTTAGTGATAATGGTTGCCATTTCGTGAATGCATTGATAGAGAACTTAACACAAACCTTAAACAGTCAAATAAAACACCATTATTCCTACCATCCCCAATCGGCAGGGCTGGTGGAAAGGACTGATGGGACTACAAAAAGCAAATTAAGAAAGGCAATGGCTGAGACTGGATTCACATGGATAGATTGCCTTCCACTGGTAATGCTAAATATGAGAATGTTGCCAAGCGTGAGGGGAATATCCCCATATGAAATACTGTATGGAAAACCCTTTCAGTATCCCATCCTACAGAGGTTCTCAGAAACTGTAGCTGAGGATGAGACGTTGGCAAGTTCCATGAAATGTATGTTAATAACCAAATCTCGTAAGTTAAAGGGAATAACAAGCACTGAACCAACAGAGGCGGACCTCTTGAAAAAGTTGGAACCAGGAGACAGGGTATTCGTCAAGACCATCAAGAGGAAAAAGTGGTAGAGCCCTCGGTGGAATGGGCCATACCAAGTGCTACTCGCCAATCCCACCGCAGTAAGGATCGCAGAAAGACCAACGTGGGTACATGTAACACACTGTAAAAGGGCAAAAACCAACTTGGAACAAGGGGAGGAGGAGTAGGAACTCAACGACGGCTGACGGCCTCTATAGGCCCAGTAACGATTGATCCCTGATAAATCTTCCCTCCAGATTGCACCCACGAAAGGCAGCTATAATTGTATCATTACTGATCGTCAACTGCCTGATAGACGGGGGTCTAGGGGAATATGTCATCCGACTGAAGGAGGGGGAGACCAGTACATTCTGAGTTGACCCTTGTCAAGACTATGGGAGAAAGTGTGCAGACCGGCCACCACAGATGGGACATACGTGTGTCGAGCCCCCTGCACAGGATGGGCCCATGTGTTCCAACACTCAGAATACGGGGGTTATAAGGATAGGAATGCAGAACAAGGGAAAAGGTGGTCTCTGATTAAACCTCCTACCCCGCACCATCGCCCTGGTTGGCAAACATCCGTAACAATAAAACAAATAAGTAAAAAGGATCTGAGGAATTATTACCTATGCGTTGATATGGCGCTGGCCCAAGATAGGTGCTGTCAGTTCAGACTAGAGGTGGAAGACCGGACTGAACCTAAAGCCACCCGAGAGCCAGACCCCGCTTTGACGATAGTAATACCAGAAGAGCAGGCGATCAAAATAATCCCAATAAAAGACCTGAAAAAATCCCTGGAAATAGAAACTAGGTATGCAGACGAGAATGCTTGGCTGGAGTGGATGCGATATACGACTAAGACTTTGGGGCGAACGGATTGTTATGCCTGTGCTTCAGCCAAGCCACAACTCATCCCCACCCCATTTCCCCTGAATTTTAGTAACTCGCCAGAAGGGGTCACACGCATGCTATCGCTGTTCACAGGGGAAGGAAGCACCAAAGAATAAAAGCTGCTCAGACCTACATTATCTGTTCCCGGTATTACTGAAGGACATGGTCCCACCACCATTCACCATCCCAACAGGGGGAGTATTTAATTGCTTCTCTAGGTGGAGTGAGGAAGGAAAGTTGGGCCACTTGGGGAACCGTGTAGCTACAATAAAAATTTCCGGAGTCAAACCAGCTACGGGCCCAATTCCCCTGCTGGGATAAGACGTCAACCTCCTGACTCAACAGAAGGTTGGGAGGGCAGATGTATGGTGGTACTGTGGAGGTAGAATATTAAGAAAAAAGCTACCCCAGAACTGGAAGGGGACGTGCGCAATGACCCAGCTGATGACCCGGCGTTCGGGATGGGGGAATTTTTGGAAATTGTTAATAAATTGTTTGGAAATTGTATAAACAGGAGGAAAATGATAGAACAAGTCATTCCTATAGCTATCGGGGACTGTACCTTTAAGAAAAATGCTTATGCAAGCAGATGCTTGCTTGTAGACACTGCTCATCGCTAGTAACCTCAGACCCCGGGCCTTGCGAAAAATAACTATTTTTGGTAGACAAGCAGCTGCAATCTTGTAGACATAAAGCTTACTGCCATTGCTGCAATCACAGATGCCCGATCACCGCAAGAAATGCAACACCTGTCCCTTCACCTCCCCCCTCGACTCCATTCAAGGACCCAAGCAGACGTTCCAGGTGCGACAAAGGTTCACCTGTATCTCCTCCAACCTCATCTACTGCATCCGCTGCTCTAGATGTCAGCTGATTTACATCGTGGAGACCAAGCGTAGGTTGGGCGATCGTTTCGCCGAACACCTCCGCTCAGTCCGCAAAAACCTACCTGAACTCCCGGTGGCTCAGCACTTCAACTCCCCCTCCCATTCCCAATCCGACCTCTCTGTCCTGGGTCTCCTCCATTGCCAGAGTGAGCAACAGCGGAAATTGGAGGAACAGCACCTCATATTCCGTCTGGGGACCTTGCGTCCTTATGGCATTAACATTGAATTCTCCCAATTTTGCTAGCCCTTGCTGTCCCCTCCCCTTCCTTAACCCTCTAGCTGTCTCCTCCCACACTCCCATCCGCCCGCCCTCGGGCTCCTCCCCCTCCCCCCCTTTTCCTTCTTTCTCCCACCCCCCATCAGTCTGAAGAAGGGTTTCGGCCCGAAACGTCGCCTATTTCCTTCGCTCCATAGATGCTGCTGCACCCGCTGAGTTTCCCCAGCAATTTTGTGTGCCCGATATTATGTGTTGATTGTGGTTTGCAATTTGTACGACCTTGTCCTATATTATGTGCTGACTGTGGGTTTTTACTTTGCTTGACCTTGTGATAAGATAAGATTGTAGTCAAGACCTTGTTTACTCCACTGTATAAAGGACATGCATGGGGAGCTGCTTGGGCAGAGAAACTCCCTCAGACTTCTGCACTGTGATTTTCTCTCATTAAAACATTCAGTTATATCCTAATTACTGTGGCTGTCGTTTGTTGGGAAAAATATTTCTTACAGGCATGGACTCGGTGGACTGAAGGGCCTACTTCCTCGCTGTATCTTTAAAATCTAAAAAAAAAATAAAGGTCCAGCGCTCCAGGGAAAACTTATCCCATAACTAAAGTCTTCCAATCCACGCAACCTCCTAGTGACTATCCACTACGTTTTCTCCAGTGCAATTACATCCTCCTTACAGAGTGGTGACCCGAATTGCACACCACACTCCAAGTGCAGTCTAACCATCACTTTTGAACAAAGTTCAAGAGCGTTTTATTGTCATACATCCCAGATAGAACAATGTCATTCTTAAGCAACTGTCGCACTTAGGAAACCTGAATGGAAACCTCTGGAGACTTTGCGCCCCACCCAAGGTTTCCGTGAGGTTCCCGGAGGTTTTTATCAGTCTCCCTAATGGTCGAAAGTGGTTTCCGCTTCTTCTATGTTCCGGCGATTATTTAAAAAAATTCAAAACCGGCCGCGACTAAAAATAGGTTGCCGTTTTTAAAATCGGTAATTTTTTAGTCGAAGCCGGTTGCGATGCTAGTTGAAGGTGGTTGCCAGAGGTTGCAGGTAGTGGAAACCTGCTACGGAGAAAAATATAGGCACAATCCCATAACATAGTAGGAACATGTACCGAAGACGAACCATGCCGGGAAGTGTGAACCGGGACCAAAGCGCGCAAAACCGAGCCATAAACCAACTCGGCCGATGAGGCTTTGAGGTCCTCGGGCGTTGTTCTGATCCTAAGGAGGACCCAAGGTAACTGGTCGACCCAATCAGGGCCGGTGAGTCGGGTTTTTAACCGCTCAACCAACCAGTTGGACTCCGGGTGATAAGCGGTAGTCTGCGCCATACCACACTACAGGGAGGACATGAACTGGGCCTCACGATCGGTGATAATATCTGAGGGGACCCCGAAACGAGCAACCCAATGCGATACAATGGCCCCCGCGCATGCATTAGCGGAGATATCCGTCAACCGGATCGCCTCCGCCCACCTGGTAAACCTGTCTATGATAGTCAGTAAGTCGGTAGCCCCACGTGAACAAGGCAAGGGACCTACCAGGTCGACATGGATGTGCAGGAACCTGCCTTCCGGGACGGCGAAATCCTGGACCGGTGGATGCACATGTCTCTGCACTTTGGAGGTCTGGCATGGGATGCAAGAACGAGCCCATGCAGCGACTTGCTTCCTTAACCTGTGCCAGACGAACTTCACCGCGACCAAGGCAGAGGTGGCGCGAATGCACGGGTGCGCTAGGCTGTGGATGGTGTCGAAAAAACGACGTCGCCAAGCGATGGGCTCCCCTGCTCAGCGGCTCATGTCTCGCACCACCATGCCCCCGATCCCGGTGGCCCAGCCCTCCCTCATGCCCTCCATCCTCAAACCCGCTGTTGTCCAGGAACGCATTGCCCTTAAGAACGAGGTCCAGAAGCGCTCCCATGATAAGTCCTGCCACCCCCTTCCGCGCCTCTTCCCCGGTCAAGTCGTCCGCCTGCAGTCCCCCTCCGGTCACTCCAGGCTCGCCACCGTCGTCGGCTCCGCGGACTCGCCTAGGTCCTATCTGGTTGACCATGCGGGTACAGTCTACCGCCGGTCCCGCCAACCTGCGGCTCGTCAACAAGCCTCCACCACCGCCCGCGGACCCCTTTGCTCCTCCGCTGCAGTCTCCTGCTCCACCCGCCGCTCCTCGCATGCCTCGGTCTCTGCCTTCTCAGCTCTATCAGTCCTCTCCTCCTCCGGCTCATCCTCCCTCGCCTGCCTGCTGCTGCGCCCGCGTCCCCTCTTTCCTCTCCATCTCCTCCCAGCTCCCCTGTTCTGGTTCGGCCACCTGCACCTGCACCTGCACCTGCACCTGCTCCACTTCTTCCTGCAGGGAGGGAGGATGGCGAGATGCGAACCCGGTCGGGACGTGTTGTCAAGCCGCCTGTCCGTTATGGCGACTTTGCGTAACCGTGTATAGCGAATGAGACGTGGTCGCCCTGTCACTACCTTGTCGCTTTTGTTTCTAAGGGGAAGGATGTAGATGATATGTGCATGTACCTTTAATATAGTTACCTCATCACTACTAACCACTCCCCATATCACAAGTATAATTACAACCTCCCCACCCACTGTTCTCTCTCTAGTTCCCGTGACAGACCACGTACAGCTAGTGCTCACTGTAATGTTACAGTATGAATAAACGAAGTAAAGTTACAGTGTGTTGATGACACTTCTTTACAGCATCCTCGACCTCCACTGTTGCTTTAGCTGGCTCCCCCCCCCCCCCCCCCCCCGGGGCTTCACTGTTACTCTTAAACACCGCTGGCCACTCCGGACCTCCAATGCTGCTGCTGGCTCAGCCGTTGCTGTTGCTTCTGCTGGCTCTCGCTATCTCCACCGGCTGGCTTTTGCTGCTTTGCTGGCCAGCTTGCCTGCTGACCTTCCTCTTTACCACTGCTCCGCCGACTTGCCTGCCTGCTGTCTCCACAGTCCTCCCGGCTGCTACTGGACATGGCTTGTCGCTGGCTCCCGTGGCCACCCTGCGGAAGGTGAAGGTGAATCGCTGCTCGTTTCTGCTGCTGGTCCCCGCTGCTCCAAGCGTCGGGACTGTGCCTCTCAGCTTTCTCCACTCTCAGCCGTCCCTTGCGACCGGGCTTTCACGGCTCTCCGCTTCTCTCGAGGGCATGTCCGCTTTTCTGTTCACGGTCAGGCTGACTCTGCTCCCGACCGGGCTTTCTCTGCTTTCTTCCCCCACCGGGCTGACTGTTCCCGGTTGGGCTGAAGATTCAGCCTCTGTCGGTGGCTCTCTGGACCTGTCCGTGGCCTACACGGTACGAGGCCCTCACCTGACGTCTGGGGCTGGCCGTGGGCTACACGGTCCTCTTGTCGGTGGCTTTTCCAGACCTGTTCGTGGCCTTCATGGTACTAGGCCCCCACCCGACGTCTGTGGCTGCTGCTTGGGCTTGGCTGTGGGCTGCACAGTCCTGGATACATTCCAGGTAAGCTGACACCGTGCTCGGTGACCCTTACTGCCCCTGCTTGTTTTTCTAGCTCTTCCCTGAGCTATTGCGTCCCGTTCCTACCTTTTTTTCTTTTTGGCGCCAATTCAAAACCATTTGTGGCTTGGTGCTGTTCCACTTTGTTTCCAAATACACTTCTATTTTTAAATTTGTTTTTGATTCTTCTTGCTGGCCTTGTTCTTATCTTCGTTCTTTTATCCTCGTCGCCAATTGTTGTGTATTTGGATGCTTAGAACACTTGAATAAAGGCTCGGACACGGGAGGAATCTTACAAGCTTCTTTACTGCAGGACGCCACCTTGAGTCTCCCTTTGCACATGCATACTTGCACAAGATATCACCAGACTCTAATTACATATGTTAATTATCACATACCTAACACATGCGACCACCTCGCACATTGACTAACAGGGAGAACGCACGCAAGAAATCGGCCACCAGGATCGGTTGGGCGACGTCAGCAATGATAAACTTGCACGTGTACTGGTGGGAGTCGAAATCTAGGTGCGAATGTTGCACCTGTTAACGGCCGAGAGGACGGGTCCCACCTTACCAGCTTGATCGTCTCGGGCGCTTGGAGACAGGATACTGGCATGGGCACCGGAGTCCACCAGGAAACGGCGATCGCGGACGAAGCGGAGTACTCTGGGGACTCTATGGACGATCGGCCTGGGCGTTTCCCGGAAACGCCCAAAGGCTCCGGCATCTTCAAGCTTCGGATCCGTATCGTTGGTGGTAGTAGCACCATCTACGTTGGCTGTAGACCGCTGGCCGTGGCGATTCTTCTTTGGCGCTGGACTGGACCGCTTCTCAATGTCGGCTCGGCTGCAACCGTTGTGTGACCAGGGGGCGGGCAAAAGCGAAAACATCCCGCCACCTGTGCGCCACAGTTCATCAGCCCTCTGCGAGCCGTTGTGGGTCGCTGAAATGAGCGGTGAGCATGAGCTGGACTTCGTCGGGCATCTGCTCTAAGAACGCTTGTTCGAAAAGCAGGCAAGTGCAGTGCCCGTCCATCAGGGCTAACATCTTCGCCATGATGGTTGATGGCCGCCGGTCACCAATACAGTCCAAGTGCAGCAGCCTTGCTGCTCTGTCTCTTCGGGTAAGGCTGTAAGCGTTGAGTAACAGGGTCTTCAGCCCGTCGTACTTGCCGCTGGACGGAGGGTCCCTGATTAAGGCAACAGCCTCAAGGCACATTCCTGTGGCAATGTGCCCACCACATGAAAATACATGATGTTGTCCGTGTCAATACGATGAAGGTGGAACTGTGCCTCCACATGGGCGAACCACACCTGAGGTTGATCAGGCCAAAAGGCTGTCAGTTTGAAAGGCGGTGAGCCCTGCCTCGTGCTGACCGATTCTGCGGGAACACTCTCTTCCTGCATAATTTTACTAGTCTAACAATGGCTAGACCTGATAGGGCCACCAATTTAGTGGTCTGAGAAACGACTACTGGAGTTTTCAACAGATCTTTATTCAAAAGTTCGATATCCAGTATACAGGCTCTTCAGTAGTTCGATATCTGCGTGCGCTAGCAGGCGCCGCTACAACAGCACAGAATACCTGGTAAGTATTTCCTTGTAATATAGTCATAGAGTCGTAGTCAGTCACACAGTGTGGAAACAGGCCCTTTGGCCCAACTTGCCCATACCGACCAACAATTCCCATCTACATTAGCCCATATGCCTGCATTTGGCCAATATCGCTCTAAACCTGTCCTATCAATGTACCTGTCTAATTGTTTCTTAAACATTGTGATAGTTCCTGCCTCAACTACCTCCTTTAGCAGCTCGTTCCATAAACCACCACCATTTGTGTAAATAAGATACCCCTCAGATTTTATAAATTCTTTCCCCCTTCTCTTTAAACCTATGCCCTCTGGTTCTCAATTCCCCTGCTCTGGACAATTCCCCTGCTCACTCTACCCGATCTATTCCTCTCATGATTTTATATACCTCTATTAGATCACCGCTCATCCTCCTGGGCTCTAAGGAATTGAGTCCCAGCCTGCTCAACCTTGCCCTATAGCTCAAACCCTCGAGTCCTAGCAACATCCTTGTAATTCTCTGCACCCTTTCTAACTTCACAATATCTATCTTATAACATGGTATCCAGAACTGAGCACAATACTTTAAATGTGGCCACACCAACGTCTTATATAACTGCAACATGACCTCCCAACTTCTATGCTCAATACTCTGACTGATGAAGGCCAATGTACCAACAGCCTTTTTGATCTACCTGTGCTTCAAGGAACTATGAACCTGATATATTTTGTAAATTCTTTGGGAGTTCACTAAAGTGCAAGTGAAATGAATTTGCCAGCAGCGGTACAATAAAAAAAGAACACATAAAAACACAATAAAAATTTAATACAAACATCCACCACAGCATTCATCACTGTGGTGGAATGCACAAAATTTGGCCAGTCCTCCTCCACTTCCCCCTTGGTCGGGACCTCAACCCTCCGCAGCCGCCGCTGCGGGCGTCCAGATGTGTAGACAAGGTAAAGTCCAGAATCAGTGCTTCCCCACCGGAGACCGCGGCTTCAAGTTGGTGAAGGCCGCAGGCCGACGGTCGAAGATCTAAAGTCCCCGCCGCACTGCAGCCAGAAGCACCGCAGACCGCAGGGTCAGCGGTCAGAGCTCCACTCCAGGGGTCCCCAGCGAGAGTCCCCACTCAGGATGGTAAGTCCCCGCCGCGACTGAAGCGGTTTCCCCCTTACCCCCCCATACAAGACACAGAAACATTAAAAACGCACATTAGGACATACTAAAAGAAAAGTAGAAAGAACTAACATGCTGCCAACATTGAGAAGAAGAGAAAGTCCAGCCCAGCCCCACCGAGCAATCTAAATAAAATGGCCTATCAAATCCCTACAAAAAAAATCATGGTCTAAAATTTCTAGTAAAATGCCAACAAACACACATAAAACTTGTGGACAGTGGGTGTGGAATGTTGGAAGGTTCAAAGGTTATTGTATTGGTCACATACACCTAAGTGTAGTGAAATGCTTCTTGCCAATGCAGCACATAAAGAAAGAATACAGACATAACAGTAATGAAGAAATGTAAACATAAAAACATCCCCCCACAATGATTCCCATTATGAGGGAAGGCACAATGTCCGGTCCCCATCCCATGTCCACCCATAGTTGGGCCTATTGAGGCCTCCACAGTAGCCTTTACGGAGTCCCAATGTTCCAGGCCGTTCTTGCCAGATGATGGTGCTCCGGCGTCGGGAGAATCCTCTCAGCGGCATGGGAACCCTGGAATGGCCGCCTCCCTTACCGGAGAGCACGGCTTCCAAAGCCAACAAGGCCGCGCTGGACGGAGCTCCACCACTGGCGATCTCGGCGAGAGATCCCAGGCTCCTGATGTAAAGTTCAGCGCCGCCGCCCACGGCCGGCCATTCCACAGACCCGCAGCTCCGCGATATTTTTCTCTGCAGTCTCAGCATACAGAGTTCCAGCGCGGCGACCCGGGCAAGGCATCACCCGCTCCGCAATAGCGCTCCAGCGCTGTGCCGCCGCCGAGGCACTGGGCGGTCCCTTCAGGAAACGCTGCTCCAGGCCCGCTGGTAGGCTGCGAGGTGCAGCCCGGAGAAAAGCTGCCTCCGACCAGGTAGGGACCCTGAAAAGTAGTTTTGGTGTGTTGGTGTATGCCTTAAAGAATCAGAAGCTTATGATAAATAGCTAACAACCTAAAGATTATTTTCAAAGTAAACCACGATGTATGAACCTCAGAGTTTCCTGAGAAGAATCTCAAACCAGGGGTTTCCATCAGAAAACAAAAATGTTTTGCTCAAATGATAAAAAAGTAAAAGATTGTAGGGTCTTGGGCAAAGGATAAAAATGCCACTGGACACAATGGCCCCAAACTGCCCTATGCTGGTCATCTAACTACATGCCCAAGTGGGCCATCCCAACAAGCCATGATGTTGATGAATGTAGATACAAGGAGCTGCAAATGCTGCTTTACAAAAAAAGTCACGGAGTGCTGGAATAACTCAGTGGGTCAGACAGCATCTCTGGAGAAAAGGAATAGGTGATGTTTCGGGTCGAGACCCTTCTTCAGACTGATGTTTCATGTCAGAATTTTTTTTCAAGAAAATGAATGTGTGTGGTCCTGCATGGCAGACCTTCATCAGGCTAACCACACTCAGTAGACAGATTGATGTTTGCCATCTGGTCATGAGGCCATAGAATAACTAAATCACTTGCTGTGTAATTGTGCCAAAGTTTACTGAGCTCACAAACAGAAGAGCAGGCAATAACAGTGGCAATTTAAGTTTAGGTTTATTATTATTATTATTATTATTATTATTGTTATTATTATCACAACTACTGAGGTACAGTGAAAAGCTTAATTTTGCATGCTAACCAAACAGATCAGATGTGCCATACATGAATACAATTAAGTCAAACTCAAGTACAATAGATGGCAGGTACGGGATACTGAGTTGGATGATCAGCCATGATCATATTGAATGGCGGTGCAGGCTCGAAGGGCCGAATGGCCTACTCCTGCACCTATTTTCTATGTATCTATGTAATAGATAGAGCAAAGGGAATGATACAAAGTGCAGAATAGAGTTCTCAGCATTGTAGTGCACCAGTTTCATAGATTTTAGACTTTGGATTATAGAGATACAGTGTGAAAACAGGCCCTTCAGCCCACTGAGTCCGCACCGACCAACAATTACCTCGTACATATAGTTAGGTGACATTTTGGATCTGGACCCTTCTTCAGACTGAGGTGTGCTATAGAATGTATAGGAAGGAACTGCAGATGCTGGTTTAAACCGAAGATAGACACAAAAAACGGGTAATACAACGGGTCAGAGAGCATCTCTAGAGAAAAGGGATAGATGACATTTCTGTGGAAGGGTCTTGACCCGAAACTTCACCTATTCCTTTTCTCCAGAGTTGCTGTTACTCCAGCTTTTTGTGTCTATCTGGGGTGTGCTATAAACAGCTGTGGGCACCGCAGTGAAGCATTGCCTGAGCTGTATTCTTTTCACAGGCAGTTCATCTGTGCAATGTCACACGGCTCGTGTTATTTATTATCTGATCGAGCAGATCCAGGAGGCAACGTGAACTGAACTCCGAATTTGTTACTCTGATATCATGATTAAAAAGGCTTGAGATCACTAAAGTGATCAGTTTCTGATTTCAACTGCACTTGCTCTCCCAATGTGCATCCCGTGGGCCAGTAAAATGCATGCTGCAAATTATGTGTACACAGTGAACTGTTCACCACTGGGACTCTAATGACTGCAAAAGGTCCCGCTCTCAGGATGCTTCTCACTCTCCTTAGAAAGAAACCCGTCAACATATTGCAGCGGCACCTAGTGGTGGGGTGGAGAGGGCAGAACCCTCTTCATTGGTCGGTGAGGTCATGCGACCGCGGGGTGTTGGTTTTCACGGGCTTTTGGGGTGTGTCGGTTAGTTAGTCAGCGCTCTTCCCAGCAACAGGAGCTATTATTGTTAGTGCAGTCAGACACGCGGATTTCACGGGTCTTTGTTCGTTTTTTAATTTTATATTTCGCTCAACCTGTCTGGTCTCACTACATCTTGTGACCCCGATGATCCGAACGGTTTAAGGATATCTTCTCACCGTGTTCCCCGACGAGAACTTCAACGACTTGCCCGCCCAGCAGAATGCGGTCGCAGTTAAACTGCCCGTGTAGTGGGCGGAGCAGCCTTAAGTGTGGTTCGCACACATCGAGTCCCAGTTTGAGCTCCGCCAGATCATCAGGATGTGACCCGCTACTTCTACGTGGTGGGTGCTCTCACCCATGAAACGGCGTTGTGGTTGCTGTAGAATCCGCCGGCCGTTGGTAGGTACGAGGCCCTGAAGGCGTTGCTGGTGCGCATCTTCGGGCTCAGCCGCCGCGATCACGTGGCTCGGCTGCTACATATGGACGGTCTGGGTGATCGGCAGTCGTCGGTTTCCATGAGTGAGATGTTAGCGCTCATGGATGGACATCAGCCTTGCCTGTTGTTCGAACAGGCGTTCCTGGAGCAGATGCCCGATGACATTCGCCTGCGTCTCGCTGGGTCTGATTTCACTGACCCCCTGCAGCTCGCAGAACGGGCAGATGAGCTGTGGCTCTCCAAACAGCAGGATGGTTGTTCCATCAGCCGGGTGTCTGTGCCGTCATCACAGCGACCTCGCCGGGCTGTTCCTCCTCAGGATGACTTCACTGGCTCGCAGTCCACTGCCATTGTTCGCAGTAAGTGCCAGTGGTGTTATTACCACCTACGCTGGGCTGCAGATGCCCGCCAATGCCGCGACCCCTGCTCGTTTTTGGGAAATGCCCTGGCCTATCGCCAGTAGAGGCTATCGTGGTCAGCCAGAAACATAGCTTCTACGTCGGATCGCCTCTGGGGCTGAGAGCAGCATCATTCCTTCGACCGGCCACGATACCCGTGCTGGTAAGCGTAGCCCCGCCCTGATCGCCGTTAATAGCAGCCCTATTCGCACGTACGGGACTCGGACTGTTTCATTTGTCCCCGAAGGCAGGTACGGGATACTGAGTTGGATGATCAGCCATGATCATATTGAATGGCGGTGCAGGCTCGAAGGGCCGAATGGCCTACTCCTGCACCTAATTTCTATGTTTCTATGTTATTCGTGGCCCTTCACAATCGCGTACGTCTTCCAGCCGTTGCTCGGGGCCGATTGTTTGTGGGATTTTTCCCGCATGGTGGACATTGGGGCCAGATCCTCGTTCCTCTGCCCCCCCCCCCCCCCCCCCCCAGCCTGTGGCCTCGCGGCCCGTGGTTTCTCCCGATCCGCAGCTCGGGTCTGTGTCGGATACCTGGTGGAGTTCCCGGAGATACTGACCCTGCTGCTCCTAAGCATGGGGTGGTGCATCACATCCTCACCGCTGGCCCTCCATTGCATGCTCGGGTGCACCGCCTCACACTCGACAAGTTACGTTTGGCATGAGAGTAATTCCAACGGATGGAGGCCATGGGGTATCGTCGCCTGAATACCGTCATGACCGCCGATCGCTACCCGGTCCCGCATATCCAGGATTTCACGGCTCATTTGGATGGTGCTACCATATTTTCGAAGGTCACTCTGGTGCGTGGCTACCATCAGATTCCCGTCCTCCCCGATGATGTGCCCAAGACTGCTATCACCACTCGGTTTGTCCTGTTTGTGACTGCGGATGCCTTTTGGACTTAAAAACGCCGCACATGCTTTTCAACGACTGATGGACATGGTTGCTCGCAGCTTAAACTTTGTTTTCGTTTGTCTCGATGACATTCTGCTCGTCAGCCGTTCTCACCACGAAAACTGTGGGCACCTCCGCATGCTGTTCCAGCGGCTCCAGGATCACGCGTCGCCAAGTGCCAGTTCGGTCTCTGCTTCATCTCCTTCCTCACAGGGTGCTACCTCCTCCCTGCAAGGTGGAGGCGATTCGGTTACATGTGCCGCTTACCGTCAAGGGTCTGCAGGAGTTTGTGGGAATGGTGAATTTTTACCATCATTTTGTGCTCGGATCATGCGGCCTTTGTTCCTGTGCCTAGCCGGTAAGTTGCGGGATATCGCGTGGACTGCCGAGTCTGATGCTGCTTTCGAGCGTGCCAAGGAGGTGCTAGCTGCGGCCACGTTGCAGGTGTACCCGCGGGCCGCTGCCCTCACCACCCTTACCGTGGATGCTTCAGATGCTGCTGTTGGAGGGGTCCGCGAACAGTTCATCGGTGGTCGTTGGCAACCGCTTGCTTTCTTCAGCCGGCACCTACGCCCTCCTGAGCATAATTACAGTGCGTTCGACCGCTAGCTTTAGGCTCTTTGTTTGGTCCGACATTTCCGGTATTTCCTGGAGGCCAGGACATTTACCGTGTTTACGGACCACAAACCTCTCACGTTCACCTTAGTGAAGGTGTCTGATCCCTGGTCTGCTCGGCAGTAGCGGCACCTGGCTTTCATTTCTGAGTTTACAACCGATGTTCAGCACGTGGCCGGCTAGCTGAATCAAGTGGCCGATGCTTTGTCTCGCCCTGCTGTCCATGCTGTGCTGTCCGCCACCCTGGGATTGGACTATACTGCGCTTGCTGCTGCTCAGCGCGTTGGTGACGAGATGCAAGGATATCGTACTGCTGCTTCGGGTTTGGTGTTGGCCGGTGTGCCGTTCAGCCCAGTGCGATACTTCCACCGGCCAGCCGCGACCTGTCGTTCCGGTTGGTTGGCAGCGGAGAGTTTTCGACTATTCATGGACTGGCCCATCCTTCCATCCGGGCGACTTCTGCATTGGTGGCGGCCATGTTCGTGTGGCATGGCCTTCGTAAGCAGGTTGCGACATGGGCCAGGGCCTGCATTCTTTGCCAGACGTCCAAGGTTCAGCGGCACGTGCGGGCGCTGCTTCAGGATTCTGTGGTTCCTTCTCACCGGTTTGCGCACATTCATGTGGATCTCGTGGATCCTTTGCCGTCGTCTCGTGGGGCCACTCACCTGCTCATGGTCGTGGATCATTTCACACGATGGCCTGAATCTATTCTGCTATCCGCACCTCTGCTGCGAATTGTGCCCGGGCTCTTGCGGCCCACCGGGTGGCGTGTTTTGACATTCCTACTGATATTTCTACTGATCTTGGTGCCCAGTTCACCTCTGCCTTGCGGTCGGCCATGGCTCAGCTGTATAGTGCGCAGCTGCATCATACCACCGCGTATCACCCTCAGGCCAACGGGTTGTTCGAACGCTTCCACAGACATCGTCCCGGTGTATGTTCCGCCGGTGCTTAAGGACTGCTTTTTTGTCTTTGTTCGCAGGGACTTGCATCGCACTCTGCTCCAGAGGCCTTATGAGGGGCCTTTCCGGATGTTGCGGCCTGGTGTCGCGACTTTTGTATTGGATGTCGGGGGTCGTGAAGAGATCGTGTTGGTAGCCCGCCTGAAGCCTGCTCATTTGGATGTCGACAGCCCAACCCCGGCGTTGGGGTCGTCCACCGGCCGCTCTCTGTTCCTCTGTTGCACCTGTTGTGCCTGTTTCCCCTTTTCCGCCTGTTTGCCCAGTTCCGACTGTGGCACCGGTTGTGCCTGTCCCTCCTGTCTCCACTCAGTCTGGTCGGGTCGTTCGGACGCCTGCTCATTTCCTTTCCTTGGGTTCTGGGGGGGGGGATCCTGTTGCGGCACCTAGTGGTGGGTGGAGAGGGCAAAACCCTCTTCATTGGTCGGTGCGGTCATGCGGCGTGTTGGTTTTCGCGGGCTTTTGGGGTGTGTCGTTTAGTTAGTCAACGCTCCTCCCAGCAAAAGGAGCTATTATTGTTAGTGCAGTCAGACACGTGGATTTGACGGGTTTTTGTTCGTTATCATTAAAAATAAATAATAATACTAAGTGTTGGAGTAGTAGAGCTAATAGGACTTGATGTTTCAATCCCTGTAATAAGTCGGCACTCTTGCTATTTGCAGTGGGATTGGAGTAGTGAAAGGCAGGGTATGTACATCATCAGGTGGGCACACTCCTTCTTTGATGTTTAATTGATAAGCCCACAACATCTCCAGAGGGCTCAACGGTGATACCTGGCATCCCAGTTACACCCCCCTCAATTCCATACCCTCCTGTCTTCATCTTGCAGCCCAATTGTTGTCTCTCCTTTTGATCCAAATCCAATTGCTCTTTTTTTCTGCTGAATTTGATAATGATTTAATTGCTTGTTGGAGGGAGTGACCCCTCACCCTCATTTTCTTTAATAGCCTGGTCATTGATGTAGCAACAAATCCCCTGCATCCCACTTCGACAGGGAAAATCTTGGTCTTCCAGCCATTCTGGGAAGCTTCAGTTGGTAGTTCAGAGTACGTGGTCTTTTTCCTCTCATAAGCTTCTTCAACACCATCTTTGAACTCAGTTGCTCAGAAGAGTTCCTACAGAATTGTGTTTTGCACAAGATTTCAGTATCTGCTGTCACTTTTGTCTCCAAACTATCATTAGTTAGAACATCTCCGCTCGGTCCGCAAGAACCTACCTGACCTCCCGGTGGCTCAGCACTTCAACTCCCCCTCCCATTCCCCGTCCGACCTCTCTGTCCTGGGTCTCCTCCATGGCCAGAGTGAGCAACACCGGAAATTGGAGGAACAGCACCTCATATTCTGCTTGGGGAGTCTGCATCCTGCGGGCATAAACATTGAATTCTCCCAATTTTGTTAGCCTTTGCTGTCTCCTCCCCTCCCTCAGCCCTCGGGCTGTCTCCTCCCATCCCTCAGGCTCTTCCACCTCCTTTTTCCTTTCTTCTCCCCGCCACCCCCCATCAGTCTGAAGAAAGGTTTTGGCCCGAAATGTTGCCTATTTCCTTCGCTCCATAGATGCTGCTGCACCCGCTGAGATTCTCCAGCATTTTTGTATACCTTCGATTTTCCAGCATCTGCAGTTCCTTTTTAAACAAATCATTAGTTAGCAGTTTGGCTCCCCCCTGTGTACAAGTTCAAAATTGCACCAATTCTACAGGTCAGGAAGCACGGGCTTTTAAATACAACATGGATAGATTTAGGTTTATAATGCCAATTGTACCGAAGTATAGTGAAAAACTTGCATGATCAATATCAATCAGTGCAGGGGCGGCACGGTGACGTAGCAGTCAAGTTGCTGCCTTACAGCACCAGACTCAGGTTCTATCTGACTATGGGTGCTGTCTGTACGGAGTTTGAACGTTCTCCCTGTGACTACATGGGTTTTCTTTGTGTGCTCCAGACATTCTTCCCACATTCCAAAGATGTGCAAGTTTGTAGGTTAATTGGCTCCTATTGTGTAGGATAGAACTAGTGTAGGGGGTGATTGTTGATCAATGCGGACATAGTGGGCTGAAGGGCTTGTTTCCACGCTGTATCTCTAAACTAATCCAAACTTGAGTTTAGATAACGCTATACATAAATGCAATCAAGCCAAACTCAAGTACAGTGGACAGAGCCAAGCAGAAGATAATGAGTGCAGAATAAAGTTCGAAGAGAGACACAAAAAGCTGGATTAACTCAGCAGGACAGGCAGCATCTCTGGAGAGAAGTAATGGGTGACGTTTTGGGTCGAGACCCTTCTTCAGACAGAAAGTCACGGGAAAGGGAAACGAGAGATATAGACAATAATTTGGAGAAATTATGATAGAACAATGAATGAAAGATATGCAAAAAAATAACAATGATAAATGTTAGCTGTTTGTTGGGTGTAAACGAGAAGCTGGAGCAACTTGAGTGGGGGAGGGTTGGGGAGAGAAGGAATGCCGGGGATACTTGAAGTTAGAGAAATCAATATTCATAGGTCACTGGGCTGTAAACTGCCCAAGCGAAATGTGAGATGCTGTTCCTCCAATTTGCATTTAGCCTCACTGACAGTCCTACGCAGAATATAGTTCTCAGCTTTGTCACGCACCAGTTCTATAGACAAAGTCCAATGTGCGCAATGGAGTCGAGGACATTGGACGTTGTCTTTACCCCATTGCGGACATTGTAATTAATACCTAGGCTTATGGAAGTACTGTAAAGAAGCATGATAACAGAGGGGGAGAAGCTGTTTCTGAGTCTGATGGTGCGCACTTTCAAACTTCTGTATTTTCTGCCTGACAGGAGCAGGGAGAAGAAATAATAACCGGGTGGGACAAGTCTTAGGCTGGCTGATTTTCCCAGCCAATGTGTAGTGTAGATGGAGTCAATAGTGGGAAGACTGGTGTGTGGACTGGTCCGTGTGACGGACTGAGCTATATCCACAACCTTTTGCGATTTCTTGCAGTCTTGGGCAGAGCTGTTCCCGAACCAGTCTGTGATGCCACACAATAATATGCTTTCCCTCGTGCATCTGGAGAAGATGATAAGTAACGATAAAATGAACTAACAAAATGACCTTCCACTGGGAAGTGTGATAATTATAATATATGGGATTTTGAGGAAATTGAAACAGGAGTCGGGCATTTAGTTTGTTTTGTACGTTCCACCGTTCAAGATATTTTCTCAGCAACTCTTTCCTGTGATAAAGCCATATAATAATAATAATAAATTTTATTTAATGGGCGCCTTTCATACATCTCAAGGACACCTTACATAGTAATCGGAATAAAAACATATAATCGGAGTAAAACAAGTAATTAAAGACATCACAATGACACAAATTAAATACAGAATTCAATCCAAAAACAGAAAATCAAAAACACAGTGTGAAGAGAGAACAGCGGCAACCAAATCGTGCCAGCGTCCACTCTCTCTTCACGGCAGCCATCTTGGACACAGACCTACAAGACTACAGTTAGACAAAAAAAATCATCCCCCCACAGTGGATAGCACTGTGGAGGAAGGCACAATGTCCAGTCCCCACCCCATGTTCACCCCAAAGTCAGGCCTATTGGGGCCACCGCAGTTGCCTCTACGGAGGCCCGATGTCCCTGGCCGTTCTCACCGGGTGGTCTTGCCCCGGCGTCGGGAGAGTCCTTTCGGCGGCTGGGCCACTTGGTTCCCTTTTAACTAAAAAAACATTTATCTCTGTCATGAATATGCTCATTGATTGAGCCTCCACAGCTCCATTGGATTGTGAATTCCAAAGATTCACAATCCTTTGAATGAAGAAATTCTTTGTCATCTCTGCCAGAAACCAGGGTTCGATCCTGACTATGGGTGCTTGTCTGTATGGAGTTTTACGTTCTCCCCATGACCTGCGTGAGTTTTCTCCAAGATCTTCAGTTTCCTCCCACACCCCAAAGACATACAGGTTTGTAGGTTAATTGGCTTGGTATAAAAACATGTACATTGTCCCTAGTGTGTATAGGGTAGTGTTAATGTGTGGGGATCAGTGGTCGGTGCGGACTCGTTTGGCCGAAGGGCCTTTTTCCATGCTGTATCACTAAACTAAACTAAAACTAAACTATACCTCACAAGACAAATTCTTATTCTTGGAATTAATGTAGAGAACCTTTTCTGCATTCCCTTCATTGCAGGTGTATGTTTCATTCAGCATTGAGACCAGACGACTTTAGTTTAATTTAGCTTTGAGATACAGCAATACATATCTTGCAGTCAGTTCCTCTTACAATAAAGTCCAACATCTTACTAATTCTGCGTTGAACGTGCATGTTAACTTTTAGTCATCTGCTTTCAAGGAAACCCACACCCTCTGAATACCTTCCCTTTTCAATTTTTCACATCTAAAAAGAAACACAATATCCCATTTTTTCATCTGATGATCTCAGATTTGTCCACGTTATATTCTATCTGCTATTCATTTGTTCATTCATTTAATGTGCATTTATCTCTCTGATTTGTCTCAGCACCAACCCCTCAGCCCACACAGTTCTGCCACCCAGCTTTTTATCAGCACAAACCTGTTCTGCAATCCCTCGACTTCAAATGGATGGCTGATTTAAAGTATTTACAGTATATTTATATAAAGCAACTAATGAAACAAATTAATTTAAGGAGAACACATCTTGGCAAGTAAATAAAGCAAGTTTTCCCCAATGAGAGAAAGTGGAAACAAGGAACTGCAAGTGCTGATTTACAAATAAAAAGACACAAAGGACTGGAGTAATTCATTGGATCTGAAGAAAGGACACAACCTGAAATGCCACCGTTCCATGTTCTCCAGGGATGCTGCCTGATCTGTCGAGTTACTCCAGCAATTTATGTCTTTCTTTTCCCCAAATGAGAGCTTTGGGATGACAATAAAACGGTATTTATTTAATTTACATTTAATACTATATTGGTATAGCTTATTACTTTGGCAACAGTTACAGCATTCACTGATGGCAAAATGAAATTTGTCTATTTTTTAAAATATGTAATGTGCTAGTGCAATTTATTTTCCAAATAAAATACTTTGGCATCAATTTATACCAATTCAATTCACAGAGATGGGATTTGTATCTGATATCTGACTTTCATCATCTCATTAATTGAATGAATGCTCCAGTTACAAAAAAAAATGGCATTTGAATATTTGCAAAATAAAACTTACAATTGAGGTCTGTGCTTATACAGATTAAATGCATTCAATGAACTATAGGGATCATGTAAAAGAAAGCTTGAGATACAAACACAGTTGCTCAAAATTTGAACAGATTTTAATGCAGTACAGCGACTCCTCGACCTACGACAGGGTTACGTTCCGGTTAACCCATCATAAATTAAAAATATCCTATGTCGAAAACGCATTTCATACAACTTGATTACGTGACCGGAAAAGACGTGCGGGTCGCTGCCTTTGCACCATCGTAAAGTCAAGATATCGTAAGTCGAAGCATCGTAAGTCGAAGCATCGTAAATCGGGGAGCATCTGTATTTGTTTCAACACAAACGCAAGGAAAATAAGTGACATCACCACATGTGGTGGCACAGTGACACAGCGGGTATAGTTGCTACCTTACATCGCCAGAGACCTGGGTTCGATCCTGACTAAGGGTGCTGTCCTGACCCAAGGGGTTTTCTCCGGGTGCTCTGATTGACTTCCAGGTTTGTAGGCTAATTGGCTTTGGTAAAATTGTAAATTGTCCCTAGTGTGTGTAGGATAGTGCACAGGGATCGCTGGTTGGCATGGACCTAGTGGGTGGAAGGGCTTGTTTCCGCGCTATATCTAAACTAAACTAAACCACGTTAAATATATAATCGGCAAATTAGTTTCATTTGTAATAAGTTCCCGATCTAAAACCTAAGTCTGAAATAGGTTCCCAATCCAAAAAAGAGCCTATCCATGTTCTCCAAAGAAGCTGCCTGATTACTCCAGCACTTTGTGTCATTTCTCGATTAAAAATAGTTCCTTTAAATAATGAGTTTGAAAGCCATCTTTTGCATGTATCATTTGAGTTATTCAGCTCTCGGCAAGTGTATTCCCAATTTACATTACGTTGCTTAACTATTTGTAAATTAAAGGAGTTTGCGACACAAACAACGCATTAAAAGTCAGTTCGAATAAAATAATAGAAGCAGAATAAATGATAAGCAGAAGTATGTAGCTTATGAACAAAGGAGATCAGTCCTTTGAGATTCTACCTATTTACATGTCTTTGGAAGAGTGGTGTGTTTGACAGGTTATTTGAAAACTAACATGACAAAAACCAAATGGTGGTCCAAAAACACAGACCCACGTGCCAATCTTTTATGGGACTATACGATTTTCTGCACTAATTACACGTAGATGCAGAGTGAGATAAAGAAAGAGGCAAAATTTGGACCAAATCTGGGTTTACATTGAAATTTTAGAATTTATCTTTTCACAAATTAAGTTTTCGTTGCCCCAGTTTCCCCGTGTTGATTTTGCCCGTGTCTTTCGCAAGCTCGAAGATATTACATTTAATTCTTTCACCTAAATATTGTGAATAGTTCCATGCAACCACTAGACCCTGCATTAGCCTAGTCACTGGTTGCTGATAGCAAAAGGCCATTGTTTCTACATATTTCTTGAAGTAGGAGTGGCTTCTCCACTGAAATCTCCTCAAGGTAAGCCTACTTTGAAGACGTTTTCCTCCTCTCTCTCTGGATTGGGCTGAAGAAGGGCCTCCCCCGCGGACCCACGCATCTCGCCCCCCCCCCCCTCCCCCGCCACGGGCCCTTCAACGCTGCGTGGGAGGGAGGAAGGTGAAAGAGGGGAAGAGAGAGGGGATTAGAGGTGGAGGGCAGAGGGAAAGGGGGATTATCTTTAATGACATTGCAAAATTAAGGTGGGTTTTAGAGCTATTAATTTTTCTCCATACGAATGATATTAAACAATATCAAATAATATCAAACAACTGGAACTCCTTTCTTTTCCTTGATAACAATACGGAAAAATATGAATTCCATAGTTTGTGACATAAATACACATTTTAATGGGATCATTATATATAGATGTAACATAGAAACATAGAAAATAGGTGCAGGAGTAGGCCATTCGGCCCTTCGAGCCTGCACCGCCATTCAATATGATCATGGCTGATCATCCAACTCAGTATCCTGTACCTGCTTTCTCTCCATATCCCCTGATCCCTTTAGCCACAAGGGCCACATCTAACTCCCTCTTAAATATAGCCAATGTACTGGCCTCAACTGCATTCTGTGGCAGATAATTCCAGAGATTCACCACTCTCTGTGTAAAAAATGTTTTTCTCATCTCAGTCCTAAAAGATTTCCCCTTTATCCTTAAACTGTGACCCCTTGTTCTGGACTTCCCCAACATCGGAAACAATCTTCCTGCATCTAGCCTGTCCAACCCCTTAAGAATTTTGTACGTTTCTATAAGATCCCCCCCTCAATCTTCTAAATTCTAGCGAGTACAAGCCGAGTCTATCCAGTCTTTCTTCATATGAAAGTCCTGACATCACAGGAATCAGTCTGGTGAACCTTCTCTGTACTCCCTCTATGCCAAGAATGTCCTTCCTCAGATTAGGAGACCAAAACTGTACGCAATACTCCAGGTGTGGTCTCACCAAGACCCTGTACAACTGCAGTAGAAACTCCCTGCTCCTATACTCAAATCCTTTTGCTATGAATGCTAACATACCATTCGCTTTCTTCACTGCCTGCTGCACCTGCATACCTACTTTCAATGACTGGTGTACCATGACACCCAGGTCTCGTTGCATCTTGCCTTTTCCTAATCTGCCACTTCGTATTCTCCCATCTTCACCCATCTGCCCAAGCCCACTCTCCCCCCTCCTTTCCTATGTTCCTTTCCACCCATAAACCTCTCTCTGCCTTTACATTACACTCCTCTTTCAAATCTGCTCTACTTATGTACATGCATTTTTCTTCTTAACTTTTTAGTCATAGAATGATGCAGTGTGGAAACAGGCCCTTCAGTCCAACTTGCCCACACCGACCAACATGTCCCATCTACACTAGTCCCACTCACACGCGTTTGGCCCATATCCATCTAAACCTGTTCTATCCATGTACGTGTCCAAATGTCTCTTAAACATTAGGATAGTCCCAGCCTTAACTACCTCCTCTGACAGCTCATTCCATACACCCACCATCCTTTGTGTGAAAAAGCTACCTCTCAGATTCCTGTTAATTTCTGAAATATTGGTCATAAATTTGGTGCTAAAATGCTCCAAAATACGTCTCAGAATGTATCAGAGAGTATCTAAAACCCCTGGACCCCGGCATCGAGGGACTTCACACTCGTGATGTGCGCAGCGCGCACATTATTTCACATTAAATTTTTGTAATCCGGTCATGCCCCCCCCCCCCTTTTTGAAAAGCTTCGTTCGGGCCTGGAATTTGATTTGCCATATAGTCATACCAAAAAAGCAGCAAGACACACAACTTAAAATTAACATGAACATCACCACAGAGCACTGTGATGGAAGGCAATAACGTATTATCTCGCAGTCGGGGCAGTTGAACCATCCGCAATCGGGGCGATCAAAGGTCCAGCGATCGGGGCAGTCGAAGCTCCTGGAGTCGAAGCTCTCGGTTGATCCCTTACAAAGGGGTCACAACCTCCACGATGTTAAGTCCGCAGCTCACGCGGTGGAGCTCCCAAAAGTCGATCCTCAGCAAAGGGATCGCCAGCTCCACGATGTTAGGCCACAGTGCGGACGGAGATACTATATGGACAAAGAGGCATCTCCATCGAGGAAAGAGATTTTAAAAGTTTTATAGTCACCAGGTCAGTATCCATGCTTAACTTCCCATGAGGGTAACTGATACAATAGATCAACGTATGTTGGCAGAGTTTAACAAATCTCTTTCATAGTGTTCCTGAAGGTGGAGCCATTGGTCCAGCTTGCGTTCCATTTCATTTTTGTACGAATGCAGCATTGTTTCATTGCCTGATGCCCAGTCACATTTGAGTTGTTCATCTGCATACATACATGTCAGATAAAACAGAGAACAGCACAGCACAAGAACAGGTTCTTTGGCCCCAATGTCAGTGCTGAACATGTTGCCAAGTTACAATGTAATAATAATTAACTGCAGATGCAGGGTTATACCAAAGATAGACACAAAATGCTGGAGTAACTCAGCAGGTCAGATATCATCTCCTTATTGAAAAATGGATAGGTGACATTTCAGGTCAGGACCCCTCTTCAGACTCAATGATGCCAAGTTAAACTGATCTCATCTGCCTGTATTTTATCCATATACCTACCTAAGCCTATCTAAGCACCAATATCAGCTCATTCCACGCACCCATCACCTTCTAAAAAAAACTAGTCTCGCACATCTCCTTTTAACTATGTCCCTCTTGTCCTAAAGCTATGCCCTCTAGTCTTTGACATTTCCACTGGAAATAAAAGGTTCAGACTGTCTACTCTAAATTCTTTCAACTGAGTGACTGGGATCAGGTCACAAATCATTAATGTTTGATCTCGACATTGGCTTGCTCGGTGAAAGACAAACTTTCACGTAAGGTAGTCATTTCAGATTACAATGATTAAGAAATTCACAAGTTTAACTGAGTCCAGAGAATCCTATATGTCAACAGTGGTTGGAAATGATGACACTGTTTGAACGTGTGCCTGTGTTGTATGTAATGGCGTTCCTGAAACCACTTTGTGGCTGCTTTACTTTGCTACAAGTCTAACACAAAAAGCAATGTGATATAAAGCTCATGGCAAATTACCAATAGCAGAACCCAGCATGTGTAGAAAGGAACTGCAGATGCTGGTTTATACCGGATGATGGGCACAAAGTGCTGGAGTAACTCAGCGGGTCAGGCAGCATCTCTCGAGATAAAGGATGGGTAACGTTTTGGGTTGGGTCAGTCAGAAGAAGGTTTCCGACCCGAAGCGTCATCCATCCTTTTTCTATGGAGATGCCGTCTGACCAACTGAGATACTCCATCACTGTGTCTATCTACAGAAGTGGCATTTTCTTTGTGAATTGTGTGTAGTCCATATTGTTTTGCACCTAACTGTCTCAGAGATAGACACACTTAAAAATTGGTAGTTTCCATGAAAGGTAACTTGTTAGGTGTTTCATTGTACATAGAATGTAAAACAATAACTCATATATCAGTATTTCCATTCACCATGTCTGAGCCAATCTAACTAATTCCATCTGCCTGCACATGGTCCATATCCTGCTAATTCCAGTCTATTTATGTGTCTGTCTAAATGCCTCCTCACCATTGCATTTGTAATTGCTTCTACTGCCTGCCCTAGCAGTATATTTCAAGCTCCTACGACCTGTGGATGTAAAATACTTACCTCACGCAGCACCATTTAATTTCCCACCCCCACCCTATCATCTTAAAACAATGACCACTAATATTTGACTGCTCCACTCAAGAAAGAAGACTCAGACTATCTAACTTGTCTATGCCTCTCTCATAAGTTTTTTTCGTACATAAATTGGGTCACCCCTCAGCCTCCAACACTCCAGAGAAAAAAATATTTCAATTTGATCCAACCTCTCGGAGAGGAATAGATTGGGTAGATGCCACAGAATCTCTTGTCCAGAGTAGGGGAATCGAGGACCAGAGGACATAGATTTGAGGTGACGGGGAAAAGGTTTAATAGGAACAAGCTGCCAGAGGAGGGAGTTGAGGCTGGGATAATTTAAGAAACTGTTAGACAGGTACATGGATAGAACATGCTTGGAGGGATATGGACCAAATGCAGACAGTTGGAACTAGTGTAGCTGGGACATGTTAGCGGGTGTGGGCGTTGGGCCAAAGGGCCTGTTTCCACACTGTATCACTCTATAACTCTCCTTATAGCTAATACACTCTAATCAAGGCAACGTCCTGGTGAAACCTCTTCTGTACCCTGATCGTTTGGACCAACCTACCATGAGGAATATCATCAAAGGCCTTACATGTACACAACATCCACCGCCTACCCACATCAGTCACCTTCATCACTTCCTCAAAAAACCATGAGACTTATGAGACACAACCTCCCCTTGTATAAACTGATGCTGACCACACCTGAAGAAGGTCTGAAGAAGGATTCTGACCTATTTCATTTCTCCGGAGATGCTGCCTAACCCGCTGAGCTACTCCAGCATTTTGTGTTTATATCCAGTAAGTCTATCCCATTCCAAATATGAAGAAATCCTCTCCCCAAGGATCTTCTCCAAAAATCTCTCCACTACTGGTATAAGGCTCACCATCCTATAATTTCTCAAATTATCTCTGTTAGTCTTCTTAAACAATTGTTCCTCTTCTGGATTTGATATTTTATTTTTGTTTACATGATGAACATCTAAATTATTTTAAAACGCATCAAATGTGTTTAAAAATAAAAAATTTCCCAAACGTGATCCTGCTAGATAAAACCATGTTTCTTTTGCATATGGAAAAAAGTTTGCAAACATTTGCAAAGAGATTGTTAAGACTTAATGCTTTGAGTATGCTTTATTATTCCATTCATCATACTCTTTTGTACCATTGATATTCTTCCCTTATCTAATTTGATAGTTCTTCCATTTTGATAGATGTACAGATTTTATTTTCTTCCATTATGGCAATTAAATGGATGATTCCACTTTTGCAGACTAGGTGGAAGAATTGCATTTGAACTCTTAATTATGCAAGGCCAGTTCTATCTGTAATGACACCTTGGGACTTACACACATACAAATCTAATTTTAGCAGCCTTTACACAAAATGTTTGTTGGCCAGCAATATGGCACACATTTATCTCACCTCTCCAAGCACTGGAGTATTTCCAACCTTCTGTGCATGTTCTACTACCTTGGCATATTATTCATGTTCAATAAATTCCAGAAAACCTTCCTCAAGTATGTTGTTACCGAACTGAACTCACAGTGGAATGAATGCATTAACGGAACCAGTCTGCTGCTGGATCGGAAGTTGTCCCTGCCGCTGACGGTAAAGTCTGTGAAAGTGGCCCCATCAGAGACTGTGAGACCTCGCATCCGCGACTCTGTTACGCTGGCTGTTCCCCCGCTGCTTTTCGCCCTCGGGCGAAAAGCAGCGTTTGTACATCCAATGTTTGGCTTGAGGCAGTGTGACAGAGCCGGGCCGGGCACCAGCGGTTGGGAAAAAAGTCGACGTTTTTCGAGCAGAGCCGGGCGTCAGCAGCCGTTATGGTCGCTGGCCAGCAGGAGGCGACAAAATGGGGGAGGGGGATTTTATTTTAAAATGTGTACATAAAAATGTCCAAATGTTTTGAGGAGTGCATGAGTGAATGTAAAAGTGAATTAGCTAGCGAAATGGAAAAAATGACGGAGTTTCAGCGTGTGGTTTTGGCGGACCAAGGAATCAAAGGCCGAATCTGACCCACAAACACACACACACACACACACACACACACACACACACAGTTTTAATAGTATACTAGACCAAGTGCAGACCCGTTGGGTCTGCTCCGCCAACGCAGCCGTTCCCTACCCATAGCCCCCATGGGAGACGTGGTCCTCCCCTCAAGCGGGTCAGGAATCAGCAGTGCGGCTGTTTTTAAATGGCGTCTTTGAGGGGCGATGCGGGCGCCAGCAGCCGTTATGGTCGCTGGCTAGCAGGAGGCGACAAAATGAGTGAGTGTGGGGGGGGGGGGGGGGGGAGAAGGATTTGATTATAATTGTGTACATAAACACCACAAAATTTAATGAGGAGTGGATACTTATAATGAAAACCACAGGCTGGCAACCACAAGTCAGGCAGAACGCCGGCAGGCAGCCACACAGTTTTATATATAGATAGATAGATAGATAGATGGATATAAGATACCCTCTCATCCTAAATTCCAGTGAATATAAGCACAGTCTTTCCAATCTTTCCTCATATGACAGTCCCGCCATCCCGGGGATTAACCGCGTGAACCTATGTTGCGCTGCTTCATTAGCAAGGATGTCTTTCCTCAAATTAGGAGACCAAAACTGCACACAATACTCCAGATGTGGTCTCACCCAGGCCCTGTACAGTGGTTGTGTTTAGTTTCAGTAATTGTTTTAAAGATCCAGTTAGGAAGCAAGCCCTTCGGCCCATCGACTCAGCACCGACCAGTGATCCCGGCACATTAGCACTACCCTACACACACTAGGAACAATTCTACATTTATACCAAGCCAAATAACCTACAAACCTGTACATCATTGGAGTGTGGGAGGAAACCGAAGAATTGAAGAAAAGCCACGCAGGTCACAGGGAAAACGTACAAACTCCGTACAGAGAGCACCCATAGGCAGGATCAAACCTGGGTCTCTGGCGCAGTAAGGCAGTGGCTCTACCGCTATGCCACCATGCCGCCCTAAACTGGGGAAATCAACTAATCTCAAGCTACCATGTTTATGAATCGAAAACCATAGAATCATGCCGCATGGAAAAGGAACTTCAGCTCAAAATCATTCCTGTTGACCAAAATGCCCCATCTAAGACAGTCCCGTTTCCTTGCATTTGGCCCACAGCTTTCTAATTCTTTCCTACCCATGCACCTATACAAGTTTCTTCTCGCCACCCCTATCAGTCTGAAGAAGGGTTTCGGCCCAAAACGTTGCCTATCTCCTTCGCTCCATAGATGCTGCTGCACCCGCTGAGTTTCTCCAGCATTTTTGTGTATCTTCAATTTTCCAGCATCTGCAGTTCCTTCTTAAACACCTATACGAGAGTCTTTTAAATACTTTTAGCAGAATGCTGCCTGGTTAGAAGGTTTCAGCTGCGGGAAGAGGTTTGATAGACTGGATTGTTTTCTCTGGAACGTCGGAAGTTAAGGAGAGATTATGAGACACATAGACAGGGTAGATGTCAGAACCTTTGTTCCAGGGTGGAAATGTCCAACACTAGCTATAAGGTGAGAGGGTGAAGGTTTAATGGAGATTTGCGGGATGAGTTTTTTACATGGTGGTGGGGGCCTGGAAAGCATTGCCAGGGGTGGTGGAGGAGGCAGGTAGGATAGTGGCATTTAGAAGTTTCTCTATAAGCACATGGATAAACGAATCATGTACAGGCAGATGAGATCAGTTCAGCGAGGCGTCTTGTTTGACAAAAAAATTGTTGGCCGAAGGGTATGTTCTTGTGCTGTCCTGTTCTATATTCTAAGTTATAAAAATACTATTATTTTACCTGCCTCAACTACCTCCACTGGAAGCTCATTCTTTATAGTTTCCATCCTCTGAGTGGAAAACCTGCCTCTCAGATTCCCATTAAATTTTTCTCCTTTCACATTTAAACCTCCTGTGTCCTACTTGATTCCCCAGCATTGGGTAAAGGACTTTGTGCGTTCACTCTGTCTATTCCCCTAAGATGGACACAAAATGCTGGTAACTCAGCGGGACAGGCAGCATCTCTGGATAGAAAGAACGGGTGACGTTTGGGATCGAGACCCTTCTTCATACCCTTCCCTTTGTCTGAAGAAGGGTCTCGACCCAGCATGTCACCCATTCCTTCTATCCATAGATGCTGCCTGACCCGCTGCGTTACTCCAGAATGTTGTGTCTATCTTCGGTGTAAACCAGCATCTGCGGTTCCTTCCTACACAATCTATTCCCCTAATGATTTTGTACACTTTAATGAGCAGATGAGTGAGCTGGAGAATCGAGGTCTGTGTATCTGAACTTCAATAGTCAATAGTCAGATTTATTCGTCACATACACAATAAAGTACAGTGAAATGCACTTTCCAGCAGCGGTACAATAAAAAAGAACACACAATACACTTCCGTTACACTGCAGCCTCACCACTGAATCCAGCAGCCAAACGTAAATCCCATGAGCTGAGAGTGTGTCGTGAACAAAGTAACACAAAGCAAACTAAATAAGGAAACAAGGAACTGCAGATGCTGGTTTACAAATAAAGAGACAGAATGCTTGAGTAACTCAATGGGTCAGGCAATATCCCATTAGGAGATGGATGGGAAGAAAGTAAATATATCTATTTCTTCAAAATCTGGGTTTTCTCCGAGATTTCTGGTCTCCCACACTCCAAAGACGTGCAGGTTTGCAGGTTAATTGGCTTGGTATAGTTGTAAATTGTCCCTAGTGTGTGTAGGATTGTGTTAGTGTGCGGGGATCGCTGGTCGGCGCGGACCTGGTGGGCTGATGGCCCTGTATCCGCACTGTATCTCTAAACTAAACTACAATTCTGATTTGCTTTTTGCTCCAAAAAATGGGTTTCAAAACACATGCTACTTTATGTAACCTAAAGAATCAAGTTACTACTTCAAAACAAATGTCAGCTATTCATTCTCAGGGGGGAAAAAACGCTTCGGTTTGAAGTCTTAAAAACAGCGCGTAACTCCAAAGGGTAACATTTATATAGGGTGGGAAAACTGATCACAGCTTAATTTCCCTTTCACAGCAGTGCAGACAAAGGTGATTGTCTATTGATCGTATCTTCTAAATTTAGAAGTCTCAAGGAGAATCAATTTATAAAGTAAATGGATGAAAATTCTGATTCAAAACATCTGTGCTATCGAGCTCATGCGGTAATATTTGATTAAAACCTGCAGGCTGTGTCGTGAGGGTATCAGAGTTACATCAAATCAGCCTCAGTGTATATTGCCTCAATCCCACACTGTTAATAAAAACACAGATTTTTTTAAGTTTGGAGTGAATTCACTACACTACTTCCCAAGGATGGAAACTAAACTTCCTGAAGGTGACTGGTGCTATTTTCAGCTTATTTAGTAAATCCACTTTCATTGAAATGGAAGCTTGTCTGAGAGATAAATTGGTGCTTGGCAGCCTAAAAGAATTTACCAGCATGGGGGCGGCACAGTGGCGCAGCGGTGGAGATGCTGCCTTGCAGCGCCAGAGACCCGGGTTTGATCCTGACTACAGGTGCTGTCTGTACGGAGTTTGTACGTTTCCCGTGTGACCGCATGGGTTTTCTGCGGGTGCTCCCGTTTCCTCCCACACTTCAAAGACAAGCAGGTTTGTAGGTTAATTGGCTTTGTAAAAATTGTAAATTGTCCCTAGTGTGTAGGATAGTGTTATTGTCCACGGTGAGCTCTGGTTGGCGTAGACTCGGTGTGCCGAATGGCATGTTTCCACATTGTAGCTCCAAGGTCTAAAATAAAGCATGCGATTGAAAGCTGGTACTGCTTGTGATTGTGTGCAGCAACATTTATATTGACCTTTCTATTAAGATGTAATGATTGCTGGGAGATGATTGTGCTTCTGACAAAATAAATAAATAATTATGAAGTACTTAAATCTATTATGATTTTCCACATCATTGGGCAAGCAGCGGACTTTCTTTATAGATGCCAGAGTAAATCAGCTGATAACATAGAGACAGTAGTTTATTTGTAACAGACTGCACATAAAGTGTACATTCAGCAGTGTCGTGCTCTTGGCCTTCGATAAATAGTATATTCAGAATGTGCTTTGCTGTGCAAATTTCAGGCTTCACAAAGCTCAGCACAAAGATGGTGAGGCAGCAAAGGAAGGGAGTTTTGGACGATTTCTCCCCCCAGCCCCCAGTCAATAGGATCTGCTACAGTTCAGCAGCATTCAGAAGCTTCATTTTGTTAATTGCTCTCACACAAGCGTGGGTTTTCTGCTTGGATAGACCCCTGAGCAGACGTGTGCATTTCGCACCTGCCCAACAAGAAATGGATCAATCTTATTTTTTATTTTTATTTATTTATTTATTTATTAGAAGTAGACATATTATAAAATGTAGTTACATATTATAGTAAAAAAAAACTTTTCATATACATCAGTCATACATTATTAAAATTTTCCATTATCAATTACTTCTGCTAGTATTTTTATTTTTTATAGAAAGCGAGAAAAAGAGAGGGTAGAAAGTTACAAATAAAAAAGAAAGCAAAAAAAACCAAAAAAAACACAACAGAAAAACAAGGGATCAATCTTATTTTAATGTTGAATGTGTTTAATGTTGAATGAGGGAAGAAGGGCAACATTTGTGGTATGTGTGTGTGTGTGTTGCTGCATTGCTGACAAGCTCCTTTTCTTGGAAGGAATCACAGCCTCGTGCTGTGTCTTCTGCAATTTGTTTCCAATGCTTCTTCAGATCGTTCGTTCCACTCGCAAACATTTCAGCTGGGCTTGAAGTGGCAAAATGAAAGACCTGTCGTCTTATAACCTTATGGATGGCATGGTGGCACAGCGGCGGAGTTGCTGCCTTACAGCGCCATAGAACAGGGTTCAACCCTGACTATGGGTGCTGATGTATGGAGTTTGTACGTTTTCCCTGTGACTGTGTGTGTTTTCCCCGAGTGCCGCCCTTCCACACTCCAAAGACGTACAGGTTTGTCAGTTAATTGGCTTCAGTAAAAATAGTTAATTGTCCCTAGTGTGCAGGACAGTGTTAGTGCACGGGGATTGCTGGTCGGTGTGTTCTCGGTGGGATGAAGAACCTGTATCTCTGTTACTGTATCTCTAAACTAAAACTAAACTAAACTTAATGTTTTGAAAAGATAGATTAGGTAAAAATGCAAAAGGATTTAATGATTTACTAACTAAGTGGGACCCGTTGGGTCCCATGTTCACACGGGAGGGTTGGTCCCCCAGCGCAATATTCCACCTCTCCACCCATTCCAATATTGGTGGCCAGTGGGTGGGGGGGGCTTTCTGGAGCACTAGTATGGGTGTGGTGGGCCGAAGGGACTGGTTTTCGGAGGGCTAGTATGGACATTGTGGGCCAAATGGATTCTTGGGCTGGCAGTTCATTTGCATTTTGCAGAATGCAGATTGCATTTTCATTTCACTTTCATTGCCATTGCAATTTCAAGCACAGGGCAGGCCAAACAGCTGATTGCATTAGCATTTCATTTCCAATCCCATTGCAGTTTCAAGCACAGGGCAGGCCAGGCCAGGCCAAACAGCTCATTTCATTTCCTTTTCATTTCCATTGCAATTGCAGTTTCAAGCACAGGGCAGGCCAGGTCAGACCAAACATTTCATTGCATTTTCATTTCCATTGCCATTGCAGTTTCAAGCACAGGGCAGTCCAAGCCAAACTGCTCATTGCATTTTGATTTCATTATCATTACCTTTGCAGTTTCAAGCACAGGGCTGGCCAAACCAAACAGCTTGTTTCATTTTCATTTCATTTCCATTGCCATTGCAGTTTCATGCACAGGGCAGGTCAAGCCAAACAGCTCATTGCATTTTCATTTGATTTCCATTGCCATTGCAATTTCAAGCACAGGACAGGCCATGCCAAACAGCTCATTGCATTTTCATTTCCATTGCTATTGCAGTTTCAAGCACATGGCAGCTCAAACAGCACATTGCATCTTCATTTCCATTGCCATTGCAGTTTCAAGCACAGGGCAGGCCAAACAGCTGATTGCATTTTCATTTCATTTCCATTGCCATTGCAGTTTCTAGCACAGGGCAGGCTAAGCCAAACAGCTCATTGCAATTTCATTTCATTTCCATTGCCATTGCCGTTTCAAGCACAGGGCAGGCTAAGCCAAACAGCTCATTGCATTTTCTTTTTATTTTCATTGTCATTGCAGTTTCAAGCACAGGGCAGGCCAAGCCAAACAGCTCATTGCATTTTCAATTCATTTCCATTGCCATTGCAGTTTCAAGCACAGGGCAGGCCAAACAGCTCATTGCATTTTCATTTCATATCCATTGCCATTGCAGTTTCAAGCACAGGGCAGGCCAAACAGCTCATTGCATTTTCCTTTCATTTCCATTGCAGTTTCAAGCACAGGGCAGGCCAAACAACCTATTTCAGTTTCTTTAAGGGCTAACAAATCGTTATTGCAAGTACATTGCAGACTCACAGTTCAGTTGATTCACAGCTTAGAATGAAAGTCCTGGCCTCTTCCTCACGATCTTGCATAGTCTCTGAGTCATGTCCAGGCATCCGGGGTTTCATAGTCTTGCCCCCCCCACCGGAATGAACGTTACCTTCATCGCGGTGATTGACAGGCGAGAGATTCTCAAGGTTTTTTAAACACTGGTTATATATTCTCCCATTAGAGTAAACACCCTCTCCGCATTTACCTTCCCAAGACCTCACAGAGTGGAGTGGTAAATAAGGCATATGGTTTGTTTTCATTCATAGGCCAGGGCATTGGGTATAAGAGTCAGGAAGTTGTGATGCTGCTTTATAGGACTTTGGTTAAGTCAAAGTCCACTTAGTTTTGCATGCAGTTCTGGTCGGGGATGGATGTGAAGGTTTTGGAAAGGATGCGGATGAGGTTTACCGGAATTATGTTTAAAAAGACACAAAGCGCTGGAGTAAAGGGCCTGTTCCACTGTACGAGGTAATTCCAGAGCTCTCTCGAGTTAAAAAAAAAATCAAACTCGTGGTAAGTACGTAGGATGTACGTAGCGGGTACGTCGGAGCTCGAGACCTTAGTGGCGGTAAGCTTGTGAAGATTTTTCAACGTGTTGAAAAATTTCCACGAGAGCCCCGAGTACCTACGAGTGGCTATTACCGTAATTCTCCGAATTTGAATAGAAACATAAGAAACATAGAAAATAGGTGCAGGAGTAGGCCATTTGGCCCTTCGAGCCTGCACCGCCATTCAATATGATCATGGCTGATCATCCAACTCAGTAATCCAATAATCTTCCTAAATCTAGCCTGTCCAACCCCTTAAGAATTTTGTACGTTTCTATAAGATCCCCCCTCAATCTTCTAAATTCTAGCGTGTACAAGCCGAGTCTATCCAGTCTTTCTTCATATGAAAGTCCTGCTATCCCAGGAATCAGTCTGGTGAACCTTCTCTGTACTGCCTCTATGGCAAGAATGTATTTCCTGAGATTAGGAGACCAAAACTGTACACAATACTCCAGGTGTGGTCTCACCGAGACCCTGTACAACTGCAGTAGAACATCCCTGCTCTTATACTCAAATCCTTTTGCTATGAATGCTAACGTACCATTCGCTTTCTTCACTGCCTGCTGCACCTGCATGCCTACTTTCAATGACTGGTGTACCATGACACCCAGGTCTCGTTGCATCTCCCCTTTTCCTAATCGGCCACCATTCAAATAATAGTCTACTTTCCTGTTTTTGTCACCAAAGTGGATAACCTCACATTTATCCACATTATACTGCATCTGCCATGCATTTGCCTAACCTATCCAAGTCACCTTGCAGCCTCCTAGCATCCTCCTCACAGCTAACACTGGCCCCCAGCTTTGTGTCATCCGCAAACTTGGAGATGTTGCATTCAATTCCCTCATCCAGATCATTAATATATATTGTAAATAGCTGGGGTCCCAGCACTGAGCCTTGCGGTAACCCACTAGTCACTGCCTGCCATTCTGAAAAGGACCCGTTTACTCCTACTCTTTGCTTCCTGTCTGCCAGCCAGTTCTCTATCCATATCAATACTGAACCCCCAATACCGTGTGCTTTAATATTGCATACTAATCTCTTATGTGGGACCTTGTCGAAAGCCTTCTGAAAGTCCAGATTTAACACAACCACTGGTTCTCCCTTATCCACTCTACTAGTTACATCCTCGAAAAATTCTATAAGGTTTGTCAGACATGATTTACCTTTCATAAATCCATGCTGACTTTGTCCAATGAATTCACCACTTTCCAAATGTGCTGCTATCCCATCTTTAATAACTGACTCTAGCATTTCCCCCACTACCGATGGTAGACTAACTGGTTTGTAATTCCCCGTTTTCTATCTCCCTCTGTTTTTAAAACGTGGGGTTACATTAGCTACCCTCCAATCCTCAGGAACTACTCCAGAATCTAAAGAGTTTTGAAAAATTATCGCTAATGCATCCACTATTTCTGGGGCTACTTCCTTAAGTACTCTGGGCAACTTACCTGGCCCTGGGGATTTAGCGGCCTTTAATCCATTCAAATCAGGTGAAACTTGGCAGAACTCTTGAATTACCTCGTACAGTGGGACAGGCCCTTTACTCAGCGGATCAGGCAACATCTCTGGAGATCCATGATTTCCGCATTCTTCTGAAGACCAGATCCCGGGCATTCAGGTCTGGCGATGCAGAGGTCGAAAAGGCCGAAAGGGACTTCTGCTCTAAGCTGGAGGTTGAGACGAATGTTCGGCAACTGTGGCAGGGCTTGAGTGCC
Organism: Amblyraja radiata; assembly: GCF_010909765.2. Taxonomy (NCBI): domain Eukaryota; kingdom Metazoa; phylum Chordata; class Chondrichthyes; order Rajiformes; family Rajidae; genus Amblyraja; species Amblyraja radiata. The sequence goes on from NC_045979.1 coordinate 13,875,758, forward strand.
ATCACCTTCTACAAGGCGAAATCAGGTGTTACAGTCACAGAGGCTGACGTCAGAAGATCCTTCAGGGAGGTGAACCCTCGGAAAGCGCCTGGACCTGATGATATACCCGGTTGAGTTCTCAAGACCTGTGCAGACCAACTGGTGGGAGTTTTTGCAGACATTTTCAACCTTTGACTTTTGAGGTCTGAGGTTCCCACCTGCTTTAAGAGGGCATCAATAATACCGGTGCCCAAGAAGAGTAATGTGACGTGCCTCAATGACTATCGACTAGTGGCACTAACGTCAGTGGTGATGAAGTGCTCTGAAAGGTTGGTTATGGTGCACATCAACTCCTACCTCGTCAAGAACCTCGACCAACTACAGTTCGCATTCTGCCACAACAGGCCAACGGAGGATGCAATTTCACTGGCTCTCCACTCCACACTGGACCACTTGGACAAGAAAAACACCTACGTCTGGCTGTTGTTTATAGACTACAACTCGGCATTTAATACCATCATCCCTTCCAAGCTGGTTACACGAGGAGGTGTGGTGATTAGGAGCTCCCGTCCAGACACAAGAACTAGTGCGTTTTACATCTTTATGGAATTCGGAGGAGATACAGCTGTACCATAAACATCTTTGTGTATCGCTGCAATGCTGCAGAGACTTGTTTTAAAGTTTTTCTGCTTGGTTTGGGACTGCGAGCAGTCTTATCAATTGACTGCGTAGCTCCCACTACGGTGGCTGGCAACCTGCCAGGAAACTGTTTGCGAACCAAAAAGGGGAGAAAAGTCTTTCTGGACTTGTACAACTGCGTCCAGAACACCCGCCTTACTGCCTCGTCAGGGCTGACTGGCCCAGTCTGGTTTTTGTGGGGAGTGGGAGGTTTTCTGCATCTCCACCATCTCGACCTTCTTTTGCGGCCTTGGAGCGTGGAGCTGACGACGAAGCCTCCTTTCTCTCGGCAAGACCGAGGGAGATAAGAGGCTTCCAACAACAAGACTGCAGGTAATGTCCCCTTTTGTTGCTGTAGGAGCGGTGAAGAACAGCTGGGATTACCTGCAAAGGTTAGCAGCTCGCCAGGGAACGCAGGAGAACCGAGATAATCCAGCGAAGAGGTGGTGACGCAGCAGTTTTTTGGGGGAGCCACCATTATCAGCATTTGAGGCGACAGCAATTTGCCTCCCTCTCTCGAACTTCTATTCGTTTTTTGTCTTTGGACTTGGCCTCGTGCCATTTGGACCGTCTGTGTCTCAGGCTTTTCTGTGATATGTTTTAAATTGTAGCATCTGCTACTATGCCGGGTCAGTGTTCTGGGTGAGCGGGGCCTTCCAGGAGCTATGCAAAGATGGCGGCTTCAGCTGCTTCGGCTGCTGCTCTGGGGGGCCCGGTTCCCCATGAAGAACCTGCCGTTTGAGCATGGGATAAGGTGCTACTTGCCCCCCCAGAACAACCTGGAGGACTGCTCGGCTGCCGTTGCGGTGGCGGCCAAGCCCGCAGGTGTCCTGTACGTGGGCAAAATGTTTGGGAAGGCCGTGCTCTTCTTTGAGTCTGTTGAAGGGATGAATGCGGCCGTGAGTAAAGGGGTCACTGGGGAGAATATTTTTGCAGGTCGAGCCCTTGGTGACTACTGCGCAGCGGGTGGTTCTGTCCAATGTCCCACCCTGCATCACAAACGAGGCCCTCCTTCCCCACGTTCGCACCCTGGGGAAGGTACACACGGACATCACCCCAATTTCCCAAGGGTTCCGCAGGACGGAGCTGCGGCACGTTCTTTCCCTCCAGCGCCAGCTGTCAATGATGCTGGACCAGGAGCAGGTAGTTGACGGGCGCTTCTGTATCCAGCAGGATGGGCGTGACTTTACCATCTTCTGGACATCGGAGCGCCCAAGGTGCCATGCCTGTAAGGAAGTGGGGCATATTCGGAAATCCCGGGCGGGGGCCTCTGCCTGCAGTGCCACTAATCCCCCTCTCCCCCCTGCTCCCACCCCCCATGTAGTTGAGGCAGCGAACCCTGGGGTTGCGAAGATCGTGGGTGGGGGTGGGGAGGTTCAAAAGATGGGGGGCAAGGTGGAAAAGAAGGTGAAGCACCTGGGGAACAAAACCCCCAAGGACAAGTGCGATCCACCCATCCCGTCACCTCCCATTAGGGTGTCCGCAAGTCCCATAATCCAACCGGGGCAGTGAGGATCGGGCGGGAGGAGGGGGAGCCGCAGAAAAAGGTTGCTAAGGCGACCCCAGAGTCTGTGAGCTCCTCCCCTGTGAAGAAAAGAAGGAGGAATCTCTTTAGGGAGGAGCGGAAGTGGGACGAACGGGAATCCTCCAGTGGGGAGGGGAGTACTCTGTTGGAGGAAGACTCCCGCCCTCTGGACTGTGGGTGGGGCAGAGGCAACCGCTGCACAGGGTGAGGCGGGTGTTTTGAGCACAGAAGGTGTGTCCGGGGTTGGGGATGGTGACTCCATCTGTAGTGAGCAGGTGGAAGGGGACTCCTTGGGCAATGAGTCAATGGATGTTCTCGCTCCCCCTGACGCCACTCCACTCATTCCAGTGGAGGAGATCCGCGAGTTCATCACGGCCACCGAAGGAGCCCAACATCGGCCCAGACTGGCCTCCCTTCGGTGGCCGAACTTAAAAGGGCTCACTACCTCGCTGAAACTCATCCTCAAAAAGAGGGAGAGGGGCAAGGGGGTGAAGGGGAACGACCGGCGTCAGCTCAGGTCCTTTTTGGACGAACTGGAAAAGGACGCCAAGGCCGAGAGCAGCGTCGTTCCTGCTGAGGGTAGACGGAGCAGTAGAGTGTCCCTTGTAGCAAAGATCCGGAAGGTAAGACCCACCGCCAATCCACCTGGGGTCCGTAGGGGGAGGAGCAGCTCTGCTGTCAGCGACCGGAGGACTGGTGAGGGGATCTAGTGTACTCCTGACATGGCGATCACCATAGCCAGTTATAACATAAATTACAGCAGAAGGCCTCTCCACAGGTTTAACCATCTCTCAACCCTGAGGGATGGGAAATATGCGGTGAGCTTCCTGCAGGAATCCCACACCACCCCAGGAGACAAGTCCACCTGGCTCCAGGAGTGGGGTGGCGAGGTCTTCATGAGCCACCTCAGCTCCATTTCCAGTGGGGTGGCCATTTTGTTGGCCCTGAATTTCTGGCCTGAGATCCTAAAGGTCCAGGAACTGGTGCCAGGCCGCTTGCATCACTTGGCCGTGCGGCTGGATGGCGTGCCGTTGCATTTTGTCAACGTTTACGCCCCCAAGCTCGTGTCTGCCCTGCTGAGCTCCATCAACCCTGGTGACTGCGTGATCCTCGGGGGTGATTTCAACTGTACCCTCGAGGAAGGAGACCGTTCCGGTCTCCAGCGCGGTCAGGAATCGGTGAAGAAGCTGAAGGAGCTCCTGGGCTCCTTTGACTTGGTAGACACCTGGAGGAACCTCCACCCCGACTCTCGGGCCTTCTCCAGGAGGTCAGAGGGGGGTGGGTCTTGCATTGACCGCCTGTACATTGCTCGGGCGTACGTCTCCCGCGTCTCGGCGGCCTCCATGCTGCCGGTGCCGTGCTCGGACCACCACCTGATGTGGGCGGAGTTTACCCCGCTGCGCACGAGGGGAGGGTCCGCGTACTGGCATTTTAGCATCCGGATGCTTGAGGATCGCCGCTTCCAGGACTCGTTTGAGAGGTTCTGGAATACCTGGAAGGGGAAGCGAGGAGGATTTCACTCCCTGCCGCTATGGTGAGCAAGGCCCACATCCGGAGTTTCTGTCAGGAGTACACTGGAGAGTCGACCAAAAGACGCGATTCCAAGATCAGACAGCTCGGGAGCGAGCTGTTCGATTTGGATTCGTATCTAAGTCAGACGGTCGGGGACACGATTCTCTGGAGGGAATACCAGGAGAAGAAGGACGTGCTGAAGGAGCTACAGTTAGAGCAATCTCGAGGCACGGTTCACCCTTCTACTACTCGTTGGAGAAGTGGCGGGGAGACCGTCAGCAGTTAGTGGAGCTGCTCGCTGATGATGACTCCTCCGTCACTGAACCAGAGGACATTAACACAGCAGTTCGTTCCTTTTATGGGACCTTGTTCTCACCAGATAGTTCTGGCGGGGACGAGTGCAGTGATCTGTGGGAAGGTCTAGCCACGGTCGACCCGGAGGATGCCGAGCGTCTGGATGCCCCCCTGACACTGGATGAACTGACCGCGGCCCTCCATCAGATCCGAAGGGGCAAATCCCCTCGCCTGGACGGACTGACAGCAGCGTTCCTCCGCACTTTCTGGGGGATCCTGGGGGAGGACTGAGGGAGAGCCTGGCGACCGGAGAGATGCCCCTGTTTTGGCGAAGGGCTGTCGTGGTCCTTCTGCCCAAGAAAGGCGATCTCCGCCGTCTAAAAAACTGGCGCCCAGTCTCCCTCCTCTTACCGACTACAAGGTCTTTGCCAAGGCAATGGCAAACCGCCTGGGCCCAGTGCTGGCCCAAGTGATCCACCCTGACCAGCCCTACACAGTCCCGGGTCGGTCCATCCAGGACAATAACCATCTGGTACGGGATCTGGTTTACATGGCTCAGAAGACCAGTGTACCAACTGCCTTTCTCTCCCTCGACCAGGAGAAGGCTTTCGACAGGGTGGATCACGAGTAACTGTTGAGGACTCTGCGGGCGTTTGGGTTCGGACCGCACTTTGTGTCCCGGATCCGGCTTTTATACGCCACCGCAGAGTGCCTCGTGAAAGTCAACGGATCCTTGACGGCCCCCATTCCCTTCCACAGAGGAGTACGTCAGGGATGCCCCATGTCAGGCCAACTGTACGCCATCTGCATGGAGCCATTCCTTAGTCTGCTTCGGAGGAAGTTGACGGGCATGGTTCTACCCGAGCCAGACATGGAGGTGGTCCTCTCTGTCTACACCGATGACGTGCTCCTCATGGTCACTGACCCCGTCGACCTGCAGAGGATGCAGGAGTGCCAACGAGTCTTCTCGGCCGCCTCCTCTGCCAGGATCAACTGGGGGAAATGTTCTGGACTCTTGGTGGGTCCCTGGCAGGTGGACTCCTTCCCGGAGGAGATGATGTCTTTCACATGGAGTACCACGCACCTCCTCTACCTGGGAGTATACCAGAGTCCCGGTGCGGAGACCTGGCTGGCGAACTGGTAGGAGCTGGAGGTGAAAGTCGTCACCCGGCTGGGGCGCTGGGCGGGTCTCCTCAGAGTGCTTTCATAGTGCAAGGTGTTGGTCATTAACCAACTCGTGGCCTCCATGCTCTGGTACAGGTTGACCACATTGGTCCCATCAGCCACCTTTGCTGGAATCATCCAGAAGAAGTTGGTGGACTTCTTCTGGGGCAACGGAAAGCACTGGGTCTCTACAGCGGTCCTGAGTCTCCCGATCGAGAAGGGCAGTCAGTCGCTGGTGTGCATTCGCACCAAGTTGGTGGCTCTCCGCCTCAGGACCTTGCAGAGATACCTGTACTCAGGGCATCCTCCCAGGTGGCACGTGCTGGCGAAGCACTTTTTCCAATTGAGCCGCTGCCTTCAAGGAGGTACGCAGTTCCCGATGGTGGGCGTCAGCCGAGCGGTCCTGATGGGTATGCCCGGCTTCTACAGAGACTTGTTGACAGTCTGGAACCTGGTTGCTATCGACCGGGCCCCCCTTCCGCCGGCGGAGGGTGACGGCCCAGCCATGAGAGCAGCCGGTCCTTGTCAAGGGGGGCTCAAACGTGTGGAGTACTTGTGGTTGAGCTCAGCCGGAAGTATTCATCGGACCCAGGCGCCGTAATCCATCCCGGGAGCCTGTCCCACACAATTTGAGCCGCCTTTCCTCGACACCCTTCATCTCCCTCCGTGACGCAGGGAGGCGTGTCCTGTATGAGGCTCCTCCTCCAAACCCTGCACTTCCTCGCCCTGGTCCACCGTCCAGACACCAAGTGGCGGTCGGTGTTGCCTTCCGGTCACGAGGGGGCCCCTCGGTGGGGGTCCCTCTACGCAGGGATTCTGCCCCTCTACATTGGGGACCTAGGGTGGAAGGTATTACACCGAGGTGTTCCCTGCAACTTGTTTCTCTCACGGTTCAGATTCGCCAGCCGCCTGCCACTATTGCGGGCTGGAAGAGTCTGTGTACCACGTGTACATGGAGTGCGTGAGGCTGCAGCCACTATTTGAATACCTAAAGGGGCTGCTCCTTGCCTTCCGGCTGCATTTTTCACCCACCATCCTCATCTTTGGACACCTGTGCGTAGGGGAGAGGGTAGGGCTGAAGATGTCCTGGTTGGGTTGCTCCTGGGCTTGGCCAAGCTGGCCAACCGTGACTCAAGGCGCCAGGCGGTGGAGGGCCCTACCCGAGCCGGCTGCCTGCCCCTTTTCCGGGGATACGTCTGTGCCCGGGTGCAGTTAGAAAGGGAATACGCCCTGTCTACGGGCAACCTGAGGGAGTTCCAGGACCGCTGGGCTCCGCAGGGTGTAGAATGTATTCTAAATAAGGATTGTATCATAGTTGTATAGTAGGTTATTATGGATATATGTTTGTATTCTAGTATGGCGGTGTGTTCTGCTTGTTTTATTGTTGTGTAATTATTATTTTCTAATAATTGAATACCTTTTTGATTTAAACAAAAAGCTGGCTACCAAGCTCACGGAACTGGGCCCCTGCGCATCCCTCTGCACTTGGATCCCCGACTTCCTCATCCACAGACCAGTCTCATCCTTCTAAACTGCAGAGTGTACAAGCCCAGCTGCTCCATTCTCTCAGCATATGACAGTCCCACCATCCCGGGAATTAACCTTGTAAACCTACGCTGCACTCCCTCAATAGCAAGAATGTCCTTCCTCAAATTAGGAGACCAAAACTGCACACAATACTCCAGGTGTGGTCTCACTAGGGCTCTGTACAACTGCAGAAGGACCTCTTTGCTCCTATATTCAATTCCTCTTATAAAGGCCAACATGCCATTCGCTTTCTTCACTGCCTGCTGTACCTGCATGCTTACTTTCATAGACTGATGTACAAGGACCCCCAGATCCCGTGATACTTCCCCTTTTCCCCTTCCCCTTGTCATTTAGATAGTATCTGCCTTCCTGTTTTTGCAACCAAAGTGGATAACCTCACATTTATCCACATTAAACTTCATCTGCCATGCATCTGCCCACTCCCCCAACCTGTCCAAGTCACCCTGCATTCTCATAGCATCTTCCTCACAGTTCACACTGCCACCCAGCTTTGTATCATCTGCAAATTTGCTAATGTTACTTTGAATCCCTTCATCCAATTCATTGATGTATATTGTAAATAGCTGCGGTCCCAGCACCGAGCCTTGCGGTATCCCACAAGTCACTGCCTGCCATTCTGAAAGGGACCCCTTAATCCCTACTCTTTGTTTCCTGTCTGCCAACCACTTCTCTATCCATGTCAGCACTCTACCCCCAATACCATGTGCCCTAATTTTGTCCACTAATCTCCTATGTGGGACCTTATCAAATGCTTTCTGAAAGTCCAGGTACACTACATCCACTGGCTCTCCCTTGTCCATTTTCCTCGTTACATCTTCAAAACATTCCAGAAGATTAGTCAAGCATGTTTTCCCCTTCGTAAATCCATGCTGACTCTGAGCGATCCTGTTACTGCAATCCAAATGTGCGGCTATCTCATCTTTTATAATTGACTTCAGCATCTTCCCCACCACCGATGTCAGGCTAACTGGTCTATAATTCCCTGTTTTCTCTCTCCCGCCTTTCTGAAAAAGTGGGATAACATTAGCTACCCTCCAATCCACAGGGACTGATCCTGAGTCTATTGAACATTGGAAAATTATCACCAATGCATCCACGATTTCTAGCGCCACTTCCTTAAGTACCCTGGGATGCAGACCATCAGACCCTGGGGATTTATCAGCCTTCAGTCCCATCAGTCTATCCAACACCATTTCCTGCCTAATGTGGATTTCCTTCAGTTCCTCTGTCACCCCAGATCCTCTGGCCACTACTATATCAGGAAGATTGTTTGTGTCCTCCTTAGTAAAGACAGATCCAAAGTACCTGTTCAACTCATCTGTCATTTCCTTGTTCCCCATAATAAATTCACCTTTTTCGGTCCATTGATGAGGTGACGGGGAGTCACAAGGGGCCCATTGATGAGGTCAGGGGAGGCATCGATGTGGTGACATTTACGTCCCTGCTCCAGCCCACAGTCAACTGGACGACCGATCAGTGAAGCTCGATGTGCAGACACATGATACTGCTTTTGACTCTGGGCACGCTGGCTCTAATGGGCGGCTTGCCCAAATTCATGAAACAGGAGGACGACTTGGCTTACTGCTCGGGCACAGCCCCCTGCTCCTTGGCCTTCCTGTCAAACAACCCACTCAGCCTGCGTTGCCCAGCTGCCACTGAAGCACCTGAAGACTCCGTCTACTGGCAGTACCAGGACCTCAGCCAGCCTGAAACCAAACCCTGCACCTTCATCGGACCCGGGCACTTGAGGGTGTACCGTGGGCCAATGGGCAAACTGGGAAGCCGAGCCAATCTACAGATAGGCTCCTTGATCATGAACAAGGCGAAGACCTCAGACACGGGCCTGTACCTGTGCAAGTCGGCTGATTCCACCCTAGCCGCCTACCAGGTGGATGTGCAGGACTCGTCTCTGCTTTACGTGTCCCACCAAGGGCTGAGGGAGAACATTTTGTCAAACCAGAGCCTGAGGGTGAACCTGGGCTCTTCCCAGCACATGGTCCAGCTCTACACCCGCTGGGGACCATGGCAAGACTGTGACCGATGCAAGGTGATGGGGGAGCAGAAGATGATGGGCTTCTGCTACGCCAAGCTTAGTGAGATCGACAAGGACGAGGAAGAGGACAAGGAACTGGAGGTAAATGGCGCCACCTTGCCCTGTGGCCTAATGGAGCTGCACATTGGGCAGTCCTTGCCCCGGCGCGGCGCCGAGCTCCACTACCAGATGTGCCGCAAGTCGTGCAAGAAGGAGGAAATACCAGTGGGGTTGTTGGATATTGGCGATTGGTGGTGGTGGGGTCGGGAGCCTGCGCTCGACTGGATGGAGTCTCGCATAATGCTACTGCAGACGGTGTACCTCAACATCCACGACAACGCCTGGATGACATGCCCGGGGGCATCGGTGTACACGCCCGTTCTATGGCAGCGCGACTCCACATTCATCACCCGAGGTGGCAACTGTAACGGGTCCCACCAGCTGGACGACGCCACGGGCGGCGGCATCTACCATATCAAAAGCGTGATGCCCTCCGACCACGGCATCTACCGCTGCTGGGTGCATGGGCGTAGGGTCGCCTCCTTCCACCTCGAGACGCCCGAGCTGTCAGTGGTACACCGCCACGTCACCCGGCAACTGCTCAACGGCATGAGAATCATGGTCGGCACGATCGCCATGGTCTTCGTGATCAGCGCCGTGGCTGAGACATTGTACGCCTGCTTGTTTGAGAACTTCTAGATCAACTGCCTCCTCCAGAAAATAATGACCACAAGACATAGAGGCAGAATTAGGCCCATATCCGCCATTTTATCATGGCTGATTCATTTTTCCCTCTCAACCAAATTCTTCTGCCCTCTCCCCGTAATCTTTTTAAAATGTATTTATTTTTTTATTTGTATTTTTATTAGAAGCCATGTACAGTAGTATAAACCGCGGCATATGACAAAATACATTTAATGTACATCTTCTATTTTTAATTTAACAAGAGAAAAATAGAACGAGAGAGAAAGAACGAAAGAGAGAGAGTGAAAGAAATAGTGATGTGTAAACACCTAGACTAGCATAGTGCAGTCCAGGAGTGAACGAGTAAAAGCCTATACAAGAATAAAGTGAAAAAAAAAAAAGAGACCCTTATGTGTTGATATACCTGCTTCATTTCTCACCACACCCATCACCCTGTTCGTGAATCGGTTTAATTCCAGAGTTGTGTTGCACCATACTATACTTGTAATTAATCAATAAAAGGAGACCATATCTTTAAAAATTGCTCTGATTTTCCTGCTAAGACGAGTCTCATATCTTCAAGATGTAGCGTCTCAGACATGCTTGTGATCCACATTTTGAGCGTTGGGGTAGATGCATTTTTCCAAAATTTAAGTATACGTTTTTTTTGCCATTATCAAGCCGTTGTTAAGGAAACGTCATTGAAATATTGATAGCTCTGAGCAGGCTCCTGTTGTTCCAAAAATAATCAATTCTGTATTGGGGTCCAGTTTTGTTTTTAATAATTTTGAGAAGATTTCAAAGATTTCTTTTGAAAATATAGAGTTTTATGCAAGAGGCGAAGGAGTGTGTTATAGTTGCTTCTTGGGATAAACATTTGTCACAGATGGGAGATACATTTGGGAAAATTTTGTTCAGTTTAGTTTTTGAGTAATATAGTCTATCGTATTTTAAATTGGATTAGAATATGCCTTACATTAATCGAACAGTTATGTACATATAGAAAATATTTATCCCATCTGTCTTTGAGAATTTTTTTACTTAATTCCTGTCCCCACTCTCTTCTAATTACATCTGACGATGGAATTTCTATATTTAGAATGATATTGTACAAGTATGAAATTAAATTATTTGATTCTGCATTTCTATTCATACCTTCATCTAATATATCTGGCAGCAGAATTTGATATTCGTGGGTATATTTTTTCAAGTAATCTCGAATTTGAAGATATCTAAAATATTGATTCCTTTTAGATTGTATTTGGATTGTAATTTCCGAAATAATAAGAGGTTTCCCATTTCGTACAAATCTCCAACCTTTTTAATTCCTAGTCTTTCCCAGTGGATAAACGTTTTATCTATAATAGATGGTTTAAACGACGGATTATTAGCTATTGGAGAAAAAAGAGATAAATTTCTTAATTTAAGAGTAAGTTTTACTTGTCTCCAAATTCGTAAGGTGCTGAGAATAATCAGGTTTTTCTTGTGTATTGTATTCTTCAAATTTATTGGGGACAGAAGGATCGCGCCTATGATAAAAGGCGAACAATCCTCTCTCTCCATTACTATCCAGTCTACCTGTTGACCTGAATTGTTCAACCAGTGAATTACATTTTTAATATTCACTGCCCAGTAATAGTATAAGAAATTGGGGAGCGCCAGTCCACCGAATTCTTTGGGTTTACATAAATGTCGTCTATGAATTCTATGTGATTTGTAGCCCCAAATAAAATTTGTAATGTGGGAATCAAGTTTTTTTTTTTTAATTTTTAGGTAGATATATTGATTGAAATAGGTAAAGAATTTGTGGAAGAAAAATCATTTTTATGGCATTTATTCTGCCTATTAGAGACATCGGAAGTGTTTTCCAGAATTTAATCAAAGTAATTTAGTAACTAAAGGCAGGAAGTTTGCGTTAAATAAGGAATTATATTTTCTGGTTACTTGGATACCCAAGTATTTAAATTTTTCTGTCTCTTGTGGTTTTATCGCCATGTCAAAGTCAAAGTCAAAGTCAAAAACTTTATTTACCATTTGTGCTTACACACATAGGAACTCTTGTGCGGCTATTCAGAGAGTCAAGTTACGTTAAAAAATTTAAATTAAAAATTTTTAAATTTTAAAAAAATTTAAAAAGACACACAGAAGACACATAGAGCATTGTAGCTTGCACAAACACTATATCAGGACATCAGTTCATTTTGTTGTGTTTTGGCCAAGAGTCTCACTGTTGCAGGAAAGAAGCTCTTAAAAAAGCGTGTTCTTTTTGTGGCGATACTGTCCGCTCGTCTGTGCCTGAGGTTGTATGTGCAGTTTTTGTGTTTGAGCAGGGAGTGAGCTGGATGTAGTGTGTCTCTAATGATTCTCCCTGCTCTTTTTTGACAGCGCTGTGTGTAGATTGTGTCCATGGAGGGGAGTTCAGTTCTGATGATCCTCTCAGCAGTCTTTATGACTCTTTGCAGAGCCTTCCTCTCTATCTGTGTGGTGTTTCCATACCACACCGTGATGCCTGTGGTGAGGATGCTCTCTACCAGTCCTTTGTAGACCTGTGTGAGAGGGCGACAGTGCAGACCAGCTTTTCTGAGCAGCCTGATGAAGTACAGTCTCTGCTGGGCTTTTTTCACTGTGGCTGCAGTGTTCAAAGTCCAGTTCAGATCTGATGTTATTTGTAGTCCCAGGTATCTGTAACTGTCAGCCCTCTCCACCACAGTCCCCTTGATGATGAGGGGCTGCAGGGGGGGTGGATTTTTTCTGCAGTCCATTATTATTTCTTTTGTCTTGTCTGTGTTGAGGCTTAGGTCGTTCACCTCACCATAGGCAAGAATGTCGTTCACCAGACTCCTGTAGCCCGACTCGTCCCCCCCCTTGATGAGGCCCAGGATGGTGGTATCATCCGCATACTTAATAATGATGGTGTTTTCCTGGGTGGAGACACAGTCGTGTGTGTACAGGGTGAAAAGTTTGGGACTGAGACAGCAGCCTTGTGGTGATCCTGTGCTGACGGTGAGCTCTGCAGACACCCTCCTTCCCATCCTCACCACCTGTGGTCTTTCAGTCAGGAAATCTAAGATCCAGTTGCAGGTGGGAGTCGGGACGCCGAGGTCTGTCAGCTTCTCAGTCAGCCTGCCCGGGCGAATGGTGTTAAAGGCCGAGCTGTAATCCAGGAACAGCGTTCTGACGTATGTTCCTCTGCTGTCCAGGTGTTGCAGGATGTGGTGTAGAGCAATGGCCACTGCGTCGTCCACTGAGCGGTTGGGGCGGTAGGCGAACTGGAGGGGGTCGATCGTGCCCGGGACCATGTGATTGATGTGTGTGAGAACCAGTTTCTCTAGACACTTCATGGCAACTGGCGTGAGTGCCACTGGCCTGAAGTCATTCAGGGTGGATGGGTTTGTTTTTTTTGGAACTGGTACAATGGTGGAATATTTAAAAATACGGGGGACCACTGCTTGGTTTAAAGACAGATTGAAGATGTCTACATACACTCCCGTGAGTTGTTCTGCACAGGCCTTCAGAACTTTAGGAGGGACGCCATCTGGTCCCACAGCTTTGTGGGGGTTCACCTGCCTCAGAGCTTTCAGGACCTGTATGGGTGTCACCTGAAAGACAGTGTCCGTGGGGTTGCATGGGGCTTTTGAGGGGGTGTCTGTGTTCAGTCTGTCAAACCTGGTGTAGAAGGTATTAAGGCTGTCTGGGAGGGTGACATCCTGGGGGTCTGTGGTTGGTACTGTTTTCTTGTAGTTTGTGACTGCTTGGATTCCCTGCCACATACTGCGTGTGTTGTTACTTAGGTAAAAGCTTTCAAGTTTTTGGGAATAAGCCCTCTTTGCAGCTCTGATGGACTTCTGTAGCTCGTACCGGGCTTTCTTGTACTCCCTTTGATCTCCTGACTTAAAAGCTTCCTGCCTTTTCCTGATCTTCTGTTTTATGTTTCCATTGAACCAAGGTTTCTGGTTTGGAAACACACGCACAGTTCTGGGAGGGGCACATATAGATGTGCACCAGCTGATGTAGTCACTCACAGCCTCTGTGTATTCATGAATGTCATCTGTGGCCACCTTAAAGATGTTCCAGTCTGTAGCCTCTAAACATCCCTGCAGGCTAGCCTGTGCACTGTCCGTCCAGGTGTTAACAGTTCTGACTGTGACTGGCTGTGCCTTAAGCCTCTTGGTGTAGGTGGGCTTGAGCCGAATTGCCAGGTGGTCAGACTTGCCGAAGTGGGGTATTGGTTCAGCTGTAAAAGCATTTTTGATATTACTGTAGCAGTGGTCCAGTGTCTTATTTCCTCTAGTTGGGAAAGTCACAAACTGATACAGTTTTGGTATGTTTTTCTTGAGGTTGCAATGATTAAAGTCTCCCAGAATAATAAAAGCAGCATCAGGATATTTGTTTTCATGCTCATTGATCATGTCGTGTAGCTCCCTGAGTGCAGCCTCTTCTTTGGCAGAAGGGGGAATATACACGACACTCACAATAATACATTGCAGTTCTCTGGGTAAATAAAACGGCCGTAGCTTCACAGTTAGATACTCCACATTCTCAGAGCAAGATTTAGAAATAAGCTTGCAGTCGGTACACCAGGTTTGTTTGACGAGGACAGCCGTTCCTCCGCCGCGGGTCTTGCCGCTGTCCGCTGCGCTCCGGTCCTCCCTGAAGGCCGTGTAGCCGTCTGGTGTTATCGCCTCGTCGGGTGTCCCTTCCCCCAGCCATGTTTCACAGAAGCACAGCATGGAGCAGTCCTGTAAGTACCTCTGCGTGGAGATCCGAGCATGGAGCTCATCCATCTTATTTACCATTGACTGGACGTTAGCAAACAGTATAACCGGGAGGGCTAACCTTCCACTGCTAACCAAGCGCCGGAGTCGTCGTTCGGTCCCTCCCCGTCTGCCGCGTCTCCGCCTGGGCCTGTCGTTGTCCGGGTGTCGGCTTAGCGACGAGTCGCCGTAGCGTATTAGCTCAGGGTAGGGGTTAGACGTGCTCGGGTCTAAATGTCCGAAAGGACTGCACTCTCAGCCGTAGTAGGGTCGCCCGGTCATAGACGCCGTTTGCTGACCATGCTGTTACCGTAGTATGGCACAAAATTACAAGAAACAAACAAAAAAACAGGTTGACTCTGAGAGCTCCGCGACGTCGCCCTCTCAGGAGCGCCATCGCCATTATCGCCATGATTTCACTTTTATTCCAGTTTATTCTATATCCTGAGAAAGAACCGAATTCCTGTATTGGATTTAATATATTTGGTATACTAACTTGAGATTTTGTAATGTATAATAATACGTCATCTGCAGATAATGATGTTTTATTATTGGAATATTTAGTATTATAACCGTAAATATTCGGATGCATTCTTCTACTTTCCGCTAAGGGCTCTATCGCAAGAGCAAATAGCAGGGGTGATAATGCACAACCCTGTCTATTGCCCCTGGATAAGTGAAATTTCGGAGAAAGTATGTGGTTGGTCAATATTCTAGCAGCGACCTGTCATATAGTAATTTTATCCATGAAATAAAGTTCTCTCCCATCTGAAATTTTTGCAGTACCAAATACAGTCGGACCTAATAAAGCATTTATTTCTTCCAAACACAGTTGGACTTAATAAAGCATTGCAGTTTCAAGCACAGGCAGGGCAGCAGGCCAAACAACTCATGGCATTGTCATTAAGGGCTAACAAATCATTTATTTCAAACACATGGCAGACTCACAGTTCAGTTGATTCACAGCTTAGAATGAGAGTTGTGGCCTCCCTTGCAATCTTGCAGAGTGACTGAGTCATGTCTAGGCATCCTTTAGTCCTGCCCCCCCCCCCCCTCAGAAGGGGCGTTACCTTCATCACTGTGATTGACAGGTGAGAGGATCTCAAGGTTTTTTAAACACTCATAGCCTTTTTTTTCCGATGGGAAAAATCCTCGGGCCTGCTCAGCGGGGGAGGATGTGAGTAAGATAGGCAAAGATCATAGCGATATATGGTTGCATTTTTTCTAAAATCAATATACAGCACAGACAGGAAGTGGTCAAGTTGAGACTTTTCATTATATAGATGATGTGAACTGTTAAATAAAAATGATAAATAACAAATGTAGAGCTAGGATTAGGGTCAGTCAGTCGGTCGGTCAATCAGTCGGTCATTCGGATATTCGGTCGGTCAGTCAGTCGGTCGGTCGGTCATTCAGTCGGTTGGTCAGTCAGTCAGTCGGTCGGTCAGTCGGATCAGGTTGCCGGTGGATGCTGAGTGTGGTCGGTTGGGCTGTCGGTAGGCCAGTGTTGCAGCAAGTGAGCGGGCGGACTGATGGAGCCGGAACTATGTGGGTGCAAAAGGTGGCCCGGGCGGCGTGCAGGGCCGTGCTGCTCCCCACAATCATCACCACGATGATCAAGAAGGGCATGCTGGCCGAGGTGGACGCGCTGCAGGGCCACACGTACGGAGCACACTGGAAGGGGGGCAGGTTAAGGTTAGGGTTGGGAATTTTCCTGTCAGTGGAAGATGCCTTAGCCTTCCCTCAGCCTGTCACTGCCCCAGTCCCACTATGACCGTGACCCCCTCTCTGCACACTGGCAGTCAGTGTGGTTCAGTAAACGGGGGAACCTACAGGAACTGCCCTCAACCCTTAATTAGGCTGGTTCAGGAGCCGGACCTCTGCGGCAGTCTTATTCAAAATACACACACAATTATATTCATTATTTTATTTTTATATATTATAATTATACATTATACATACATATATATATATGTGTGTGTGTGTATGTGTATATATATATATATATACTGTATATATATATATATATATATACAGTATAATAATATATGGTTTAAATAGACTGCAGCACGGAATTAGGCTCCCTATGGTGTAATATGGGTATTGGACACTAGATGGCACTTACTTTTTTTATCTCATTTTCTAATTAGTTTAATTAGTTAATGTGCAACTTTTAGCACTGACGAGTTATGACTTTCTTCTCAATTATATTTTATCTAAATCTGTGCAAAATTTAATGTATTTCTGAGACATGGGTCACGAAAGTTAAATTCTAGACACATTTTCGATGCTCGGCCCACCGCATCTATATGCTGTATGCGACGGCTGATGGGGTGGAAGGTGAGTACAAGGGGGACTCGGGACGTTACGAGAGGGGGGAGGGGGAACCACCTCCAAAGCGATCCCACTACTGGCCATATCTTCCCATCTCCACCCCTTTCTGCTTTCCACAGAGACCATTTCCTCTATAATTCCCTGCTTAACACGTCCTTTCCCACCCAAACCACCCTCTCCCCAGGCACTTTCCCCTGCAATCACAGGAGATGAAACACCTGTCCCTTTACATTCCCCCCTCAAATCCATTCAAGGGCCCAAACAGTCTTTCCAGGTGAGGCAGACGTTCACTTGCACCTCCTCCAACCTCATCACTGCATCCGCTGTTCCAGGTGCCAACTTCTCTACATTGGCGCTACCTAACGTAGGCTCAGTGATCATTCGCTGAGCACCTCCGCTCAGTCAGTCTTAGCCAACCTGATCTCCAGGTGACCCAGCACCAACTTCCAACCCCCCCTCCCACCCCCATTCCGAATCTGACATTTCTGTCCTGGGCCTCCTCCATTGCCAGAGTGAGGCCCAGTGCAAATTGGAGGATCAGCATCTCATATTTCGCTTGGGTAGTTTACACCCCAGCGGTATGAACATTGACTTCTATAATATCTGGTAGCACTTGCTCTCTCGTTTCATTTCCCCCCTTCCCAGTTCTCTCACTGGTCCCACTATATTCTTTCTTTGTCCTCCCCCCTCCCCTGACATCAGTCTAAAGAAGGATATCGACCTGAAACATCACCAATTCCTTCTCTCCATAGATGCTGCCTCACCCGCTGAATTTCTCTAGCATTTTGTGTCTACTGGCCGCTCCTATTTCTCCCCTCCTGCCTGCCTCCATTAACATTCCTTCCTCTGGCTTCACAATTTGCAACTCTTTAATCTTCTTCAGTCTCACACCAGCGTTTAGCAGCTAACATTTTTCTTAAATAAACCAAAACTCGTTCCTTGCGTTTCTTCGGATCCAAATGATTGCTAAATCCCCCTGTCAGTAATCTCACTATTTAAAGTGACTTTGATGTGAACGGAAGAATAGAATCTGTGGGTTGCTAAGCAACAGAAGGCATGACCAAAGATACTAGAGGAGCAAGATAAACCACTCGACGAAAAAGCTGTAGTACGGTCATGGGCTCATGGGTAATTTGTGGCGCGCCATTTTGGGAATCATATATATTAGGCTTTTTTTTTAATGGGCTTCAGTCATGGCGCCCACATCTACACGCGTAGCGAGCCGTTCTGCTATAGTGCTCGAATCGCCAATGTAAGCGATTCAAGCACTTTATAGCAGTGTTTCTTCAGATTCCCCACTAAAGACGAAAGGTAAGAAAAAAATTATAACTTTCTGTCTTGAGGCCGATCTCTTCCTTTAGCTCAGATCGCGGAGCCGGGGGTCACCAGAAGAATTGCTCTGATCTCTGGCCCCGCGGACTATAACACTCTGAAGCCGCGGTGTGTGGAGCTTCTAGTCGCAGGGGCAGCGTGCACTTTCCCTCGCGGAGTCTGGGATTCCTCGCCGGAGAAAAGCTCCGATCGCCGGCCCACGGCCTATAACATCATGAAGCCCTGGTCTCTGGTAGGAGGCAGCCGTTTCAGGACCTCCAAGCAGCGGAGATCCCGAATCGGCTTGTGTTTAAGCAGGTTTGAAATAGTGTTAAAAAAACAGGAAAAAAATGATGTTAAATATGCACAATGTACACGATCAGTGGTATTTAAAATACATGATAAATAGAGTTATAGGGAACAATGACATGCCACGAGGAGCACACATTAAAGCCTTAATTTCCTTCCCAATGTATGATGAATGTAACATATATAATTCTATTCTTATGATCCTGACAATGTATTATATTATATAAGACATTTTTTGGTACATCAAGTTATTAGAAAGTCTTCTTTTATAGATATAGACTTAGCACAATAATAAAGGTAGACAAAAATGCTACAGCTCCATAAGAATTTCTCCAGCATTTTTGTCTACCTTCGATTTTCCAGCATCTGCAGTTCCTTCTTAAACAATAATAAGGGTATCAATTTTTACACTGCTGTACATTTTTGGTTTTGTTCTTGTCGTAAGGCAGGCATGGTATTGTAAGCTCTTCTACATTTAAGTTAAATCAAGTCAAGTCAAGTCAAGAGAGTTTATTGTCATATGTCCCAGATAGGACAATGAAATTCTTGCTTTGCTTCAGCACAACAGAACATAGTAGGCATGAATACCCTTTATTCAGTAGGAATACATTGACCTACTAGAGGAAAAATGCATCTTCAATATACATGTCTCTCCCCACCCCTGAAAACAATTGCATTTAAGTGACATATCATCCATTCTGCAGTTATGTAGTTAGATTTGTTCTTATAAGTTAATTCTATATGGTATTTTACTGTAATTTCAGATGTTGACAGTGGGTCCAGAATACTCGTTGATAAGATCTCCTACAGCGAACTACGGAGTACTTGTCAAAGAACTGCCGTCTTTGTTCTGAACTCTCGGTATATCTCACACATAAAACAATAAATTATGTAAATCTTACCATAAATGACAGAAATAAAAAGTGTTATCCTTGTTTATGAATTTTGTTGTAGAATTATTTAAAATTGAGTGGATTGATGCAATATACTGCTAACCCACAAATGTTTAGGTATGAGATATTCATATTTAAAAACTCACTCAGAGCTCGGGTGGCTGCGAGCGGCTGCCGGGCCCGGACAGCGGAACCGCAGCTAGACCCGGGGCTCGCAGGTGACCTGGGAACTGAAGCTGGTCCTGGAGGGTCCTGGCTCCTATGCAAAAAATGCTGCGGACCCCTGGACTAAACCAAACCCTTGATCCTGTCCCGCCATCCTTTTTTCAAAATTTTGCAACTCAAATGGTGGTGTGTCTTCATTGCCGGGAAATAAGATAACTAATTTCCCTCAAATATATGTTAAATTAAAAACTAAACTATGGTAGCAATGCACAGTTTTCATGTATAATGCTCGCACTTCTGCATTAATGTAGGTATGTATACACTATATTTCTTTACACTAATATAGAATGAAAAAATATCTTGGCATGTGTTCATTTATATTTTATTCACAATATTAGGATTTCAGAGAGGTTGAATGAAAGAAAAAAAAGTTCAACATAATTAGGAGATCACAAGAAAGAAACTAGAGAAACATACATATGTGTGTGTTATATATTTATATAATAATAATAATAATAATGGATGGGATTTATATAGCGCCTTTCTAATACTCAAGGCGCTTTACATCGCATTATTAATTCACTCCTCAGTCACACTCGGTGGTGGTAAGCTACTTCTGTAGCCACAGCTGCCCTGGGGCAGACTGACGGAAGCGTGGCTGCCATTCTGCGCCTACGGCCCCTCCGACCACCACCAATCACTCACACACAGGCAAAGGTGGGTGAAGTGTCTTGCCCAAGGACACAACGACAGTATGCACTCCAAGCGGGATTCGAACCGGCCACCTTCCGGTCGCCAGCCGAACACATAGCCCATTGTGCCATCTGTCGTCCCGTATATATACATATATATCACACATATATACGCATCATATATACACATCATATAATGAATATATGTGTTTATATATATAAGAAACTAGAGAATTATGCATGTGTGTTATATAATTATATACATCAATATCACATTTATATACCTGTGTATCATATATATATATATGTGTTTATAAAATATAAATATAGGCAAATATATTGGCTTATGGCTTATGTTCCTTATATCTTATAGCAAAATATAAAGGCAAATATAATTGTCTTTATGGCTTATGTACATCATGAGAATGGCTCATGTACATCATGAGTTGCTTTAAATCAGTTGCTTCTGATCTTTGAGGAACTTTGAAATATATTATCTCTATCTTGCCACTCACACACAGAAACACACACATACCGTTCCCCCACAACACTGATTAAACAAAAGATCATAGAATTCATATGGTCCAGAGACCTTTCATTGAGCATTGTTGCTCATTTTATACGCAGTTTCCCTTTTTAAATTTTTTTTTTAAAAGGAGCACCGTCTTTATTATAAACAATGATAATAATAGTCTAACAATGAAGGCTAAGAGAACAAGATAAACTACAAAATCCAATGGACTGACGTGGATTAAACTGCGAGAGGCAGAACGGAGATCGGGGTCTTATTCCTAAAATGGTGAAAGTGACGTTCCATTGCGTTCTGATCCGTACTACACGTCAGCTAAGAATATTAATGATCTGGATGAGGGAATTGAAGGCAATATCTCCAAGTTTGCGGATGACACTAAGCTGGGGGGCAGTGTTAGCTGTGAGGAGGATGCTAGGAGACTGCAAGGTGACTTGGATAGGCTGGGTGAGTGGGCAAATGTTTGGCAGATGCAGTATAATGTGGATAAATGTGAGGTTATCCATTTTGGTGGCAAAAACAGGAAAGCAGACTATTATCTAAATCGTGGCCGACTAGGAAAAGGGGAGATGCAGCGAGACCTGGGTGTCATGGTACACCAGTCATTGAAAGTAGGCATGCAGGTGCAGCAGGCAGTGAAGAAAGCGAATGGTATGTTAGCTTTCATAGCAAAAGGTTTTGAGTATAGGAGCAGGGAGGTTCTACTGCAGTTGTACAGGGTCTTGGTGAGACCACACCTGGAGTATTGCGTACAGTTTTGGTCTCCAAATCTGAGGAAGGACATTATTGCCATAGAGGGAGTGCAGAGAAGGTTCACCAGACTGATTCCTGGGATGTCAGGACTGTCTTATGAAGAAAGACTGGATAGACTTGGTTTATACTCTCTAGAATTTAGGAGTTTGAGAGGGGATCTTATAGAAACTTATAAAATTCTTAAGGGGTTGGACAGGCTACGGAAGATTGCTCCCGATGTTGGGGAAGTCCAGGACAAGGGGTCACAGCTTAAGGATAAGGGGGAAATCCTTTAAAACCGAGATGAGAAGAACTTTTTTCACACACAGAGTGGTGAATCTCTGGAACTCTCTGCCACAGAGGGTAGTCGAGGCCAGTTCATTAGCTATATTTAAGAGGGAGTTAGATGTGGCCCTTGTGGCTAAGGGGATCAGAGGGTATGGAGAGAAGGCAGGTACGGGATACTGAGTTGGATGATCAGCCATGATCATATTGAATGGCGGTGCAGGCTCGAAGGGCCGAATGGCCTACTCCTGCACCTAATTTCTATGTTTCTATGTTTCTATGTTTCAATCCATTGGATTTCGCAGGAGTGGTCTATCTTGCTCCTCTATAGTCTTTGGGCATGACCGATTGAAAATTGCTGCAAATCTGGATGTTGTAGCGGCACCTGCTGGCGCACGCAGGTATCGAACCCGGCGGTCGGAAACAGCGGTCACGTGACTCGGGAGGGGCTGCTGTTTTTCGCGCGGCAGTTGAGTGCTGACCACCATTGTGGTCAGACGTGTTGTAAGAACCTGTGAGCTAAGAAACTATTTTCAGAATAAAATAATTTACAAAACGTAGTTGTCGTTCTTGCGACCGAAATTTGTGACCCTGACCTGTCTAGTCGTCGTTAGGCAAGCAAAGATCATGCAGGAAGACTACTTTCCCGCAGAATCGGCCGGCACGAGGCAGGGCTCACCGGGCTTCAAACTACCCTCGTTTTGGCCAGATCAACCTAAGGTGTGGTTTGCCCACGTTGAGGCACAGTTTCACCTGCACTGCATTATGGCGGATGACACCATGTATTTCCATGTGATAGGAGCTCTGCCACAGGACTGTGCCTCGAGGCTGTTGCCTTACATTAGAGACCCGCCGACGATCGCCAAGTATTAAGGTCTGAAGGCCCTCCTGCTGTTAGCCCTGATGGACGGGCACCGCCCATGTCTCTTCTTCGAACAGGCGTTCCAAGAGCACATGCCTGACGAAGTTCGCTTGATGCTCGCCGGGGCTGATTTCAGCGATCCCTAGCATCTCGCAGAGAGAGCTGACAAATGTGGGCCCACAGATGACGGAACGTTTGTGCCTTCACCCGCTCCCCTGTCACTGCACGGGTGCAACCGAGACGACATCGGGAGGAAGAGGAAGCCCAGCCCAGCGCCGAAGAAGCATCGCCGCTCCCAGTGGTCTACAGCCGACGATGTTAATGCTACTACCATCAGCTCTACGGTACCGAAGGCCGAAGATGTCGAAGCCTCTGTTCATTTCAGGGAAATGCATTGGCCGATCGTCCATAGAGGCTAACGCGATCGGCCCAAACGAATGCCTCTACATCCGTGATAGCCACTCCGGCCACCGTTCCCGGTGGACTCCGGAACCATAGCCAGCATCCTGCCGCCGACCGCCCGAGATACCCGCGTCGGTAAGGTAGGACCCGTCCTCTCGGCCATCAACGAGAGCGACATTCGCACTTACGGTACGCGGACCCTGGACTTAAATTTCGACTCCCGCCCATATAGGTGGAAGTTCACCGTTGCTGACGTCGCCCAACTGATATTGGGGACTGATTTCTGGCATGCGTTCTCCCTGTTAGTCGATGTGCGTGGCGGGCGCATGGTTCCAGTGTCGGACCTGTGCCCTGCCAAGCCGTGTAATCCGTCCACGCCTCGACGAGTTAGCTGAGATCCAGCAACCTTTCGCAGCCCGTCTCACCGAATTCCCAGGGCAGCGCCCAGTCATGGCGTGGTCAACCACATTCCCACCGAGGGCCCACTGGTTCACGCCCGCATACGCCGCCTCTCGCCGATAAACTGCGCATCGCACGAGGCGAGTTCCAGCTTATGAAGGACATAGCGATTGTCCGGCAGTCGGATAGCCCTTGGGCTTCCCCGCTGCACATGGTAGCCAAAGCATCCGGGGGTTGGAGACATTGCGGTGATTACAGGCATCTTAAAGCCGTAACCACAGCAGATCGGTACCCAGTCCCGAACATCCAGGATTTCTCGGCTCATCTGGAGGGCGCAACCTTCTTCACGAAGGTCGACCTCATTCGCGGGTATAATCAAATTCCGGTCCATCCCGACGATGTTCCTAAGCCTTCCACCATCACCCCTTTTGGCCTTTCCGAATGGCTAAGAATACCTTTTTGGGATACAAGATGTGTAAAAATGCTTGTTCACCCAGATCGTGCTTATGATCTGGAACTTGGTGTTAGAAACAGAATCTATCAGTACCTGCAGTGGGGGATTGGACAGGCATGAGAGAAATCATTTGCAGGGCTGTGAGGAAAGAGCAGGAACCCGTACAGATGGGGTTGCTCTACTTAGATTCAACAGGGCTTTTGGCTTCCATCTGTTCCTTAACAATTCTGTATTTCTATGTAATCCAGGGATTTATTGCATCGTGTCATTCAGCGTGGAAACAGGCCTTTCTGCCCAACTTGCCCATGCCGACCAACATGCCTCATCTAAACTAGTCCCACATGCCTGCTTTTGGCCCACTAAACCTACCTATCCATGTACCTTTCTAAATGTCTCATTGAGATAGTGCCTGCCTCAACTACCTCCTCTGGCACTTTGTTCCATACACCCACCACCCTTTGTGTAAAAAAGTTATCCCTCAGGTCCTCCTCACCTTAACCCTATGTCTACTGATTCTCGATTCCCTTACACTGGGCAAAAGACTACCTTTACCCGATCTATTCCTCATGATTTGGGACACCTCTGTAAGATTACCCCTCATCATCCTACTCTCCAGGGAATAAAGCCCTAGCCCTCTCAACCTCCCCCTAGAGCTCAGTCCCACGAGTCCTGTGTACAGTTGAAACTTCTGTAGATACTGTCCACAGGAAAATTAGATGAACATGCAGAAAAATGAAATGAACAACAAAACAAAACATCAGCCCTTGAGAACAGGCGGTGTGCGACCAACTCCTTGCCTCCGAGAGCAAGCAACCCCCTCCCCCTAAGGGCAACAACCTTTGTCCGAGAAGGACAGAAAACATCTAAACATCCTTCCACCAGATCAGAAGAAGGAAACCTATGCAGGGCCCGCGACTGGAGGATGCTGGCGGACATCGGCCGACAACTAGTTTTTCCACCTGAAATTGCTTCCACCAACCTCAGGCCAGACTTGGTGTTCTGGTCCCCTTCACAGAAGACGGCTTACATCATAGAGCTCACAGTTCCATGGGAGAACTCTGTTGAGGAGGCCTATGAGCGTAAGAAGCTGCGTTACGCAGAGCTTGCAGCAGAGGCAACGCAGCGTGGCTGGAACACCAAAGTCTATCCAGTTGAAGTGGGATGCAGAGGATTTGTTGCGTCATCTACCATCAGACTGCTGAAGGAGCTTGGAATCCACGGTCAGGCTCTGCGGAAGACCATAAGATCACTCTCAGAGGCGGCTGAAAGAAGCAGCCGGTGGATTTGGCTCAAGCGGAAAGACCCATGCTGGGCCCCAAGTATTTCAGGGTGAATCTTTGGGACGGTTTGACACGGGACACGCGCTGATATTAACATCTCCATTCTGGGCCTCTGCTAATCATCAGACAAAAGTTGCGCAGGACATGAGAACAAACAGTCAATGAAGAAATAAGGCAGCACAGTGGTGCAGCAGGTAGAGCTGCTGCCTCACAGTGCCAGAGATTTGGGTTCGACCCTAATGTCGGTTGCTGTCTGTGTGGAGTTTGCACGCTCTCCCTGTGACCACAGGGGTTTCCTCTAGTTGCTCCAGACATATCCCACATCCCAAAGAATGTGTGGGTTTGTAGGTTAATTGGCCTCTGTAAAATAAATTGTCCTTAATGTGTAGGGAGAGGATGAAAAAGTGGGATAACTAGTGTGACAGGGTGATTGATGGTCGGTGTTGATTCGGCAGGGCACAGGGCCTGTTTCCATGCTCTATCTCTAAACTCTAAACTAAACTAATGGGAAATTTAAGGCAGATGTACGTAGGTTTGCCTCGAATCTAAATAATTTACACTTCCAAAGGCAGCACATCCCTTGATGAAGATTCATTTTCAGAGGAACTCACCTCCTTGACAGCAGTACTGCGTTAGCCACCATTATCATGAGATAGATGGAGATATTTTTGCTGGGAGGGTTTGGTTTAGGGTTGAGAGATAGCAGACTGACAGTTGTTGTATTCTGACATTCAGTGCATGGAGCCTGAGCATCGTCTGCACATTATTCACCATTGTAGCGCAGCTGACCTGAAGCAGGCATGTACATGCCCTCCCCAGGGTACACCAGGGTTCCATGCCCCTATAACACTGGGGACAATTTACAATTTTACCAAGTCAACCAACTTACAATTCTGTATGTTTTGGAGTGTGGGAGGAAACCGGAGCACCTGGAGAAAATCCATGTGGTCATATGGAAAATGTACAAACTCTGTAAAGACAGCGCCTGTAATCAGGACTGAACCCGGGTCTCTGGCGCAGTAAGGCAGCAACTCGACCACTGTTCCACTGCAAAACATCCGCAGAGCGATCCTCTTCCACATCAGAATGTAGAAGTGTTCTGTTGTTGCAAAGAAGGCAAGACTGGGCATAACTGTCAGAAGGATTGAGTCATGGTCCTGAATTCAGTGTGGACACCGCTTCTATGACCTTACCACGGCATAAAGAGTGAGTTGGACTTGAATGCTCACCAATGTTCAGTTTGAACTGCTCACTTTATTTGAGGATCAAGATCAGAGTCACTTTGACATTTCAGTGAAGAGGAGAATCATTGAATAGCAACAGGCAGTGTGCAATTCCGAGGGCATGTTTACATATTGTGATGATTTGGCGGGTAGTTTGGGGAGCATTGAGCAACATACAGAGATGTACAGAGTCCTGTGCAGTATTTCCTCCCATAAGATGAATTCAGTCCTGAAAGATAATGTGTATTGTATTCCAGTTCTGTCCCAAGTAATCCATGCTGCCATGCCCGGCAGCAGGCCTGATTCACTGCAGCAAAGGAGGTCCCGGAGGGCTGCTGCCGCAGGGGAGGCTCAGAAGCCACCGGGCTCAGCCCTGAAGACCGGAGAGTGGAGGAGGAGGGAGCCGCTGGCGACGATGGATGCAAGGAATGGGCCGGTAGGAGAGGGACCGGGGTATTACCTCCAGCGCCTTCAAGGTCGGCTGCAGGAGGTTCCCCCCAGGACACAGAGGCAGACGGCCAAGGAAAGGGATGCCGGTTGGAGGGCCAAGCCGATCGAGGGTGACAGAGGAGGCCCTACAGAGTCTTGGTGCTTGTCTGGGCTTACTAGATCGTGGCCCTTTCAGCATATCCAGCATGTGGACCAGACTTTGAACATTTTATTTTGTAAATGGCACCAAAATATGGCGATGGATGCAAGAATTTCACGGTGCAGTGCAGATGTTACAATAAAGAACCATTGAACCAAGAACTTTAAAATTACTTGAAATATTGCTCTTAATGAGACATCATTATCCGTTAATAAATCCAGCTGGACTTAGAATGCCATCGATGAAGCCCTGATTCCACCCAAAGTAACAGTGGAAGACAACTGTTGACATTTGGTTTAGATTCCATTCCAAACTCTATTATTCCCAACACGCACCAGCACACAAACACCTTGGGCCGCCCGGAATAGAATTCATCTGTTTTATTTTATTTTAGTAGAAGGCACTTTTAAAAAAATGGAACATGAGATTTTCAAAAACCTAGTTAAGAAAAGATTCACTAGACATTTGGCCCTGAAGCAGTCATATTCCCTATAGTCTTATAACTCACATACAACGCTTGACACTCTTAAGACTTTATTGGTTGGGAGGGAAGGGGTATGGGATGAATTAATTCTGGTTAGTAGTGATTGAATCAATAAAATAAGGAAATGGAAGGCTTACGTGTGTGCCCCTTGCATGTTAATATGTTGATACATCATCACCAAAGATTAATGGATTGATATGTTCCATGATTAGTATCAGGAGAGTACAAATCATGAGTGAAACTAAACAGACTATTGAATGTGGAATACAATTTCCTGTAAGGATTGCAAGCCTTGAAAACGTCAAACTTTCGTTTCCAAATATCATTAATTTGCACATTGTAACCTTTGAACACAGGCAGACTACCTGACTAAAGTTGATAATGTATAAATGCCACTGTATTTCCATAATGGGGCGGCATGGTGGCGCAATGGTAGAGTTTGGGCCTTACAGCGCTTACAGTGCTTACAGCGCTAGACACGGGTTCGATCCCGACTACGGGTGCTGCCTGTACGGAGTTTGTACATTCTCCCCATGACTGCATGGGTTTTCTCTGAGATCTTCGGTTTCCTCCCACACTCCAAAGACATATATGTTTGCAGGTTAATTGACTTGATATAAATGCAAATTGTCCCTAGTGCGTGTAGGATAGTGCAGGGATCACTGGTCGGCACGGACTCGGTGGGTCGAAGGTCCGTAGCCATCTCTAAACTAAACGAAACTGTGATGGATCTCATCATCACAGTGAGGTGATTGAAAGAAAAATGCGGCACAGTGGCATGGCGATACAGTTACAGTGCCATAGAACCAGGGCTTAATCCTGACTATGGGCGTTTGTCTGTCTGGAGTTTGCACGTTCTCCCTGTGACCGATGGGTCTTCTCCGGGTGCTCTGGTTTCCTCCCACACTCCAAAGACTTGCAGGTCTGTATGTTAATTGGCTTCTGTAAATTGTTCCCAATCTGTAGGATATAACAAGTGTGCGGGGATCGCTGGTTGGCGCAGACTCGGTGGGCCGAAGTACCTATTTCCACGCTATATCTCTCCAAAACAAAAGTGTTGTTCATGAATGAAGCACTGAATACTAGTTGTTATCATGCTGACTATGACACAATCCAGATAGACACAAAATGCTGGAGTAACTCAGCGGGGCAGGCCGCATATCTCTGGAGAGACCTTTCTCTCGACCTGAAACGTCACCCATTCTTTCTCTCCAGAGATGCTGCCTGTCCCGCTGACTTACTCCAGCATTTTGTTGCTATCTTCGGTTTAAACCAGCATCTGCAGTTCCTTCCTATGACACAATCCATCTTGGTCCAGCTGTGGACTTAATTGTTTGACATATAATTTCTTATGCTATTGATTTTTACTAAATGTTGGCAATGTTTAAAATGTAGAAGATAGAACATAGAGCAAGACAGCAAAGGCATAGGCTCTTTGGCCTACCATGTCTACATGGTTGTCTATCTGATGTCTATCGAAACTACTCCCATCTGCCTGCACATGGCCCATGTCCCTTTATGTGTAGGAACATGCAAGTTTACACCAAAGATAGACACAAAATACTGAAGTAACTCAGCAGGACAGGCAGCATCTCTGGAGAGAAGGAATGGGTGACGTTTCTTCAGTGTTTGAATAAGGGCCTCAACCTGAATTGTCACACAATCCTTCTCTCCAGAGATGCTGCCTGTCCCGCTGAATTACACCAGCATTTTGTGTGTCTCTATTCTTCGCCTGTTTATGTATCTGTCCAAAAGCCTCAAATGCTGCTATCATATCTGATTCTTTCACCAACCTATCAGTGCATCACGGACCCCTACCAATTTCTATGTAAAAAAAACCCTCCCTCGCACATTTCATTTAAACTATCCCCCTCACACCATAAATCTATGCCCTCTAGTAGTTAACATTTCTCCCACAGGGTAAAGTCGCTGTCTATCCTATTATATCTATGCCTCTTGTGATTTTATTTATTTCTATCAGGTTATTCCTCAGCCTCTGTCACTTCTGAGAAAATTATCCCATTTTTTCCAAACTCTCCCATTTGCTCCATTCTATATTTACAGCGTAAATTTAAAATGGGCTTGAGTTGAGTTCATTAGTTGTATAGCAACAATAATACCGCACAGCATGCCTTACATACTTAGAGTACACAATGTTCAAATTGCTCACAACATGCCAATTCAGATCTGGTGCAACCAGAATTTTTGGATAAAACCGATTCCCTACATCTCTTCATCTGTTCCCTTCATTGAAATGTTTCCTTCATCAAAGTATAATTTCCCTATCATTGATTAACTTTTTCAAGGCATTTGAAGGTGCAGATCTGCCATTCTGATGAGTATGAAGGAACTGCAGATGATTTATACTGAAGATAGGCACAAAGTGTTGGGAGTAACTCAACAGGTCAGGCAGCATGTCTGGAGAAAAGGAACAGGTGATGTTTTGGGTCAAAACCATTCTGCAGACTGGTCTGAAGTGTGGGTCTGAAGGGCTCCGTCCCGAAACATCACCTGTTCCTTTGCTTCAGAGATGCTGCCTGACCCGTTAAGTTGCTCCAGCACTTTGTGTCTATCTCTGGCATTCTGATGATGTAGGCTAGTGAATTCATTCAGCAAATTAATGTAATAGAATGGGAAACAAATGGCAGTTTATATGAAGTGTGAGGAGTACAAACTGAAAAGTTAACTTTCAAAGTCCAAGGAAGATGTGGCAGAAGGAACTGCAGATGCTGAAGTCTTGAGTAGATGAGACAGAGGTTGACATGCATAACATCCATCACTACGCCTCCTCCCTCGCCTCAATCCAGGGACCCCAGCAGCCCTTACAGATGTGACAGAGGTTTCCACGCATCTCTTCTAACCTCATCTACCTTTTACTCAAGATATCAAGTTCAAGTTCAAATTTATTGTCACATGCACCAATTAAGGTTCAGTGATATTTGAGTTACCATACAGCCATATTAAGTGAAAAGCAACAATACACACAGCCACATAAAATAAAATGTAACATAAACATCCACCACAGCTTAATTTACATACCACACTGTGATGGAAGGTAATAAAGATAAATCATCTTCTTCCTTGTTCACCCGTGGTCGGGGCTGTTAAACCCTCCACAGTCGCCGCTGCCGATGGTCTGATGTCTGAAGCCCTTGCGACGGGATGATTGAAACTCCGGCATTGGGATAGATTGGAACACTCTGCGCGGCATGGAGCTCCCGAGTCAGCCTCTTCTTACCGAAGACCGCGGGCTTCACAGTGTTAAAGTCCACAGGCCCCTCAGTTGGAGCCACTATCACAGGTGATGTCCTGCAGAGGATCGCAGGCTCCGCAATGGTAAGTCCGCGCCGCACCCGCGGCTTGAAGCGGTGGGCCGGTCTTCAGGAAAGGCCGCACCACTCCACGCTGTTAGGCCACAGGAGGACGGAGATACAATACGGAGAAAAATCGCATCTCCGTCGAGGTAAGTGAATGAAAAATGTTCCCCCGATCCCCACAACCCCCACATAAAACAGACCAGACTAAATCATACTTTTAAAACATACTTAAAATAGTAAAAACAGAGAGGGGACAGACAGACTGTTGGTGGGGCAGCCATTGCGGTGTCACCACCTGGTGCATAATCAAAATATCTTTGACGTAGAATTGAGTAACAAGTTGTCATGTCACATAATGATAAAAGTTCAAGGATTTCCTTTTCTTATATATGTGAGGGATACATTGACACATCAGAACGGTGTTGCAACCGGACATTTTAGTCATTTCCACAGACTACTGAAAAAAGATTGGGGAAATCCCCTGCTGTGCTATTTTCCTATTGATTTTCTTATTATTTAATTATTTTGTAGATTTTAAATCGTAATATGAAAAAGTATTGCGCCAAATTATTTCTCCTCTGTTTTTATTGTGATAAAAAGATATGAAGACTGGGGAACGTTGGGTCAGTTAATGGAAATGTCTCGATGACAGTCAGAATTCTGGTCATCCTAAAGGATGTGAATTCAGATGGATAAATGTCCTGGTCCTGATCAGATATATCTGAGGACATGGTGAGAAGGTTGAGAAGAAATTGTAGGAACTCTGGCTGAGATATATCACGACAAGATATGCAGCACCTAAACTGTGGAATAGCATCCCGCTCCTCATCAGAACTGCACCCTCCATCACCTTTAAGTCACGACTCAAAACCTATTTCTACACCCAAGCGTTTTTGAGCACCGCTGAGGAGGCGCAGTAAACATTTTATGTATGTATCATTAGGTCTGTCTACCATTGTATGTATCAAATTTAGTACCTGCACTGATGTGAAGCACTTTGGTCAATGTGAGTTGTTTTTAAACATGCTATACAAAAACATTTATTATTATTATTATAAGAATGAGTATTAAACAGATGTGGCGCAGGAAGACTGGAGGGTGACTGATGTTCCGCTTCTATTCAAGATGAAATGAGCTGCAAGGAAAAACTTGGGAACTGTATCCATAATTTGAACACCTTCTTACATACCTCCATTCGCTTCTTTTCCTCCAACATGAATATTTCAAGATCAATTTTGAGGACACCGAAAGTAGATGCCAAAAAAGACTAATTCCCTGAGTCTACCTCCAGTGAATCGTCTTTGCATCCCCACTCTCTTAAGACTATTCATCTTCACGCTTTGTTCCCGTTTATCTGATGTTTCTGTTTTATTTCAATATAACCTGTTATTTGCAAATAATCTTGCTGTTGCCCTGTTATGAAGTCCAGTTCAAGAATATTGCTGAATATTGGCTGAACGTATTTTCCGTTGGCATCTGGTATCTTCAACTTTTACAAGGACGAACGGTGCTATTTTAAGAATTACTGCTTGGCTCTCTTGACGTATCCTGGGGCTACATTGAACCAAAGCATTCGGTTTGACAATATGTTTATGACATTGCCAATGTTATAATCCCTTTCACTATCGTTATTTCTAAGCTTACTTTTAATCTTCACCTTGAGTCTATTTTTCATGTAACGTAATATTGCAGCAGAGTAATTTATGCTGAGGTCTCTAATCTGTGTTGCAGAAGAAGAGAGATAACAATTAGTCTCAAAGCTCGGAGGAAACTAGTTTGGATTTCCTCCTGTGGTCACTGAAGCTCAATAGAACATAGTTTATCATGAAAATTATTGATTGCTTCTGAGGAAAGAATGTCACGTTGAATAATGTTTCATGACATGAATATGAATATGAATGTTCCTCAATATCACCTATAGAGCACTATCAGATTCCTAAAGTCTCTAACAAGGTGGGTAACTGTTTGAGGTCATATTTGAGGGCAGCATAAGCAAATGCCTTGAAGAAACCAAACTCGTTGAGCTCTTGTATCATGAGGAAACTCAGAAGTGCGGCATATGTTGGTTTTACAATCAGCTCGAGGATAAACGAGAGGGAAAGCAATGGCAATAGTCACCTTCATGGCCATAACTATTCACAGACTGTTACTCTTAACATAGAACATGGATCAGTACAGCACAGGAGAAGGTTCTTCGGCCCACAATGTTTGGGCCAAACATGATGCCATGTTACATTATTTCTCTAATCGAGGCATAGAGCACAGAAACAGGCCTTTCGGCCCAATTTGCCCAACCGACCAAGATGGCCGTCTGCACTAGTCCCACCTGCGTTCATTTGGCCCATATCCTTGTAAACCTCTCCTATACATGTGCCTGTCCAAATGTCTCTCAAACACTGTTACAGCACCTGTCTCAACTATCTTCTCTGGCAGTTCGTTTCAAACCCACCTCCCCATGTGAAAATTTGCCTCTCAGGTTCCTATTAAATCTTTCCCCTCTTACCTTAAACTAATGTCCTCTGGTTCTTAATTCCCCAACTCTTGAGTTAAAGACTCAAATAGTTAGGAGACAAAGTAAAATAGTTAGGAGCCAACCCTAACTATTTCCCTAATGATCTTACACCTCTATGAGCTCACCACTCTTTCTCCTGCTTCATAACTATGAGATGCTAGACGCATTGCAGGTTTACTAAACACATCACTTAAACAGCATAGTCAGTCGCCATTACCAAGTTTTACGCTTTGTCTTCACTGTTGCGGTCTCCCAGAGAATATGACCTCAACCAGCCACACTGGGTGGAGCACTCCACTGGAGAAGCATTGCATTGATGTAGAGAAGGTCACCACATAATTGCCCCTGACACCATCCAACACCGACTCATGTGCTGGCACTGTGAGGGTTGATGAGATAGATTAGAGATGTAGAATACATGTGGAGAGAGACACAAAATGCTGGAGTAACTCAGCGGAACAGGCAACATCTCTGGAGAGAAGGAATGGGTGATGTTTCGGGTCGGCACCCTACTTCAGTTCCAGACCCGAAACATCACCCATTCCTTCTCTCCAGAGATGCTGCCTGTCCCGCTGAGTTACTCCAGTATTTTGTGTCTATCTTCGAGCATTTGCAGTTCCTTCCTACACATGTGGAAAGACATCCGGCACTAGTGGGCAGCAGTCATCATCAGAGAGTGAGGGGGAAAAGGAGCAGGTGACGTTTTGGGTCGAGACCCTCCATCAGTCTGAAGAAGGGTCTCGATCTGAAACGTCGCCTACTCCTTTTCTCCATAGTGCCTCACCCGCTGAGTTTCTCCAGCATTTTTTGTCTACTTTCGATTTTTCCAGTATCTGCAGTTCCTTCTTAAACATCAGCCTGTAAGCCTGTATGCCTTTGGAGTGTGGGAGGAAACCGGAGCTCCCGGAGAAAACCCATATAGGTCACAGGGAGAAAGTACAAACCCCGTACAGTTAGCACCCATAGTCAGGATGGAACCCTGGTCTGGCACTGTAAGGCAGCAGCTCAACCGCTGCATCACTGTGCCACTTTGTGAGATGTGCGGGGCAAGTTTCAGCATTTCTTTATCATAGAGTAAAAATTCAGAAACTCACTATTAAATATGATTATGTGCAGACCTTATAAAATGCTTCAAAAATAATTAGCAGAATTAGGGAGGACATGAAATCTGACCTTACTAATGACACCCACGTCCCATGGTTGGACAAATAAAAGAAGGCAGACAATTGCATTTCTATTTCAGCAGATACAATCACCTACTTAAAGTTATTGGCTTACACCTACTTTATAAAGTGACAGGATTTAATTTTAAAACATGCCTGTCACTCCCACCTTTATTTCTTGCCTTATTATTCTGAATAATTGCTTGTGCTGAGTTTGATCAACTCATCAACACTAAGTAACAGGATATGAATATGAGTGTTGTTTCGTTTGCATGGCTACTTTTCCATCTTTGAGCTTGTTGTGACATATTTGAACAGGTGCGTTAAATGCTCACCATCCCTTTCTTGTATATTTATTTCACCATTTTGCTGTTTTGATATTAGTTGTATTTAGGCATATTGGCTTTAGAGTAGTTGTACTTGAGCAGAGAAGTGGGGAGTTATTCTTTCCTGCTTTGGTAGTTTAATACAGTTACGTCACGCCTTGTACACTGTTTCCATTCATTGGGTTCAATAGAATAATTACAAAGCTTATTGACCTGCTTATTGTAGCACGCATAGCATTACCAACAAGGAGTGAATTTCTAGGCAACTATATCCATAAATTCATTCTTTCCGATTTCAATCGAAGACATAATGAATAATGAGTTTAGATTAGTTTAGTTTAGAGGTACAGCATGGAAACAGGCTCATCAGCCCACCAAGTCCATGCCAACCAGCCATCCCCATTACACTAGCTACACACTAGGGACAAGTTACACATTTTACCAAAGCCAATTAATCTCCTAACCTGTATGTCTTTGGAGTGTTGGAGGAAACTGGAGCACCTGCGGAAAATCCACACGGTCACGGGGAGAATGTACAAACTCTGTCCAGGTTACACCTGTAGTCACAATTGAACCCGTGTCTCTGGCGCTGTAAAGCAGCATTCTCAGGACTAGGAAATTAAATGAATCAGCCCCACTAAAGTCTGAATGATGTGCAGGGTCAAGTGTAAGTATTCTGTTGCGAGTGATTCACTAACTTATCCTCTCAATGATCAACAAGGCACTAGGCAATGGTGTGTAACTTGTTATGTATAACTTGTTTTGAATAATTACACTCAAGAAGCTTAACTCTATCCAGACTAAAGTAGATTACTTATTTGGCCCTGCGTCTGCCATAGAGTCATACAGTACAGAAACAGGCCCTTCAGTCCAACTCGTCCAAGATGGCCCATCAGAGCAAGTCCCTTTTGCCTGCATTTGGTTGATATCCCTCTAAACCATTCTATCCTTGTGCTTGGGCAGGTACCTGGATATGGGAGGTTTAGAGGGTTGTTTGAAGACCTTACCTGCCTCAACTATCTGCTTTGGCAGCACACTCCCTATACCCACCACCCTCTAGGCACCATCTTAAACATTTATTCCCTTTATCACTGTTATTCGTAAAGTATTTCTAAACCATTATAAATAACGATCAAGCGTTTGTGCACTACCATTAACAGCATTAACACTTAATACTCAGATCAGTAAAAAGCAGTGGCCCGTGCAGGGATTAATCTTTCCACTATTGATTTCCATACTGAACACACATTAGCTGCAGCTATATAAATACGGCAACTTAAATATGAAGCCCATTCATCATTCAATTGGACAGTAGAAGAATAACTGACAAATATGTAGCATCACTTTAATGGACAGAAAGTTAGACAGATGATAATTTTGTTGCCGTTGAGACATGCTTCAAGTTGGTATTGAGCCAAGAGCAAAGGCAACCGATAGCTTACTCCGGCATAAAGAATAGAATCCATTAGTTTCTTTGAAAGACTACAGACACTTTAAATGATTGCTGTCGCCAACATTGCCTATTTACATTGTATACATTATGATGTACAAAATATAAAGCGAGTTTACAAATAACTGCTTTGCAAAACTTGTTCATAAAAAGTAACTCAGAACAGAGCACCTAGCCAAACATAATAACATGCTAACATGGGAATCTATGACTTCACAGTTTAGTAAACATTTTAATGTTAATGCTTTTAAATCCTAGAAATCCAACTTTATGGCATATAAACAAGACTATTCAGCAATCTGTATTGGCTATTTTGATTTGTTAGGGTACAAAGCGACATATGATCAAGAACCATTGCATGATCCTGGACAGATGCAATAGTGAAACACATTTAATTCCTTTGAAAGTTTTAATTTTAGTGACTGCTTCTAAATTTGTAATTTGTTCCACAAAAATTAGTTAACCATCATACAATTTGCGTGCGGAAATACCTATTCTTTAATCATTTTAATAGATAAAATGACACCACGTCTGAATTTTTAAACATGAATATCAAACATGAATATTATAGAACATAGATATCTTTGACGATTGTTTCTATTCTGTTATAGATTCTTCAATTGTTTATGGATTGCAATAATTTTACAGCTGAAGAAATGCAGCAGAACTTTCCCAGAGATCGAATAGTCTTCCTGCTAATGTTTCAATATCCAATGAATTTGGCTGGCAAAAATGTATTAACTTACATCGGCCTTTAGTTTTAATAATACCTTCAAAACAAGGGGTGTAAACATGTGATAAAATTCAGACTTTAAATCTTCCGAATTAAATTTGCCTCTCCATCGATTCAATTTGATGAAATCAAAGGGTAATTTTGGATTGTCTGGTTAATTCTTTTAATACTTAAAAAAATTAAAGAGTGCCAAAGAGGAGTTGTTATCGGAAAATTTAATAAAACAGGTTGCCGAGAATCCTTAAGAAGCTAACTTTAAAAAAGCCAATAGAAATTGTTACACAGTCTCTTACAATAAATCACTGCTTCTGTTTCGCACATTAATCCACACACAATATTGGAGATACCGATCAGAAGCACATCATCACAGAGGCTTGGTTGAAAGTGGTACCAAACTCTATACTTACAGAAAAAACCTTTTCAAATATATCCTACAACTCCAAAAAACATGACACGAGAGAAACCAGTAAAAAATTCTAAACTGTAAAAAGCAGTTTCTTTTTAATCACTTAACCAGTAACTGTGCAAATACCCTGATAATAAAGCCAAGGTAACTGATCACCTCTACATTTGTATAAAGAACCATTTTGAATTATAAAAGTAAAACAAGGGAAATTAAAAGCCGAGCTTCATTAATAACATTTCTAGTTACACTGAAGAACATTAAAAAAAAAATAAATATTAAAATATTAAGATGCTGTGACGCATTATCATGCTTAACAGATAGTTGCTGCTTATATGTTTCAGCTTTCTTTAAATTTTTGCTCAATTGTACTCTTATATGTATCAACAAAGGAACACAGGCTATTCCACAACTGCTCATATATAAAGTATTCATGGTGCATCTTCCAAATGCACACCTTCAATATCACAGACACTTTCTGCTTGTTGGAAGTTAGCAATCGAGAAAACTAGTAAAAGGCTCCGAGGAACTAATCTCTAACAAGAGCCAAGATGTGTTTCAATGATTTTCATTTACACAATGTGATTAAGCATTAAAAAGAAGCATTTTCAGAGAGGGAGAGAGAAAGACAATGCTTCCAACTACCTGAAATGTCAGTAAAACATTTACAACATTTAAGGGTAAATCTAGTCTGCTGCTAATGGGATTTTGAGATTGCATATTTACACAGTTGACCAGGATGATTATTTTTTGGTTGCTGCAGTGTATATTTACATGAAGGAAGAAGCACCAAATATACCTTTGTATAAGTGTGGCACGATGGTGAACACTTAATCTGCACTTTTTTTTTGCTTTTATGTAATTTAAAGTTCATTTGGAAAAAAAGACATAATAAATTGGTTGAGATATGTCTCACATTAATACAATTCAAAATTAACTTTTGGAATACATTCAAAATTAAAAGATCTTTGATGTTATTTATTAGCAAATATATGTTTGCATTGTGCCTGAAAATTGTATACTTTATTGATGACCCAAAGTGTTGGAGGCAGCATCTCTGAAGCTGAATCCGCTGTTACTCCACCACCTTGTGTCTTTTTGGGGGGTAAACCAGCATCTGCAGTTCCTTGTTTCTATATTTTATTGATGTAGCACTACAAAATTTAAACAAACCTCCAGCAGGATCAACTAAAGGTAACAATTATAACATAGAGAAATAGTTGCTGTCTCTCAAATTTGCCTCCCAAATTTGATGATGCCACTTGTTGATTCTTTTTTAAATTACAATATTTAACTGTTTGGAAACTCAATTGCTAATTGATGAGTAATTGCTCAAGTTGGTGATGTTTCATAATACATAGTTAAAAATGGCAAGAGGAACTTCTGTTGACCGATTCAAACATATTGCACATATAAAAATGCAAGACTATTGCTTAAATTATATATATACTTTAAATCTATAAGGGGATGTCGCAGGTAAGCCAGACCAGTCAATTGAGTTTTTAAAAATAAAAATTAAATATTCATTGTCATTTTCTCATTGGAGAGACCAAATCAGAGTTTTGCATATAAATGACGAGATGTGGATTTAGTGACAATGATCTTAGCTATCAGCCATGATCTTATTGAATGGTGGAGTAGGCAGGGGCCAAGACAAGACATCGGACTTCACTGGCTTTATCTTACACTAAATATTATTCACAATATTCCCTTTATCATGTATCTGTACTCTGTGGATGTCTTGATTGTAATGTATTGTCTAACATGCAACAAAAGCTTTCACTGTACCTCGGTACACGACAATAAACTTAACTGAAATCAATAGGTCTACCTCTGCCTCTTTCTCCCTGTAATTGTATCTCATAACACTTCATACCCTATCAGGCATCTGGATGCTGCAACTCACTATGGGAGTATCCACAATATTTCCACAACGGTTTCATTTGATGGTGTTAATATGCCGTTTGGCTTTGCACAGGAAATTAACTTTTTGAATCTTTCTCTAAAAGATTGTCCTTGGTTTTGATGTACCAGATTGGCAAATTCAGAACTGACACATGGCCAGGTTTACTTTTCATATTCAAGCTGATGATGATACAGTGACATTAAAGATACAAATACCATATACTCAAGAGTACAACAATCAAAATCTGCACATATAAGGGAACAGAACCTAACATGCCCTGATTTGGTGTGTTGAAGCGCGCTGTGTTTTGCCCTAATGGTAGTCTGGGGGGAAAAAAAATCAATAAAAGACATGCTACTTTGCTGCAGGGAAGCGAAGGAAGTGGATCACAACCTTAAAGGACTCACCTCTTGATAGCCACAGTGCAGTGAAATTGATGGCTCCTGACGGGATGCCTTGGGCGAGGTAGACACATCTTTAGTGAGTATGTCCTTTCACCATCCTGTGACTGTCGCCACAGGCTATGGGGCCCCGCACCACTATGATGTACAGACTCACTGATCAGGCAAGGTTTGTAGCTGCACACTATATTGTGCACGGAACACTAACAGAACAAATATACACACGACAAAAGACTCAGGCCTGAACATACAAACAGCAACACATCTACACCCCAACAAGGTCCTTTACTCAGTTTTCTTAATACCCTGTGGGTTTGGATCCTTCCTTTACTGGATATTATAGATGAAGGTTTTCTGTGGTGCTTCATTCATCCAATTGCTGTTGCTAAGGCAGAAGTGAGTGTCGCACACATCAATAACATTATTGAGTTTATTTTAGTTTAGAGATACAGTGTGGAAACAGGCCCTTCGGCCCACCGAGTCTACACTGACCAACGATCACCTGTACACTAGTTCTATCCTACTGACCAGGGACAATTTACGGAAGCCAATTAACCTACAAATGTGTATGCCTTTGGAGTGTGGCAGGAAACCGGAGCATCTGAAGTAAAACCACGTGGTCACAGGGAGAACGTACAAACTCAGCAATCATAGCCAGGATCAAACCTGGGTCTCTGGTGTTGTGAGATAGCAGCAAACTCTACCGCTGTACCACTGTGCCATTCAAATCATGATCCAGAGACATAACCTATGATAGGGGCCAACTGCGAATGGGAATGTCTAGCCCAGTTTTTTTAATTGACTAGAAATGATTGCCTTTACATTAAAACATAAAATAGCTGTTATGAATAATCTATGCATAAAATTCATAAGATTAATTACAACGAGCAACAATCATCCCTCAGATCGAGTCCTATAATTCACAAAGATCCAAAAGGGATCATTCTAAATACCCATCACCTATTCAACATGTAATTGCTTATTTTCTGAGTGAGATACAAATGGACAGTTGTGCAAAACCTCCCACTGTGACTCCAAAGATTTAAACAAGCTCTGGAGTGAAATAAGTAGGTGGCCTCCAATATGATTGAATTAATCATGATAGAATTTGATTGTACTTCACCTTGAAAGCAAGGAACTATTAAGCTGATATCCCATGCATTCATCACATAGCTCTCCATGACGACATTAAAAAAAAACATCATAATATATCGCAATCAAATTTTAAATCGGAACTCTCGTTCTCCATCCTGACCCTTAGAGGGAAATTAATAATCATTCACCAGCTTCCTCTTATGGCTGAATTAGTGTGATGTGGAGACATATCTGAGATACCAATGAACTTAAGAGAAAATAATCAGAAACCACTCTTATTATTATCTGACATGTAGCTGCGGGGAGATTTAGGTTCACTGCGGAGAGCAGACTTCATTTTTTGACTAATTTGCAACGGTTTGGTGCTCTGCCTCGTATTTGTAAATATTCAGAGAGTCACACAGCACAGAAACAGATCCTTCAGCCCACCATGTCCATGGTGATCATCAAGAAAGGTTTAGAGGGATATGGATCTACTGTGGGCAAATGAGACTACAGTAGATGGACATCTTGCTCAACATGGACGAGTTTGGCTGAACAGCCTATTTCCATGGTGAATTATTCTATCACTGCTAATACCTATCTGTACTAACCCATTTATCAACATTCGATCAATGGGCTTCACAGCCTTAGGGATTTCAATGCTCAATCCAGATACATTTTAAATGTGGAAGTACCTGCCACCACTATTTTCTCTGGCAATGTGTTCAACATTGCACCCATCCTCTGGATGTAAAACAAATTATCAGAACCCTTTTAACCCTCTTATTTCTCACTTGAAACCAATATCATATGGTTAGAGTAAAGAACTAAAGCAATGGTGAGTTTCAGAGGCAACAAGAACAGTACAGCAATGGGCTGTAAAATATATCGTCCTTCATACATATATGAAATAGCACTGGTTTAAAAAGCCTTGCTCATGCCAATGTCTGGAATTAATTTGCAGTTTGAGATTTTAAACTGTGGTCTAATAACCTACGATTTATACTAATACCCACCTAACTGATATTCCTGAGATCAAGGAATCCCAAAATTAAAATTCCCATCTGACCTCAGTAGCTGCAGTCAAATTTGATTAATTAATTATATATCAGAGAAAACCTCTTTGCAAATTGCATTGGACACAACATTGCAATTTCTGATTTTCTCCTGTCTTTTCTCTAAATGTGGACTTTGTTCAAAGCTTTTTCCCTGAGAGTCTAAATTAACTCTTGGTATCTGGTCAAGTGCAGCTTGTAAAGTGGTGTTCTGTCATAGTTAAATTATCAGCAGGTATACTAGAGAGATCTCTGCATAAAGAGATCCATCTTTTTCCATTCCCTCCCAAAGGCAAGCTGCTTGCAACGTGACAAACCTTCCCTTTGGGTAAACCAAAATAAAAATGACAGATCTAGCAAACCAACAGACGCAGTTTATAGGTTAAAAAAAAATCATTTGCTTTTATTTATATTCAAAGCAGTTTAACTTATTTCAAAAAAAAATTATTTTACCGGCAAAATGCTGGGAATGTTCAGCAGGTTAAACAACATCTGCACAGACATAAATAAAGTTAATGTTTCAAGTCAATCTCTCATGGTTCTGACCTGAAGCACTAAACGTATTTCCTGACCTACTGAGTATTTCCAGCAATTTCTGCTTTTATTTCAGATGTCCACAATCTGCAGTTTTGTGCTTTGTAATGAAAAAATCTTGAAACTTATTGGAATTTTTGAACCTACGTTAGAACTAGTTATCTTTGGATATTTGAATTAGATTAGAAACATTTCTTATTTTCAATGGTACTCAGTTATGATGAACACCAATGTAAATGCAGAGCTTAATTACACATTAATGCTCGTCTAATAGATTTGGACGAGAATGTACAAGGCATGGTTAGAAAGTTTGCAGATGGCATGAAAGTGAATCGTATTGTATATACCATCCATCCTTGAAAATGGTTATCAAAAGTCACAGTAGGATCTTGATCAGTTGGGCACATGGGTTGAGGAATGGTTAATAAGTTTAATGCAAATAAGTGCGAGGTTTGGGAATTCAAATGAGAGCAGAACCTTCCCAGTAAATGGAAGGGCTATGGGGAGTGTTGTAGAGCAGAAGAATCTAGGAGTGTAGGTCCATAGTTCCTTAAAGGTGGTGCCACATGTAGATTTGGTGGTATATAAACCATGTGCAGGCAGATAGTGGTGGGTGTATGCAACGAGCTACCAGAGGAGGTAGTTGAGGCAGGTACTACTACAACATTTAAAATACATTTAGACAGGTAGATGGACAGGAAAGGTTTAGAGGGATATGAGTGCAAAGTAGGCAGTGAGACTTGAGTTGATGGGCCAACTTGGTTGCATGGCAAGTTGGGCCGAAGGGTCTGTTTTCATGCTGCATGACTCTATGACTACTAGATCTAGTAGCAATTTGAGTAATAATATGTTATACTATTTTGTATTTGACAGTAATGTTATGTTACATTTATAATTAGAAAGAATTGAAACGTGATTAATTAACCTAATCTTCAAGGCATAGTTTCAGCATTTGATATGTCCTAATTATAGAAAAGCAAGATGTTAAGACAGTGATACAAACTTTCAGACAGTAAATAATATGTATTATGTTCTTACATCTAGTTCTTAACTGAAACGTGTATCGTTCCACTGATGCAGTAAAAACAACTTAATTAGATGTTTTCCAATCAGGAGACACTTGGAAACACTGAAAAGATCAATTTTGCAGCAAAGTTGTTAATATTGGGATATTACAGCCAACTAATAATGTGCCCATTTTAAAAATAGTACTTTATTTCTGCTATCTTTTTTAAACTACAAGTGTTCTGCACATGTTGGCTAGCCTGCATGAAGCCTGACCCAATATTAATTGAAAGTCATGATATGATATTTTTGATCAACTAGGTTAAACTGACCAAAACGATCAACAAAAATAAACTAAGTCCACCCAAGAGGATAGCCAACATTAAACCCATTAAATAGTGTCCTAGTTTTTAAGGGACTGTTCCCATAGCATTCAATGAAGATGGCTATATTTGTACAGTTTGGCCCAGATCTTGAACTGACAGTATCAGGTTAAATTTCAACATTCTTTTCATTTGGAGTTACGTAAAGGATGCTATTTTAACTCCTCAGAATGCAGGTTCCATCTCCAGAAAGGGCAGCACAATGTTAAAATACAGAAAACCATGCAATATATGAAATAAGCTATACCAAATGCTAGAATAACAAATAACATACAAGAAAAAAAGGCTGAAACATTTATACCTTTGGAAGTATCTATTGTATTCAATGTTAATTCAGTTGGTCACTGGACAGATACATGGATAGGAAAGGTTTAGAGGGATATGGACCAAATATGGGCAAATGGGACTGGCTTAGATGGACCATCTTGGTTGTCATGTACAAGGTTCCGGTCCATACCTATCCATTCCAAATACCTGTCCAATCCATTATCCAAGAACATTTTGTCTTTGTGACACTTACCCAAAGAGCAAGAATATCCCAGTATTGCAAATACCTGAAAACACAATGAGAACAACATGCAAAATCACCGTAGTCAATTATGCTGAAAGCATTATACAACAACCCTAACACGTTCTGCTCTTGTTTCCGAAATGCAATTCATGGAAGTGAATGGAATTAATTTTGGGGGTAGATTACCACAAGTTGACACTGTTACTGACCAGGGACAAATTTCAGGGCACAAAAATCTGACATGTTAATCATAATCTTTGACAATATTTAGTACGGGTTTATTACAAACAGCTAATATCGTCAACAGAAATGTACTTGGTATTTTTTTTTAACGTTTTCATATTTTTCTTTAATGAAGTTAAACTGTACATCAGTAGCAAGGATTATGGCTCAGGCCTAGAACCGGTTATAGATTTACTTTGCATTTTACTGAAGAAAATTCCGTATCACTCCTTTCAATAGCTACTCAGACCATACATCCTCATGACTTTGTGGAACGAGATTGTCAATTAGAGAGAGTCAGAGTCATACAGTACAGAAACAGGCCCTTCGGACCAACTTGTCCATGCCAACTGAGCTGCCTCATCTATGCTGGTCACATTTACCTGCATTTGGCTCAGATCCCTCTAATCCTTTCCTATTCATGAATTTATCCAAGGGTCTAAGAACTATGAGCAGCCCTATGCAGTTTTCACCCTTATTGAAAGTCTTAACTAATTGTTTTTTGTTTGATCATCTTTTTTTGAAGTCCTCAATTGCCCATGTGTTAAAACCAGTGATATCCAACTCAACTACTCATCACAAAGTAACCCAATGCCTTACATCATGTAAGAAGAAAACTTTACTTTGAAGGATCATTACAG
Organism: Amblyraja radiata; assembly: GCF_010909765.2. Lineage (NCBI taxonomy): Eukaryota > Metazoa > Chordata > Chondrichthyes > Rajiformes > Rajidae > Amblyraja > Amblyraja radiata. The sequence goes on from NC_045979.1 coordinate 13,920,510, forward strand.
ATAGATACTGGAAAATAAATAATAGCTGGAAATAAAACCTGAGATACCTTCCAGTTATTAGATATGATTGTTTCATATTGAACTACAGGCTAAGTTGAAACTCTGCTTTGAGTATGTGCAGCTCCCAGTCCCTTTGAAGCAAGTTATGGGAAACCAAATTATTCTTAATGCCATTCAATGAGGTCAGTACACATGACTTGGAGCACCCATTAATCAGAGCACACTGCAAACAACAATTTATCTTAAAACGATTAGCAGTTCATGTTCAGTAATGTTACATTTTGTGCTTTTGGTCACAGAATCCTTTAAGTACCATTGTTTAGCAAATCAGACATGCATATTGGGAAGTAAATTTCAATTTCAATTTCAATACAATGATCATAAATTTGTCGGAGTAAAGATCTTTCTTAAAGGATGAAATAGAGCTTGCTGACTTACGACATAGTTCTACATAGAACAGCAAGGAAACTCATTGTCACTGATTTGCAATTGTGTAAAAGTACTTGGCAGACTAGCCGTGCAATACAGAAAAATACACAATGTTGATTTTTGTTCTAATTTAAGAAAAATTAAAACTACAATGTTTTAAAGAAAATCACACAGGAAACACCTAGTTATGCATAGTAACTGAAGGCTAGAAATTATATGAGAATAGGCACTGCATCATGAATGAAAATTACAGAGATTTGGACAGGGGGCAGTAATTCCCTATTCTTATCAGCATAATGCCAAAATGTTTAATTGCAAAATTCTATGCACGGTGGAACTTAAATTTGATGTTCTTTTCCTTCCAAAAAATTCCCAAAATTTGAACCGCCCACATATTCTAGAAATGTGAGATTTTTTTCGTCATTTGTATTAATGAAACGCATCACCAAAAAAACACAATCTGTACAATATATATTTGAAAAGCCAGCTACATCATATGTAGCTATATATTTAAAGGTTCGTTTATCCATCTGTGGAGTGCATGTTGCAGGACAAAATGGCTGAATACAAAGAAATTTCACATTTAACACTTACTAAGGCCCAATCTTCACTCCTCTTGCAGAATAGGCAAAATACACCCCAAAAAAAAAATTTACAATGTTTTTACATAGTAACCTCGTAACATTATTTGAATGTTGCATTAACTTTGGAATTCAAAATTTCTAAGTTGCATCATTTATTTTGCAATATGAAATTTTGCTTGCATTTTATGCAGTTATTGTGTTGGTTACTGTACGACAACAGTTCTCTGTGCAGACTACTCTAAATGTTTCTAAGTACTTTTGGGATTGCCAGGAATTTATATTAAAAGAAGAGGGGGAAAAAAACGACCATAGAACAAGGTTTGAGGCAATGTGTACAGACAGAGATGAAAAAATAAAATATTGACAAAATTCCTTGCGCTCCATTTAATTTGGTAGAAATCCATCTCTGCTTTGTTGCAATTGTGTTGAATTGTAGCAGTTGTACATTCTAGTTCGCTTTTAAAATTTTGTTTAATTAAAGTCGGTGAAACAAATTTTCCAAAACAGAACAGATTGAACTACTGCTACTGTTTAACATGTTAAGTGAAATGCATTAGAGATCAAACTCTAACTAACTCTTTGAAAAACTTCAGTTCTCTCATTGTAAATGTACACACTTTGTTAACTTATCATTGATTATTTATGCTATATTTTCTCACACTTAAAGAATAGTCATGAAAATAATAACAGTTACCATCTGGCCGAAATGATAAAATTGAATGTTTTGTGTTAAATAAGAGATGATAGCTTGTGATTTTAGATTCCATACATTTGAGTTGTAATTTTTAAAGTTACACATTGACAGTGAGTTGGAATTATTCTTTTGTCTTATTCATTAACCTGGGTGGTTGAATATTTCCAAGAACGAGTCAAAACATAGAAGAAATGTGGGAGAATTTAGTGTCCTTGGTTATGTGTAGGAAGGAACTGCAGATGCTGGTTTATACCGAAGAAAATGCTGGAGTAATTCAGTGGGTCAGGCAGCATCACTAGATAGAAGGAATGAATGGATGACGTTTTGGGTGAGACCCTTCTTCAGACTGAGATTCGGGCAAGAGGGATTCACAGCGTCATGTTCTTATCCTTGATCTGTATCTTAATTTAAGAATGTATTGCATTTAAATAGCATTTTATTTCCCCATGTGATATATTCTTAAACAGTTTGCTACATCTTTTTAGTGCACTAAGGCTTGAAGTGTTTTGCTTTGTGTTGAAATATTATTGTTGGAAATATGGTGAAATAATGAAAATTCAGGAATTGTCTCAATTCTTCAGTCAAGAAAAGTAGATTCACTGCTGAATCTGAAGGAAGACGGGAACTGATCCCTGCAGTAAAATAAGTTATTTGAGTGTCAAAGAGTGTTTGAATAATTTGATTAAGAACAACAAATAAGCTCAAGAATATAAAGTACATTAACTTAGAAGTCATAGGGGTACTGGATTAAATTAGGCAACATATAAATATAAGGGCAATGTTTGTTTTTTGGGGGAAAGGGGGATGACAGTCACAGATGCACAAACTATGCAATCAGAGCTTACTTTATGTTTTGCAGATTTCTGTTTGGAGCTTTCACGTTCTCCCAATGGCCATGTAGGTTTCTAGGTGCTTCAGTTTCATCCCACATTACACAAATCAGCTGGTTGGTAGGTTAATTGGCTACTGTAATTTACCCCTGTTGCAGATGCTGGCAAAAAAAATGGGTGAGTTGATGTTTGAGAGAGAATAGGTTACAGAGAAATAAGTCGGGAATTGGAACTCATGGGAATGCTTCTGCAGGAACTGCAGATGCTGGTTTACACCAAAGATAGACACAAAAAGCTGGAATAACTCAGTGGGTCTGGCAGCATCTCTGTAGAAAAGGAATAGGTGAAGTTTCGGGTCGTGGCCCTTCTTCAGACTGAGATTCGGGGGCGAGGGAAATGAGAGATATGAAAAGAAACAAATGAATGACAGGTATGCAAAAGGACGAATCAAAGCCAGCAACGATGATCAAGGAAGGGTGGAGCCCACAATGGTCCATTGGTGGCTGTGGAGAAGGTGAGTGAGTCCGGATTAAAATGTAGTCGCAGAGCGGGGAGCGGAAGGAATCACAGCGGGGGTGCAGCGAGAGAGGGTGTTGCAGAACTCTCATCGGAGCCAAGTGGTGTATGTTATATTAAATTCATGGCCAAAGTCCCAGCTTTACAAATAGTTCTATTCAGAGACAGGAGGAAAACTGAACTGATGAATGAATAATGAGGATGAAATTGGTAAGTTGATGATTTGATTTAATCAATAACCAGAAAAATCACAGAATATTGTGAAAAAGCTAGTTCAGAAACACATTAAAATCCTTACAATGCTGCCGTTTACACCATAAGGAAAGTGTACAGGCCAGAAATTCACTTTCTACTGTTTGCCTTAAACGTACAATGTAATAGTGAAGACACAGAGAACTGCAGATGCTGGAATCTTGTCGAAGACAAAGTGCTGGAGTAACTACACGGGTCAGGCAGGATCTCTGGAGGACATGGATAGGCGATGTTTCAGGTAGAGATCCTTCTTCAGACGCAGTCTGAACTCTTCAGTTTGCACGTCGCCTACCCTCGTTCTCCATAGATGTTGCCTGACCCACTGAGTTACTCCAGCACTCTACGTTCTAATGTAATATTGAAATTTGGCTCCATTGACTTCAATAAAATTTGTTAAGTAGAGGCTAATGGACATGGCACTGCTTCAAACATTGACCTCGTACAGCAGAGGGTGAATCTCTTCCCACACAATTTTATTGCAAAAGCTCCAAGTAATAACTCATGCTGCGGGTGTTCTTCATAATAACGTTGAAGAAGTTCAGAAGAAATTTTAAATATGACATTCCTGCATCTATTTTCAAAAGTTGGATATTTGCAGCATTATAAACACAAGGAACACATACTGTGCTGTAGCTAAAATTTAAAAAAAACCTGCTCTTACCATTATAGGTACTCTTTAGGATGACATATGCATATGGACTAGCCATTGGGACACAAGTAATATGCCCCAAAAACAGATAATACTTAGAAGGGATTAAACATTTGTTTGCTGTACATCTTCAAGTAACTAGGTACAAGTAGGTTTTAGGTTATCTCTGGGAAAAGTCAGTTTGGCCCCCTGTTAATAGGTTTAGTGCAGGGGATCTAATGAAACTAATTAACTTAAGCTGCGATGTTGAAGGAGGAAAAATAATTTGTTCCTGAGGTTAACAATTTTGTTTCCATAATGTACACTCACCCCTCCCTCAACTGCCTTTGTTTAAAAAGCCTTCTCATATGTGCATAGGGAAACAGGTACTTAAAGGGTTCCTATAATACACATCAACGGTGAATGAAACCAAAATTTAAAAAAAGACATATCAGTTTGAAATTCAGGATACAAAGACATTTCATTTCCTGTGTGCACCATTTTATCACTTGGGAAATAATAAATTCCTGTTTTAGTGGTTTCACTATGATTCACATTTTTTTAGCTGTGCTTTTGTGCACACAAACTGTGTGAATGAATGAGGTTTTGAGCACTATCAACTGCAAAGTTTGGTGGAGAGTTTCTCCAATAAGCACCGGTGTGACATCTGAGATGATAGCAGTAGTGGAACAGCGACAGTTCCCTGTAATTGTTTGAGTTGTACTTTCGGAGTTAACCTTAATAAAGCTCACTAAAATATTAGTTGTTTCTGCTTAAATGATTGCCATGCACTTTTGAAGATTGAATTATAAGGTACAAACACAGCATTAAAAGTCCATACAGTCAGATTGTATTATTCCTTCCAGATGGCTAGGTGATATGATTTACAATAAATGATCACAGTTAACTTACATATGATTTTGGGCCTTAAACCTACAATTTTACCCATGAATTAATTTAGCCCCCTATCTAACTACGTCTATCACAGAATATACATCTGCCTCAGGACTACAATATTCATAATGTAGTTATGACACATTTAAAAACAAGATGGCTCCCATATTCCTTGCTTTCTTTTCTTTCAATGTGTTGATTGCAAAGATAATTCCAAAACATTGTCTCCTTCACAACTTTGGGTGTAATTGGCTGCCTCCTGGAGCCTCAGTAGCATACTCATCTGTGAATATAAGAGAAGGAACATTTAATTTTGAACTGTTGCTAATGTTGCCAATTAAAGCAAAATACCAGGTTGTCATTATTAGCTATGATGTTGCTTTTGCTAGAATCACTCATAACCCCGTCAACGGACAAAGTTACACGTTAACAGAAAATTGCCCAGGGCGGATAAGGGAGGCACAGTGGTGCAGTGGTAGAGTTGATACCCTACAGCGCCAGAGACCCGGATTCGATCCTGACTACAGGTGCTGTCTGTGTGGAGTTTGTACGTTCTCCCTGTGACCGTGCTAGTTTTCTCCGGGTGCTCCGGTTTCCTCCCACATTCCAAAGACGTGCACGTTAATTGGCTTCTGTAAATTGTCCTTAGCATGTAGTATAGAACTAGTGTACGGGTGATCGATGGTCAGCGGAGATGCGGTGGGCCGAAGGAGAGAGGGAGAGGGAATGGGAATAGGAGGGGGAAAGGGTTGCGGAGAAGGGGAGGGGGTGGGAGGAGGAGGGGGTGGGGGAGTATGAGAGGGAGGGGGTGAGGTCGAGAGGGAGAGAGAGGGGGAGGGAGAGGGAGAGGGAGCGTGCCTGGTGCACCTTGTAATTAAACAGTTCATTTTAGTGGAGGAAGAGGATTTCTGGGGTCTTTAGTTGATTTTGTTTCTTTTAAATTGTTTTTGAATGCTTTAGATCTAATTTAACCTTATGTTTTACATTTTTATAAGAAACTATAACAATATCTTGAATGTTTGAAGCATTTAAAGTATTCGACAACTTTGAGTAAGTTTGGGGTCATGAGTCAGCCAGGGGTCATAGGTCAGCCAGCTGCCAATGTCTTTTACTCGCTGTATGTAAGAGGAGCCTGTTCTGATCACTCTCAACCTTCAACATGTGGTCAAAATACACAACGCTGCAGGGATTGCCAGGAAAAGCTGAGACAGTGCAGCTGTCCTGATTTCTCCAGGCCGTTTTGGGATTTATTTGAAGTTAGCACTGAAAATCAATGCTTGTTGCCGACCATAAATTCTGACCACATGATTTTAAGGATAAATATAATGATCCTATAGAGTCAGAGTCATACAGCGTGGAAGCAGGCCCTTCGGCCCAACTTACCCACACCGGCCAACATGTCCTAGTCCTACCCGCCCGCGTTTGGTCCATATTCCACCAAACCTGTCCTATCCATGTACCTGTCTAACTGTTTCATAAATGTTGGGATAGTCCCAGCCTCAACTACCTCCTCTGGCAGCTTGTTCCATACACCCACCACCCTTTGTGTGAAACCCCTCACATTCCTATTAAATCTTTTCCCCTTCAACTTAAACCTGTGTCCACTGGTCTCGATTCACCTACTCTGGGCAAGAGATCTACCCGATCTATTCTTCTCGTGATTTTATGCATATTACAGTGTACGCCAAACTAATTAGATACAAAAATATCAATGTATTATTTTACTGAATTGTAACTTCAGAGATGTATATTATAAGCAAACACAATTTACCTCTTAAAAAAAAATTGCTTTAAGGGTTATTAGAAAAAATACCTGCTTGGGAATTTGTATTTAATGTTACTTAGAGCTGAATAAATAAGCAGCTCCTAGTCAAATTATATGGAATATAATGCACATTATTGTTCCTTAATGCAGAAACATTAAATTATGTGTAGTTAAAAATCAATGTATTCCAAAAATACTTCACAGTGGAATAAGATGTGGGAGTTCAGCTGGCAAGTCATTTATAAACCATTACTCCTTTTCATGAGACTCTCCTCCTACTCTCTGGTTGAAATTCATTCTAAGCGTCTTCCTTTGTGGTACCAACGTCCGCTGATTTTGTTAAAGGTTCCTTCTCTTGAGGTATTGTACCCCTCGCTTTCAAATCAGTCCTCTCCACAAAAAAAGACCATCAGTTCCTAGAACCTAACGCCCCAACTTCTCTTTTCTCTCGCAAACTTCTTGACTGAGCTGCAGCCTTCTAATTTCTGCCATTATAAAAGCCAAATGGAATGTTAGTACATGTCCACCACTGATTTTCCGGTATCACTTGGTTCCAGAGCCTTTCTGGGTTATCCGTTTTGCTGGACCAACAGTGGTGGCGGTCTCCGAGAGGAGTCTAATGGTTTTGGAACGGGTCCGCCTAGGAGCCAAGATGTCAGCCCGCAAAGTCGGCCTCGGAAGTTGGCTATGGGAACGGATCTGAAGGCTCTGGCACGGTCAGAGTTACAGAACCCCGGCCACAGAGGGCAAATTCGACCCGCCGATCGGTGTGGAAGTCCCAATGAAGTCAAGATGATAAAATTAAGGATGTAATGTTGACGTTTTATAAGGCACTATTCAAACCACATTTGGATTATTATGAGCAGTTTTGGTCCCCATTTCTGAGGAAGGATGTGCTGGCATTGGAGAGGTTCCAGAGGATGATTACAAGAATGATTCCAGGGATTATTGGGTTAACATTTAAGGAACATTTGATGGTTCTGGGCCTGAAGGATAGGCGTGATCTCAATAAAACCTACCAAAAAATGAACTGTCTAGAGTGGACTTGGAGAGTATGTTACCAGTAGTGGGAAAGTCACAGGCCAGAGGGCACAGCTTCAGAATAAAAGGATGTACCTTTAGAATGGAGATAAGGAGGAACTTCTTTAACCAGACAGTGGTGAATCTGTGAAATCATTGCAACAGACGGTAGTGGAGGCCAAGTCATTGTGTATTTTTAAAGAGGAGATTGGTAGGTTCTTGATTAGTAAGGGCTTCAAAGATTATGGGTTGAAGGCAGGAGAATGGGGCTGAGAGGCAAAAATAGATCAGCCATAATCGAATGGCAGAGCAGTTTCAATGGGCGAATGCCCTAATTCTACTCCTATATCTGATGATCTTATGATTATAGATACAGCTTATTTGACCCTCTCTATTTAGTCTTCAGCGGAAAGGGAAACAGTGTTAACACGTTAGGTCAAAGACACATCATTAGTTAGAACCTTTCAGGTTTAACTCATCTTCAACCTAAAACGATAACCGTTTCAAATTCTGCAGATGCCACCTGACGTGTTGAGTGGTTCCATCATCTTCTGTTCACACTTGATATTTCAGTGTGGTTGGTGAACAATGATTCACTGCTGAAAGTGCCAGTTTTCAAGAGAAATGAAAAACCGAGATCCAATCTAAATAACTGGGCAGCTGTAAACAGATCTTAAAGATTTTAAAGCATTATGCAAAGAAGAGCAATTCTTTCAGTTAAAATATGTATTTTTTCCAATTAACTAATATTTCACTAATATTTTTAATTCAACAGTAAAAGTAAACACAGGTATAAACTGCTATTTCAACATTTGATATGCGTGCCTACTTTCACTCTATTGTTAGTAATATTCAGAATATCACCAGCAATAAAGACCGCGCACACAAGCTTTGGAACTTTGGCAGGCGCCAAATCGAGCAAATTGAAACAGAATTCAATTGCGTTTTGCACATGTGACAATAAAGCACCATTGATTCTGTAGAAAGGAACTGCAGATGCTGGTTTAAACCGAAGATAGACACAAAAAGTTGGAGTAACCCAGCTGGTCAGGCAGGCAACATCACCTATTCCTCTTCGACAGAGAGGCAGTCAGAGAACCCGCTGAGTTACTCCAGCCTTTTGTGTCCAAGCACTATTGATTGATTACTATCCATCGATTGATATAAATAATAAAACAATGTTACACTGCTTACAAGTGGGTCAGATTCAATTGACGTTGGTGCCGTCTCTTTGATCTTTCTTTCATCTGCAGGAGGTCCAGTAACATGGGATCCTATGCTTGGAGGAGGCAAATGGAAGATCTTGGAGCGGTCTTGTGGGGCAGTTGACCAAGGTAGAGTATCCTGTACCCATTTGGCAGGGTCTTCCCACACAGCTTTTCTTCCATAGGTCTAAAATGAAATTAAAAAAAAAGAAAATGCATTCCAATAATTATACCCAACAGCTCAAAAAATGTCCCAAAATGTAGACACACATTGGGAATTCATGTAGAAACCCATCAAGTATTTCTATGGTCAATTTTAATTCTCAATTTGATTTCCCATGAGATGTGTATGTAACATGTTGCTTGCAGTGGTTTATTTAAATACTGCCTGTTGCCTCTATAGACATGGGTGGAAATCCCAGGGGGGTGGGGATGGGGGTGGAGGGAGGGGGGCGTGTCCCCCCCCTCCCATTTCTTGAGAGTTGGGGACAATCCCCCCCATATTATCTCTTCCCTGCTTCTTCTCCTGTGGTCAGGCAGTCAAACTGCTGCATCACGGCTCTCGATGTTGGAGCCCCCGCCGGGCAATTGTAGATCCCGCGGCCAATTTTAAGCCACGCCGGGCGCTGAAAGGCCCCACGATCGGGCCAATTCAAGCCCCACGATTTGGGGCGGAAGAAGCTGCTGTTGTTCCTGGAACTCCCGAAAATCGGTCGCCAACTAGGGACCTGCGAGCCTCCAAAGTCGAGTCGCAGCCGCAACGCCACCACAGCCACGGAAGTCAGCCAGCTCCGTGATGGTAAGTAAGATGTGTGTGTGTGTAAGGGGCGGGAGGAGATAAAATTGTTAGTTGTCAAAACTTGTCATGCACACTTGTCATCGGGCTACCAGGAAATTGTGTGTCCCCCCCCCTCCCCCGTGTTTTAAAAGCGATTTCCGCCCAAATCTAGACACTCCCCGACTTATGTAAGGGTTTCATCCTGTGGACCTTTGGGAGCTCCGACACAGAAACCACAGGGGAAGCTCGGACACAGAGACCATGGGGGAGCTCCGACTCAAGACCATGGTGGGAGCTCCAACCTAGAGAGCATGTTGGAGCTCCAAGGTGGAGACCACGTAGGAGCTCTGACGCGGAGACCATGTGGGAGCTGCATGGCGGAGGCGATGTGGGATCATCCGTGAGAACAGCTACTGAGACTACGAGACACGCAACTCAGAAATAAAGCAGTGGGCTTAACGAATTGCTTACGTAAGTACGAGTTTACACAAGTCGCTTATTACGTATGCCAGGGAGTGTCTATACTTCCTTAAAAGATTGAGGAGATTCTATATGTCAACGGATACTCTCTAAAACTTCTGCAGGTGTAAGGTCGTGAGCAAAGTGACTGGTTGCATCATAGCCTGGCTCAGCAACTTGAACACCCATGAACAAAGAAGATTGCAAAAAGTGGTGCATCACAGGTACTGACCTCCCCACCATCGAAGGGATCTACAGGAGTCGCTGCTTCAAAAAGGCAGTCAGCATCATCAGAGACCCACACCACCCTGGCCATGCTCTTAATGTCCCTTTGGGAAGACGGTATAAGAACTTGAAAACTGTAACATCCATGCTCAGATTTAGCTTCTCTCCAACAACCATCAGGCTATTGATCACTACGAACTTCAACTAAACTCCAAATTATGAACTACCTTGTTCGTACTAGGGACCTGGGGGGATTGTTTTTAAAAAAAAATCCTTGCACTATATTGTTCATTTGTTTTCATGTATTGAACTTTTTATTGCTTATTAAGATGTCTACTGAGTACTATGTTTACATATCTGTCGTGCTGATGCAGGTAAGAATTTCATTGTTCTGTTTTGGGTCATATGGCAATAAAACACTCTTGACTCTTGAATATGTGTAATCTTCCCAACAGCTTTGGGCAGTGGTAAACATAGATTATAACTTCTGGAAGATGGTTAGATCTTATTGAATGAAGTACAAAGCGCTCTTGATGGGAAAACAACATATTTTCACTGTCTGGTCTTGAAATGTTTTTATCCCTCATGGCTTTAGTCCCCCCCCCTCCCCCCAAATTAGTCCATAATAATGTGTATTAAATAAATACAATAAATCGACATTTGCAAAGCATGGGTGTCCTTGGGTGACATCAATTAATAATCTCCACAAAGAATGTAACTAATGAGAAACAATCGAATTTGAGTGTTAGTTGGAAGTAGTGGTGGATTTTAGTCATAGCAAATGTGGACCTAATTCATGGAACAGTCATTGCATTTGTACACAAACTCAGAGACAAATTGATTGAGGGAGAATAAAGTCATGGGAAGCAGTATACAATACATGCACACTTGAATGTGAACACTCTCTCATAAATAGAAACACATACTGTTTTGTATTTACAGTTTAAAATCAAGAGGGTTAAATTGTTATGTGTACTGACAACAGAACAATGGAATTCTGATTTGCAACTGCATAACAAGCCTGTAACGCAATACATACAGGTACATATATAATTTTAAAAATTCAATCAATAATACCAGTGCAAAAATATCCAAATTCGTTAGTGCAACCAAAGGCAGTCCATGGATATAGGTTAATGTTACGCTGTGTTCAAGAGCCTGATGTTTGTTGCGAAGAGGCTGGTTGTTTAATACATTGATCCTACCCCCTCTTCTGGAAGGCCACAGAAGGCTGTGGAGGACAAGTCAGTGGAGCTTTTTAAGGTAGAGGTAGATAGATTTTTGATTAGTAGAGATGTCAGGGGTTATGGGGAGAAGGCAGGAGAATGGCAGTTAACAGGAAGAGATAGATCAGCCATGATTGAATGGCAGAGTAGACTTGATGGGCCGAATGCCTAATTCTACTCCTATCACTGATGATCTTATGACTCATGCAGACTGGACAATCATTTTGCTGACCACCTTTGCTCAGTCCGCCATGGACTACGTTCATACCTCTGGGTTGTAAACTGCCCAAGCAAAATGTGAGAAGCCTTTCCTCCAATTTGCGTGTGGCCGCATTCTGACAGTGGAGGAGGCCCAGGACAGAAAGGTCAGAATAGGAATAGAACTTTGCAAATCTGTTTAACACGTCTATCCACCTGTCATAGATTGGGATTCTCACCTACAGATACTTTATCACAAATGAATAATTCCTACTCTGGCTTCTTGGGTATCCCAACCTCAACAACACCGATGCTCAAGGATGGACCTTCATCAAATTGGCCAGGATCAGAGCCATCAACAATCCCTCCCCATCCCTCTATCTCTGTCTCTTCATTTTAAGATGCTCCATGTGTCAAACATCAGCCTTTACTTCTCCTGGTGAAAATCTAGTTATATATAGTTCCAATAAAGCGTCTTAATATGCCAAAGGCACTGTAAATATATATGGTTGTCAAGATCATTTTGCGGATTTTGCTATTATAATTACAAATTATCTCTTCAAAGTATGAATTCATTTTTGTATATAAATCACATTCACTGTTTTCTTCCTAACTGGTCCTTACATTACGAATGTTGAAATGCAATCAAATCTTTTACCGTTCACGAGATACTACAGTCTGTTTTTAAGTGATTAGGAATTACGAGTGCTCTCTCATTTGTGAATCATTGCTTCCTCTGTAGCCAGCCACGCGATTGCTAGCAAAGTTGTCACGAGGGCTTTTTAAAATGCATACAACCCCTACACTTGATACAATTACAGTTCCTCTCTTCCTTTTTAGGCAGCACAAGAATATAGAAGGAGCTGCAGTCCAATAAACTAAACTCAAACAAACTGATCTGGCCTTTCAGCAGTTATCAAGGTCATAGCTGATCTTCTATATCAGTGGCATACACTTTGATTTTCTTAATATTCAGAAGCTATTGATCTGTTTTGAATGAACTCCGTGACCGGAGGCTCCACAACCCAAAGGCTACTTTCTTCACTTCAGTCCGAAGAAATTTCTCCTCATCTACGTCATAAACGGTTTATTCATCAAAAGGTGCTCCCTGGTCCAAGAGAAACATATTCTCTACATTTTAAGGATCCCTTAAGAATTTTGTAAATTTCATGGTCAGAGTCCAACAGCACAGAAAAGTCCCCATGGCCACCGTCCCCATTGCTTTGTCCAACTTACCTAAAGTAGTTCATATATCAGCACATTTACCCACTGTCTTCTTTGCATTGGCAATTCAAGTGCATATACAGATATTTCTTAAATGATGTGAGCCCATGTCCAAAAAACACAGGCAGTTTTTAACTATTTCTAAGTAACTCTTTGTACATTCCATTCTCCTGAGGAGCCTCACTTGTTTTCACTACGCCCTACCTGCCACATGCTTCTCTTTCTGTGAAGGAATTTCTGTTGATATTCCTTCACATTCAGGATCTTCAGAGCTTGCCTTCCTACTTTCAGACTTACAGAGACACATTGGTTCTCAATTCTCACTATTTCATTTTTAAAAGGCCTGCCCCACTTGGGTGAACCAATCCAGGCGTTCTGGCGAGTTTGCCCTCAACTCATACTCGCAGCATGGTCGACACGAGGTCCTAGGAGGTCTTTGTAACTTTCCTTCATGCTTGAGAGTAATCCCCACATACTCGAGGCCTCAGCTAGGTCACGGCATATTTTTCAATATGTTGAAAAATGCCCGCGAGTAAAATAAGGTCACCAATGGAAAAATCAAGTTTTTTTACTCGTAGGTTTAGTCGTAGTAGGTCGGCATGTTAGTCGTAGGTAATCGAGGGTAGTTGAAGGTAATCATAGGTAGTCGAAGATAGTCGTAGATAGTCTTCATCATAGTCGAAGGGAGGTCGAAGGAGGTTGTCTTCACTCTCCATTATTCGGTGTCTAATTTTCCCGAAGTTAGTCGTAGCTAGTTGAAGCTGGTCTTCAACATAGTTGAAGGAGGTGGAAGGAGGTCTTCTACATAGTCGAAGGAGGTCTTCAACATGACATTTTTTCAAACTCTTCTAAACTCGCCAATTAGGTCGCCCAAGTGGGACAGCCCCTTAAGTCTCTCTCTATTGAATTACCCACAAGTAACTGCTCCCAATTTATTTCTGCCAGTCACTCAGACTTACACATATTCACATTCTACAGACACACACACAAGCTCTCCTCACACACACTCTCGACACACACACTTTTTCCCACACATACAAACTCACACACACTGTCAAGCACACAACTCTCTCACTCACCTACTCTCACTCACACTTTCACTCATATGCACTCTCTCACATGCATTCCCACACAACTCTCTCAACAGACACACACATACTCTGTCTCCCACATACATTCACACTGTCACTCACACCCTTACACACACTCACTCACACATACTCTCACCCACACACACTCTCACCCACACACCTCAAGCGTGATATCAAAATGCGTCTAATTCCCCCAATTCAGGACTTTAATTTTCAGTCGACCTATATCCCTTGCCAGGACTATCTTGGAAGGAACAGATCGAAGGCCACTATCCCAAAGACTGGAGACTCCTGCCTGACCTTTCTTAACACCATCAATGTACTGCCTCAATAATCTCGCTGGAAAATTGGAAACTGCTTAATGGGGTAATATTTTAAACATTAACTATACAACAGAATGAAAGGAACTAATTTCACCGTGCTAACCAAGTGGATTAGTAAATTTTATTTCATTAAAAAAAACATTTGCTTTATCATTCTTTAAATTAAAAATATTTACTTGCATGGTCCTTTGTTACTGCTTCAATAGTCTTCCTTTAATAATTTTGATGGCCAAAGTTATAGTCATAGAGTCATAGAGTGAAACGGTGTGAAAACAGGCCCTTCAGCTCAACTTGCCCACACCGGCAAACATGTCCCGGCTACACTAGTCCCACCTGCATGCGCTTGGTCCCTCCAAATCTGTCCGATCCATGTACCTGTCTAACTGTTTCTTAAATGTTGGGATAGTCCTAGCCTCAACTACCTCGACTGGCAGCTTGTTCCATACACCCACCACCCTTTGTGTGAAAAAATATTTTATTGCAATCATTTCAGGTGAGGGACCCATGAAGGTTATATTGTATGACATAAACATTCAATTTGATTTAAAAAAATGACTGGCATATCTGTATCATTAATATAAATAATCACCTTAACACCATCATTAACGCCTTCCTGAAGATAAGGGAGAATGGAATAATTCCACAGGTCAATGAACCATTCTCTAAATTCAGCCATGTTGACAGGAGAAGATAGGAAAAAGCAAGGACCTGGAAGAGAAGAAATAAAAGAGAAGACAATTAATAAAATATAATGTTAATGCATCACAGTGGCTACGATATATCTTAAACTCTTGCCTTGAAACTTAATAAGCCAAATTGAATAAGTCTATGTCTACAATAAAAAAGTCCATGGCTTTACAATGAGTAACTCTTCAAACCTGCCTCACACCTTCCTTCCTATCTTATCTCTGCTGTTGTTATAATTATTTGCCTATCAAAGCCCCCCCCTCGCCTATGTTGACCTATTATCTGCCTTGCTTTGTCCTGCCTCCTCCATGTTTCCAGCTTTCTTCTCCTCTCCTACAATCAGTCTGAAGAAAAGGGTCTCAATCCGAAACGTCACCTATCCATATCCTCCAGATATGCTGCCTGACCCGCTGAGTTATGCCCCTGTCCCACTTTGGAAACCTGAACGGAAACCTCTGGAGGCTTTGCGCCCCTCCCAAGGTTTCCGTGCGGTTCCCGGAGGTTGCAGGTGGTTGCCGGAGGTTGCAGGTAGTGGAAGCAGGTAGGGAGACTGACAAAAACCTCCAGGAACCGCAAGGAAACCTTGGGTGGGGCGCAAAGTCTCCAGAGGTTTCCGTTCAGGTTTCCTAAGTGGGACAGGGGCATTACTCCAGCACTTTGTGGCCCTTTGAACTTTAAATGTCTGCTAAAGTTAACTCATTGGCAAAAGAAAAGGACACATAGTGCTGGAGTAACTCAGCAGGTCAGGCAGCATCTCTAGAGAACATGGATAGGTGATGTTTCAGGTCAGGTGTCTGAAGAAGGGCCATGAACTGAAATGTCACCTATCCAAGTTTTCCAGAGATGCTGCATGACCCACTGGGTTACTCCAGCACTTTGTATCCTTTTATGTATACCAGCATCTGCAGTTCCTTGTTTCTACTCATTGGCTAAACAGCTGTTTAATACCTCTGCTCCATTCATTACATGCCTAATTTCTTACCTGTGGATGGTATCAAATTTTGTACACTCATACATAGACACAAAATGGTGGTAACTCAACGAGACAGGCAGCATCTCTGGAGAAAAGGAATAGGTGAAGTTTTGGGTCAAGACTCTTGGGACTGAGAGTCAGGGGAGATGGGAACTAGAGACATGAAAAGGTGTAGAACAAATCAGAGCCGGCAAGGATGACCCAGGAAAGGTGGAGTCCACAATGGTCCATTGTTGGCTGTGGAAGAGCTGATAACGAGGGGGTACAAACACTGATACAAGCTGGATGATCAGGGTGGGGGAGGAACAGAGAGAGAGAGAGAGAGAGAGAGAGAGAGGGAATGCAAGGGTGACTTGAAATTAGAGAAATCAATCATACTGCTGGATTGTAAACTACCCAAGTGAAATGAGGTGCTGTTCCTCCAATTTATGCGTGGCCTCACTCTGATTAGGGGACAAGACCAGGACAGAAAGGTCAGTGTGGGGATGGAAAAGGGAGTTAAAGTGTTTAGCAACCGGGCCAAGGCGGACTGAGCGTAGGTGTTCATCGAAATAATCGCCGAGTCTACGCTTGGTCTTATACTTCATTTTAAGAAAACCTAACCACTGGGGATATCTGGCTGAATATCTTTAATATTTTCATTCAATATTCAATGGCAGCAGGAGGTATGTGCCAACAATGGTATGCAATGTGATGCAATATAGTGTCTCTGACAACAATGTCACATTATTAATCTGCAATTGTGTTAGATTTAACTGGATTGGGCTCAAATCCAAGCACTGGCGTTATCAGCTGTTCAATATAATTATAGAAATAAATGTTTTTAAAGGATAAAGAACAAGAGCAGCTGTGAAAAGCTAGTCAGTTCCTTGCCCTAAATTACTACCTATCTACATGTTTGCCGCAACCTATACTTGCACTCTGTCTTTCTCGCTCTCTCCCTCTCCCTTTCCCTCTCACACACATCCTCTCTCTCTCACACACATGCACACTCTCTCACATACATGCACTCTCTCTCACACTCTCTCTCTCACACACTCACACTTTTTTTTTCCATTCCAAGAACTTTATTCAACAATTGCATATTACAGTATACCAAAAGCACATAAACGTTCAATGGTCACAATACATCAAGCAGTCATTATAGTACAATGGTTCAATCTTTATCTACAATGCTCTCGACTCCCCGTGGCGACCAGCGTTGACGGAAGGCCTCTAGAGTCCCCATGGACACTACGTGTTCCCTCTCCAGGAACACGCGAGCATGGACGTAGGCCCGGAAGAGGGGCAGGCAGCCATCTCTGGTGTGGCCATCGACCGCCCGCTGCCTGGACCCGCAAATGTCCATCTTGGCTAGGCCCAGGAGCAAACCGACAGGGAGATCCCACCTTCCCGGTCAGCCCTCTCCACTCCCTGCCCTGTGCCCAAACACCAGGATCGTGGGACTAAAATGCAACCAAAACTTGAGGAGCAGCCCCTTCAGATATTCGTACAGGGGCAGCAAACTCTCACTCCATATACAAGTGGAACACGGTCTCTTCACTCTCTCTCTCTCTCACACACTCCCTCAGACACACCCTCTCTCTTGCACACTCACACACTCTGACACACTCTCTCACGCACACCCTCTCTCTCACACTCGCTTTCTCACAAAGTCACACCCTCACACTTTCTCTCTCTCACACTTTCTATTTTTAACCAAAGCCAACTAACTTACAAACCTGTACGTCTTTGGAGTGTGGGAGGAAACTGGAGCACCAGGGGAAGAGTCACGTGGTCACTGGGCAAACGTACAAACTCCGTACAGACAGCACACGTAGTGAGAATCGAACCCGGGTCTCTGGCGCTGTAAGGCAGCAACTCCACCACTGCGCCATCATGCCGCACAATTGGGTTAAAGCGTCTGTAGCCGTGCTGTATGACTCAACACTATAACATACTCTTATGATAGAGTGGTAGCGTTGCTCCCTTACAGTGTCAGAGCCGCAGGTTCGATCCCGACTACGGGCGGTGTCTGTACGGAGTTTGTACGTTCTCCCGGTGACTTTGTTTCCTCACACACTCCAAAGATTGTCGGTTAGTTGGCTTTGGTAAAAATTGTTCCTTGTGTATCGGATAGTGTTAGTGTACGAGGATCGCTGGTCGGAGCGGACGGTGGGCGGATGGGCCAGTTTCTGCACTGTATCTATAAACTAAACTAAGAGAGAGGGGAAGTAACACTTTAAATTGAAGAATTCAACATTGATTTCCATGAATGATTTAGATTTCACATCAAATGCATATACATCATTACTATCGCAACGGTTAAGAAACGTTTAGACAGGTACATGGACAGGACAAGTTTAGAGGGATACTGTATAAGACAAATGCAGGCAGATGGGTCTACTGTAGATGGGACATGTTGGCCAGTGTGGGCAAGTTTGGCCGAAGGGCCTGTTTCCACGCTGTAAGACTGACTATCATAATGATAGACATAAACATTTTCTGATGTTTATTAACCATGTTCTAATATCATCCATTTAGTAGCACCTACCTATGAGGAAGTCAGATGTACTGTGCATTTCCAGAAACGTGTGTAGATGATACCATAACTTGGGCACCCAGTTGAGAATGTTGAGGATTTCGTTATTGTTCGCATTTGCGACGTTCTCTGACTCAATCAACTTTCGCTGTAAGTAGCGACTAAGGAATCCGTTGGCGGGTTCCGCGTTGTTCGAAAATGGGACCAACCTAGTGATTAAAGTTGCAGGTTATTCCATCATTTTAATTTGCAATTTCAGAAAATCCCATGGAAAATAGCTTGTTGTTATCTATTTTCTTACAAGGAAAATACTGCACACAACATTGTGATTTATAAAAGCAGCCCACTCTTGCTCTGTCCCGGCAGTTACTGCATCAATTCAAAGAAATCTAATCATCCCATAGCCACAATTACAAATATACTGTGGATGTGGAGTCCATCAACTCAGCGTACAACCCAGCAGTGTGATTTCTAGTAACCCTCTGCATTCCCTCTCCCCCCCAGGATTCGAGAGCCTGGGCTATAAGGAGAGGTTGAGCAGGCTGGGACTCTATTCCAGGAGGATGAGGTGTGATCTCAGAGAGGTGTACACAATCGTGAGATGAACAGGTCTAGTAAACGCGCAGTCTCTTGCACAGAGTTGGGGAATTGAGAACCAGAGGACATAGGCATAAGGTGAAGGGGAAAGATTTACTGGGAACCTGAAAAATAACTTTTTTATGCAAATGTTGGTGGGAGTATGGAACGAGCTGCCAGAGGAGGTAGTTGAGGCAGGTACTATTACAATGTTTAAGCAACATTTAGACAGGCACATGGATTGGATAGGTTACGACAAGGGTTCCCAACCTGGGGTAAATTTCGCCTTCCCAGGGGGTAAATTTATTGATTCTAGATTTGTACATAATTTTTCTCATTGACTGACTGTGTTTGGTTCTGGTATACCGGTATCTGTTCATCAGTAGTTGTTCATAAATAAGTGAAATAACATTGTTATGCGCTATTAAAGTTGCCAGGGGTAAACGGGACGAAAAAAGTTGGGAACCCCTGAGTTACAAGGAAGATGGAACAAGCACAGGCAGGTGGGACTAGTAGAGTCTCATTTGTGGAGGCCAAGTCAATGGATATTTTTAAGCAGAGATAGATAGATTCCTGATTAGTTAGAGTGTCAGGGATTATTGGGAAAAGGCAGGAGAATGGGGTTGAGAGGGAAAGATAGATATGCCATGATTTGAATGGCGGAGTAGACTTGAATGGCCTAATTCTGCTCTTATCACGTGAATTTGCTAAGGAAAATTAGTTAAGCAAGTTCAAGTTACATTTACTGTTACATGCACCAATTGGTACAGTGAGATTTGAGTTACCATACAGCCATACGAATAAAAAGAACACAATGCACGATAGAGTTTAACATAAACATCCACCCACAGCGGAATCAACGTTCCCACTGTGATGGAAGGCAATAAAGTGCAGTCATCTTCCTCACTGTGTTAGGGGGCGCCGTCCTGTGCGTTAGTTTTTCACTCTTTTTTATTTTTAGTGAGTTTTAGTGTTTTGTTTTTGGAGTTCTAGTCTTTTTTATGTGGGGGGTGGTTGGGAAGGAAGGGGGAAACTACTTTTCAGGGTCCCTACCTGGTCGGAGAGGCAGCTTTTCTCCGGGCTGCAATTTCGACCCGTCCTCGCGGCCTACCAGCGGGCCTGGAGCGGCGTTTCCTGTCGGGGACCGCCCAGAACCTCGGCTTCGGCGGTGGCACAGCGCTGGAGCGCTATCGCGTCGCGGAGCGGGCGATGCCTTGCCCGGGTCGCCGCGTTGGAGCTTCGGTGAGCTGAAGACCGCCGAGAAAAAACATCGTGGAGCTGCAGGTCTGTGGAGCGGCCAGCTGCGGGCGGCGGCGCCATACTTAACATCGGGAGCCTGGGATCTCTCGCTGAGATCGCCAGTGGTGGGAGATCCTTCCGGCGCGGCCTTGTTGGCTTCGGAAGCCGCGGTCTCCGGTAAGGGAAGCGGCCGTTCCAGGGTTCCCATGCCGCTGAGAGGATTCTCCCGACGCCGGAGCACCATCACCCGGCGAGAACGGCCTGGAACATCGGGACTCCGTAAAGGCAACTGTGGAGGCCTCAATAGGCCCAACTATGGGTGGACATGGGATGGGGACTGGACTTTGTGCCTTCCCTCATAATGGGAACCATTGTGGGGGGATGTTTTTATGTTTAAATGTCTTTATTACTGTCATGTCTGTATTCTTTCTTTATGTGCTGCATTGGCAAGAAGGATTTCACTACATCTAGGTGTATGTGACCAATAAAATAACCTTTGAACTTTTGGAACCTTTGTTACAGATTATAATCAGAAAAATTAAATTTTCTTTGCTGTCGATTAATGATTTCCACCTGTATGTCCATTTATTTTGTTTCCTGGACAATGATTTAAGTATAATTCATATTGTATTTCCTTTGTACTTCCTGCTTTGTCATCTATGTATTTCACTTGACGTGATTCAGTGGGAGTTAAAAGCTGAACAGCAGTTCCTCCTTGTAAAAGGTGATATGAAAGAATTGCAGATGCTGCTTTATTCCAAAGATAAACACAAAATGCTGGAGTAACTCAGCGGGTCAGGCAGCATCTCTGGAGAAAAAGGATAGGGGACGTTTCGGGTCAGGATCTTTCTTCAACCCGAAGGAGGGTTCAGATTGAGTCTGTAGAATGGTCCCGACTTGAAACGTCACCAAACATTTTTCTCCAGAGATGCTGCCTGATTCGCTGAGTTACTCTGGCACTTTGTGTCCATCCTTGTTGACTTTAGAGGCCATTACATTGAGGCAGATGCTACATCTGGCAAAGTCTCAGCTGAAAAATCTGTGCATATTTGTGCATGGTACAAACAGCGAAAGGTGTCTCTGCTCCTCCTTCAGTTTCCTTCACCGAATTTGAGAAACTTGCACCTACTATGAAAATTAAATCAAGTCCACAGGGAACGATGGCACATTTACTCAATGTTTTCAAGAGTCAAGAGTGTTTTATTGTCATGTGTCCCAGATAAAACAATTAAATTCTTGCTTGCTGCAGCACAATAGAATATGTAAACATAATACTAATTCATAATACATTCATTTCTAAATATATCAATCAATCCGTACTTTACCTGAAACTTAGATGAAGGCCATGATTTGGTGTTGTCTTGATCGGCTGGTTGGTGGTTCCAATTACGTATGGGCTACATTATAAGAAAACGTTTCACAAAGTTAAAATTAAAGCTAACAAACACATTAATAGCCAAGCTTCCGTATCAATTGGTTTCCAATTTCAGAAATGTGATGAACTTTTGAAATCCATTTTCTGCAGTTGCACGCATGGTTTTATTTATCCAATAATCATTTAACACTTTCACCGATTGTCAGAAATACATAGAATACGCAGTAAAATCACTTATTGCTAACGGGTTTTTTGGTGGTAGTTATTCAATGGTCTGTTACAATATGCTAAATAGCTCATACGTGAATCATATTATAATAATCAAAGAATGTCATAATTTTAAATAATATTAATGTTATTATAAATTATAATAATTATATAATATAATTATAATAATATAATAATATTATTTGGACAAAATCATGAAGTTAGAGAAGTCAATATTCATACCGCTGGGGTGTAAGTTACCCAAGCAAAATATGAGATACTGTTCTCCAATGCGTTGGGCCTTACTCTGACAATGGAGGAGGCCCAGGATAGAAAGGTCAGATTGGGAGTGGGGGTTAAAGTGCTGAGCAACCAGGAGATCAGGTAGGTTAAGGCGGACTGAGCGGAGGTGTTTAGCGAAACGATAGCCGAGCCTGCGCTTGTTCTCGCCAATGGTCTCGCAAATTGGAGGAACAGCACCACATATTTTGCTGTGGTAGCTTGCACCCAAGCGGTATGAACATTGACTTCTCTAACTTCTCTAACTTCTCTAACCAGAGGATATTTGGTGGGCGGCGCGACTTTCGTCAGCAGCGGCCTCTGCAGTCCGTCTGCGTTTTTATTATTTTATATCTATGTTTTTATGTAGTTTTTGTTATTTTTTGTTGGGGTATGTGTGTGGAGGGGTTGGGGTGGTGTGGGGGTAACTTTTAAATCTCTCCCTGCATGGGAGACCCGACCTTTTCTTTGTCGGGTCTCCGTTGTCGTTGGGGCTGCAACGAGGAGCGGCCTCCAACAGGAAGACCGGGGGCTGTGGTGCCGACTACTCACCTCACCGTCGCGGAGCTGGCCGAGTCCGGAGCGGGTGGAGCTGTGGTGGACGCTGCTGCGACCCGACCCCCGGAGATTCGGAGGTTGCAACTGCGGGTTTGGCGGACGGCGGCACCGGGAGCCCGCGGGTCCCTGGAGGGAGACCGCTTTTCAGGACTCCCGCAACGGCGACTTCTCCCGCCCGAGTTGCGGGGTTGAAGAGCTCCTGGAGCGGGGCCTACATCACCGCCCCGCGCGGCTTGGAATGGCCGCGGGACTCTGCGAGCGCCCGCCGGGGGCTCTAACATCAAGAACCCGGTGCGCGACCTTGCATCACCCGGCGTGGCTTTAAGGGCCGCTGGGACAATCGCCATCGCCCGCCGGGGGGCTTTGACTTTGACTTTGACTTTGACTCTGACATCGGGGGGAGAGTGCAGTGGAGAGATAAGTTTTTTTGGCCTTCCATCACAGCAATGTGATGGATGTTTATGTAAATTATGTTGTGTCTTGGGTCTATTTGTTTGTAATGTATGGCTGCAGAAACGACATTTCGTTTGGACCTCAAGGGGTCCAAATGACAATAAATTGAATTGTATTGTATTGTATTGTATTGTATTGTATTGTATTCAAATAGCCTTTGCTATCCCTCTCTCCATCCCCTCCCCCTTCCCAGTTCTCCCACCAGTCTTACTGTCTCCGAATACATTCTATCTCTGTCCCGCCCACTCCCCTGACATCAGTCTGAAGAAGGGCCTCGACCCGAAACGTCACCCATTCCTTCTCTCTAGAGATCTAGAGATGTCCTGCTGAATTACACCAGCATTTTGTGTCTACTTTTGATTTAAACCTGCATCTGCAGTTCTTTCCTCTGCATTTCTTTTGTTAGGTTAAAAGTATAGGCGATTGAAGTGACTGATGACGAAGGGAAAGAATCACGAAGGTCAAGAAGGTGCAAAGAAAGCCTCATTTATTTAATATTTATTTAACAATTTCAAGCTGCATATATTACAGAGGATATACTGCCTCAAGGAGTGCAGCAAAGATTCACTAGACTATTCCAGGTCCGTATGTGAAAAATTAACTGGGCCAGGTTCATATTCTCTAGAATTTATTAAAGAGAACAAATATTGCATTTTACAAGGCTTGACATGCTGGATGCATGGAGGATCTTTCTACTGGCTCAGCCATCTGGAATTGTGGGTTACAGTATCAGAATGATACTTTCAGAACTAACAGAAGCAGTAATTCCTTCACTTAGGAGGTGATGAAAATGTGTTAGGTTCTACTCCAACGCACTGTGGAGGCTCAATTGTTGAATCCATGCAACACAGAATGCTGGCTTTGTAGGAAATAAATGGTTGTGGGTTAATGCAGAAAGATGGCTGTGAGAAGATTGATCAGCCACAATCTTGAGGACTGATGAAGGGTAATTTGGGGTGGCGTATGAGTGCAGTAGTAGAGTTGTTGCCTTGTGGTGCCAGAGACCCAGATTCGATCCCGAGTAATGATACTGGCTGCACAGAGTTTTTTGATTGCTTCCTAGGACCACGTAGGTTTTCACCGGGAGCTCCAGTTTCCTCCCACATCCAAAGACGTAGACGTTTCTAGTTCAATTGGTTTCTATAAATTGTAAATTGTCCCTAATGTGTAGGGTTATGTTAGTGTACAGGGTGATCGCTGGTCGGCAAGGACGTGGTGGGCTGAAAGGCCTGTGTCCACATCTCTAATATCTAAAGGCTAGTGGAGCTGGCTTGATGAAATAGTTGGCCTCTTCCTACTCATACTGTATTATGTTCTCATATAAGGCATAATTTCAATGTACTGTATTTCCCGGCAATGAAGACGCTATTTTTTACCCCAAATTAAGGCACGAAAATGTACCTATGTCTAGGAGGTCGAAGGTTAGGTTGTTAGCCAAGAAAGATAGAGTTGGCTATCCCTCAGTACAGCAACATCAAGAACGATGTTGCTGTACTAAGGGACAACCAAGTCTATCCCTCATTGCTGGCAGCTGATGGGAAGCGGCTGTAAAGTGGGATGCGGCTGTAAAAGGACAGCGCCGCTGGGGGGGGAGAGTTCCTTTCACAGCGTGTGGGGAGTCAGGCCCGGGGAGGGAAGTAGCTCGGGAGGCTGCAAGCGGCCGCCGGAACCGGACAGCGGAACCGGCCGCCAACTCAGCGCCTTCTGCCGGCACAGGCGCAACTGGTGGAGGTGGTGGTTGGCGGGTAGCTACTGGGCGTAAGACTGTCTGCTCCGTCCTGGGCTCTCTTTCTCTCTCTCTACTAGTCCCGGGGCAGGCGACCTGGGAACTGAAGCCAGTACCAGGGATCGCGAGGGATGTGGGAACTGCAGCCAGTCGCAGGCGATGTTACCGACCCCTAGACTAAACCAAACCCTTGATCCCGTCCCGCCATCCTCGTTTCAAAATTTAGCAATTTACATCGGGGGTGTGCGGCTTCGACGCAGGCGCGTCTTCATTGCCGGGAAATACAGAAACTCTATATTATAATGCTGACTGGTTTTAAGGATAAACATTGCTTGCAAAGATATTAATCTTCACTATCTCCTGGTGTGCTAAGCTTGTGCTACATATTTTGCTGACGTTTATTGTGAATTTCATCTTACCTTCCAAAATTAAAATCACAAACTTGAGCAAAGATCAGTTACAAATAGTAATATGGTATGTTCCACACCAATTTGTGTGTTAAGATTTGACTTGCCTTGATCTATCTGGATACCTGCCTTCAGCGCTCACCACCATTGTTGAGCTGGCTGCTCAGAATTGGATTTAGATTGAAGGGTTTAGTTTCCCACAGCAGACATTGTACAGTAGAAACAAAGGCTGTTGTACATTTGTGGGAAGATATGAAGTCTGGATAACACTGTGTCCACTGAACACAGTGTTTCGCTGAACACCTACGCTCAGTCCACCTTGGCCTACGTGATCACTTGGTTGCCAAACATTTCAATTCCCCTTCCCATGCTGACCTTTTGTGTCCTGGGCCTCCTCCACTGTCAGTGAGGCCACATGCAAAATGGAGGAACAGCACCTTGTATTTCACTTGGGCAGCTTACAACCCAGCGGTATGAATATTGATTTCTCTAATATCAAGTAACCCTTGCTCTCTGTCTCTCCCCCACCCTAGTTGTCCTGCTGGTTCCACTGTTTGCACCCATATATCCCTTCGTTAATACCTTTTCCACAGCCAACAATGGATTATTGTGGGCTCCACTTTTCCTTGGTCATCGGTGCTGGCTCTGATTTGTTCTGAGCCTTTTCATGCCTCTAGTTTCCTTCACCCCTGATTCTCACTGAAGAAGGGCTTGGACCCAAAATATCACCTATTTATTTTCTCCAGACATGCTGCTTGACCCACTGAGTTACTCCAGCATTTTATGTCTATCTTCAGTGTAAACCAGCATCTGCAGTTCCTTCCCACTTTTGTTTTGGAATGGAGAAGCGAAAATTACAATGACCATGAGCAAAATACGTAACACAAACTTAGCACATTAATAGAAGGTGAAGACTAATATCTAGGCAAGCAACCTTTATCCTTAAGGCCAGTCAGCTTTAAAATTGGACTTTATTTGATCATGACAAAACAAAAGCTGCGATCAGTAAAGGGAGCTCCAGTGAATAACATTAACCACTGCAAAGCGAGGCTGGGAGATACTACGTGTTGGACGTTGATGTGGTAATGTAGACCTTCTAATTGCTACCTTGTTCCCACATCCTGAACTTCAATTAATAATGAAGATTTCTGCTGGCAGTAGATGAAACATGCATTGTGAAATTTATCATGTCATTATCTCTACAACTAATGCCAGGCAAACATTAGCTGCACTAAAGTAAAACATAGCTCGCCAGCTTTCTAATGATCACTGATCAAACTGGGAAATAATCGCTCACATCTAACATGTTACAATATATGTGCAATTTGTAAAATGCATGCAAATGCACCCATTATCTATGCATTTCCCCTCCATGTAAATACATTTCACTATGTGCAATACTCTCCCATGACTGTAACGTTAATTGCAGAAAGACATTCAGGCCAGTAAAATGAATGAACTAAACAGCAATTGTTAGGTAGATATGTTAGGTGGTCATTCATTGCAATTACTCTTCCTACTTTAGTTTAGAGACACTGTGTGCAAACAGGCCCCTTGGCCCACTGAGTCCACACCGACCAACGATCACCTGTACACTAGTTCTATCCTACGCATTAGGTACAATTCACAGAAGCCAATTAACCGACCAACGTGCACGTCTTTGAAATGTGGGAGGAAACCGGAGCACCCGGAGAAAACCCACGCGGTCACAGGGAGAACGTACAAACTCTGTACAGATCGAACCCGGGTCTCTGGTGCAACTCTAGCGCTACGCCACTGTGTCGCCCCTTAACTATCAGTACACAAGGAGAAAATTATTGTATGATTATTAATTGCTGTATATTCAATATTTCTCAACAGGTGTTTTTGAAGCAGAAATAAATGGCAGTCTAATCCATGTGCAAAAGTGAACTGTCTCCAGAATCAATGAAACAGAG
The DNA here is from genome assembly GCF_010909765.2 of Amblyraja radiata. Classification (NCBI taxonomy): domain Eukaryota; kingdom Metazoa; phylum Chordata; class Chondrichthyes; order Rajiformes; family Rajidae; genus Amblyraja; species Amblyraja radiata. The sequence goes on from NC_045979.1 coordinate 13,947,789, forward strand.
ACCAAAGAAATTGAATATGCGTTTTTATGTGAATACTAGACCAAGTGCAGACCCGTTGGGTCTGCTCCCCCAACGCAGCCGTTCCCTACCCGTAGCCCCCACGGGAGACGTGGTCCTCCAACTAAAGCCGTTCAGGACTCAGCAGTGCGGCTGTTTTTAAATGGCGTCTTTGAGGCGAGATGCGGGCGCCAGCAGCCGTTATGGTCGCTGACCAGCAGGAGGCGACAAAATGAGTGAGTGGGGGTAGGGGTGAGAAGGATTTTATTTAAAATGTGTACATAAACACGACACAATGTAATCAGGAGTGGATACTTGGAATGAAAAGTGAAATATCTACCGAAATGGAAACAATCTGGGCGTTTGTGGGTCTGGTGTTGGCGTAGCAACGAATCAAAGGCTGGCACCCACAGGCTGGCAACCACAAGTCAGGCAGAAACACAGCCAGCCAGCAGCCACAGAGTTTTAATATTATATAAATGCCAAACAGTGACTTGATTGCAAAGATTCACTGTAAAAGTTATTTCACAGTGAAAAGGAAATTGCTGGAATAACTCAGCGGGTAAGACAGTATCGGTGAAGGGAACTGGATAGTCTTGAGTTGGGACCCTTCTTGAAACTGATGGAGTATGGAGAGGACATGGTGGCAGGCGGCCGAGGATGGGCCCGTGTGAGTGCTGGAAGTCGAACGGGCCTGCGGTGGGTGCCCGAGGTCGGACTAGGACACGCCTGAGTGACAAAGGGGGACCCAGCATGAAGGAGCCGCCGAAAACAAAGAGGGGCCTCACGGATTATATTGAACGATATGTAACTCTGTCGGCGACCTGTATGTGGCGACTCTTTGCAGACATTGTGTGTGGTACACAAAACAAAGAATTTAACTGTGATCTGTCGAATGCGATGATAAAGTGTAATCAATCAATTAATTAATTGATTTACTCACTCCTTCGTAAAGTATCATTCAGTCATTCATCTAGCTGGTAGAAAGAAGGGAAGGGATTCTTTCCCTTCTGCCGCTTCCACCTCCATCTGCTCAGCATCCCCCCTGCTTATTCCAGAACCCCATATTTTGCCCCTAGCCCTCTATCCACATCTACCCATCCCTCTCTCTGAATCTACATTTCACTCATCACTTTCCTTTCTTACTAGATCCAACCTTGCAACCTCTTGTCTTCTCCACCTCCAGCCTTGGAACTATCTCCACCATATTTCCCCCATTTAACACAACTGCTAATGAACCCTCCCACATGGAGCCACCTATGTCTTGCCAACTCTTGTCCCACTCCTTCCCTCCACTTCTTTCTACCAGTCATATCCCCTCTGATCCATCAAACTGAAGGGACTTGACAACTGGAGGTAACAATGTTTTAAAGTTCTCTACAGCTTCTTAACTACTGCAGTGGTACAAGTCATTCTCGTAATATGATCTACTTTAACACATATTAGTTGACGGCGCGACTCACCCGTTGCAGCGGCCCCAACAGCCTGTCTGTCTTTTTTTATTTTTTGTCTAGTTAAATGTAGTGTTGGTGGGTTTTTTTAATACTAGTTTTAAATGTGTATATGTGGGGGGCGGGGGGAAACTGTTTAAAATCTCTTCCCTGTACGGGAGACCCGACCTTTTCCCTGTCGGGTCTCCGTTGTCGTTGGGGCCTAGCACCGTGGAGCGGCCTCCAGCCTAAACGACCCGGGGGTTCGGGAGACTGCGGAGCTGCGGACTACTCACCATCGTGGGGCTGGCCGGCCTCGGAGCGTGGGGAGCGGCGGTGACTCGCTGCTGCGACTCGACTCCTGGGGCTCGGAGGCTCCAGCAACGCAGCCGCAGGTCCGGTGGACTGGGACATTGGGAGCTCGCGGGTCCGGGGGGAGAGAGAGACTGCTTCCCGGAGCTCCCGCAACACGACTTCTCCAGCCCGTGTCGCGGGGTTGGAACGACCTGGAGCGGGGCTGTACATCGCCCGGCACGACTTCATGGCCGTGGGACATTCCAGCGCCCGCCGGGGGCTCCAACACAGTGACTTTTAGACCGGGAGCGGGGCCGTAAATCGCCCGGCACGGCTTAAAATGGCCGTGGAGCTTAGCATCGCCCGATTGGGGCTTGGATATCGGGAGAGACATGGAGAACAGGGGAGAGAAAATACTTTGCCTTCCATCACAGTGGGTCCACTGTGATGGATGTTTGTGTGAATTAAATTGTGTGTATGTCTAGGAAATTGTCTTTGTTTGTATGGCTGTGGAAACAGAATTTCGTTTGAACATCACTGAGGCTCAAATGACAATAAATTGTAATGACAATAAATTGTATTGTATTGTATTGTATCTATATTTATGGCAGCGCACTGATAATATGTTCAGATTTCCTTCACAAAAAACTGTATAACCTTTTACTCTTGTACCTATATCAAAGCAAGTTACTTTAAACAACATTCTAACAACGCTTTCATTGTCAAAGGATGGGTTAGATTAAAACTGAGCCTTTTGTCTTAACGAATGTCTTGAAAAGCTGCCGTATTGTAAGTTCTGTGTGGTTTTCAGACCAAATTGTGACTAATGACACCAATAGTGAATATCATTAGCCTTGCAACATCATGGAATTAAAAAGATTTAAAATGGTTAAAAAGATAAAATATCATTACCATTTATGATACTTGCATGTAAGGGCACCATTGACAAGTTCACTGAGAGAACCAGGCTCATTGAGATCATCAAGAATTATGACCAGCGGCACATTGCCTGTGCTCGTCTCTCTGTCAATTTGATTGGCGAGGTTGGAAAGATACAGCTGTAAATCCTACAATGGTAATGCATAAACATGTGAAAAGTGAGATAACTTTATACTGATATGATCATTAAAGCAACATATATTAAAGTAGATAGAGACAAAATGCTGGAGTAACTCAGCAGGACAGGCAGCATCTGGGCTTATATTCACTGGAATTTAGGATGAGAGGCGATCTTATAGAAACATATTAAATTTTTAAGGGGTTGGACAGGCTAGATGCAGGGAAAATGTTTCAGATGTTGGGGGAGTCCAGAACCAGGGGTCGCAGTGTAAGAATAAGGGGTAGGCCATTTAGGACTGAGATAGGTAAAGCTTTTTCACACAGACAGTTGTGAATCTGTGGAATTCTCTGCCACAGAAGGCAGTGGAGACCAATTCACTGGATTTTTTCAAGAGAGAGTTAGATATAGCTCTTTGTGCTAATGGAATCATGGGATATGGGAAGAAAGCTGGACTGATTTTTGATCAGCCATGATCATATTGAATGGCTTGAAGGGCCGAATGGCCTACTCCCACACCTATTTTCTATGTTTCTATCTCTGGATAGAAGGAATGGGTGACGTTTCAGTTCGAGACCCATCTTCAGATTGAAGTAGGGTCTTGACCCAAAATGTCACCCATTCCTTTTATCCAGAGATGCTGCCTGTGCTGCTTCTTCTTCTTATCGAGTCCACACGCAAGATTAGAAGTTATTCAGCCAGAGGTGAACACACTTCTCGGCATCTGCATACATTGGTGTCTGTCTTGTGCTTCTTGTGCCTCTTGTAGGTGGTGGTGGAAAGATTGGTGGCAACAGGGCCACGACGTGAACGCTCTTTCTTTGACCCCGCATGTGCTGCTGAGTTACTCCAGTATTTAGTCTCTATCTTTGGTGTAAATCAGCATCTGCAGTTCCCTGCTACATATATTAACGTGAACACAACAATATTTTCTTCATTTCTAAAACAATGTAAAGCTCATTAGCGAGAATTTGTTTAAATGCATGACTTGTACACTGTATACACCATAAACAATGAAGGTTCATGGGGTTTGAAACCACGGAATACTAAAGCAAACCAATACTTAAGTTTATATCAAATCCCTTTGTTTATATTTTAATGAACAGAGTAATTCAATGGTTAGGTGTTAAACATTTGTATAATAATATTCAAACAAACCTATTTTGAGGTTAGTGTTTTCAATTTCACTGCATGATAGGTTCTACTTTACATAAAATTACATTGAATTTACTACAAAATAGGCAATTTCGCAAAATATGTCTGCACAACACTTTATGTTCACACGGGCTTTCTCCCAGCCTATTCTGGTCTTTCACCTTAACTGTAGGGAGGTTCACATTCCAACTAGTGACTAGATTTTAAAAACGTTTACCATGGATTAATCCACTAGATTTAATTAATGCCATAACTCTTTGTCTTCCACATGTCTTATCTTGTCTTGGTCTAACCTACCAAGCCCTCTCAAAATCTTAACAATCTCTGTTAGATCAACATTGTAGCGCATCAGTTCCATGGACAAAGTCTAATGTCCCGTTGAGTATAGAAAGGATCTGCAGATAGAACAAAGGGTGCAGGCTATAGATCTCAGCATTGTAGCGCATCAGACAGACACAAAGTGCTGGAGTATCTCAGCAGGTCGGGCAGCATCTCTGGAGAAAAAGGATGGGTGGCGAATCGGGTCAGGACCTTTCTTCAGTCCGAAGAACTATATCTTGCACTCTGTATTTTCCCCTTTGCTCTATCAATTGCACTTGAGTTTGACTTGATTGTATTTATGTATGGCATATCTGATCTGTTTAGACAGATGCAAAGTTCTTCACTGCACCTCGGTACATGTGATAATAACATACCTAAATCTAAACCTAAATCACCTAAAACGATTTTCTTCCTGCTTCCAACATACATGAAGACGCACATTGTGATAATTATCATGCTGAGGGGCAACTTTTCACACCATGGGTGACGTATATGAAACGAGCTACTAGAGGAAGTAGTTGAGGCAGGTACTATCATAATATTTAAAATATATGTGGACAGGCACATGGATAGGAAAAGTTTAGAAGGATATTGGCCTAATGCAGGCAGGATGCGCTAGGGTAGATGGGACATCTTGGTCAGTGTGGGCAAGTTGGTCCGAAAGGCCCGTTTCCACGCTGTATGACTATAACATGAAGGTTTATGACCTGGGTTACAATTAGGTTTGACTACTGCTTCTATTAACCATAGGAGGGAGTTAACTTGCATTGTTAAATATTACAGAACTGCTTTCCAATCCTTTCATTTCACAGTTAACAGTGCTCATATGTCACAAGCATACTAAGAAGAGTCACAGTGACAAAATGAATCACGTGGATGACATACTACGTGATAATTATCCATGTATTGTATTATTTAGCAGGGACTATTTTCTGCTCACATTCTGTCCGCACTATCAGGTTATAAACAATTAAGCTAAAATTATTTATTTGATACAGTGGAAATATCTAAAAAGTTTCAATAAGTTTTTAAGCCCCGGATATTCAGCAGTTCCTTTCAGTAAATTCAATGCACCAGTCATTGACAATGGGCCTTGGAATTAGGAAAATATAGCTAACTTAAGTCATATTATCCTGTTAAATAAAGACAAGATCTAATGCAAAATAAATCCAGAAGCTTAGTGTTTGAGATACAATGGTCCATTGTTTCTGTTATAGATTAAACATAAAGAAAAATAAGCATATTTTGGAAGTCCTGGTTGAAAAGTTCAAGCCCCTTGCAGCTTCTGCAATATGTAAAATAAACACACTGCAAAGGCAATGCAATAACCACATGGTGAAAATAACTTCTAAAAATTACCTTGCAAGAATGTGTGTCCATGCTAAACGTGACAATGATTTCATCCGTGACCTCTCGTCCTGACCGCTGAACCAAGTATTCAGCCAAACGAATGGACAGGTAGGACTTGCCAGTCCCACTGGGGCCAGACAAGATAAGCCTTCGGTGCTTGAGCAGTAGACTGAGGTAATGCTGCATCATTGGCTTGGGAATCAGTGTTTCAAAGACCAAGCTGTCTATACTTTTCTCTTGTAATCCTGAAAGGGAACCACGTTGGTTATTTTAGACTGGTCATTATTAACACGCAATACATATGGAATACGTAAACATAGCAACATAGAAAGTAGGTGTACGAGTAGGACATTCCCCATATCCCTTGATTCTGTTAGTCCAAAGAGCTATATCTAACTCTCTCTTGAATACATCCAATGAATTGGCCTCCACTGCCTACTGTGGCAGAGAATTCCACAGATTCACAGCTCTCTGGTTGAAAAAGCTTTTCCCCATCTCAGTCGTAAATGGCCCTTATTCTTAAACTGTGACTCCTGGTTCTGGACTCCCCCAACATAGGGAACATTTTTCCTGCATCTAGCCTATCCAAATCCATTAAGAATTTTATATGCTTCTATAAAATTCCCTCTCATCCTTCTAAATTCCATTGAATACAAGCCCAGTCAATCCATTCTTTCATCATATGTCAGTCCCGTCATCCCGGAAATTAACTCCAACGTAGTAAGATTGTAAATCAGGCTACATCCATGGTACCAGATTCACCAGACCTGCAAAATTCCACATTGTAAAATACGAATGGGAATCAAAGCTACATTTCTCGTGAAATTACCAGTCCAATTTTCCTCATGAACGTCACAAACATATGATGAGCGTTTGACAACTATGTGCCTGTACTCGCTAGATTTTTGAAGGGTGAGGGGGGGATCTCATAGAAACTTACTGTACAATATACCATTAAAGGTGGCACTGTGGTACAGCGATAGAGCTCCTGCCTCACAGCGCCAGACACCCGAGTTCGATCCCTACTACGTGTGCCGACTGTATGCAGCTTGTATGTTCTCGCTGTGAACGAGTGGGTTTTGTCCGGGTGCTCCGATTTCCTCCTACATTCCAAAGACGAGCAGGTTTGCAGGTTCATTGGCTTATGTAAATTGTCCCAGATGTGTAGGATAGAACTAGTATACGTGTGGCCGATGGTCGGCATAGACTCAATGGGCTGAAGGGCCTGTTTTCACACTGCATCGCTAAACTAAACTAAATGAAAGGCCTGGATAGACTGGAGATGGAGAGGATGTCTCCACTAGTGGGAGAGTCTAGGACCAGAGGGCACAGCCTCATATTAAAAGGAGAATGGAGATGAGGAGGAAATTCTTAAGCCACAGGGTGGTGAATGTGTGTAATTCATTGCCAGAGCCCAAATCTTTGGGTATTTTTAAAGTGACAGGTACTTGATTAGTGAGGGTGTCACAGTTTTGGGGGAAGGCAGGGGAAAGGGGTTGAGGGGGAAAGATAGATCAGTCAAGATTGATTGGCGGGGTAGAGTTGATGGGCAAAATGATCTACTCCTGCTCCTGTTATAACGATATATCATAATCCATTTCAGTCGCTGCAACTCAATGGAATGAATATTGAATTTTCCAATTTCATGTAACGCACATGCTTGATGTTCTTCACCCATCCACACTCACCTGTCAACCCTAGTTTGCTTCTTCCTTGGTCCAACTTTCTCATCCCCTCCCATCTGGTTCCACCTATCCGCATCTTCCCCCACCCACAGATTATTAAATAGTACTTTCTCTATATTTTCCGTAAAACACAGCCTCCAACAGAACACACATTTCATTTCACACCAGAAACTGGAACAGTGTACAACGATCACAACATTGTCATGTACTAACCATTTGTTCATCTTTAAACATCAAAGGCCGGGAGATACCACATCATTTTTTTGTTACTGACCTTTCAAAGTGACGGAGAAGCTGGTGACTTCTTTTCCCATATATCTGTGGGGCAGCAGGTCTGGTGGTTCAGTTCCAAACACTCGCTTCGCATGATCAACACTATAGCTGTAGATGGCATCTGTACTCAAGCCAAGACAAGACACTGGGTCCACTTTTGTAATGTAGTCCTAAGAGAGATTCAGAGAGTCACAGAGTCAAACCGCACGGAAAATAGCCTTTCAGTCAAACTTTAATTTAGTTTAAGGTAGACATAAAATGCTGGAGTAACTCAGCGGGACAGGCAGCATCGCTGGAGAGAAGGAATGGGTGACGTTTCGGGTCGAGACCCTTCTTCAGTTTAGTTTAGTTGAGAGATACAGTGTGGAAACAGGCCCTTCAGTCTGCACCAACCAGTGATCCCCGTGCATTAACACTATCCTGCACACTAGGGACAATTTACAATTATACCAAACCAATTAACCTACGTCTTTGGCGTGTGGGAGGAAACCGATCTCAGAGACAACCCACGCAAGTCACGGGGAGAACGTACAAACTCCATACAGACAAGCAACCATAGTCAGGATTCAACCCGGGTCTCTGGCACTGTAAGGCAGCAACTCCACCACTGCGCCACCATGCTGCCCAACGCCCAACTTGCCCATGCTGACCAAGATAGCACAAGTACACTAGTTCCACGTGCCCCTGTTTGGCCCATATCCCGCTCAACCTGAGGAGGTGAGAGATTTTACTGAACATTTTGTTTAACTTACCTTAAATTCCATGGTTTGTTCTTCTTGTGGTAATTAAATTAATTGAAAAATGTCATCCTGCCCTAGATTAATGAAATACGTGCACTTTTACTTGGTTTCTGTACTTTCTACGTAAGGATTTTTGGTAACTAAGATTAAGCCATTTTAGGAGAAAGTACAGGAAAGATACATTGGAGAAAGTGACCAATCATTATAACTATTAAAGAATGGGGATCACAAGAGACACAAGAATCTGCAGATGTTGGGATCTTGAAAACACTAAATGATGGAGGCACTCAGCAGGTCCTGTGAAGGGAACGGGCAGCACGGTGACGCAGTGGTAGAGTTGCTGTCTTACAGCGCCAGGGACCCAGGTTTGATCCTGACTACGGGTACTGCATGTACAGAGTTTGTACATTCTCCCCGTGACCGCCTGGGTTTCCCCGGGTGCTTCGGTTTCCTCCCACATTCCAAAAACGTACAGGTTTATTGGCTTCGGTAAAAATTGTAAATTGTCCCTAATGTGTAGGATAGTGTTAGTGTATGCTGGTCGGCGCAAATTCAGTGGGCCGAAGGGCGCTGTATCTCTAAACTAAACTAATGTCAGGCGATGTTTCATGTCGGGACCGCCTTCAGGTTCAGGGATTGTAGAATTTTTAGATCACGTCCCAAATTTAGGGATCTTTGGATTTTCGAACAAAGCAGCGTAAAAAATAAGATAGTTATGGTAACTCTACCGCTGCGCCACCGTGCCGCCTTGGGACTTGATGGGATAGTTCTTAGATCTCTTGGATCAGATGTTTTCTCTGATTTTAGGTTCAGTTACATGAACAGAATAAAGAAGATGGGATTGTTCTTCTTGCAATATAGAGAGTTAAAAGGAGATTTGGTGGCAGTAATCAAAATTATGAATAATATTGATAGAGTACATGAAAATAAATTGTATCCACTGTTCAACAAGATTCAACAGCCTTATTAAATGTACTGCAAGGATTATATTGATATGGAATGAACTGTACAGATGGCAGCGGACTGTAGATTTAGCAGTTACATTCAAAGAAAATAAATGACAAGGGAAAATATTTACATGGCTGAAACAGGGTTGGGATCAATTGGACAGTTCATTTGGTATAGTTATGATGGGTTACATGATCTACTTTTGCACTATAACTTTGTATATTTCTGTCACTTGAGTCTTTAGTGTTTGTGGCTCAAGAGGTTTGCAAAATATATGATTAAATGATAGAAAAGAAAATAGCTTTTGAATTAAGACTGAGAATAACCTAGAAATAATATTCGGCATTTACGATGCATTTCATGTTGTTAGTTATATATTGCTGGGTTTTACATTTCTTAAATCTTTCATGAGGCACAATTAGATAACTCTTTCAATATATTTATAGCTTTTTTATATATGCTATTACCTCCACTATGAACTTTTCAATTCCTTTCTGTTTATTAACTGCATCTTCTTCTGATAGTTGTCATGCTGCCTTTGCATGGCACATTGGATGTGCTTTTTCCCTTCATGAGGTAATGTCCAGTTTCTAACTCCTCCCTTTGTGCCTTTGCCTTAATTGTCATTTCCAGTTTACTTCGGCAACATCCCATTTGAATTAATTGGAATTATCTCTTGAAACCAAATTATGAAGAGCTCACTAATAGGTGAAAAATCTATCCCTTCATCACTCATCTCTCCACTGCCATCGGGTAGAAGGTACAGGAGCCTGAAATCTGCAACATCCAGATTCAGGAACAGCTTCTTCCCCACAGCCATCAGACTATTAAATACAACTTCAAACAAACTATGAACTAAAACAACTTATTGCACTTTATCTGTTTACTGATGTGTGTGTATATATATATATATATATATATATTCTACGGCATATGGACACACTAATCAGATCTGTATTTGTATCAGACCTGAGGAGACTAAAGAAGGTCCATCTGTCTCCTCAGATTCTGGTGAACTTCTACCGCTGCACCATCGAGAGCATCCTTACCAACTGTATCACAGTATGGTATGCCAACTGCTCTGTCTCCGACCGGAAAGCACTACAGAGGGTGGTAAAAATTGCCCAACGCATCACCGGTTCCTCACTCCCCTCCATTGAGTCTGTCCAGAGCAAGCGATGTCTGCGAAGGGCGCGCAGCATCGTCAAGGACTCCTCTCACCCCAGCCACAGACGGTTTACCCTCCTCCCATCCGGGAGGCGCTACAGATCTCTCCGTTGCCAGACCAGTAGGTTCAGGAACAGCTTCTTCCCTGCGGCTGTTACACAACTTAACTCTGCACCTTGGTGATTGCCAGTCACCCCCGCCCCCCGGACACTCCTTTCCCCAGAAAAATTGCACTACTGCTACTGTATGTACATATATATATTTTACTGTTCCATTAGTCTATGTTCGCTCTTCAGAGTGAGATGCTAACTGCATTTCGTTGTCTCTGTACTGTACACTGCACAATGACAATAAAGATCAAATCTGAATCTGAATCTATTTATGACTACAATATCCTGTTGTGCTGCAGCAATGCAAGAATTTCATTGTCCTATCTGGGACACAAGACAATAAACTCTCTTGTCTTGTCTTGACCATCCAGAATATCTACTGTTACAGACACTACTTGTCCAAATTCATCTTGGGCCCCATATATGAGGAAGGGTGTGCTGGCATTGGAGAGGGCCCAGTGGAGGTTTGGGTCTTAAATGAACCATGTCTACATTACTGCTACCGCTTAATAATCCCACAAGACAGGTGACACTGTAGCTCATAGACTTTATCACTATGTTGACCAGATGATGATACAGATAATTGAAATACAAGTTTAGTTTAATTTAGTTAAGAGATACAATGCAGAACCAGGCCCTTCAGCCTACCGAGTCCGCGCCGACCAGTGATCTCCGTACACTAACAGCAACCTACGCATACTTGGGATAATTTTACATTTATTCCAAGCCAAGTTGCAAACCTGTACATCTTTAGAGCGTGGGAGGAAACCGGAGCTTCCCGTAGAAAATCCGCACAGATCATGGGGAGATCGTACAGACTCCGTATAGACAAGCTCCCCAAAGTCAGGAACGAACCCGGGTCTCTGGCACAATAAGGCAGCAACTCTACTGCTGCACCAACATGCCGCCAAGATTGTACAAGTGACAAGCCATTACATAATGAAAAAAAATTTGCTTGATTTCAGAGTTTTCCTAGGAAAAAATTTGGAAAAATTATACCACTCGGTTACCACAGACAATGAAGATTCATCCTTGGAAAAGGTTGGTGCAGGCACCAGCTTTGTATTGAAAATACTTTGTCTGGCACTTGTGATTTGATGTGAAAATAGGGTTTGATGTGGAGTAGGGAAGGGTGGGCAAGCATCTCTGAGATCCAGTTTCTCCATTGCATGTGAGCTAGGAAACAAATTAGAGATTGGTATTTCAAGGTAGTTTGGGTGTCGGTGACTTTAGTTCACTAAATATGCTAATCAATCCCAGTGGAAGTTAGAATAAGATGCAGATTTTTACCATATTTTCAGCAATATAATCAGTAATCGCTGAACTCCAGGTAAAAATGTGTGATTTATCTTTGTAGTTAATGTAGAGTAAGAAGGAGCATTCTTGTTCCATCAAGTTCCAATAGATAACTGCACTCCCCGTCCGGACAGGCCAGATTTCTGACCCTCTCAATGATATCAGGGACATTTTGCGAGCTAGCTTGCCCTTTAAGCTGGCCCTTTCAATTATTTAAATGTTATTAGCGGTGAGCTGCATTGGGGACTCGATAACTAAATACATTGTATTGTTCTTGATAAGAAAATCCCATCACCTACTATGAGAACTTTCTGAAAGGAAACCAGTCATATAAAGCAATAAACTAAACATACCTTAAAAGACTGGCAGATAACTCCATCTAAAGTAGTCCAGTCAGTTGCTCCATTTACTTTGGCAAAACCAAGGAAAAATTCTTGCTGCTTTGTAGTCTGTTTGGAGATAAACAAATCTGTTGAGTTTCATGTAAATACAAGGAACAGCAGAAGCTGGTTTACAAAAAAAAAGACGTAAAATGCTGGAGTAACTGAGCGGGAAAGGCAGCATGTCAGGAGAGCATGGACAGGTGAGGTTTTGGATTGGGACACTTCTTCAGACTCCCATTTCAGGTCATGTTTCAATCTGAAGAAGGATATCACTGGCCTGAAGAGTCATCTGAACATGTTCTCTGGAGATGCTGCTTGACCCGCTGAATTATTTCAGTACTTTGTGCCATTTTGTGTTGAGTTTCATATCTGCATCTGCCTGGAACTTTTGAGACATCTATTTACAATAAGTGTATTTGTTTTGCAATTGGACATGAAGTCAAAGTGGTCCTTTTGCAGTTTTTGAACTCATGAATTTCCTGACAGAAATGTAACTGGAAACGAGATCATTTATCACAGTGTTCTCAGAATTGAGGAAAATTAGACATAATTGGGAAGGCAGGGTTGTTCATTTATCTCAGAGATGTGTAGAAATCTCTTGATACAGAGGGCTGAGAATGTATGGAGCGCTGTGGATGCCTATCCATCGGATTAAGGCAGAGATAGATAGATTCTTGATTAGTACGGGTGTCAGGGGTTATGTAGAGAAAGTTGGAGAAAGGGATTAGGAGGGAGAGATACATCAGCCATGATTGAATGGCAGAGTAGACTTGATGGGCCAAATGGCCTAATCCTGCTCCTATCACTTATCACGTTATGACCTTATGTACTTAAAAGTACCGAAGCACAGATTTTTGGACACTGAAGAAAACAAAGGGATTTGGGGACTGATACATAAATGAGTTACCAAATAGTGGGTTAGGCTTGAAGGGGAAAGATAACGTTTTTTTCAGTGCAACTCACGATTATTTTCTCCTGTGCGCAAGTTCTTCCAAATTACAACGAGAAAAGGTGGATCGGGACATGCAAATTATGAGGGAAAGATATTATAATGCTTCCCATGTTATTTACCAGGATTTACCTTCAAAAACCGGCAAATGAACATTGGATTTGAGAATCCTCATTTTGCAGAATGGTAGTAGCTTAAAAATGGTATCTCAAAATATGCAATCATCTAGCTGTGTACAGGGTAGTGTAGAAACAAGCAACTGCAGATGCTGGTTTACACAAAAATACACAAAGTGCTGGAGTAAATCAGTGGGTCAGGCATCATCTCTGAAGAACATAGATAGGTGAGGTTTTGGGTTAGGACTCTTCTTTGGACTCACATTTTGGGTCATGTTTCAGTCTGAAGACCTGAAGCGTCACCTATCCATGTTATCCAGGGATGCTGCCTGATCGGCTGAGTTACTCCAGCACTTTGTGCCCTTTTGGGTAAAGTGCCGCTAACCAGTTTTGATGGAAACTACATACACTATATACACTGGGCAATACACTATAACCCATTTAGCATTATACACAATAGATATATGTTGCACTTGTGAAATATGCACGCAGGTTTATCACGGGTTGACCTTGAAATGGGGTTGGGGTGGAAGAGGAATATCTATATGAGGGGGAGAGTTGGTGAGATTAAAGGTCCAGTTGGGTGGGATGGTCAGGATTACAGGAACATAAATAGACCTGGGCAAATCAATGTGTAGGAAGGAACTGAAGATAGACACGAAATGCCAGAGTAACTCAGCGAGACAGGCAGCAACTCTGGATAGAAGGAATGGTGACGTCTCGGGTCGAAACCTTTTTTCAGACTGAGTCAGGGGAGAGGGAGACAAAGATAAGTAAGTGTAAGGTGTGAAAACGAGACATCAAAGGGGATGCAGATCAAAAAATGTAGAATAGATCATTGTTGCCTAGAAGAAGCTGACAACGAAGCATACAGAGATAACATTCAATCAGTGGGACAGTCGGACTGGTCGGAGAACTAGGGGAGGGATGGAGAGAGAGGGAAAGCAAGGGTAACGAAGTTAGAGAAGTCAATATTTTATTCTACATTTTCCTTGAGCTGCATCCCGTCTGATGTCTCATTTTCACACCTTACACTTCCTTATCTCCTCTGACTCAATCTGAAGTAGGGTCTCGTCCTGAAAAGTCACGCATTCCTTCCATCCAGAGACACTGCCTATCCTGCTGAGTTACTCCAGAATGTTGTGTCTATCTTGGGCATAGTAATGGATGAGGGTCAAATAGGGATATGTATTGACTCCAGCAGCGAGGCCCAATTGGGATGGGCAGTGGGTGCAGTGGGACAGTTGGCAGATGAGCATAACTAATAAGCTTATGAAGAAAACAATATGTTAGATTCAATGAGGGAACAGAGTAGTTAAGGCAGGGCCCCTTTAAGCAAGTATCAACCATCCTATGAAGGCATACTCCTGTGTGAGTTGCCCACATGGTTTTTCGGGCAATGAACGTATAAATTAAAGTTGGACGTCCCATCAAACACCGTGCATTACATATGTTTGACATCTTTGTGCTGATTGACAATCACTATGAATATGCAAGATTTGCATGAGAAGCATTAAGTAATCTTTCACTTTCATTTGAAGCTTTCAAATGTGATGGGGGACGGGATGTAGGTGAGCGGAAGGAGTTTTAAAAGGCATCTGAGAGGAGAGAGTGATTGATATGTAGAACATGATGCCAGAGAAGGTGGTGGAATCAGATACAGTCTCTGTGCATAAGAAGCATTTAGAGAGGCTCTTAAATATGCAAGGCATTGAAGGATATGTACCTAATGCAGGCAAATGGGCTTTATGTGGCTGGGCAAAAATGATCAACATTGACAGGGTAGGTCAAAAGCCTATTTCTGTACTATGCAACTTTATTGCAGCAAAACTACAATAAGTCATTGTGTGATTAGCTGGGGAGAAATAAATATACTTTTTGCCTCAATTAAATTTTCTATTTTGAACTGTGTACAGAACGATGGAAGGGCTCATAGATTTTTTTTCATTCTGAATGAGAAAGTAGGAACTGTGAAGGTCCAATGGGTTTGGGTGTCCTGGCATGAGAAACATTGAAAAGCAACACACATGCACAAAAAAGGAAACAGGGCTCTGTGGAGTAAAGGGAAGGAAGTTTGGCTTCAGTCACGTAGTGCCTCGGTTGTTCTGCTTTTGGCACTGCTCCTTATAGGGGGATATTTAAAATAAAATTCAACATGATCATGGGGCGTTAAAAGGATTTAAACCCAAGGACAGCTTTTATAAACTTGGCACACTTCCTCTTTCCCTTCATGAGCTCTTCTTAATCTGCTCCTCATCTCCCTTAGTCCTGCCACAAAACAAAGTTCCTCCATTTGATCAATCAGCTACCTAATGGCATGCCCAGGCATGTTACTGTTCCCTTGCTTAGGAACTGCAGGTTGGACTAAAAGGACTTAAACAGTGATACAATCTTTTGCTTTTAATCCACACGCTTACCCCTTTATATGCTTTTTTTGGGATAGAGTCATAGTGATACAGTGTGGAAACAGGCCTTTCACCCAAACTTGTCCACACCGGCCAACATGTCCCACCTACACTAGTCCCACCTGCCTACGTTTGGTCCATATCCCTCCAAACCTGTCCTACCATGCACCTGTCTAACTGTTTCTTAAACGTTGGGATAGTCCCAGTCTCAACTACCTCCTCTGGCAGCTTATTCCATACACCCACCACACTTTGTGTGAAAAAGTTACCCCTCGGATTCCTATTTAATCTTTTCCCCTTCACCTTAAACCTATGTCCTCTGGTCCTCGATTCACCTACTCTGGACAAGAGACTCTGTACATCTACCTAATCTATTAATCTCATAATTTTATACACCTCTATAAATCACCCCTCATCCTCCTGTGCTACAAGGAATAGAGTCCCAGCCGACTCAACCTCTCCCTTTCGCTCAGACCCTCTAGTCCTGGCAACATCCTCGTAAATCTTCTCTGTACCTTTACCAGCTTGTATAATGCAGAATAATGAAGACTTTAATCAGAATTTCACTTTCTCACAAGTTAAACATTGGATTCCCAGTTATCCATGTATTAATATCCATCTTACCTCATTGCAAATCTGCTCTTCAGTCAGTAGGACCACAATTCGAACATTTCTTTCTTCCTTTGAGGAGGAACAGGTCACCCCATCCATTGGGGATGTATCTAAATCAGAGAAGGAAGAAAATAATGCAACAAGACCAAACAAGACCAATGTTTCATAACACACCAATTCTGTATCGTATTACTAGTAGGGATATGAAAACGTGTGTTTTTTTCACAGAAGTAGGAAATCAAAATCAAGTAAAAGTAATTTCTTAGACTGGACTGAGAACATCCTTAAGTGAGTGTGTGAAAATGAGTAATAAACTTCATTACTAATCGACTATCTTCACCATGTACACATAAAAGCTATTATGTACACATGAGCAGTGGTACAGTTTCGAAGGAACGATAGGAAAATGGCAATCTTTTCTCGCCTGTTTCAAATACAGCCAAATGATCATGCTTGTTTGTTATTCTATCATGAATCACATGAAACTGATTGATTGAATGAATTGATTGGAATATACAGCATGGAAATAGGCCCTTTCGGCCCACCGAGTCCACGCCAATCACCTGTTCACACTAGTTCTGTGTTATCCCAATTTCACGTTCACTCCCTATACACTAGGGACAATTTATAGAATGCCAATTAACCTACAAATCCACATGTCTTTGGGATATGGGAGGAAACCGGATAATCCGGATGAAACTCATCCGGTCACAGGGAGAACGTGCAAACTCCACGCAGACAGCACTTGAGGTCAGGATTGAACATGGATCTCTGGCGCTGTGAGGCAGTGGCTCTACCATTTGCACCACTGTATAGCCCTCAATGAAAATGAAAACAAAAAAACATATCTTTACTATTTTGGGTGTGAGCAGATAAATTATACTTTTTTATACAAGGAAATAATTTCACTCCCTCATTAAATAAGTTTAGTTTTATTTCTTCCACACACAAACGACATATTGCCCTAAGTAGATTCATTACTCAGCATCAGGAAAGGTTGGGCCATTTTCTTTTGCTCTGCAATTCCTTCCACTTAGTCATATAGCATGGAAACAGGACCTTTGACCCAACCTGCCCAGGCTGACCAAGATGCCCAATCTACACTAGTCCCACCTGTCCATGTTTGGCCCATATACCTCTAAATACTTCCTATCCAAATGTCTTATAAATGTTGTTATAGCACCTGCCTCAACTACCTCCTCTGGCAGCAAAAGTCACCCTCTTCTTCCTATTAAATATTTCCCCTCTCACCTTATAGGGATGTCCTCTTGTTCTGGATTCCCCTATTCTGGCTAAAAGGCCCTGTGCATTCACCCTATCTATTCCTCTGATGATCTTACACATCTCTATGAGATCACCCCTCATCCACCCCTGTTGAACAAGGAATAAAGCCTGGTCTGCTTAACCTCTCTCTACAGCTCACTTTACATATTAAATGTTCTCATTATGTATGCCAAAAAAAACAAGAATATAACTTACCAGAAACACAGCAGTGACTATTATATAAAATCTACTAATTTAAAGAATCCTTGGTAAAAGATATTTGTCAAGCCTCTAAAAACATGAGATTTTGTTGATGGCTCCAATAGTAGTGACAAAGGTCCAATTTACAATTTGCTTAAGTGCAATTTTCCACCAGCACTGTACAGTTCTATCAATGCAATATCTATTTACATCAAAACAGCTGTTATAATTTACTGATATAATGGAAGATAAATTGTCTAACACACGATCTGCAACAATACAGCCTGATGAAGGGTTCCGACCCGAAACGTCACCTATTCTTTTTCTCCAGAGATGCTGCCTGCCCGCTGAGTTACTCCAGGATTTTGTGCATGTACACGATTAGCTTGAATGGATTCAGGATGATACAACACAGAAATATGTCTGTTAAGTCTGTGTTGGTGTTTCAGTCCCAAAGAATATTTTTACTCAATTCTATCCTGTTACAAGAAATTTCTTGTACATTTTTTAAATAGCCTTGTTCTCCAGAGATGCTGCCAGTCCCGCCAATTTTAACATATTGATGTCCATTACAACTGATATTTAATAAATAAATTAAAAACTCCGCAATTTTGCGGCATCTGCAATTAGTTTACTTTAGAGATACAGCATGGAAACAGGGTTCACTGAGCCCACATCAACCATCGATCACCCACTCATGCAAATTCTATGTTCTCCCACTCTCTCATCCATTTCCTACACACTAGGGGCAATTTACAGAAGCCAATTAACCTACAAACCTGCTTGTCTTTGGGATGTGGGAGGAAACCGGAACACCTGAAGAAAACCCATGCAGTTACAGGGAGACGGTGCAAACTCCACACAGGCAGCACTCGAGGTCAGGATCGAACACGGGTCTCTGGCGCTGTGAGGCAGTGGCTCTACCTGCTGCACCACTGTGTCACCTAGTAACAAGGTTATAAAATTAAAGTGGCGTTAACTACATTCTATATATTCTCATTTGCAAACACCTAAATGAGGAACAAAGACACAAAGTACTGGAGTAACGCAGCGGGTTAGGGAGCATCTCTGGAGAATATGCATATAACATAAGGAAAGAAGTGAAACATAAAGACACAGGGAGGGATATAGGTGGAAGGGGGCAGGGACGGGGGGCGGTGTGTGGGGAGCAGTTTCTGATTGAGGGTTAATTATGAGAATGTCAAATAAAAGGCTGAGCGAGAGGAAAGGCTGACCAGAATTTGGAAGAACAAGAAAAACTTCAACAACTGCTGATTGTAGGGAGGAGGGGCAGGGACAAAACTTTTGAAGCAGAGATGTTGATCTCAAAATTAAACTTACTCTGGCCAATTTAATAATAATCAATAGTTCATGTTCTAGGAGAGGAATTAGGCCATTTGGCCCATCAACTCCACCATTCAATCATGGCTGATCTATCTTTCTCGCTCAACCCCATTCTCCTGCCTTCTTCCCATAACCCCTGACACCCGTACTAATCAAGAATCTGTCGATCTCCACCCTAAAAACATTAATTGACGGCCACCACAGCCGTCTGTGGCAATGTATTCCACTACCAATAAATCTAGTCAACTAACTTTCCACCATAGCATAAATGCGCAGAGACATTTGCAATTTGTGAAATGGAGTGTTGGGAGACACAGATGAAGTAGAAGCTGTATTTAACATTACCTTGGTCAACAGAGTCTGTAAGACTGAGACTGAACGAATGAGCTAATGTGAGCCCTAGTGATGGCCGAGGAGAGGAAGTGGCAGAAGTAATTGGCACAGTTTGTGAAGTTCCTGTACCTGTATCAGATTTAAGACGGTCGTTTTCCATTTTCAGTGCTTCAATTTCCACCTACAAAGACAAGGTTTAGGTTTATTATTGTCACATGTATCGAGGTATAGTTAAAAGCTTTGTTTTGCATGCTAGCCCATCAGGTGGGATAACAATCAAGTCAAACTTAAATGCAAATAGGTAGAACAAAGGGGAAGGTGCAGAGTGCAGAATATATGCAAAGAGTGAACATGATTCAGTAAAAAACACGTGGTTTTCCTTTGAAAATAAAGTTAAATAAGTTAACAATAAAGACAGAAGGCTGTGGAAGCCAAGTCAAAGGATATTTTTAAGGCGGCTATTGACAGATTCCTGATTAGTACAGGTGTCATGGGTTATGGGGAGAAGGCAGGAGAATGTGGTTGAGAGGGAAAGGTAGATCAGCCATGATTGAATGATTGAGCAGACTTGATGAGCCGATTGACCTAATTCTGCTCCTAGAACGTATGCACTTATAAAAGTTACTAATTCAAAACAACAGGAAACCCACCGATGTCTAATATTTCTAATAATATTTTGATTCAATTTTAATATAAACACTTAACTTGAAATTATTCTTTGTTCAAGGCTAATCGGCATAGTGGCTAAATATAGCCTTTCATTTTGCAGAAAATTAATTTGATGGGTGTTTTGAGTGGTTATTTTTGTATTTTATCATCTCATCAAATCTAAAAAGTAAATCCCTTCACGAAGGATTTTATGACGTAATGCACAACTAGAAGATCATATTACATTTTGTGAAATACGGGTGGAATATTGATTCTACATTGATGGGTACAATGCAGGATCTCTTTAGGATCTGTCTGCTTTTCATTCCACTGAAATTACTGGTATGAAAATGTTACCACAAGCAAACTCTACAACATTACCACCCAAGCATTTGAGATGCAAATCTGCCTCATTTAGTCAATCTGTTCAGCCTGTGTAATTTTAGTTTCATAATTCTGAACAGAACAATCATTTTGAAATTGGTAATATGCCACTTGAACAGCTAATAATTCCTCTAAAATTGTACTGAAAGGAAATAATGGTAGGTACAAAGAATTACAATCCATGTCTACAGCACTACAACTTTTAAAATAATGAGCTGAAAAATTGGCCCTTGGTTTCATATTATTGATCAAGGTAAAATAGATTTCATGAATTCATCAGAACATGAACTTGCCACAGTAAATTAGCACGAGTATAAATATATTTCAGCTGCATTCATATTTGTCGTTAAAATCAGGAGCTATGACTCTTTGCATTTGTTACTATGTCAAAGGGTTTGTGGTGTAATAACTGAATAGGAGGCTTTTAGAGAGGCACGTGGATATGCAGGACATTAGAGATATGGATCACATGCAGGCAGAGGAGATTAGCTTAATTTGGCATTATGTTTGTCACAGACAGAATAGTGAAAGGCTTGGACAGAGTGGATGTGGACAAGATGTTTCCACTAGTGGGAGAGTCCAGGACTAGAGGTCATAGCCTCAGAATTAAATGACGTTCTTTAAGGGAAGGAGATGAGGAGAAATGTCTTTAGCCAGAGGGTGGTGAATCCGTGGAATTCTTTGCCACAAAGGCTGTGGAGGCGAAGTGGATATTTTTAAGGCAGAGATGGATAGATTCTTGATTTGTACAGGTGTCAGAGGTTATAGGGAGAAGGCAGGTGAATGGGGTTAGGAGGGAGAGATAGATCAGCCATGATTGAATGGCGGAGTAGACTTGATGGGCCAAATGGCCTAATTCTACTCTTATTCCTTATGACCTTATGACAGACACTGTGAGCCGAAGGGCCTGTTCCGATGCTGAAATGTTCTATGTCGTTGTTCTATACAACGTTGTGAGATTAATTCTCTACTTCACAAGCCTTGATTCCATCTGGCCTGTCAGGTGCAGTCAGAGAAGTGTCTCTTCATGGGAGGGACAGACTTGGCAATCCTTACATTGCCACCAGCGATTGCTTGAAGGGATTGTGTGATTGTTCCCTCAGCTGAGAGGTTTATGTGCTGAATCAAGTCCTTAAATAGACGTTTAAATGTGGCAATGATTGAAGTCGCTATTCATTTTTGCAAACCATGGATTCACACAAAGGGTGGTGGGTGTATGGAACAAGCTGCCAGAGGAGGTATTTGAGGACTATCCCAACATTTAAGAAACAGTTAGACAGGTACATGGATAGGACAGGCTTAGAGGGATATGGATTAAATGCTTGCAGGTAGGACTAGTGTAGCTGGACATGTTGGCCGGTATGTGCAAGTTGGGCCGAAGAGCCTGTTTCCACACTGTATCACTCTATGACTATGGATCAGCAATGAGCTCAGCAAAAATAGAAAAGATATTCAAGGTATGATATGGCTAAACTTGTTCTAATGCTCCATCAATCTGTCCAAATATTGTCGGTGTGTGACTATTAGGTGGTTGTTGGTGTTATATAGCGGAGAAACAGGCTGTTCAGCCCTCTATGTCCATGCCATCTGTACCTATCTACACTATTACATTATTTCCACGTTATGCCCATAGCCTCCTTTGCCTTTGATTCAAGAACTCGTCTAAATGCTTCTTAAATGGCATGAGAATATCTGTTTCCATCATCACTTCAAGAGATGCGTTTCAATTTTCAATCAGCCTCTGTGTGAATAAATATCCCCTTCGGTTCCCTTCTGAGAGACCATGCTTGGAGTACCACATGGCGTACTGGCTGGCCAGTTATTGGAAGGATGTCATTAAGTTGGAAAAGATTATCAAAGAGATTGATCAGGATGTTACCCAGACTTGCGAGGTTGAGCCACTGGGTGAGGTTGGATAGGCAGGGACTTCTTTCTTTGGAGGCTGAGGAGTGACTTTATTGTATACAAGATCATTATCGGCATGGACAGAGTGAGTGCTCACAGTCTTTTTCCACAAGGTAGAGGGTATAGGCCTAAATTGAGAGGGGAGAGATTTAAAGAAGGGATACAGATGCAACTTTTTCATTCAGCAGCTGGTTCGTATCTAGAATGAGCCACCAGAGGAAGCTACAGAAGTGGACCCAATTGTGAGTTTTTAAATAAATTTGGACAGAAGTGTGGAAATGATGGGTTTGGAGGGCTACAGGTCACATGCAGGACTAGCCCAGTATGCAAACATGGACAGCATGGACAAGAATGGCGAAGGGCCTGTCACCGGAATCAATACCCTCATTGTGTATTTTTACTATCTGCCCTATCCACTCCTTCATAATGTTATATACCTCTATCTTTATATCAGAATCAGAATCAGATCAGAATCACACTTTATTCGGCAAGTATGTTTTGCAACATACGAGGAATTTACCTGCGGGACTTTGGTGGCACAGGGGGAAAATGAGCAGTTTGTAAATTAATTAATTTATCCAGATGTAGACTGGCTTCAGGAGTGAATTCATTAAAGTTTCATAATTTCTCATTCAAGCGTCATATAACTGGCAATCATATCTGGTACATGTATTGACATGTTTACACCACTTTTAACATCATCTTTGATTGTAAGTGTTGCACCATCTGCCACAAGTACAAATGATAATGATTTTATAAGACATGAAACATTTTAACTGCTTGCTCGGAAGTACTCACATCAGTGAGAAACAGAATCAAGTGAGATTGCAGCTCATATCATAATCTTAAGGATAAATTAATCTGGCTATTACGAAGCTATTTCTATCAAATGTATTAAAAAAATCACCAACAGCTCACAGCATAGAGGATTCTTTCATGTGCATGAGTGAAATCTATCATGTACTTAAAAATAAATAGGATAGTGGATGTTATAAATGTTTGAAAAACTGAAATTAGACTAATAACATGAATAAATCAATGTGGGCGTGAACAACTCAAGATGGATCAGATATTCACAGATGCTTAGTGCATAATATATCAACATGTCTCTCAAATCCTGTCAAAAACTGATGTGTTTAATTTTTTATCACCGAGAGGATCTGCCATGGTCACACTGGTACAACATTCAGCAAGAAACTGTGAGTCAAATGTTAGAAGCACTGCCTTAAAAATGAGCAGATCATCAACAACAACAAAAGCACACACAAGGTTTTTTTGTTGTGTCTCACAATAATTTTGAAGAATATTTTGAAATTTTTTGAAGGCAGTAAAGTGGTGCATCTGGTAGAGCTGCTGGCACCACACAAGGTGGGAGAGACCCGGGTTCAATCCTGACCTCGGGTGCTGTCTGTGTGGAGTTTGCACATTCTCCTTATGACTGTGTGGGCCTTATTATTTCCGCGCTGTATCACGGAAGTCTAAAGTAAAGTAAAGTCTAAAGAGAGGATCTATGAACCTGGAAAGGTCTCCCCAGAAACATTCTCCCTATGACCACGAGGGTATCCTTCGGGTGGCTCTGCTTTCCTCCCACATCCCAAAGACCTACGTGTATGTACGTTAATTGACCTCTGTAAATTGCGCCTAGTATGTCGGGAGTGGATGTGAAAATTGGATAACATAGAACCAGTGTGAAGGGGTGATTGATGGTTGGTGTGGACTTGGTGGGCTGAATGGTATGTTTCCTGTTGTACCTCTAAACTAAAGCATTTATAAACAACTCCCATTTACTAACGTCAACACTTGTATTCGATTTAATACACTCTTGTTCACGATGTACAACATACCTGCATATTGTGCATAGCCTCTCGCAGTTGCTCGAGCTGGTGAGCTGAACTTAGAGCCTCCAGGCGAATATCCGTCAGTTTCCTTTCCTTCTCCCACAGCTCACCCCGTAGTACTGATACATCCTTCAGGCCAGTCTCACCGGAGTCAAAGGCCCTGTGTTTAAGGGGAGTTCTTATTATTTTCCGGAGTGCAAGACTGATTTAATGTCAGGTTGTAAATTCATCTGTTTGAATTGGTCGGTGGAATTGAATTTTTCCTCATTGTTAAAAATAGTGAACATAATTGGCGCAGCGGTAGAGTTGCGGCCTTAGAAACTCTACTGGGATAAATAAAGTTCTATCGTATCATTACAGCGCCAGAGACCTGGGTTCGATCCTGACTATGGGTGTTGTCTGTACGTAGTTTGTGACCACGTGGATTTTCCCTGGGTGCTCCGGTTTCCTCCCACACTCCATTACAGGTTAGAAGGCGAATTGGCTTTGGTAAAGATTATACATTGTCCCTAATATGTAGGATATCGCTTGTGTTTGGGGATCGCTGATTGGCCTGTACTCAGTGGGATGAAGTGCCTGTTTCCACACTGTATCTCTAAACTAGACAAAACATAATTATGATGTAATATATTAAGGTAGCTAAACCATAGTAATTAGAGTAATTCAACTAAAGTTTGGCATAAAGCTATATAAAACAAATTAAGACATGGCTAAAAGTTTGAGACTAGGGTTAATGGCTACACAGAGTAGTAAAAGCCATATAGTATGTTCACCTTCACTGGTCAGGGCATTGATAAGAAGAGTTGGAAAGTCATGGTGCAGCTCGACAGGACTTTGGTTAGGTCGTATTTGGAGTATTGCGTGCATTTTGTGTTGATATATTTCAGGAAGGATGTACAGGCATCAGAAAGAGTGCCGAAGAGGTTTACAGAATGATAGACAAAAAATGCTGGAGTAACAGCAGGACAGGCAGCATCTCTGGAGAGAAGGACGGATAAGGAGAAGGATGGAGAGATGAATGATGCCCGGATTAGGGGCTATTCTATGGAGAGTTTCGACAAACTTGGATTGTTTTCTCTGGAATGCCGGATGTTGGGGAGAGAACTGATAGAAGTATATAAAATCATGAGAGGTGTAGAGAAGGCAGTCAGAACCTTTTTCCCCAGGGTGGAAATCTCAAAGACTAGAGGACAAAGCTTTAAGATGAGAGGGGCAAAGTTTAAAGATGATGTGCAGGATAATTTTTTGTGTGAACGTGCTGCCAGGAGTGGTGATGGAGGCAGATACGATCGGGGCATTTAAGAGGCTTTTAGATAGGCACATAGATATGCAGGAAATGGAGAGGTATGGATAATGTGCAGACAGATGAGATCAGTTCATCTTGGCATAATGTTCGGTACAGACATTGTGGGCTGAAGGGCCCATTCCTGTGATGCACCTTTCTATGTTCCATGGTCTATAACCACCATATCCCTTTCCATTTCCCAAATGCCACCCCTGTCCCCCCAGAACGTTACAATAAGCCCCACTCCTCTCTCAGAGGCACAGGTACAGCTGATGTCAGTAACTGATGTCAGTAAGCCAACCCTCACTAGAGGTAGACACAAAATGCTGGAGTAACTCAGCGGGGCTGGCAGCATCTTTGGAGAGTAGGAATGGGTGACGTTTCGGGTCGAGGCCCTTCTTCAGATTGAAAGTCACGGGAAAGGGAAACAAGAGATATAGACGGTGATGTGGAGAGATATAAAACAAATGAATGAATGATATGCAAAAAAGTAACAATGGTAAAGGAAACAAGTCATTGTTAGTTGCAGCTAGGTGTGAACGAAAAGCTGGTGTGGCTTGGGTGGGGGAGGCATGGAAAGGGGGGAGAAACAGTGGTTATTTGATGAGAAATCAATATTCATACCCCTGGGTTGTCAGCTGCCCAAGTGAAATAAGCCTCACCAGAGACCTGACTTCAGGAAATGGGGAATGGGGAATGAACCGCGAGTGTGAAAGTCTATTGCCCATTTATTTAGTTAACCGAGGGCTGTTGTTTCATTTCAGCGCACTCTTTAACTTCTTGACATTTAGAAAGCTCCAAGCAAATAAAGAAGTAGCAGAGAAAATAGAGCACATGAAGACCGAAGTGATGAAGTGGCACTTCCAGGAGAAGCCAGGGCCTGATATATAAGACATAGGAGCTTCATCATAGCTGTTCTAGCTGTATGGAGAATCTAGATGCAATCCAGCAAATTGAGGGTATCTGAGGTTTCTCACAGGTAGATCAAATGAGTTGCTTACAACTCTATCACTAGTGCAAACCTTGCACTCACTAATAGTGCCTTTACTCCCCTCCTAATCTGTCAGAATCTGACCGATAGAAATTCAATCCTGTCCACTTACGCTAAACCTTTGTGCCCCATTGAAGGCAATTAAATAGAATTGCAGATACATAATGTCACTATTACACGACCCATTTAGCTCATACGACCAAGGCCAAATCGCTCTCTCTAGCTGTCAAAGGATCTCAGGCAAAGGATAATCTTGGCCAATATTCACCACTCAACGATGTTACTCAAACCTTCACTGCAGCACGATGTTGATGTACGGGGGAATTTTGGGGTCCAAGTCCATAACTCTTGGAAAGTGGCTAACAAAAGTCAATGGAGTGGTAAAGAAGCCATATGGTATGCTTGCCTTCGCTCGTCAAAGGAATGAGCATAAGAGTCAGGAAGTGATAAAGCAGTTTTACAGGTCTTTTTAGACCGCATTTGGAGTATTCCATGTCATTCTTTTTGTGATGTGTTTTGTTAGAATTTAATGCATCAGGCATTTAAATCTCTATAATCATGAAACAAAAAAGTAAATATAATATATTTTGATGAACTATTCAATGGAGAATCTGTTTACTCTTTAAAGATGGATAAATAGAACAATGCAGCACAGGAACAGGTCCTTCGTCCCACAATTTCCATGTTGAACATGATGACACGTTCATTTAATCTCCTTTGACTGCATGTGATGCCCATCCCTCCATTCCCTGCATATCCATGTGCCTATCCTAAAGCCTCCTAAATGCCACTTTCATAATCGAAACAAGTTCACAACAACAAAATTAGCATTTACTTAGTGGTTGAAAATGATGGCGTCATGGAGAGAGGTGATAACTCTGCGTCTTCATGCTGTACTTTGGGCGAGGATGGAACAGAAGAGTCTGGCGTTGCTATCTCTTCAATGTCAGAGTATGAGGACGCTGATTTGGGCGCCTTTTTGAGGGTAAAGGCTTGCTTAAATGAACTTCTCAGCTGAAAAGAGAATAGAGTTTGACAGCATAGTGTAACCTCACAAAACATGCACAGATGACAGCTTGCAAAGTAATGTGCTTCATGTCTGCATACGCACCGGCTGCTCACAGGAAAGAAAAACAAAGAAAAATGATGCAAGTTTGAGTAAAGTTCAATCCTCAAATGGCCTTACTGCACCAGAGACCCGGGTTCGATCCTGACTACGGGTGCTTGTGTGTAGGGAATTTGTACATTCTCCCCGTGACCTGCGTAGGTTTTCTCCGGGAGCTCCGGTTTCCTCCCACACTCCAAAGACGTGCAGGTTTGAAGGCTAATTGTCTTGGTATGATTGTAAATCAGCCCTAATGTGTGTAGGACAGTGTTAGTGTGCAGGGATCGCTGGACTCGGTGGGCCGATGGGCCTGTTTTCGCGCAGTATCTCTAAACTAAACTAAAACAGCATGAAACACATTTCAGTAAATGCTTAAAATAAAGCTTTTATTTTGAAACAAAAAAAAAAATCACTCATTGCTTTTTAAATTTTTCTCCTGGGTCAGACTCGTCCTTTGGTCAGGAGGTACGCAACCCTGGCCCAGCCACTGGGGACAGTGATTTGTTGTATGTGATACCAGCTGTTCACTTCAAATTGTGTTCAATAAGAAATTCCCCCAAGGTATTCCACTAAAAGTCATTCAATGGAAATTGCAAACTAACAGCAGATGCATTTCAATTTTAGAGTCAAACAGGGAATAGATGTCCAGTACTGTACTGTTGTAGATGTCAAGTTAACTTGGACTGCATTTTCACTTTGGTATGAAAAGCAAAGTTTGCTTGATTAAAAAAAGTGTACTTTGTCCTCCAACTCCGCAACGTAGAACTAGAAATAAAATCATCGCAATTTAAAACAATCAAATTATCAATTGGACTTCAGGTCTATGTTTTTGGTTTGAATTAAAACTACAAAAAAAGAAAAATAAGTGGTGCAGCGGTAGAGTTGCTGCCTTACAGCACCAGAGACCGAGGTTCGATCCTGACTATGGGTGTTGTCTGTACGGGGTGTGTACATTTTCCCTGTGACAGCGTGGGTTTTCTCCAGGTGCTCCGGTTTCCTCCCACATTTCCAAGATGTTAATTGGCTTCTGTAAATTGCCCCTAGTGTGAAGCATGTGAACGTGGGATAACATAGAACTAGTGCACAGGTGATCGTTGGTCAGCATGGATTCGGTGGGCCGAAGGGCCTGTTTCCACGCTGTATCTCTAAAACTAAATATCATAGGTGACATCAGAGAAAATAAATCTCAAGATACAAATTATAAAATATTTGCATCAACAGCTTTAATCCTGCACAAATATAATTCTTCCAATAACATACAATTTTACAAAGAAATATAAATAAGAGTTAATACGTGATGATTTTAGGGCTGTCATGACATTGATTCTTTAGAATATGTGGAGATTCAATTAAGAATATTCTATTAATAAATCTTTTCATTTTGCAACTGGCATTAAAATAAATCTGCCTGAAATTATTCCCTAGCCAACGTTGCCATATATTTTCAGCCAAAATAAATGATATCTTTTCCACATTCCATATTTGTCAAATGCATTTTATGGGATAAATGTGAAGGGCAGTAAGAACAACAAATTACATGGGCAGATAAGAAAGGAGAGATTCAACCCAAAATGTGGCTTAAAAATGAACTCAATCTCACACATCCTTTAGTTTCAAATTTACAGTGTAAGGTGAATTGGATGAACAACTAGATAAGTGTCTGAAACGCCACCTATACATCTTTTCCAGAGCTGCTGTCTAACCTGATGAGTTACTGCATCACTTTGTGGTTTGCCTTTTGTAAACCAGCACCTGCAGTTCCTTGTAACACAAAACTAAGGAGGTGAACTAAAAAACTGCATAACAATACCAAGTATCGAATGATCAAGAAAATTATTTTATTTCAATGAATGATTTCACAATTATAGGTCTGGGAATGTGATGAGTTAATACATCAGTCCCACAATGGAACAGTTGGCCTGAGTATTCATCTTAGGGAAGATTAAAATGTGAAGGGAAGGACTCACTGAGGGAAGTGTCAAACGTGCCACAGAGCTGAGCAGAGGGAGCAAGAACACAGTGTTTAGGCGTTTCAATAACTGGAAATGCCAATTTTTCTGCTCAAGTTGGGCCAATGTTTTGAACTTACTGTTTCCTTCCACTGCTGAACCTCGTGTGGTGTATGGTGAAGGAGCCCACCTTTACCTAGATTCATCTGTAACAGAGTGGGCAACCTGCTTCTCTGATTGTGTGTGGAGTCATCCCTGGCACCGGATCCAAGACCACACCAGCGCTAATGAGGACTATGACACGGCAGATTAGGCAAAGGTGACGTTAACCTCTTTAATATAAAATTATGTTAGTGCTATATTCCCTGCATATCCAAAAACCTCTTAAATTACACTATTGTATCTAAGATAGACACAAAATGCTTGAGTAACTCAGCAGGACAGGCAGCATCTCTGGAGGGAAGGAATGGGTTATGATTTGGGTTAAGACCCTTCTTCAGGTTTGAAGAGTCTCGACCCAAAATGTCACCCATTCCTTTTCTCCAGAGATGCTGCCTGTCCCGCTGAGTTACTCCAGCATTTTGTGTCTATCTTCGGTGTAAACCATCATCTGCAGTTCCTTCCCACACTATTGTATCCACCTCCACCACCACCACCCCTAACAGAGCATTCCAGGCACCTAATGCTATCTGTGTAAAATAACTTGTCTTTAATGGGACTGATGATGAAGCCTGCAAGAACGCCTGTCTGATTCCCACTGCTGATGACGACTGCCCTTCTACATTTGGAATGGAATGGAAGACTTCTTTGCCATCATACCCAGGGTATACAAATAGTGGCCACCTAATGCGCTGACAAAGTTACAAAGTACGGCGGCTCCTCCTTTGTTCACCCTCCCCCCGATGACAATCTAGCTTTTGATAGTTAAAGTTGTACCTTCCTCATTTCTACACAAGGTATAGGAGTCTGACAACTGCGAACAAAGGTTCTGGAACAGCTTGTCGCCAACAACCATCAGGATCTTGAACACTACAAACATCAACTAAACTATGAACCATTAACTATTTTCATTGCATTACAGACTTCAGGCTTTTGCTTTGCATTATTCGTGCTTCTTTTTCCGAATTTAATGATAGTTTTTGTGTTTATTGTGTTATCTGTGAGACCTCATATGCTGCTGCCAGTAAGAATTTCATTGTGGATAGACTCAAAATGCTGGAGTAATTCAGCAGGTCAGGTAGCATCTGTGGAGAAAAGGAATAGGTGATGTTTCAGGTCTTCAAACCCTAGAGGTTCTGATCCAAAATGTCACCTATTCCTTTTCAACAGAGATGCTACCTGACCCGCTGTTATTCCAGCATTCTGTGTCTATCTTTGGTATATAGCAGCATCCGCAGTTCTTTCCTACACAATAATTTTATTGTTCTGTTTTCAGTATATATGACAATTAAACACTCTTCACTCTTGAGCCTTCTACTGGCCCCTTCACCACATCATATCCTGTTGGACTTTATCTCTCTTCTTCCCCATCTACATTACATACACCCCTCCCTTCCCTGTAATGCTCTAAGATGACCGTTATAATATTTAGTATGCTTGTTGATTATTGTATAAAACTCATCTATAATTCTCTAGTTATATTTCAGAATAATGTTATGGGAGATTGACAATTATATTAAAATCGTTGTCACTTTTAAAGAAAATGTGTAGTTACTGTGTACATTCACCCAAAATATTTTGCTAATTTCCACAATTTTGTTGGAATCACCACCTCATATTTCATATTACTCACATCCTTGCCCTCACATTTACTTGGACTTATTCTCACTCCTATTGTGAATATATGCTCAGTTACATCACGGGAATTGTTTTAGATACCCCAGAAAATTTTGACTCTAAAAAATCATTTGACACAAAACGAATCAAACTTAAAATGTTCTTAATCAAATACTCATGACAGCCCTATTTAATCAATAAACAGGGGACCACAAACTGTTCATTAGTAAAATATTCAATTCACTCCATTTACATCGATAATAATGGATGCATATCGTTCTTATAAACTGTTTGCATCTACCCTTAAATCACTTGTTGCGAAGTACAATCACATCAGATTTTGACTGAAGTTTCAAAGTGTAGTTAAATTAAGAACAATCCCAACAAGTGATACGGGATAAGCATTATAAAAATTAACAAAATGAAAGTTACAAAGCACAGACTACAATGAAACTACTGCAACAGACAAATGTCAAAGATTGATAAATCATGAGGTCATGCACCACTGCTGGACTGCATGAGGAAGGGAGGGTGGTTTAAGGGACTCAAAGAGGCTGATGGATTTAGATGTCAGGAGGGAGCACTCATCCATACTAGATGAATTATATGATTTCCTCGTATGGTCGACATACTGAGAGTACTTACCTCATAAACCTGAAAAAAAGTTTTGGGTCAGCATGGGAGGAAAAACAAAGCAATACTTGTTACCTTTCTATGCCGTTTACAAATCCAGCTGTCTTCTAATTTTTGGATAATAATGAAATTAAAATTGTCTAATGTAATCTCAATTGTATAGTGCTTAATCATTAATAATATCTATCCACCAGGTAAAGTTTCTGCCTTACAGCGCCAGAGACCCGGGTTTGATCCTGTCTGTACGGAGTTTGTATGTTCTCCCCGTGACCGCGTGGGTTTTCCCCGGGTGCTCTAGATTCCTCCCACACTCCAAAGACGTACAGGTTTGTTGGTTAATTGGCTTAGGTAAAAACTGTCCCTAGTGTGTAAGATAGTGCTAGTGTACGTGGATCGCTGATCAGCGCGGACTCGGTGGGTCGAAGGGCCTGTTTCTGTGCTGTACCTTTCTGTGTTCTATATTATTTATGCTTTCCTATTTTCCCAGTGTCACATCATTCTAGATAAATCTAGAATATTTGCATGGAAGACAATATTTTAATAACTTCTGTGTAATAATGTATGGAATATACATATGAACCGTTTTTGGTTATGAAGGTTACATTTAACTGTATCAATGTAACATGTAAATTCAGAAGTAATCTTACGGTGGCATAGTGGCGCAGCAGTAGAGGTGCTGCCTTACAGTGCCAGAGACCATGGTTCGTTCTGACTATCGGTGCTGTCTGTACAGAGTTTGTACGTTCTCCATGCAACTGTGTGGCTTTTCTCCAGGGGCTCCCATTTCCTCCCACATGTTTTCAGGTTTGTACGTTAATTGGCTTCTGTATATTGTCCCTTGTGTGTATGACAGAACTAATGTATGGGTGATCGTTGGTCGGCACGGACTCGGTGGGCCGAAGGGCCTGTTTCCACCTTGTATCTATCTCAAAACTACATTAAACTAAACTAAACTAAATGGCTGCTTAATTTTTTGTCATCTTGTCATGTTGTAATCTTGCATTACAGAAGTGAAATACAAGCGTAAACTTGAATGCATTGCAGAAACTGTGCCACTGTATCACATTTGACCATCATAGAACTGAACACATCACCTACCCAGCTTTTCTTTTTCTTCTTTTTGGCATCAGCATCTTTACCACTCCCAATGCTGGAGTGGCTTGTAATGCTATTGAGGCTGGAAATACTGTCTGATGAATTCTGCCGTTTTATACGCAATTCTGTAAATAAGACAACTTGGTTTAGGTCAAGTCAAGTTTACCGTCATATTCGCAAGTATGGTAAGGTGCAAGTACAATTAAAAAAGTCTTGCGTAGGAAGGAACTGGTTTAAACTGAAGATAGACACAAAAAACTGGAGTAACTCAGCGGGCCAGGTAGCATCTCTGGAGAGAAGAAATAGATGACGTTTCAGGTCGAGAGCCTTCTTCTGACTGAGTCAGGGGAAAGGGAAAGGAGAAATGTAGATGGTGATGGTAGAGAGATATAGAACTATATGAACTAATATAGAATATTAGATATAGAACTAATGAATATGCAAAAATTTAATTATAATAAAAAGGAAACAGGCCATTGTTCGCTGTGTGTTAGGTGAAAACAAGCACAGACAATGAGGCTCAACAAACAACTTTGAAGCTGGTATGACTTTCAGCTATTTGTCAGCTGGCCAAGTCATTGGGTATTTTTAAAGCAGAAAATGACAGGTTCTTGATTAATAAGGGTATCAAACAGACAGTCATAAGTTTATGTTCAAGGAACAGAATTAGGCCATTTGGCCCATCAAGTCTACTACACCATTCGATCATGGTGGATCTATCTTTCCCTCTCAACCCCATACTCACTCCTGTCTTCTCCCAATAACCCCTGACACACTTACTAATCTAGAATCTGTCAATCCAAGCCTTAAAATATCCATTGATGGCCTCTACAGCCATCTGTGGCAATGAATTCCACAGATTCACCATCCTCTGAGTTAAGCAGGTGGGAACAAAGGATAATGTATAATGCGAGATGTGTTTGGCTGCAATTGTCTTTATGAATGATAAATATATATATCTGTATTTCCCGTGGTGGAGGGAAAGGACATAAAATGTTGCTCCCACAACAGTATTGGAACCGAAGGTACACAAAAATGCTGGAGAAACTCAGCGGGTGCAGCAGCATCTATGGAGCGAAGGAAATAGGCGACGTTTCGGGCCGAAACCCTTCTTCAGTCTGAAGAAGGGTACATTTTTGTGTACCTTCGATCTTCCAGCATCTGCAGTTCCTTCTTGAACAGTATTGGAACCGATCCTCCTTTGTCAAAGAGCAATCGTCTAAAGTGGTACAACTTATTTTTTGAATTGCTCAATAGCAATGGAAAATGAAAGGCAAACTACAGCAGGATATGCAATTGATTATATATTTTCAAGCAAAAAATAATAATTTTTTCCTTCTGAGGTTAACAATTTTCTTTACATGCAAAATAGCTATTTAATTCTAGCTAAACTGTGAAGTCAATAAAATATGTGGGTGGCATGTTGCAATGTCTTTAATTTCTATGAACTTCCCAGTTATTTACAGACAATGTTCAACTCGGTTTTTATCATATTTGTCCTATTTTTTAAGTGTTGGCTTTGTTCGTGCTCCCAGTGTGTTCCACAACCGCTGGCCTCAAGCTGGTGTTATTTGCTTGCATCTTTGTGCTTCCTTTCAAGACCCTTTGGGCATTGCAAAGTGTTGCTTTCTTTCTCTAGGTCGGGCTTAATGTTATTGAATAATTCTATCAACACAAGGTGGTGCGGCACGGTGGCCAGAGACCCGGGTGAGATCCTGACTATGGGTGCTGTCTGTACGGAGTTTGTACGTTCTCCCTATGACTGCATGGGTTTTCCTCGGTTGATCAGATTTCCTCCCACATTCCAAAGATGTACAGGTTTGTAGGTTAATTGGCTTCGGTAAAAAATTGTGAATTGTCCCTAGTGTGGAGGGTAGCGCTCGTGAACAGGAATCGCTGGTCAGCATGGACTCGGTGACCGAAGGGCCTGTTTCTGCGCTGTATCTCTAAACTGAACACACCATGTTCTCCTGAAATGTCATCTATCCCTGTTCTCCACGGTCTGATCCGTTGAGTTACTCCAGCACTTTGTCTCTGGTTTTATTGTAAACCAGCATCTGCCAACATTTTTTTTCAATCGAGTTTAGAATTAAGGGCCTGTCTCACTATGGCGACCTTATTGGCGAGGTTAGGAGACTGCGCTCGCCACAAGCTCGCAACATGGTCGACACATGGTCGTAGGTGGGTCTCTGGTAAGTCTCCTTCATGGTCGAGAGTAGTTCCCGCATAGTGGTCACTACTCGCGACCTCAGTATGGTCGTGGAACGTTTTTCAACATGTTGAAAATTTTTCTGCAACCAAAAATTGGTCGGCAGAAAATCGATACATTTGTAGTCGTAGGTTTAGTCGAAGTAGGTCCTAGTAGGTCGTAATGCTATTCGTAGGTGATCAAAGGTAATCGAGGGTAGTCGAAGGTAAAGCTCGTTGAGAAAAAAAGGTAAACCGACCGGTAATGTTAAATGCCCGCTAAACTTTATTAAACGTTGTCTGGCTTCTTAAAAGTGTCTCCACCCCTTCTCCCCTACCTTCTCTCCCCCTCTCTCGCCTTCTCTACCCCCCCCTTCTCTGCACTCTCTAAAGGACTTACCGAACTGTGCCAGCGTCTTTTACCTTCCTGTTCATCGCGGGTGTGAATTTCAGACCACACACACACCTTCCTTCACCAGCCCATGTGAACATTTTAACCAGCGCTCCCCCCGCTTGCCCTGTCTAAAAAAATCACACGGTGCAAAGCCAAGGTGATACAGACACACGCCACGATGAACAGGAAGGTTGGCGCTGTAAAAAGGTGGCTAAAGATGGTAAGTCCTTTAAAAGAGGGGGGGGGCGTGGGTGGTGAAGGGGGGAGAAGGAGTGGAGACAACATTTAAGAAGCCAGAGATTCACGGCTGTGAAGCTCGGCGGACATTTAACATTACCGGTCGGTTATCCTTGGTTCTGAAACGTACTGCTTACCTTTTTTTGTCCAATGAGCCAATGAAATTCACCGGTCAGCACTGGCTCCAACCTACAAGAACTCCGAGAACCTTCGACCTCCTGGCGACCCACTAGGACCTCCTGCCGACCTACCTACGGCTTGAGAATTCTCGCTACTCTCCACGGCAGCTTCATTCTAGTCGCCGCTAATTTTTCAACTAGTTCCCAGAATGCGGGAACTTCTCACGACCATGAAGGCGACTCCCCGGCAACCACCCGCGAACATGTGGCGACCATGTTGCGAATGTATAGTCTCCTGCAGTCGCCTAAAAAGTCGCCGAAGTGGGGCAGGCCCATTATGCACAGTGATTTGGAGTAATTTGTAGTGAATAAGGTTGTTGTGAGAAGAGGGGATGACTAGAATTAAAGAGATACGAGTGTCCAAAGAACATTTGGAAGAAACCGTTCAAACGCTAAAGAACATCTAGTTTTTAAATTAACGAGAGTTACCTTTGGGTGTTAAGTCTGGGTGGTTCAAGGCTCCATGTATAGCAGCTTGTGCTTCAGAATTCTTTTTGTGCAACATATCAATAGTTTCTTTAAGATCAAATAACTCTGAGTCCTATTTGAAGTTAAGACAACAAAACTTAAGCAAAAAACATAATCTCAAGCAAAATATATCACTGTACGCAAACTAGAGAACAGCACGAAAATAATTCTCTCATAAAAGGTTAATATGGTAATTCTAGCACACAACATCATTTAAAGCACCAAATCACCAATATGACTATAAATAATGCAATTCCTACATGGAGATAATGCAACTATAATTTTTACTTTTAGTATAATTTTAGAAATACAGCAAGGAAACAGGCTCTTCAGCCCTCCAAATTCACGCCGACCTTTCACACTAGTTCTAAGTCATCCCACTTTTGCATCTACTTCCTACACATTAGAGCAATCTACAGACGGTACTTAATCTCCAAAGCCGAACGTCTTTGGATGTGGGAGGAAACTGGAGCACCCGAAGGAAACCGACACAGTTAGGATCGAACCCAGGACTTTGGCGATGTGAGGCAGTAATTCTACCAGATGCGCCACCATGCCGGCCTGTAAGACTGCAGCAGAATGAATTCCTGATCCCTGATTCGAATGAATTCCTGACATTACCTTTATTGTCAGAGTAGAGCAACTCCAACCAATTTCTATCTGGCTTCTGGAACTTCACAGATTAAAATTTAAATGTTTATAACATTGATTATAACATATGATGACATGTGACTTTTGTTTCTGGGGAACACCAGTAAGGGCAGCACGGTGGTGCAGCAGTGGAGTTGCTGCCTTACAGCGCCAGAGACCAGTGTTCAATTCTATCTATCTGTATGGAATTTGTACGTTCTCCCTGTGACCTCATGAGTTTTCTCCGGGTGCTCCGGTTTCCTCCCACACTCCAAAGACTTACGGGTTTATAGATTAATTGGCTTTGGTAAAATTGTAAATTGTCCCTAGTGTGTGTGTGTATAGGATTGTGTTTGTGTGGAATGGGGAACGCTGGTCGGCGTGGGCTCGTGGGCTGAAGGGCCTGTTTCTGCGCTGTATCTCTAAAATAAACTAAACACAGATTCTCCATTGTGAAGCAGACTCCATTTCCGAATGGAGTTTTCTCTCTCCATACTAATATTAGATCCTACTTCTCAATCATAAATGCCACCTTCACACATCTTGCAGAGTATTATCATTAATGTAATGAATTATTTTGCACCCTGATAAAGCAACAATTCCTGTTGTCTACCATCTGCCAAAATGATAGAACAGATGGCAATTTTCCATTGATTTCTTTTCCTCCTTCTCAGTTCTCTCCCACACGTTGAGTTAGTGACTGTGTTCAAAATGTACCTTACTTATGTGGAACGCAATAATATGTAATGACAGTATGATTACACAGAGAGAAAGGTGCTTGGAGCACACCGAAAGGGAAAATGGTGGAAGCAGATACTATAAAAATAATATTTAAGAGTCTTTTAGACAAGGATGTGAAGGAACAGAGGTATATGAACCAT
Organism: Amblyraja radiata; assembly: GCF_010909765.2. NCBI lineage: Eukaryota > Metazoa > Chordata > Chondrichthyes > Rajiformes > Rajidae > Amblyraja > Amblyraja radiata. The sequence goes on from NC_045979.1 coordinate 13,985,803, forward strand.
GTACAGGCAGATTAGTTTAAATTGGCAATAAGTTCAACCCAGACATTGGGGGCTGAAGGGTCTGTTCCTGTGCTATACAGTTCAATGTTCTACATTCTACATTGCCTATCCTCACCTTAATAACAGAATCAGCATTTATTAAGATTTGGCTTGATTTGGTCCACAATTCACCAAAGTTGGAGGTCACACTCACCTTTTGTTCTGCAGTCGCAGCAAGATTCTGTAGACGAGATGTCATGTTAGTCAAACTTTGCTCAAATGCTGCCACAAGATGAGACTGAAAATGAGGACAAAACAAAATGGCGATTTTTTATTTTACTTTGTCAGCTTTTGAGGTTGTTTGACAAAAGCCCAGAAACAATTGCACGATGACGCATGTTCATCACTAAATCAGTGCATAGTTTAAGTCAGGCTGATTGAATTCCATGCTACAACGTAATCAAAAGTAATATACAGGTCCACTACTGGTCTTCCGGCAACTGGCGATCCAGCACCTCCTTTGATCCGGATAAAAGTACGAAAGCGCACTTGAAATCCCACCTGGAAATTCACCGGTAAATATGACGCTTAGGCCGATCTTTTGACTTCATCGGTACTTCCACGCTGATCAGTGGGTCGAATTTGTTCCCTGTGGTCGGGGCTGTGGAACTCCTGCCCGGCCAAAGCCGGCAGATCCGTTCCCATAGCCGACTTCTGAGGCCGACTTTGAGGGCCAGTATCTTGGCTCCCCTGCGGCCTAGGTAGACTGTTCAGTACCGTTGGACTACTCTCAATCACCGTGACCTCTGTTGATCCGGCAAAATGCACAATCCAGAAAGGCTCTGTTATCATGGGTGTTGGAAAATCAGTGGTGGACCTACAGTTTTGTACGTTTTCTGACCAAGAACCAGCTTCAATGGCTTTGTGTCCAGCTTTTGAAGTTCAAATGGTTCACATATAACATGGTCGATAAACTGATAAAATGGCCGGGTTAGAAATTAGTAACTATATTTGTTAATTTCCTTAAAAACAACATAAACTCAGCAGGTCAGGCAGCATCTTTGGAGGAAAGTGAGTAAATGATGTTTTGAGTTGGCAACCTTCTTCAGACATAGAGTAAAATGGAGAAACCAACTTGAAACATTGGCCAAAAGGGCAGCCATGGTGGCGCAGTAGTAGAGTTGCTGCCTTCCAGCGCTTGCAGCGCCGGAGACCCGGGTTCAATCCTGACTACGGGTGCTGTCTGTACGGAGTTTGTATGTTCTCCCCGTGACCGCCTAGGTTTCTTCCTACACTCCAAACACATACAGATATGTAGGTTAATTGGCTTGGTATACGTATAAATTGCCCATAGTGTGTGTAGGATAGTGTTAATTGTCTGTAAAGCCAACCTGGGTTTTAGGATGGACGGTGATTTTAAACTAGATAAACAAATAGGCGCGGTGGTTAAGTCCAGCTTCTTTCACCTAAGGAAGCTGGCAAAGGTGAAGCCCATTCTCGAGCGGGAGCATTTTGAAACAGTAATCCATGCCTTTATTACATCTAGGCTGGATTACTGTAACGCACTCTACTCTGGAGTCGCACGAGCTTCATTGGCTCGTCTCCAGCTTGTTCCAAATGCTGCCGCTCGCCTTTTGACTGGAACTCGAAAGAGGGAGCACATTACGCCAATTTTGGCCTCCCTTCACTGGCTCCCAGTGCACTTTCGAGTTCATTTCAAAATTATTTTATTTGTTTTTAAATCGTTGAATGGGCTCGCCCCGCCTTACCTCTCTGAGCTGCTCCACCTATATGCTCCTGCCCGGTGCCTCAGGTCAGCTGATCAGCTGCTCCTTGAGGTACCAAGGTCTAAGCGGAAGCTCAGAGGGGATAGAGCCTTTTCTGTTGCTGCTCCGGCACTCTGGAACACCTTGCCGCTGCACATCAGACAGGCCCCCTCACTGTCCATCTTCAAATCCTCCCTAAAAACACATTTTTATTCTTTGGCTTTCGACACTGGCTGAGGCATTGCTCCTGTTTTTAGTGCTTTTAATGTCTTTTAATTTTTAGTGTGTTTTTTATAGTCCTTCGTTTTACGATTTTTAATGGTTTTTAATTGTTTGTAATAGCTTTTTGTTCACGAGTTCTCATGTACAGCACTTTGTGGCAACTGCAGTTGTTTAAAGTGCTTTATAAATAAAGTTATTATTATTATTATTATTATTAATGTGCGGGGATCGCTGGTCAGCGCGGACTTGGTGGGCCAAAGGGCCTGTTTCCGCACTGTATCTCCAAACTAAACTAAATCCGTCTATCTCCCTCCGCAGATGCTGCCTGACCCACTGAGTTCCTCTCACGGTTCCACTGTTGCTCAGGATTGCAGCATCTGCCTCCATTTAATTTTGATGGCTCAAATTAAAGGAACTGCGATAATTGTGATATTGTAAACATGTAGAATGTTAAAATAAATTGAATGATGTGCAACTCGGAAACTCATAGGTCTGATCACTGGTCTGCATTTAGTTAGTTTATCGTGGCTGAGGCAGCATTTATTGCTGATTGGTTTCATCTTCCTCTGATAATGACTGAGAAAGTCACCAAGTCAGTTTTAACTGTGTCATCCCTGTACTTCAAGTGAGAATAGAACTGGTTGCCCTCGACTGAGCTCCAGGATGCAAAAAGACAAAAGACAATTGTTTTGCAGAGAGATGTGAAAGGACTAAAGACAGACACAAAATACTGGATTAACTCAGCCAGTCAGGTAACATCTCTGGAGAACATGAATATGAAGGGCGAAGAGCTACTGCCTTACACCGCCAGAGACCCGGGTTCGATCCTGACTATGGGTGCTTGTCTGTACGGAGTTTGTACGTTCTCCCCGTGACCTGCGTGGATTTTCTCCGAGATCTTCGTTTTCCCTCCCATACTCCAAAGACGTACGTACAGGTTTGTAGGTTAATTGGCTTGTTTTAGATGTAAAATTGTCCTTAGTGTGTGTAGGATAGTGTTAATGTGAGGGGATCGCTGGTCGGAGCGGACCCAGTGAGCCGAAGGGCCTGTTTCCACTCTGTATCTCTAAACTACACCAAACTAAACTAAAAGGTGATGTTTCGGATTGGGACCCTTCTTCAGACTGATTGTAGGGGGGTGGGGAGGACCCTGGAAGCAATAACAGGACAAATCAAGGCCAGCAACAGATTACCTCAGGTAGTCAGGTTCCCTGATAGGCCGATTATTAGCTGGGAACGGTGTGATCCCAAGAAGGACACATTGTTGCAAACTGTGGAACTGGTTACGTAAAAAGACTACTTTAGGTTCGGCAACAATATGAACACAGCAGGGCCTCATGAGCTGTGGGGAAATGGCAAGGTAGTTTTTGATTACCAGAACTTATTATAGTACAACACTGTTGATATGGCATGCCTGGGACTGTGGTGGTGCTGGAACTTTCTGGACTTTTGAATATCATTCTATTAATGCCCCAACACACATTTAAGTCGCTTTTTCCTTTCAATGTTACACAGTGGTATAATATTTTATCCAGTGAACCCAATCAGTTTCAAGGAACCACAGTTAACAAGACCAGGTGCGTTTGAAAGGAACCCAGGAAATAGAAGCAGCTATGATTTAAAGAAGTGCAGCCAACAGGACCAGGTGATTTTACAGGGAAGGTAGGAACCAGGCCCTGGGTGAGTGGACAAGGACCTTGTGAACTGTGAGTGGCTCAATTGTGATCATGTATTATCTTTCCGCTGACTGGTTAGCACGCAACAAAGCTTTTCTCTGTACCTCAGTACATGTGGTCGGGTCGGACTAGAATCTCAGTCTGAGCGCATGGGAAGGAAGCATGGGAGGTAGGGCTGGGCAAAGGGAAAGGGAGCATGGCAGACATAACCTTGTGAGATAGACACAAAATGCTGGAGTAACTCAGCGCGTCAGGCAGCAAGTCTGGATAAAAGGAATAGGTGACGTTTCGGGGCGAGACCCTTCAACGAATTATCTTGTGAGGTCGATGCTGAACCATCAGGATCAGAACAGTCATATAGCAGATGTTTAGAGAATACTGTGGGAGTATTTACACGGTGGCACAGGAGTACAGCGGTAGAGTTGCTGCCTTACAGCGCCAGGGACCCGGTTTTTATCCTGACAATGGGTGCTGTACGGAGAATGCACGTTCTCCCTGTGACCGCGTGGATTTTACCCAGGTGCTCCAGTTTCCTCCCACATTCCAAAGACATGCAGGTTTGTGGGTTAATTGGCTTCTGGAAATTGCCCCTATATAGGATGCGAAACAAGGATAACATAGAACTCGTGTATGGGTGATCGTTGGTTGGCGTTGACTCGGTGGACCGATGGGCCTGTTTCCCACACTGTACCGTCAAACAATAAAGAAGATCCCTGCAGAACTCCAGCCAGAATATCTACCTTCCGCCACAACCTTCCGTCTTCTATGAATGAGTAAAGTTAATTAATTTAGGGCCCTAACAAGCAACAAGGAAAACAATAGTGTTCATTCTATTGTATTATCTAGTTTCAGTGGTAGATCACACGATAGTGTACATGATAAAGCAATTGAATGAGGAAGGGTTTATGCATTCTCATGGATGTTGTGGAACCCTGTGACCTGTTCTTTCAACACCTCGGCACTTAGGCAGAGATGCTGCCCGACCCGCTGAGTTACTCCAGCTTTTTGTGTCTATTTTCAGTCCTGAACTACTATCTGCCTCACTGGAGCCCCTCGGACTATCTCTAATCGGTCTCGACTGGACTTTATCTTACACTAAACATTATTCTCTTTATCATTCACCTGTACACTGTGGATTTATCGACTGTAATCATGTAAAGTCTTTCCGCTGATCGATTAGCAGGACAGAAGCTTTTCACTGTACCTCGGTACACGTGACAATAAACTAAACTAACTATCCTTGGCTGGAGCTGTGAGACCAGTGCTAATGCCATACTGGGTCACAACACTGCACTCACCAAGTTGGTGGTTCAAATGTGACACGAAACCAAAGCCCCATCTTCTCACTCAGGTATAATGAAAACCTTTTATCATGCTGTAATTGAGCAGGCAAATTACCCATAGCTTCCTGGCCATTATTAATGGACAGCATCATCAAAAAAAAGCTGATCTGGTCATTACCACATTGCTTTAAGTGAGAGTTCCTTGTGAATAAAATTGTCTGCTGCCATTTCATCGTAAAGGAAAAGTAGCTCCCTTGGAGGTAAAGCACTTAGTTATCCTGAGCCTGAGGCTGGGAGAGGTATCAAGTCTAATTTTCATCATCAAAGGGCAGCAACTGCTCAGAATAGTCACTCTTTCATGAGCCTACTCAGTATCATGTACTTGCAACAGAAAACCAGTAACAGATGGAGAGAACAAGGTGTTGTTTTATGCCTAGCACCAATGAAGGAAGTACAAAGAAATAACCTACATTTGTAGACAGTTGTGATGTAAGTGTAGAAACCTTGTCGTGTGAAGATTCAAGCTCTCTACGTAGTTTTCGGATATGCTGTAATGAAGAATTCAATATTAACTCGGCTTATTTATAGGGCTGCAATTACAACATAGTTTGCAAGCATCTGAATCAAGACACCCTCTTTATTTAATTGAACAAACCAAGGTGCCAATTACTGATATAGTGTCAGAGATGCAGATCTAAAATAAATTATAGCTTACGTTATCTTGGTATTCAATGTGGATGAGTGACAATGTATTAATTCCTTTGTAAGCTCACGTTAAGTCAACTATATTTTAATTAACCAAGCGCCCATTAATTGTGACATTGCTACATAGCTATAGGTTTTCAACCATCATACCTCTCCTTGGACCTTGTCTTCACTCTGAAAAAATAACAAATAATGATATTTAAAATCTATAAATCAGCTCAAAATTCAAATTTCTTTTAATTGTGACAACTCTCTACACTAGTTTGCAGAATCAAATTTTAAAAAATGAAAAAGAATATTCAAGTCCCTTTTGTTCTTCCAAACACATTGCCACTCAAAATTCCATCATAAGGAACTGAAGATGCTGGAATTTTGTGTAAAGCTCAATGTGTTGTTACTCAGTGGGTCAGGCAGCATCGGTGGAGGACTTGGATCTGTAAAGTTTCAAGACTGGGACCCTTCGTCAGACACAGCTTGCTGCCCGCTACTACAGTCAATCTGATGAATGGTCCTGACCCGAAACATCGCCTATCCATTCCCTCCACAGGTGCTATGTGACCTGTTGGGTTACTCCAGCATTTTATGTATCATGCAATATGCAGTGCAGGTGTAATCAACAGACCTTCATGGTCAGATCAAGATCCCTGCACTTACAACTGGGACCTGAAAATGGTGCCAAACTGGTGACGCTGTATACCAGGAGTTGGCAACCTACGGCCGCTGGGCCGAATGTGGCCGGTAACCCGAAATCTTCCGGCCGGCAGCTGGATTTTTTTTCCCGTAATCATCCGGCCCGCTGAGCGCCGAGCGCAGCCGAGTGGCGAGCTCAGGCTGTACCGCACCCTGAGCAAAGCCGGCGGCACGGTCGCGCACTTTCTGTGAACACGTGATTCGATGCCTGCCATCTGGGGCGGGAATCTATGTGTACACGTGATAGATGTGGCCCGCCATCTGTTCACAGACATGCGTCCTGGTCCCTATGCAGCACCAGGTTGCCGACCCCTGCTGTATACTGTATTAGCGTACTACTGCTATATATTTGAACTGTACCTGAGATGCTTATCCAATATGTTTCTAAGTGCTTACGTATAGTGATACGTACTGACTCCCTGTGGACAAAAATGGATTTCACTGTACCTCGGTACATGTGATAAATAAAGTACCCTGAACCATGAATCAACATCCATACATATCCATACATCAAAGACTCCAGGACGACAACAAAAATAATTCAGTTCACCCGACTTTAGGAAAGATAACCTTCCTTAAGGCAGACTGCCACTCACTTATATCTTCATTGATACACTAATTTCTATGTTGATAATTTTTGAACAGCAATTCATTCCCTCATTAAATTTCAGGTCAAGATATTTCAACTGGGTTTCCTCAGATTATGAGGCAAATGGAATCAAAGGTTACTTTTAAAATGCAGTTCACGAGCATCACAGTATGAATTTTGAAAAAACACCCAACTTTCAGCTGTCAAATATAGCTTCTTCAGATAAACAATTTTATCTGAAACTTTTTTTTCTCTCTCTAAACATTTCAATACTTAATTTCTCAAAATTGAACAGACATGATGGACGGAATGGAATCCAGTCTTGTATTACTCGATGATTTCAAATAAATCGTAATAATGAATATATGGCTTCATTACTTCCTTCTTCGGAGGAGAAACTCATCTATAAATCGAAGTGATGTTTGTGCTGGTAAATGTTGCTGCTGATATCTTGTTTCTACATTAAGTCATTGATTTGGCTTTAGATAGAAAGCAGATTGATTAAGAATATTGATGTGATGGAGACTAATAAACAGACCATGATGTAGATCCACTCTTCGGCACGTTTCATTGTATATTAAATAGGATATCGATTAGGAAGAACACCAGATATAAAAGCACAACTAATTTAACTGTCCTCAAAATGACATTAACTAATATCATCCAATTATGCTATTGTGATGTAAAACCACAAATGTATATAAATCTTTAAATAAATGTATATAAATCTTTACATTTAAAATATGATCCGAGAACTTTATAAGAATTAAAACAAGGCTTACCATAGAATGAACGGATGATGTGGTGGAGGCAAGGGAAAGCACTGAGCCATGAACTGCAAAACAGGTGCTCAATAAAATTAATTATCTGATTATTACATTAAAGTACATTTACATTCTCAAAATAGAACCATCTACCCATAAACTAACACTTGATTGCTGCATCAGGGCCTCATGGTGTCCATTACCATGTGTTGCTCAACTTAGACAACTGTAGGGGAACTTGGGCCATGATATGAGCATGCGTAAGGAGGGCTCCTGTCACAGTGTGATCTGACCATTGCTGCATTTATCTGTGACGCCTGGAAGACATTCCCTCCCTCTGTTCCGCTCCCCACCCCCAAATCTCCAAACCTCCTCCACGCAACCATCTCCCCAAATGGATCTGAATCCCAGCCCCCTTCCTCACCCTTGTATGCGATGGCTTCCCCGACCCCTGGTGTCAGTTCTTTCTTCCCCATTCCCCAATGATGAATGCTGCTTCCTACCACTCCCCCACCCCAGGTCCCCAAGTACCGCAGGTCTCTTCATCCATCCTCCTGTTGGATAGTGTCAATGGGGTTCATGTTTTTGGTTGGCAACCAAGATCAAAATGACAATATGCAATTGTATCTTGTAGAAACAAGGTACTCCAGATGCTGGTTTACACAAAAAGACTCAAAGTGCTGGAATATCTCAGCAGGTCAGGTAGCATCTCTGGAGAACATGGGAATACATCATGTATCGTGTATTAGTACACTGTGGACGGCTTGATTGTAACCGTGCATTGTCTTTCCGCTGACTGGTTAGCACGTAACAAAAGCTTTTTACTGTACTTTGGTACACGTGACAATAAACTAAACTCAAACTCAGCTGGGGGTGGGAGATTGCAACCTTCACGTGGTCCACCCTGTTTCGACGAATGCAATCAACCTGGCGTGCACAATCAAATAAGATCAAATAGAACAAGTTGTCCTACAACTTTAGGCTATGCATGCCATATGCAAGAAGAAGAAGAAGAAACTCAGGTGATATTTTTGGTTGGGACCCTTCTTCAATCTGAAAAAGGATCCCAATCCAAAACCTTACCTATCCATGTTCTCCAGAGAAGCTGGTTGACTCGTTGAGTTACTCCAGCACTTTGTGTCCTTTTTTACCAATTGCTTCTCCACAACCTTTTAGAGTGCCCGGCAATTTACAGGATTGGCTGTTTTAGCATTCGTCAGGCCACTGCAAAAACACTGGTCTTTTCTGAATAGTACCCAAATGCCTTTTAAACACATCCATATACCTGCACTGGATTTCTTACATCCATCTAACCTAGACGTTTATAATCATAGATGAAAATTGGCACCACTTACATCAGTGTACTTTTTGCAGCACAATAAAATCTATGTTTACTGATGTGGGAATAATCACAAAAACATCTACAAAAATCAGTCCTTGGAATGTTCCATTGAAACGTTGCAATTTTCATTGTCCTTTGCTTTGAGCCTAGCTTGAACCAAACCTGTTTGATTATTTGATCTTTTGTTAGTTTTTTCCACAGGAGATCAGTTGCCCCCATGTCCACCTCCTCTTCCTCCCACCTTCTAATTAAACCATGTTATTATATTAAGAAATTTGAAAGATAACTGTCTATCTTCTAAACTCAACAAATGGTTGATGCAATGTGTGCTGAACAATGTAAGGTTGGTTTGAATCTAGTGAGTCCACCTTGTATCCAAGGTCATTGCAATGTTTTCTGGGCTTTGGAGTAAAAAATGGTGCATCGTATTCATAACAGTCTGACAAACACACACTAAGCAACAATTTCATCTTAAGTAAAGCTTGCAATAAATAACATTCACTATGCCAGAAATTCTAAATCACCCTTATATTTGTCTGTTACCAACATCAAAAGGATTTGTTATGCATCATTCCATTAACGTGTTTGTTACTAAGTATCAGGAAAGCAGCAACCAATTCTGAACAACAAAAAAGTGTATTTTTCCGAAACGCCACCCATTCCTTCTATCTAGAGATGCTGCCTGTCCCGCTGAGTTACGCCAGCATTTTGTGTCTACCTTCTGAACAACAAACTTCCATTTACAGAATGGCGACAATGGCAAAAAATATAAATCTTCACCTACTTTCCCTACAATTGTGTCGTTTACCAACATCAAAAGGATTCATTTTCAAGGGGAAGGAAAAGTAACGCTATTTTATTATTGTTCTCCGTCTGGGGTAGTTTCTCAGAGTGAAAATGACGGTTCCATTTTGGGTATTTATTGTGTCACTGGGACATAAAGGGGATGTGGGGATAGATTTAACATGAAGTTTAAATTTGTGTGGAAGGTTTTGGTTTAATTTATAAAACTGCAGCCACGTTATAAACAAACAACACCTTTGAGACACAATCTGCTTCTGGCATTTGATATATAAGTGTCCTCAAGGACTCACACTGGCAGTATTTCTTGTCTGATTTAGAAGGATGAGGGTCTAAGTTCCACTCAAGAGCTTTGAACACAAAAATTACGCAGACTCAAGTCTAGTACTGAGGACGTGCGACGCATTCAGAAGTGCATATTTACAGAGGAGATTTTTTTTTAAATTATAGTGCTGTTTAAATCAAGTGAAAGCAAAATATTTTGGAACAATATTTAGAAAAGGTGAGTGTTCCTTGGTGGCCTCATCAATGCGTTTTAATTTGTTTTAAATTGATGGATTGATTGTGGGTGTATGGAACAAGCTGCCTGAGGAGGTAGTTGAGGCTGGGACTATCCCAACATTTAAGAAACAGTTAGACAGGTACATGGATAGGACAAGTTTGGAGGGATATGGACCCAGCGGAGGCCAGTGGGCCAGTGCGGGCAAGTTGGGCCAAAGGGCCTGTTTACATACTGTATCACTCTCTGACTCTATGGAAACAGGCCCTTTGTCCCACTGTGTCTATGTAAACCACTGATCATCCATGCACGTTAGTTTTATATCATCCAACTTTTGCATCCACACCCAACACACTTAGGACAATTTACAGAGGCCAATTAACCAACCAACCTGCACGTCTTTGGTGTGTGGGAGGTAACCAGATTACCCCTAGGAAACCCACATGGTCACAGGAAGAACGTGCGAACTACACAAAGACAGCACCCACGGTCAGGATCAAACCCGATTGAGAGGAAACCAGAGGATCTGGAGGAAACCACGTAGTGACAGGGAGAACGTGCAAACTTCACACAGGCAGCACCCGAGGTCAGGATCGAACCCAATTTCTGGTGCTGTGAAGCAGTGGCTCTACCAGCTACGCCACTGTGCCACCCTCACTCAACATTTCTAAATTATGAGGTAAAATATTAAGACACAATTGTAGGAAAACTAAGTAAAGCTTTCTCTTTTTTTGTCATGAGCACCATACTATAAATGGAAGTTTGTTGTGTAGAATTGGTTGCTGCTTTTCTTATACTTTAACAGACACTATACCCTTCAAAAATACTTCAATGGCTATAGTGTGCTTTGCAATGTCTCAATGGGAACCTGAAAATGTGTCATATATACCCAGTGGTATGAATATTGATTTATTTAACTTCAAGTATCCCTGCACTCTCTCTCTCCATCCCTTCCCCTACCCTAGTCACACCAGGTTCCTGTTCTCACCTAGCAAACAGCTAACAATGGCCTGTTTCCTTTATCATCATTACTTTTTTTGCTTATCTTTTATTCATTTGTTCTTTATGTCTTTGCATCACAGCCTTTATCTCTCATTTCCCTTTCCCCGACTGGTCTGAAGAAGGGTCTTGACCCGAAATGTCACCTATTCCTGCTCTCCAGGAATGTTGCCTGTCCAGCTAAGTTATTCCAGCATTGTGTGTCTATCTTCAGTTTAAACCAGCATCTGCAGTTCCTTCCTACACAAAGGGTCACACATGTTTGTTCTTCTTACTTTTATTGCTTACGGTTTTGTGATCTGCACTGAACAATATTTGAGATGAATGCAAAACAGATTTGAAGTCTTGTGTGTTCCTAAGAGTTTGCAAACATTTTATTGTCTACACAACTTGGTTATGCTTCTATGCCAGCCTTTTCCAATCTCATACACAATGATCAACTGCACACTAAGGTGGTGTTTTTCAGAGTCGACAACTATTTCAATTACCTCTACAAAATCTGAAATTCAACTCAAATACAATAGAAAAGGGAAACAAAAGCACCGGTGACAATGAAAGAGAAATCTGGACTTGGTTTTCATGCAATGTTAATACAGAAAGGGTTGTTATCCTAAACCATATGACAAGCTTTGGAAAAATTTGAAAAGGCACGTATTGCTTGATTACAAAGGGAAACATGAGCCCCTTATGCCAGGGTTTTCAGTAAAACAAAGGTGAATTTTCAAAGCATTTTAACCGACATCTCGCTTCGGGTCAATCCGGTAACAACCGCCGGATAATTTCACAGGACTTTCCAAAGCGGAAGAATATGGGAATACTGGGGAATATATGACAAGTAATGTTTTTTTTTCCTTTGTAATACACAGAGGCAGGTATAATATGCCAACAAGTTAACAATCGTATTGAGGTGTAGAAAATCACGAGGGGATATATTGGGTGAGTGCACAGCGTCTTTTTACCCAGGGTAGGGGAATCAAGAATCAGAGGACACAGGTTTAAGGTGAGAGGGGCACGATTTAATGGGAATCTGAAGGGCAACTTCTGAACTCAGTGGGTGGTGGGTGTATGGAACGAGCTGTCAGAGGAGGTAGTTGAGGCAGGTACTATAATGGCATTTACAACACACTTGGACATGTCCATCCATTGGAAGGGTTCAGAGGGATATGGGCCAGACATGGGCAACGTCATGTCTTCATAGGTCAGGGCACAGAATATAGAGAATATAAAATATAACGAATATAAGAATATAGAATATTAAATGTAAATGTGAGGCATGGTGGCGCAGCACTGGAGTTGCTGCCTTACAGCGCTTGCAGTGCCAGAGACCCGGGTTCGACCCCGACTACGGGTGCTGTCTGTATGGAGTTTGTACGTTCTCCCCGTGACTGCGTTGGTTTTCTCTGAGATCTTCGGTTTCCTCCCACACTCCAAAGACGTACAGGTTTGTAGGTTAATTGGTTTGGTACAAATGTAAATTGTCCCAAGTGCGTGTAGGTTAGTGTAAGTGTACGGGGATCTCTGGTCGGTGCAGACTCGGTGGGCCGAAGGGCCTGTATCCACGCTGTATCTCTAAACTAAACTAAAGGTTGGGGGCATTGAGTATTGCTTGTCATTTACACAATCTACAAGATCGGGTGAACATTCCGCACAGACAGCACCGAAAATCAGGACAGAATCTGGTCTCTGTTGCAGTGTGACACCAATTCTACCATGAGACACATTGGCCGGCATGGACGAGATGGGCCGAAGGGCCTGTTTCTATGCTGTATGATTTTATGACTCAAACAATTTTACAAAATGTATGGCAATCAAGTGAATCTGACAGAGATTTCTGGTGAAGATAGACACAAAATGCTGGAGTAGCTCAGCGGGTCAGGCAGCATTTCTGGAGAAAATAGGTGCCATTTCGGGTCGAGCGATGGACCACAATGGACCATTGTGGGCTCCTTGGCCATCAGTGCCGACTTTGATTTGTTCTGTATCTATATTGTTTTGATACCTCTAGTTTCCCTTTCCCCTGACTCTGTCTGAAGAAGGGTCTCAACCCGAATCGTCACCTATTCCTTTTTTCCTGAGATGCTGCCTGACCTGCTGAGTTACTCCAGCGTTTTGTGTCTATCTTCAGTGTAAACCAGCCTCTGCAGTCCCTTCCGAAAGATAGATATCTGGCCTTTGGAATCTGTAATCAGTGTGTCTGGGACCCCTACATGATAACCTGTGCACCACAGAAAACTTTCAATACAACTTGAAAGCAATGAATGCCTATTTTTGCAGGACTTGTCTTTGCGAATAACTGCTTTGAAGTTTAACACTGCTAAACGACCACCATAGACTTTTCCATCTGTTCTTAATAAATGTTGTAGAATTCCACAGGAAGGGAGAAAAAAAACCTATGAAAGACTACTTTAAACTTTGGTAGAAGTAGTATTTCCTAAAATGTTAATTGTGGCCTCAAGGTAGCTAATCTCAGAGCTATCTGACTAGGGTTTGAGGTGGTTATTTCCCCATTGGGAATTGCAGGCTTGTACATTGTAATAAAAGCCTGAAACATAGCGTTAATAAATGGGAAGTAAATGTAAAAAATAACAAGCAATGCTTAATTCCCCCAATTATCTGAAACGGCCACAGAGAGGCTCGATGTGATGGAGCGAGTCAAATAACGAAATGTTTACCAATCTGGAAATGAAAAGGTACATAACGCAAAGGCAGGCAGTCCGATTGTAAAACAAAATGAGATCAACTGAAAAAAAAATCTGTAGTAGCTCAGTGCTTCAGGTAGCATCTCTGGAGAACATGGAAGAGAGGGGGGGAGGGGGAGAGAAGGGTAAGGTGGGTGGGGCAGGGGCTTGCAGGGTTATTTGTGGGTTAGTTACCTACAATTTTCATACTGTTGGGTTGTAAGCTCCCAATAGTGGAATATGAAGTGCTGTTCCCCCAGTTTGTATGTGGCCTCACTCAGGCAATGGAGGAGGCCCGGGACAGAAAGGTCAGAATGGGAATGGGGAGTGAAGTTAAAATGGTTAGTATCCAGGAGCTCCAGCAGGCCTTGATGGACCGAGTGCAAGGGTTGGGTGAAATGGCCGCCCAGTCTACACTTGGTCTTGCTGATGTACAGGAGGCCATATCAGGGACAGCAAGAGTAGTAGGTGAATCTCCGTCTCACCTGGAAGGACCGCTGGGGTCCCTGGATGGATGTGAGGGAGGAGGTATAGGGATAGGTGTTACATCTCCTGTGGTTGAAAGTACCTGGGGAGAGGATGATTTGGGTGGGAAAGGATGCTTGAAGCAAGGAGTTGCGGAGGGAGCGCTCACCGCGGCAGGCAGAAAGGGATGGAGATGGGAAGATACGACTGTTGATGGGATCACGTTGAAGTTGGTGGATATGTCGGAGAATGATGTGTTGGATAGCAGAGGGGTGAAAGGGGAGGACGAGGGGAACTCTATCCTTGTTCCGTCTGGGGGAGGAGGAGTGAGAACAGGGCAGAGCAGAAGGGACACAGAGGAGCTATGGTTGAGGGATCCATCTATGACAGCAAAGGGAATGCACATTTACTGGTTTCTCTGAGATCAACTTTGATTTTACATAATGGCATATAATAATAAGATTAAACGAGAACTTACCAGTTCAAAGTTTGATCGTTATTTTATGAGGAGTAACGTTGAGGGATGACGTGAAGAACCCGCCAGGACGCATGCGTGTCATTCTTCAAAGCAGCGGTGTGAAATCACAGATAACAGTAATGACTGAACATAGTAAGATTAGAGAAGAGGATACCAGTTGAACTGTATGATCAAGGGCGGGAGTGGAGGGCACGTAATCCCTCAACGTTACCCCTCATAAAATAACGATCAAACTTCGAACTGGTAAGTTCTCGTTTAATCTTACTATTTTACTTTGGAGTCACGTGAGTGACTACGTGAAGATTTCAAAGCTCTGTGATTTCCTGCCGTGGAAACGAGTTCATGCATCACATCTGCCTTAATTGACTAAGGGAGGAATTGTGTTAACATGTTTAAACATGAATCCGACATTGAAATCCATGATAAAGTTATTAACAACAAATTATAACCCCTATTTCATGGGGTGAAATCATATTACAGAACTTAAAATTGATTCTGCAAAAGTTCCAGGTTTAACCACTGGTTTATGGTAGAATTGTTGGAACGTTTTTTCCCTTGACCATCCTGCTGTCTCCAGGATTTGGTCCATCGGTACGTCCAACTCCATACTGCTGATGTAGCTGCAGCCCTGGTGGAATGAGATTTGAATATGTTAGTATCCACTCCAGCTGTTATTAAAACCTGTTTCAGCCATCTGGAAATAGTTTGAACCGACACTTTTTTGTGGGGTTGCTTGTGGCTGATTAGTAGTGCCATCTCATAGCCTCTGATGTTTTTGGTGTTCTCCATATATAACAATAAATGTCTTATTATACAGAGACGATCACCTATAGGGTAAGCCCTAAATTATATTTTGAGGCCTGTTCTGTTTGACTAATTCGTGAACATGAAAAGTTATATTTCTTGTTGAAGAAGTCATATTGTCCAGCCTTAACTTATGTAAAGACTGTACCCTTTGTGCTGTGACCAAAGCCATCAGAATGACTGTTTTATGCGTCAGTTTTTGCAGGGACAGAGCTGTTGCTGGAGACAGTTCCTTAGCAACGTTAGGACAATACTCACATCCCATATTTGAGAGTACCTGGTTCTTGGGGGATTGATATTAAAAAATTCCCCTCATAAGTTTGGTTACCAGGGGGTGTCCCAACAGAATGACGCTCTGATCCTCGCCATAGATATGCTGAAAGGGCACTTCTGGCGCAGTTAATGGCACTGTAACTGAGCCCCTCATCATAATGGAGGCCTGCCAGGAATTCCTGAACAGACGTTTTGTTCGTCGTACAGTAGTGATGTTGTTCCTAGAACAATATTTCCCACTTCCTGATGTGGACCCGATATAGTTTCTTCGTGGACTGCCTGTGAGCCGCTGTATATGTTCATTGTTCGGTTCGTTAGTCCCAGGTCCGGAAATGGTTACTTAAGATTCTGCTGACGAACACATTTGTCCTATTATGGTAGGGATGATTTTCCCGCCCATTACGGGATGAACCAACAATCTGGTTATTTCGGAACGGAGAGCCATGTTTAGTTGTATTTTGCGTAATACCCGACTGATGAGGCAGAAAGGAGGGAATGCATAGAAAGAACAACCCCCCCCCCAATGCAGCGAGAAGGCATCCATCGCTGATGCCCCAGTCTGATTCCCAAGAAACACAGATAGGCAACTGGCGATTAAGCCGAGATGCAATAGATCAATCTCTGGTGTTTCATATCATGCTACAATGTCAGCAAACACTTTGCGGTCCAACATCCATTCGATGTTTGTCATGAATTTGCGTGACCTGGTGTCTGCCACTAAATTTGAGGTTACCTAGTAGGTAACTAGCTGATATTCAAATGTTTTTCTGAATACACCATTGCCAAATTGTGTTAGCCGGATTATCACGATACCGATTTGATTCCACCCATGTAGTTAGTATATGTCACCATGGTGGTGTTATCAATCTGTAGTCTAACATGCAGGTGATGCATTTCTGAACAGTATGATTTTAGTCCTAGAACGCACCCAACATTTCCAAGTAGTTTATGACATGTATCTGAAGCAATGATGCTTCTTGTGCATCCCATCTATATCCACAACTAGAGATGGGGTTAGTAACACGCCAACCATGAACACTGGCATCAGTTTGTAGCACCACTGAATGGTTGCTGACAATGATAGGGTTTGAACAATGCCCAATATTTCCCCTATCATTGTAATTCCGTGATTGCTTAGATTGGTAGCCTCATTGGCCTCTACACATGACCAGTATTGATTTTAAGTGCTTATACCTTTGTCCTTGTAATTATTGGTAATACAAAGGTCAAACAGTGTGGCTGGAAAGGCCACAGTATTGCCAATTACCCTTGCTACCAGTCGAATAGGTGGTTTACTGATGTCAATGAGGTTGTTGGCCTCAGTTAAGTCTGTACCTTCCTTTGATAAGTTACCCACATGTAGACTAAGTCAAAGGTGAACCCCAAGTAGTCCTTAGTGGTGGAAGGTGTTAGCTTAGAATTAATAACGTCTATAATCCTCCGCATAGGCACCGTATAGTAAGCATCTTTTAATGGATGCAATTCATAAAGTAGCCTATGGAATCAATTGTTTGGCAGTTACAAAGGTTTCCAATTTCGAATTAATTTACTGCACAATGTATTCAGGTTTGTCAGACCTGAATGATTGGTAACCACATCTTTTTGTTTTTCGTGAAGATATTGACACGAATTCCAAAGAGTTGTGTTGGGATTTCCCCATGATTCCCTAGCATCTAGCCTCTCCAGTTCAGCATGCGCTTCCAGTTTTTCTTATCGTGAAGGCACGAACATTCAGTTCGGCACATGCTGAACCGGGAAATTTTGTGCACAAATTCAATTGTATATCCCTGAACACTAGGTAGAAAATAAGTGTTAGTAGTTATTGCACTCCATGCCTCCCAAGAAAATGTAATCTACACACCAATTTGTGTTATTTACACCTCCTGTTTTTTGGAAGAGACCAGACCCCCCTACCTCCATGGTGACCAGTGGAAAGTTTGTTTTCTTCCTTGCAGTCGCCGTAGAGGTTGTGCCGTCGGTTTTTGGATTTGGGGTTGCACGTCTTCCACGAAGGCCGGTCTGGGCCAGGCCTAAAAGACCTCTGTCCTGTAGCCCGGCCTTTGAGCTTTCACCAGCTTCTGTGTGTCTTCCTGCTGGTGGGTGCGTGGAGGTGCTGTTGTCGTGTGTGGGAGATCCTGCCTGTTGCCGCCTTTATGAGCCCCAGGGTATTGGCCTCCTTATTGAGCTCTTTTACCTGTTTTGACAGGTTGCCCCCAAGTAGTAATATTGGTGGTTTAATCCCTCCAGGTCTGCACAGCTCTGCAAACTTAGGGTTTAAAGCTGGGCGGATGGCGTTCTCCTGAGACTATTAATCTCATACTCCGTATTGCAGAATAATGCCACAGCGTCTTAGCTAAACATCCTGCCTTCTGGCTCCCGTTCCAATGTGTTTTCAGATGTAACTGTTCACCGTGGGAAATTTTTGAGGGATACCCATTTTCCGGTGCCAAATATTTGGCAGTAGTGTCTATTACAGCCATGTTCCTGTAGTTGTTTTTAGATGTACAAACTTGGACTCCTTTTCCAGGAGGTTTCCTTGTTCTTGCAACCCCTGCACACTGATTTCTTCCTTCAGCAAAACCCCTCTTCAGAGCCAGCCCAGAATTGGCTCCCAGTACTCCCCTCTGTCGAGGGAGATGCACTGTGCAGCCCTGATAAGGTGCTGCCATGGGTGTATTATATACCTATTGTGCCTAGACTCCATCTCCCAGAGTCTGTCACAGTGGAGCATGTGCTCCATAAGCCGCTCCATTTGGCCCCAGTAACGCTGGTCCCCGCGGCATTTCTTTGCAGTTCGACTTGTCAGCCAAGTCGGGCACTGCTGATCCCACTAACGGTGATCTGGTGCCGTCAGCCGCTGCTGGCTGTCCGCAACTCCGTAGTTCTTCCCAGCCAGTGCAGCCCTTGTGGACTCCTGTCCATAGTTTCCCCCTGTGAAAACCAGCACGGGAAACAAAGCATGACCGCAGTAATTCCCTTACCTGTCGGTCTTGGTTTTAAAAAACTTGCTGCTGCAGGGGAATGCTCCCCCCGCTGGCCGTTTCAACTTGTCAGAGTCAACGGCTCTGATCTGTGTAGCCTTCCCGCCCGGCCGTGGTGTTGATCTGGCCGGCGCGGATGCTAAGTCGGGCACAGCTGATCCCATTCATGGTGATGCTGGTGCCTTCAGCTGCTGCTGGCTGCCCGCAACTCCGCGGTCCTCCCCAGCCAGCTTTAGACGCAGCCCTTGTGGACTCTATTTTTGTCCAGTTTCCCCCTGTAAAAAACAGCGCGGGAAACCAAAAATGACCGCAGAGTAATTCACTTACCTGTCGGTCGCGGTTTCAAATTTACCGCTGCGGGGGAACGTCGTTCCACCCCGTCTGTCGTTTCGCAATGCTTGAAGCGATATGACACGCATGCGTCCGGGCGGGTTCTTCACGTAGTCACTCACGTGACTCCGTAGTAAAATTCACGAATGTAATTGCAGTACTTGAAAGAAGATACTAAATCACGCTGATCCTCTCCTGTTCCTTTTCATTTATGGTTATTATTTAGAGCAAGAAGGTATTTCCCAAGTGCACTGTTCTAAATATATTGACCCTGATACTCGACAAGATTTGTCGTTGCAGCTGCTAAACCTTTGTGTTAACTGTCGTTACGGATACTTTAATAAAGTGGTTGGCTCATCCAGTGCTGGTGGGCTGCAGCAACCCGAAGGAAGAGATTACTAACTGGGCCAGTGTGATCAGTGTAGCATTAGTGGCTGCTTAATGGTGTACGAAGGAACTGGAGATATTAGACATAGACAGTAGACAATAGGTGCAGGAGTAGGCCATTCGGCCCTTCGAGCCAGCACCGCAATTCAATGTGATCATGGCTGATCATCCCCAATCAGAAACCCGTTCCTGCCTTCTCCCCATATCTCCTGACTCCGCTATCTTTAAGAGCCCTATCTAGCTCTCTCTTGAAAGTATCCAGAGAACCGGCCTCCACCGCCCTCTGAGGCAGAGAATTCCACAGACTCACAACTCTCTGTGTGAAAATGTGTTTCCTCATCTCCGTTCCAAATGGCTTGCCCCTTATTCTTAAACTGTGGCCCCTGGTTCTGGACTCCCCCAACATCGGGAACATGGATGCTGGTTTACACTGAAGATAGACACAAAATGCTGGAGTAACTCAGCGGGACAGGCAGCATCTCTGGAGAGAAGGAATGGGTGATGTTTCGAGTCGAGACCCTACCTCAGTCTGTGTCTATTTTGTGTCTACATTCTGTGTCTACCTTTCGCGGCTTAATGTTTGCAGTTTACTTGATGGGCTGAAGGGCCTATTTCTGTTCGGAATGATTCTGTTGTAGTTGCATTGACTATCTCTTAGTCTGCAGAAGTATATAACCTTTACAAATCCTTTTCCAAGGGAGCCAATATCCTGTTGGGGCTTTAAGTATTCTTTAAGGGATGGCACAGTGATGCAACGATAGAGTTGTCACCTTACAGCGGCAGGGACCTGGGTTCGATCCTGACTATGGCTGCAGTCTGTACGGTGTTTGTATGCTCTCCCTGTGACCTCGTGGGTTTTCCCCAGGTGCTCTGGTTTCCTCCCACACTCCTCCAAAGAAGCACAGGTTTGTAGGTTAATTGGCTTTGGGTAAAAATTGTAAATTGTCCCTAGTGGGTAAGAGAGTGCCAGTGTATGGAGTGGCCATCATCTTTGGAGTTTGTGAGGAAGCCGGTGCACCCAGAGAAAACCACGAGGTCACAGGGGGAACATGCAAACTGCATACAGACAGCACCCGTAGTTGGGATTGAACCCGGGTCTCTGGCTCTGTAAGGCAGCAACACTACCGCTGTACCATTGTGTCACGCTCTCGGTAGGAACACTTTGCAAGAGGCACAATCAGAAACTGCCTGATGAGACAAGGCAATCTGCAGGCAAAACATGGCATTACTTACTGGGGAGACGCAATTCACAGTATCAGGCAAAGTGGGCATTTGTATAAACAACATGGTATCCAGGTTATTTTAAACGCCACCGTTCTCCTCCTGAATATGCTATTCCTATTAAATTATGTTGTTTGCTCTTTGAAACAGCAGTTGATTGTGCAAACGATCGAGTGGAACACATGGTGAAAATGTTAATATTTCCACTGGGTTGAAAATATTGATTTATGAATGGTATAAAATGATTAATATTAGTCAGGAAGATTGGATATCAGATTTCACAGGTGATAATTAATGTTCACAATGTTCAGGGGCACTGCTTTGGGATATCCTAAGGTCGTGTAAGTCATTAAATACTTAGCCCGCTTCCTCTTTTCTTTTGTGAGGTTTGATTGAAAGTATTATGTAAAGTTAGACAGGCTTTACAAGTGCAAGGCTTTCATAGTAATGGCTTGGAATTTGCAATCTAAACCAAGGGTCTACTGTTTGCTGACCTTGAGTAAGATTTCTCACAAAGATTTAGCACACTGAGTGTGTTGTGTCTCCTATTACAATGTGAGTTCCACACCAGCAATATCCTTTGACACCATGTGACATCTGGGAATAGTGAAGACATAATGTATGCTGAACAGCCAGTCAGAATGGAGAATTTACAAAGTAAATTGAGAGTGAAAAATTGGGCACAAAATGCCAGGAGTAACTCAGAGGGCCAGGCGGCATCTCTGAAGGGAAGGAATAGGTGACGTTTCGGGTCGAGGTCCTTCTTCAGTCTATTCCTTTTCTCCAGAGATGCTGCCTGACCCGCTGACTTACTCCAGCATTTTGTGTCTCTCTTCAGCGTAAGCCAGTGTCTGCAGTTCCTTCCAACACATTGAAAAAATGGGATTATAAATAACTTTATGCTCATTTTATAGTCAGTGGGAAAACACATGGCATGGCATTCAACAGAAGTAGAAATGTTGTTCCTCAAAAGATTTTATCGGATCCTTTATCATGGGCTGGTGTTTCCGATACTTCACATAAAATTCTATTTTCGGGGACAGAGAGCTTATTCTGCAATATTTATGAAGTAGTGCACCATTACAAACTTGCTTATAACTAATTCAATAAATTGAAAGATACAGCATGGAAATAGGCCATGAAGCCCATCGGATATGCAACAGCCATCGAAAACCTATACACACTTGTTTTATGCCATCCCACTTTCACATCAGCTCCCTATCACCTTTTCCAGGTAGCTATTCTCATAGCAGTATTGACAGAGAAGATGTTACTCTTTTTTCGGGCACAAGCTTCCCAGAGGCTTTGGCCCGAGTCCGTCATACTTGCCCGGGGCGAGCTCCATCTCTCATGCTGTATATTTGATGCTTGCTTTTCCCGTAACGGGTTAGGGTTTTACGGGGTAGGGGTGCCAGCCCTAAGCCAAACCCTCCTCCTTCGTTCAGGCTTGGGACCGGCACTGGCTTGGGGTGTCCATAACCAGAGGTGGAAAAATCACTTTTGGGGTGGTTTATAGAGGCCAATGAACATACAAACCCACATCTTTGGGATGTGGGAGGAAACCAGAGCACCCGAAGAAAACCCACGTGGTCACAGAGAGGAGGTGCAAACTCCACATATACAGCATCCAAGGTGGGGTTTGAACCCAGGTCTGTGACCGTGCGGCAATGACTCTACCAATGGCTCTACCAACTGTGCCACCTTTAATGTTATAAATTGATTTTGCAACTAAAATCGTGCTTAAAATATTGAAATGCACATCAACTACTTTTGATTGCACTGTGCTTCAAAATCACTTCAATTTACCCTTGGTTACCACAGGCAGCAACATCTGGATTTACGCATTTAATTGCTCACTAGGGGAGGCCTGAAGTGGAAGACTACTTTAAAATGAACCAACAGTAAGTGCGAACAGCTTTGCGACCTTTACAACCACATAAGGCAGCACAATGCCGCTGCGGTAGAGTTGCTGCCTTACAGCACCAGAGACCCATGACTACAGATGCTCTCTCTATGGAGTTTGCACGTTCACCCCGTGACCGTGTGGGTTTTCTCCGGGTGCTCCGGTTTCCTCCCACTTTCCAATGAGGTGCGGGTTTGTAGGTTAATTGACTTCTGTAAATGGCCCCTAGCCTGTAGGATAGAACTAGCATACAGGTGATTGCTGGTCGGTGCAGACTGGTTGGGCTGAGGGGCATGCTTCCGTGCTGTGTGTCACTCTAAATATCCTGGGGTGATATTTATACAAGCTGCTGGATGATCCTACACCTTAGCAAGCACCTGAAAAATTATTTAATTAACACGTTGAAAAGTTTAATCTTACCGTCATCCACAGGATCCCTAAATGAACCTGAGCGAATCATCCCCTTTGGTCTTTCCGCCAAAGAAATTGTGCTTCCCATCTGTAAACTTCCATACAAATCGAAGGCGGATTCATGGGTGGGAATGCTGTTGGAACGCATTATCTTCGGGGTGGGGCTGTTGAGCTGTGATACCACTGTGGGGCTTGCTGCTAATAAAGTAAAACAGTGCTTACAATATTGAAGAGGACATCAATTATTGTTACACACAAGTTCAGCTAAGCTGCAAATTGCAAAATGAAAACAGATACAAGTCCATATGTGGAATCATACGTGTTAGAAGATGTACAGAGATGAAAAAAAAGATTCATTTTGTTTTGGCTTGGACAGCATTGCTCATTGACCTGAATCACATCCAGGTAAATGGAGCAGATATTTAACAATTTATGTCTTTATATTATTTTCATTGATGTAATTATGCTTCAAACATTGAGTGTCACTGTTGTTGTCAAGGAACTTGCTTTAATATCTATTTGAGGGGTGTTGATTTGTTCTGAACCTTATCGTTCCCCTCCCCCTTTGACTCTCAGTCTGAAGAAAGGGTTTCGACCCAAAACGTCACCTAATCCTTTCCTTCAGAGATGCTGCCTGACCTGCTAAGTCACTCCAGCATTTTGTGACCATCAACATTTTATCAATTTTTATCAATGCGGTCTGTGAGTAATACAAATCTTTAACAATAGCTGTTTCTAGAAGTAAAGTTGAAGTAAAATGCACCGAATTAAAATGGCAAAAATGTCATTCTCAAAAGTGGATTTTTAACCATATTACGGCAGTTCTTAACTTATTCACCTCCGAAGTATAACCATGACATTACCATCACTTTGAATAGTGCTCAAAGCATTTTGATAATGAAGGAAGTGATCACTGCATTTTTTAAAACAAAATCTTGCTAACTTCAACACCAGTTTATGGGTTAAACTAATAGTATGAACTGATACTTTTAGCACAAGTTTCACTGATTAATAATGAAAACAGATGCACTCTTGAGAAATAAATTTAAAAAAAATTCATGCTCAAAGGTCAAATAAATAAGTTACTGGAACTGTTCATCAAGTAGTCCAAAGTTTAAGATAATTGTCACAGCAATTAAATACAATTTTACTTGTTCTTTGAATACTTTTCCTTGAATATTTTTGATTATGTTTGCAAAGACCACATAATTCCACTAGAAGGATTGGGACTAATAAACAGGTGTTGAATATAACTTAGACTTGATCTAGCATATTTCACAGTGGGGGGCTGTTAATTAGCGATCACTCTGAGAAGCTCACCACTCTTGTATAATTGCCACTTGTTTACTGTGCCATCCACCAGAAAGAGCCCTTTGTCATACATCATGGTCACTAATAAGTCTAAATTAACTGTCAATTCCAGAAACACCTCATTAAGGCGCCAGTTAAACATATTTTAGGTTTAAAACAAAGTCAGATTCTGAATTCATAAATATTATATCTGGATGATTGACTCCATAGAAGTTTGCTTTTAAATTGTCGAAGGTTCTCGGAAATTCTGGGTGGTACATAGGCTAGTCATTATTAAGTTTGCACACTGTAGTTCACACACTGAAATGTTGTGTCAAGGATGGGTTTTAACCACGATTTTGCCATCGGTGTTTGGCTCATCTCATCAGGCCAACCTCCTGTGTAAAAGTGAGGACTTCTTCAATGGAGTGGCAAAGGATCTTCTGGACACCGGGTAGACATCTCATCACAGCGGAGATGGGAGGAAATAGGGAGTTGGGAAATAGGTTGTACGGGAAAGGAGTGCATAAAATAAGTCCCATCCACAGAATTACTGATGAGTAAAACAAACTGCTGGAGAAATTCAGGCTGCATCTGGGGAGGGAAATAGACAGATGACATTTTGGATTGGTAGTAATTTGACAGAATCACTAAGACTCCCCTTAGGCTTAGCCTGCTGTTAAACCGTCAAAACAGGAAGTGTATTTCTGAAATTCAGAATAATTAAAAAAATGTTGAAAACTATGAACATTATTCAAACTATTTAAAAATAATTACTACCTACAGAAGTTTTAAAACAAGAAAGTCACGAAATATTTAAATATGTGCAAAAAACACAGTTATGAATGAACAAAAATAAGGGTTTGTCTTGTACTCTGAGTTAGGTTTAGTTTAGTTTATTATTGTCACGTGTCCGATAAAGTCCGATTAAAGATAGTTCAATGGACTCCAATGAGGTAGATGGGAAGTCAGGGCCACATGCCAACTGATGAGGGAACCGTTCAGTCGCTTGATGATAGTTCGGAAGAAACTGTTCCTGAATCTGAATATTGTCAATAATTACTGAATATTTCATTTCTCTCCATACAATTGAATGGATGTTCAATTAGTGTACAGATTGTCTAGGTAATTAGTTGATTGGCAAATTGTAGGAAACAATAATTCACATGGATATATGTTGTTCATAAATTATATGGATGACAATACACAATAGGTGTAGGTGTAGGCCATTCGGCCCTTCAAGCCAGCACTGCCATTCATTATGATCATGGCTGATCATCCACATTCAGTACCCTGTTCCTGCCTTCTCACCATATCCCCTGATTCCGCTATCGTTAAGAGCTCTATCTAATTCTCTCTTGAAAACATCCAGAGAATTAGCCTCCACTGCTTTCTGAGGCAGAGAATTTCACAGATTCACAACTCTCTGGGTGAAAAAGTTTTTCCTCATCTCCGTTCTAAATGGCCTACCCCTTATTCTTAAACTGTAGCCCCTGGTTCTGGACTCCCCCAACTTCGGGAACATGTTTCCTGCCTCTAGTGTGTCCAATCCCTTAATAATCTTATATGTTTCAATAAGATTCCCTCTCATCCTTCTAAATTACAGTATACAATCAACATAACAGTTCAAAAAGAGGCATCATTCAAATTGTAAGAAAGAAAATGTGGTAACAAACTTTACTCCCCTATGGTAGTGAATTCCAGTTTAGTTTAGAGATGCAGCGTGGAAACAGGCTCTTTGGCCCACCGAGTCTGCATCGACCTGCAATCACCCACACACTAGTTCCATGCTATACACTAGGGACAATTGCTAGAAGCCAATTAACCTACAAACCGGCATGTCTTTGCGATGTGGGAGAAAACTGGAGCACCCGGAGAAAACCCATGCAGTCGCAGAGAGAATGTACAAACTCTGTGCAGACAGCACCTGTAGTTAGGATCAAACCCAGGTCTCTGGCTCTGTATGGCAGCAACTCTACCGCTGCATCATTGTGCCAACCCTTACTACCTGTTCTAACCTGCACCGAATAATTCTAACCTCACTCTGGGTTAAGTTCTCCGGAATTCATTCCTGTCTTACATTACCTGCCCATGTGTTCAGATATACCAGAAGGAAATCTGTAAACCCTTTCATCATCTTAAACACCTCTCGATTTGCTCATTCAGTCTTAATTTCTACTTTTGCCAGCATTTCCTGACAAATATTATTTCACATTCCTGGTATCTTTCCAGTTATAACATTTTTTTTTGCACTTTTCCTTTTTGATGAAACACTGAAGTGCAGTTCAAATACATTTCATTTCATTAAAGGCTTTGTGTGCATTGTTGCAATGGTCTTTGGCAATTAATGACACCTCTCCATCCTCCAATTTGGTATTGATATTATAATTATATTTCCATTTCTCATGCCTATTTCATTTATGCATATGCTGCACAACAGCCGTTAGCCTACCAGATTCCAGCTCCCCACCATTTATCAAATGATTTTGTTCTCTCCTCACATGGAGGTCATCAGGCATTACAACAATCGTCAATTGTCAAAAGCATCTGTGAAGACCACAGTTGTAAGTCTCCACAGATGCTGGTTGACCCACTGAATTCCTCCAGCTTTCTGTTCAAAATCTAACCACGGCTTGACAAACAGTGACAAATGTATTTGACTTGAAATTGCTCTCCATTTTACACTCTATGGGAAATGAAACAAGATAAATGAATGAAACATATTTTGTATGCGGCAGGCATATGATGCTCATACATATGGATTTAATCTGTAAGGTTTACAAAAAAGTGTAACTTAGTTATTTTGTGTATTGCTTTGGATACACAGACCGTAGCCCATTTATTTTAAGCCATTTAAAACATTGAAGTGTGTGTATACAAAAGGCAGCAGGGTTAGGATCAGCATTTATATATAAACGTCATTAATCAAAATTCTTACTTGAATTTTCGACATTCCTCAAATGGCAAAGGTATCTTGGTTACAGTATGAAGCTTTTTTTAAACAATTTGTAAACTAATTTTAAAGTATTCAACGAGACAGCACATATTTGAAGATATGAAGATTGGGCAGTACAGCACAGAAACAGGCCCCTTGACCCATATTGACAGTGTTGGACATCACGTCAGGTTAAAATAATCTCCTCTGCCTGCACATGATCCGTATCCCTCCATTCCCTGCATATTCCCTGGATATATCCATGTGCCTATTTTAAAGCCTTAAATGCCACCACCATATCTACTTCTACCACTGCCCAGGCACCACATTCCAGATACCCCCCACTCTCTCTGTAAAATTACTTGCCTGCACATCCCCTTTAAACTTTCCCCCTCTGACCTTAAAAATATGCCCTCTGTTCTATGACATTACCACCTTGGAAAAAGAGGTTCTGACTGTCTCTCCTATCTATGCCTCCCCTCAGCCTCCGACATTCCAGAGAATACAATCCAAGTTTGTCCAATCTCTCCCTGTGGCTGAAACCCTCTAATCCAGGCAGCATTCTGGTAAACTTTTCCTGCACCACCTCCAGATCTTCCCTATAATGAGATGACCGGAACTGCACACAATGCACCCAAACAAAGTTTCATAAAGCTGCAACTTAACTTGTTGAGTTGCCTCGACCATTAAAGGCAACCATAATATACACCTTATTTACTATTTCAACCACTTATCTTGCCAATTTCAAGAAACAATGGACTTGGACCCCAAGATTCCTCTATACATCAGTGCTGTTATGGTCTAACCATTAACTGATACTTTCCCATATACGCCAAAGTGAAACCTCACGTGCTCAGATTAAACTCCGTGCCATTTATCCACCCTTATCCATTATTGATCCTACTCTATCCTTTGATGGGCTTCTTCACTGTCTGCATGCCCTCCAAATTTAGTGTTGTCTGCAACAGTACGAACCAGCCCATCTGCATTTACATCCATGCCCAACACCATTTCAACCAGAATATCATCCTTCCACCTTAGTCTTCCATGGATAGCCCAATTCTGAATCCAAACTACCAAGTCATCATGGATCCCATGCATCATAATCTGCTGGATCAGTCTACCATGAGGGGCTTTATCAAAAATCCATGTAGACAACATCCACTGCCCAACCCTCTTACCCTCATTGATCACCTTTGTCACTTCATGAACAAACCCAGACAAACCCATGTAGACTGTTCTAATTATCCCATTATCTTCCAAATATAGTAGGAAATATCAAGCTGAAGAATCCTCTCTGATAGTTTCCGTGTCATTGGTGTGAGGCTCACCGGCTGCTAATGTTCAGGATCATCTCTATTTCTCTTCTGAAACAATGAACAACACTTTCCAATCCTCGACGTCCTTGCCTGTGTGCGCGCTTTACTTATAATACTCACTAGCTGATTGGCAAAACGTTTTCCTCCATAAAATTAGATATTAGATAAAAGACAAATGGAAAACCACAAGACTATAGGTTTTGTTTACACCTTAATTGAAAATGAAATGTGTACTTACCTAAATTTGACAATGGGACAGCAGAGGGAGAAGAAATTAATTGGGTATCGGAGTCCATGGATCCACCGATAGGACGTGTGTGGAGCCATTCCTTGGTGTCTTCAGGCTGTAAACTTGTTCCGTATCTGTAAATGAAGTGAAGCCAGACACACATAAATTATCATTCACGTTGCTAATGTGGGAACCAGGCTAATAATGTGGAGTAAAAGCACTAATTAATGTTTTAAGTTGCGGATAGTTTCATGCTGCTTGGTGGCATAAGCTTTTTAATTCATTTTCAAGGAAATGTTAAATGCAGCAGAAGTTTGGCATTAACAAATAGAGAAAATTGAGTTCTTAACTATGTTAGCAGGATGAAATAGAGACGCATTTCTACAAAGGTCATGCTTTAGTTGCTTGTCAGCTGTTCTGCCCAGGGTTCTGAACACCACTTCCATCAGAATGACTGATTTTGTAACTGAACAGAATGAGTGTAACTAAACCAGAGAGGTGGCAAATAATCACTCTATTCCTTACCTTTTGAACTAAGAACATAATTAGAACAGCTTTCTTAATCAAAGATAGTAAGCCTGCTTAAAAGTAGCCACATAGAACAAACACTCAATTTCCCTTTGACACGATTATTTGCTGCTTAAATTCATTCCGAGCTAAAGTTTCCCCACCATAATTCTGATGTAAACCTATTCTGTGTATTTGTTTTGTGCTTGGGGCAAATTTACCTGTATGTGGTAAACTCAAGATTAAATACTAGTCTTCAAGTGAAATTGAATACTTCTGAGTACAATGACCAATTCAAATCCTTGGGTACTATTGGTTTAAAGCCACTATGATTTGACATACATAAAATAATGCAAAGAACATTATTTATTTAGTATTGATTAGTAAGGGTGTCAAAGGTTACGGGGAGAAGGCAGGCGAATGTGAGGGAAAATAGATCAGCCATGATTTAATGGTGAGCAGACTTGACGGGCCGAATGGTCAAATTCTACTCTCTCTTATTGTTTGATATAAACTGTTGAAAGCACAGAACTGGTTGAAAGCCATCACCCTTGAGACCTGATCAGTGCGTGACCATGGAAAATGCTCTGCAATCATCTTCCTCTGAGCAAGAGAACTGGTCTTTTTATGTATAAATACACTCCCCAAATTATGTAAGTGTTCTGAGAATCATCCATCTCAGTTTTCATTAATTGGAAGTAGTGTCGACTGGGATCACTGTCAGCTGAAATGGCAAAAACTGCACTGATAGGTTAACTATTTAGAATTTAGAGATACAGCATGGAAACAGGCTCTTCAGCCCGCCCAGTCCACGCCAAACATTGATCTCATTCACACTAGTTCTATGTTATTCTACTCTCCCATCCACTCTCTACGCACTAGGGCCAATTCCCAGAGGCCAATTAACCTATAAACTTGCACATCCATGCCGACTATCAATCTCCCGTTCACACTAGATCTGTAATCCCACTTTTGCATCAACCCCTTACACACTAGGGGCAATTTGCAGAGGCAAATCAACTTACAAACACGCAAATCCTTGGGATGTGGGAGGAAGCCGGAGCACCCGGAGTAAACCCACGTGCAAAGGGAGATAGCACACAAGATCAGGATCAAACCCACATCTCCGGTGCCATGAAGCATCAGTTCTACCAGCTGCGTCACTGCGCCGCGTTGATTATCCACAGATTCGTACAGATAGATACAGTTTAGATTTTAATTGCAATTAGCTGGCAGTACAGATCGGTATTACAGGATCAAAACATGCTGGACGACAGGAGTTGCTGGACCAGGGAACGTTAGACCACAAAGTTTCAACCTGTAACAGTGAAATATAGACCAAGAAATGTGTGAAATGTGCATTAGCACCATGCTCATTCCTGGTTTGTAGCTTCAAGCAGTCACAGGTCAAGTGCTTCATCAAGAAGCTACATGCACAACATTACACCCATTAGTGGCTTTGAGAGATTTGAAGACCTGACTTAATTTGCATAGTGTGTTCGGTCACAGATTTTTCATCCAGCATCATTTATATTATTTAAATAAGGTTACAAAAACTGACATGGATCACATCTTCCAAATGTGAATTTAAGGTAATTTTATAATGGGCTTGCTCAACTGTTCATTCTTTCATAGTCAGAATTCATTGACACAGAAGGCCATGGAGGCCAGGTCAACGGATTTTTTGTAAGATGGAGCTTGACAGATTCTTCATGTGTACGGGTGTCATTGGCTATGGGGAGAGGGCAGGATAACAGGGTTGAGAGGGAAGGATAATTCAGCCCTGATTGAATGGAGGAGTAGACATGATGGGCCAAATGGCCTAATTCTGCTCCTATAACTTATGAACATGAAATTAAGGTGGACATTTTTTTTTAAATTGCCATTCGAGAGGAAACATGAGAAGTAGCAACATAATTCAATGGAAAGGTTCTGTGAAATGAACAGAACATTTGATATCATTCTATAAAATTAAGTACAGAGTGACAACGTTAGGGAAAAAAAGGAATTGTGAGATAAAAATAGGGTTGAAGGAAATAAAAAGCAAAAAATAAATTTTCTCAATCTCAAAGAGACAGTTTTTCCCACGTTCTTCAACCAATGATATCAAAGTTGCAGAAACCACATGGCAACCCATGTATACCAGTGATAAAACAAGGAAGGAGCGCTTGAGATATTACAACTATTTGGAGTGCGATGGAGATCCTAACTTAAATCGAGTTGCTTTGAATTATGAAGTTTTATGAATGGGGAGAGACCATTTCCCTTTTGTTTTAATTTCGAGGATGTAGATTAGGAGAAGCTTATTGATTTTGAGCTATTGGAGCGGAGATTGTTGCTCTTGGGAATAACTGATGTTTGGAAAATTTTACCTTTTGAAGAAAAATAAAGAAGATACAAGGCCATGCGGGAGGAAAAGCTTTGGTTCAGAACCGAGTTGATCTGACTATAAAAATCCAGCACAGACATGCTAAGTTATCTGACCTCCTCCTGGAAATCTCAATGGTCATGAGCTTCTTAAACTGACATTAAAAGCTTAATTTATAAATATCCAAACTGTTCTTGATTCCATTGCACATCAAACTGGTAATAAATCTTTGCAACATTCTCCTGAGACAAATCTAATGCTATTTAATTTAAAATAATCACTCATGTCAGGTTCAAAATACATCGGTCTAAAATTCCACACCCACACAGCAGAACTTTTAAGTTTATACTATGCATGTGAATGTTATCAAAGTCCAGCTAAATGCGATTAGTCACTTTGTGCATGCAGCTTGTGCATTCAGAAATGCGATTCTGTCTCTCCACATGCAAAAAGACCACCCGAGGAAGGCAGGACAAAGCGCATGCACAATCGCCTCAACTCGCAAGTAATGCATGACTTGCAGCAGTTGCATGATCTTAAACCATGCGTACACAGTTCATAACCAACACTGTCCCTGCTTGCTGTAGCTGGGCTTAAACGGAGGGGAACGTATCCTATGAATGCATAGTCCCCAGCAGGACTAAAGCCAGGAAGTCCAATTAATTGATCTACTTTGCAGCTGGATCTATTTTGCAGTTTTATCTTCCCCCAAATTGTGATTCTCTTACCGCTTTTCTAGAATCAGACCCCAGCCACAATAAGTCTCCACACCTTCCTGATGTTCTGTTTCTCAGAATACTCCCCATTTCTCCACTGACTTTCTGCTGATCTCCCTACACTAGTTCCACCTGCCTGAATTTAACCGATATGCCTCTAAACCTATCCTATCCATGCACCTGTCTAAATGTGTCTTAAACATTGCAATAGTACCTGCCTCAACTATCTTCTCCAGCAGCTCGTTCCATATACCCACCATCCATTATGTAAAAAAGTTGCCCCTCAGGTTCCTATTAAATCTTGCCCCGCACCTTAAACCTATGTCCTCTGGTTCTCGATTCCCCTACTCTGGGCAAGAGACTCTGTACATTTACCCAATCTATTCCTCATGATTTTGTAGACCCCCATAAGATCACCTCTCATCCACCTGTGTTCCAAGAAATAAAGTCCTAGCTTGCTCAATCTCTCCATATAGCTCACCTTGAGTCCTGGCAATATCCTCATAAATCTTCTCTGCACCTTTTCCAGCTTAACACCATCTTACCCCCCTCACCTTAAACCTAAGTTTTCTGGTTCTCGATTCCCCTTCTCTGGGTAAACGACTCTGTGCATTCTCTCATGATCTTACATGTGCGGATAATGTAGGGGGTATTATTTCTGAGTATGTTTTTGGGGTATTGCAGTCATTTTAACTGTCTGCACTGATTCTGTGAATGAGTAAATCCTAGTGCATTCTGAGAACGTCTCATGGGGAAATAACTAAAGCCACATAATGCATCTGTGCCACACAAAAATAAACATAGTTTGTTTATGAGGTGGTCATAAACACATAATGGAAAGCAAACATTGCAACACAGAGCATTATTATTAATGGTTTCACATAAATTTCCTAGTTATATTTTATGACTGGAAGCCTGAAAGTTAGCTCCAGTTCAGAGTTAATTATAACCAGCTAAGAGCATATAATGAGAGATTTCTCTTCGAATGCGTGTGGGATTAATATAACTCTTTAAATTCATTGTTTTCCTTTTAAGGATTTTTTTCTCTAATTTTCTCGCCAAATTTCCTGTTGGGAGACAAAAGCAAGGATATCGGTCATCCCGTATTAATTCACTGACAGATCACTATATACATGGGAGCCTTCACTTTATAATCAATGGTTTACAGTGTGATTTGTTTCTCTCTCCATAGATGGGGCCTGATTTAGTGGTCGATCGATTGCCACAGCTGAGGACATGATTGGAATAGATATCCTGGATTTGACTCCTGCCTGTAGTCCCCAGTTACATTGTCTGGAAGAGGAGGGCCAGATTGTTGACCCACCATGCCTGTGAGATCCTATCACCAACTAAACAGGGGTCCTGATCTACTACATTCCTCATCAAAGACCCTCGGACCATCTTTAATCGGACTTTACTGGATTTTATCTTGCACTGAACGTTATTCCCTTTGTCCTGTATCTGTACCCTGCGGACGGCTTTAGACTTTACACTATAGAAACACAGCGCAGAAATAGGCACTTGGATCCACCAAGTCCGTGCCGACCAATGATCACCCCGTACAATAGCACTATCCTACATACTAGGAACAATTTACAATTTTACTGAAGCCAATTAACCTATAAATCCTGCACGTCTTTAAAGTGTGGGAGAAAACCGGAGCACCCAGAGAAAACCCACGGGTTCACAGGGAGAACGTACAAATGTACTGTACAGACAGCACCCGTTGTCAGGATGGAGCCTGATCTCTGGAGCCATAAGGCAGCAACTCTACTGCTGTTTCACTGTGCTGCCCTTAATGATTGATTGTAATCATGTATAGTCTTTCCGCTGACTGGATAGCACAAAGCAAAAAAGCTTTTCTCTGTACCTCGGTACACGTGACAATAAACTAAACTAAACTAAGATGCAGCAGGCTCCAAGGGACAAGAGTGCTTCACGCAGTCTAAAGATCAAAAATGTTCTGATCCACACCAGTTGTCAAAGGTCTTGAAAATATTATAAATGTCTTTGCCTGTCAAAGACATTAAAAAAAACTATTTAAATAGACTCAGCGAGTTAAATAAAAATTGAAGGTAACAC
The DNA here is from genome assembly GCF_010909765.2 of Amblyraja radiata. Taxonomy (NCBI): domain Eukaryota; kingdom Metazoa; phylum Chordata; class Chondrichthyes; order Rajiformes; family Rajidae; genus Amblyraja; species Amblyraja radiata. The sequence continues at coordinate 14,020,495 of NC_045979.1, forward strand.
CAATTAATTGAATTGAATTACTAACAGCCAGTTTACAAAATATTGAAATAAGTTGAGCACTTCTTTCAAATGAAAGGGATTGCTGTTTCGATGCCAGCCAGACTTGGCTTTGAGCGGAGGTGCCTACAGCAAACTGCTTCTGGGGCCCCTTCCCTTAATCAGTCACTGCATCACCGCTGGGCTCTGTGGAGAATGGTGCAGGAGGCCCCAAATGGTCAGGATCAAACAGCTTCGCTCAGAGGGTGAACATGGACTTTTCTACACCCGAGGATCCCGAATATTCAGTTCAAGAGCATTTTCAAGACAGGTGTCCATCATAGGTACTGACCTCCATACCATTGAAGGGATGTACAGCATGTTAAAAGTTTGCATATTGCAAACTTCCTCTCTGTTATTAGGCTACCAAACTGTATTTCCATAAACCAGGGTACTATCCAATTCACCTCTTCCCCATTGCGGACATTGGACTTTGTCTATGGAACTGATGCGCTACAATGCTGAAAACTACATTCTGCACTCTGTATCTTCCACTTTGCTCAATCCATTGAACTTGAGTTTGACGATTGTATTTACGTATGATATTATCTGATCTGTATGGATAGCAAACGAAAGATTTTCACTGAACCTTGGTGAACGTGACCATAATAAAACAAACCTACACATTCTCCCTGTGGCCACGTGGGTTTTCTTCCACTTATATCCTTGGATAGAATGGATGTGGAGAGAATGTTTCCACTAGTGGGAGAGGTCATAGCCTCAGAATTAAAGGACGTTCTTTTAGGAAGGAGACGGGGTAAGAATTTCTTTAGTCAGAGGGTGGTGAATCTGTGGAATTCTTTGCCACAGAAGGCTGTGGAGGCAGTCAGTGGATATATTTAAAGCAGGGATAGATAGATTTGTAATTAGTAAGGGTGTCAGAAGCTATAGAAGGCAGGAGAATGGGGTTAGGAGGGAAAGATAGATCAGCCATGATTGAATGACGGAGTGGACATGATGGGCCAAATGGTCTAAATTCAGCTCCTATTTCTTATGATCCCAAAGACATGTAGCGTGGCAGGTTAGTTGCCCACTGCCAATTGTCCCTTGTATGTAGATGAGTGGTGGAATCTGGGAGGGTGGAAAGGGGGTGGGGGGGGGAGGTAAATGTTTCTTGAGTAGTATGGGTGTCAGAGATTATGAGAAGACCGGAGAATGGAGTCGATAGGGACAGACAGACCAGCCATGATTGAATAGTAGAGTAGATTTGATGGGCTGAATGGCCTGATTCTGCTCCTATGACATGAACTTATGAATGTGAATACTGGGGGACTAAACTGGGGTTTCTACTGGATTGGTGTAAATGGGTGCGTGATGGTCAGTGCAGAGCTAACGTGCCAAAGGATGTATTTCCACGCTGTACAGCATAGTACCTCTACGCCTCAAAATATTGTTGCACCTGTCATTTATTTTGTACATTTGACCATATTTTCTGTTCATTGATCCATGGGGATGGAGTTATGGCAAGAAGTAATGGATAAATCCACAAAAATAGTTGAGGGGAGGGGAGAGTTTCAATTTAGTTCCTTTACGTTGGAGCTTTGTACTTCACAACTATATCTACAAAGACATTCTGGGATTTAGTATTTAGCAGCAAAAGATGAACCAAGCTACAGCAAAAGATAGTTTACCTTAGTCCCTTTTTCGGCAGAGTATTTCTGTCACGTTTTGCACTACAAAATAAACAGGGAACACTGATACAACATCATACACAACAACAGACTGTACAACACAGACATGGAATTACTAACCAACTATTCAAAAGAAAGATAAAAAAAAACAGCAAAACAGATGGATTACATTTTGATGGGGGGAGATTAAAACAGACGATGATCTTACACTCACGCCAAAAATGCTTCAGCCTTTGGATCATTAGTACCATTGCTTGCTCCTTTGGTACCTTGGTTCAATTATCATCCTGAGCTGTAGGTTTAGACATTTACACTTCCCTCAGCCTTACACACGAGCCAACCGTTTGATCAGGTTGATATCCAGTTCCGAACGACTTTACATTTCTTTTCTCTTTCTTGCTGGAAAACTTATTTTTCATTGAGAGCGTTCTCATTAAGAAACAGCAAAGACCCAATCTACACCAATCTAAAGTCAGAACATTGGAGCACCTGTAATTCATAATTGACATTTTCTGAATAAATGTTATACATTTCTCATACATTAAATTAAGCCTATGTTATTTGAATTATTTTGCAGCTAAGGTATAAATTTCCTTTTAAAATAGTCTGATTGCAATGCAGTCAAAGAACCATTGGACCAGGATAGACACAAAATGCTGGAGTAACTCAGCAAGACAGGCAGCATTTCTGGAGAGAAGGAATGGGTGACGTTTCAGGTCGTGACCTTCCGAAAGGCCACCCATTCCTTTTCTCCAAAAATGCTGCCTGACCTGCTGATTTACTCCAGCACTTTGTGTCTATCTTCTGTGTAAACCAGCATCTGCAGTTCCTTCCTGCACATTGGACCAGGTTCCTGGATATTTACTGCTGGAAGTTTCCTGGCATTTTTATATAAAACTTGTTTCACAAAAGAATGTATTGCTCAACAAATTTGAGCTTGCATGGGATTAGCAACAAATATATATTCAGAATTCATTCCAATCTGAATGATATCAGCAATTGGTGGTTTCTGTGAAGGATAAAAAACATAACAACTAATGTGTGTTATGTTTCACTCAGTGAATGAATGCCAGTAGCGATCAAAGATAATGTCATTTCATCCGGCATCATATCAAACATCGACGTTTTACTTCCATTGAGTCAACTTGATCTACTTCAACCAAAATGCAATACTATTGCAACTGAACCATATTACCAACTCCTAGAGAGCAGTCCTGAACTACTATCTACCTCATTGGAGATCCTCAGACTATCTTTGATTGAACTTTACTGGCTTTAACCTGCACTAAACGATCTTCATGTTATTCCCTACATACACTGTTGATGGCACAATTGTAATCATGTATTGTCTTTCCGCTGATTGGTTAGCACGCAACTAAAGAAAACACTTGGAACACATCATTTACGTATAAGTCTCCTCCAAAGCACTTCAACTTTACAAAATGCTATATAAAGCAGTTTTATAAATGAATCCTAAAGGAAATGGCAGGTTGGTGGAAGACTTTTGCAATTGAAGCACAAAATAGTTGCTACAAAGTATTGTGCATTTTCAGTACGTTACCAAGGACGACTCCCTTGCTTTCTGAGATTTTCTCCTTGGATTTAGACTTTAGATTTCAGACTTTTGACATACACCGCAGAAACAAGCCCTTTGGCCCACCGAGTCCGTGCTGACCAGCGATCGCAGGGAAAACGTACAAACTCGGTACAGCCAACATGCGAGGTCAGGGTTGAACCTGGGTCTCTGGCGCTGTGAGGCAGCAACTCTAGCGTTGTGCCACTTCAGAACCAAACACTTTAAGCAAGCTTTGATCATACGCCTAATCTCTCTTCCTGGCTCTGCACATTCTACATCGTCAGGGAGAAAGTGCATAAATATCTCCATCAATCAGTCACGCAGTTAGTAATTTGAGAAAGGGAACAAAAAAGGGGCAGGAACTCTTATGTTCTCTTTCATGTGTGAAGTATTAAGATTGCACATTTCAAAATCTTCTAACTTTGAAGAGAAAAGTACTGATTCATTATGTTACCTTGGAGTTTTACAATGCTATGTCCTTTACATATTGTCTAATGCTCCTTTGGTTAATTTGGATTCTATCTATTCCCTGGGAGTTACTGCCTGAAAGTGCAACCCTTGGTTGTCAATGAAGTATGGATGCCAGAAATAAAACCATAACTAACAATGTTGATCTGCAAAGTGAGAGTATTTTGGTTTTATGGATGTGACCTTCTTTTGCTATCTAGATAATTTACCAACAACTTCAGTTTCAAGTGTAATTATTCGATGGTTTCTTTATTATCACATATACCAAGGTACAATGAAGTAAAGTGAATGGGTGTTAGGTTTTTGCATATAGATCAGCAAGGCTATCCCTGTAAATGACCAAATCCCCAGTTAATACTGAATGCAGAAAACAGCCACTGAGTTCCATATGCAAGAGGCACTATATTGGAATCAGAATAGGAGATAATATTGACTAGTTACCCCATGATGATTTGTTATTGTTAATTGTGCACTGCACAGTGGAATTATTTTTGCATAGATCACACATTCACACGAGTCGCCATATTTTGGCGGCATTTACAAAAGTCTAAAGTCTGGTCCATGTGTTCGATGTACTGGAGCGACTTCTGATCCAGGTAAGCTCCAGACTGCTGCAGGGCCTCCTCCGTCACCCTCGAGCAGTTCGACCTACAAGCTGACATCCCTCTCTCGCCCGACCGCGTTTGCGTCCCCGGGGCACCTGTTGCAGCGACCCTGAACGCGATGGAGGCAATTCTCCGCTCCCTCTTCAACCAGCCCACTCCTTGCGTCCTTCGTTGAAAGCAGCTTCCTCCTCCTCGACTCTCTGGTCTTCAGGGATCAAGCTTAGCGGCTTCCGACGACGGCCCTCCGGGCCCTTCTTCATGGCGGCGAGAAAGGCCTGCTACCCAGCGTATTCGTGGTGGCTCGCCTTCCATCGCGGCGGCTAGTCGAAACTTTTTTCATGGCGGCCCACCAAATCCTAAAGCATGCTCCAGTTGCCATTTTGTTGAATGGAGTTCTTTCCATCAAGTAAAGTCAACATCTGAATGCTGAAATGCACTGGGTCTATCAAGCGACGACATCTTCAAGAATATCTGCAGACAACCAAAGGAGCATCCCTGGGTTCACATCCCTAAAGTTTAGTTTAGTTTAGAGATACAGCATGGAAACAGGCCCTTTGGCTCACTCTGTCCACGCAGTCCAGTGATCCCCGTACACTAACACTATCCTACACACACTAGGGCAATTTACAATTTAACCAAGCCATTTAGCCTACAAACCTGTACGGCTTTGGAGTGTGGGACGAAACCGGAGGTCCCAGAGAAAACACACACAGGTCAAGGGGAGAATGTACAAACTCTGTACAGACAGCAACCAGAGTCAGGATCGAACCCGGGTCTCTGGCCCTGTATGGCAGCAACTCTACTGCTGTGCCACCGTGCTGCCCCTCAGGGTGTTACTGCAAAAAGTGGATCATAATGACCAATGGCCTTAAAACTGAGCTTCACTGCGGGGATACAATCAGCCTTCATTTGGTTTCTATACAGCAACCAATGCAGGACACAGGTGCATGATTTCAGCGTGACTCATCGCTTCTGCAACACTGCCAAAGGTGTTATCACTTGGAGGCTGATTCCTGCAGGAAGTTCTTAAATAGACAGACTGTGATGTTAGACATTAAGTGTACCAGCTAATGTCCTTTTATTACATCATGTAGCTGATCATATGCTCTGCAGCGATTTATTCCCTCCAACCACTCTCTTAAGTCAACTACTTGCAGATTCATCGCTGATTAATGTCACTTGGCTGCTGGGCTTATTCTACAGGTAGAGCTTCAGTGCTAGTCCAGAGGGAGCGATGTACCAGCTGATGAAAGTTATTTTGCTTGTATTTCAAGCCTCTTTACATTGGCAGCTTCCATTGATGGCTTTTCCCACAGAGTGTAGCACGTGGGGGAGGCTGAACAGTGAGAATGCAGAGCTGGAAAAAGTGCTGGAAGGAGGAAGGAAGAAGGGGGAATGGGGCAAAGGGGGAGGGAAGGCTGAAGGGGGGAAAAGGAGGGGATAATAAAGGGGAGAATAAATGAGAGAAGGGTGAAGGTGAGAAGGGAAGGGGAAGGGGGAGAGGGGAAGCTAAAGGGGGGAAAGGGGTGAATAAAGGGGGTGAAGGTGAGAAGGGGCAAATGGGGAAGGAGGGGGAATAGGGGAGGGACAAAGGGGGGAGAGAAGAGGGGGTTAAGGGGGAATGGGGGAAGGGGAGGGGAAATGGGGAGGGGCAAAGGGGGAGTGTGGAGGTAGGGGATGTAAAGGGGAAGGGGGATGAGGGGATGGAAGGGAGGTGTGGGAGGGGCGAAGAGGAGAGAGAGGAGAGGGAAAGGGGAAAGGGAGGAAGGGGATTGGGGGGAAGGGAGAATGGCATGGAGAGAGGAGGGAAGAGGAATGGGAACAGAGGAAGGGGGGGGGGAATGGTGGATGTGATGGATGTGCTGGCAAATGTAGTTCAGATGTCCTGGTGATGTGCTTATCCTGCTTACAGAGATGGTAGTTGTGCAACCTTGAAACACAGGTGTCAGATTTGGAGCAGTGTTCTGTGCATGAGGAGAAGAATGTTGTACTTGAGTGCTGATTAGGAAGAGATCATTGATGGATGAGTAATGGAGGTGAGGTGGTCTTAACAGTGTGTGAGATCTGTGCAGTAGTAGTGTGACATCCACAATGTATATAGCTGTCTGAAATATGACAAGTTATCTGTGAAGAAAGAAAGCAAGCACTTCATTTTGTATTAAGAGCTTCTGGCTGCAATAAGCATTTAAATTAAGTGCTTAAAACTACTTTTACAAACATTGTTTACATTTAAATGTACATCTATGCTTATGTGTTAATTCTCATTCGCTGCTTGGTAAATGCTATGGGAAATTTTATATCAATGAAATAGGTCAACATTAAGACAAAAGGGCGGCAAGGCGGTGTGGCGGTAGAGTTGCTGCCTTACAGTGATTACAGCGCTGGAGACCCGGGTTCGATCCCGACTATGGAGTTTGTATGTTCTCCCTGTGACCGCGTGGGTTTTCTCCGAGATCTTTTGTTTCCTACTACCCTCCAAAAATGTACAGGTTTGTAGGTTATTTGGCTTGGTATGAATGTAAATGGTCCCTAGCGTGTGTATGATAGTGTTAATGTGCTGGGATCGCTGGTTGGTGCGGACTCGGTGGGCTGAAGGGCCTGCTTCCACGCTGTATCTCAAAACTAAACTAAACTATTACACGGCAAGAATAGAGTGAAGTTGGCAAATAGCTTTTTAAAAATTCCAACCCATCATATTTTTAATTCTAGTTCACCAAGGAGAATCAAGAACCAGTGGGGAGAAGGTTAAGGTGAGATTTAATAGTAACCTGAGTGGCATCTTTTTCCACATAAAGTGTGGTGGGTGTATGGAACAAACTGCTAGAGGAAGTAGTGGAGGTAGGTACAATATCAATATTTAAAAGATAAGACGTGGATAAGAAAGGTTTGGTGGGATATGGAGCAAACATCAAACATAATTCGACTGCCTGAGCTACAGGGAGAGGTTGAGCAGGCTAGGACTTTATTCCTTGGAGCACACAAGAATGAGAGGTGATCTTATAGAGGTGTACCAGATCTTGAGAGGAATAGATGGGGTAAATTCACAGAGTCTTACCCAGACTTGGGTAATCCAGAACCAGAGAACACGGGTTTAATGTGAAGGGGGAAAGATTTAATGGTAACCTGAGAGGCATCTTTTTCACAAAGTGTGATAGGTGTATGGAATGAGCTGCCAGAGAAGGTAGTTGGGGTAGGTATTATCACAACGTTTCAGAACCATTTAAACAGGTACATGGATAGGATGGGTTTAGAGGCATATGGGCCAAACGCAGGCAGGCAGGACATGTAGGTCGGCATGGGCAAGGTGGGCTGAAGGGCCTGTTTCCCTGCTGTATGAATCTATGACTCTAAACGGCAGACTAGCTTAGATGGGCCATCTCGTTCGGCATGGGCACGACAGGCTGAAGGGCCTGATTCCGTGCTGTATGGCTCTATAATCACTTCCAATTAGTGACATTGTATTTAAGGAACAAGAGATGTTGCTGTACCTCATATTACTCTCAACCTTTCATCCCCAAAGTCAATCAAATTTTCCTCTTGAAAATGCATTGATTTTACTTCCAGGCAAACGCTTGACACAAATCCAATTACTGCATTCTATTTCAAGAATATACAATATCTCTTTGTTAATGTGCTGTAAATATATGTGTAGTTGTAGTATGGAACTGTTGTTTGTGCATGCAATATCTCTTCATAGATTCAGATGTTTTCCCATCACCAAGTTCCGTAAACAATGTAACTGTGTCACAAAGGCATCACGGGCAGGTTAAAGCATTGTAATGAAGTGACGGTGTTTGGATTGCAAACATATAAATTACTCTGAAGCTTTATCAGGTTGTAAGCAGCAAACGAGAGCAGCTCAACGAATCCCATTTAAATCAAATGCTATTATCCCATGCTGATTTAGCAATTGCATCCATTGAGAGCAAAAGACATCAAGAATATAGCCATTGAAACCGAGAATTGACATCTGTGAATTAAATGGGTTACCATTTCATTTGTGGAAAAACAGCATAATTAGTGACATTTTGATGCAAATTCAAAGGTTGGGAACTATCACCAAATGCACATGTTTAACTGAACCACCAATTCAACTTCTCAAATGCATCTACTGAGAGCTAAAGACACCACAAGAGATTAACACTTTTTAACTTACTGCTCCACAAACTGAATGTTCTAATATTGAATCAACATCATTTTATCACATCATACAGTGATTCATTATTCCTTACCAACAATATGATTGCATGAGCTGGATCTTGACATCTATTAAAAAGGAACTCACTTAAATTTAAGATAGATACAAAGTGCTGGACTTACTCAGCGGGTCAGGCAGTATCTCTGGAGATAAAAGATGAGTGACATTTCAGGTCGGGAGCATTCTTCACCCAAAACGTCACCCATCCTTTTTCTCCAAAGATGCCGCCTAACCCAGCTGAGTTACTCCAGCACTTTAAATCTATCTTTGGTATAAACCAACACCTGCACTTCTTTGTTTCTTCACTTAAATTTAATATAATTTATCTACAATCTTGCGCTCTTTCTATCTCCAATTCCTTAACATGAAAGTAACACGTGTCAAATGAGTTACTTACCTCTCCATCTGTGAGAATCTAGAACTTCCAGTCCACGTAAGAGTGCTGTGGTCTTCTTCCCTTGAAAGTGTACGGTTAGGTGGGAATGAACATGGAACACTCAACGGGAGATCCAAAGATTCCATGCTGGTGTGCAGGCTACTTAGCTTAGGGTACATAAGGGTTTCCTTGTTGTTTATGAAATTGCTACCTAGTCCAAGCCCTTGGCTAAAGCTACTGGAATTCACGTTAAGGACAGGGGCAGGGCTTGGAGTTAGACATGGAGTTAAGCTGATTGTACTTGTCTGGACATCGGGGAGTTTGGTTAATGTTTCATTGGCAATACTGTTGCTGATCAAAGGATGTCCTGAGGTGGATGAATCTAGGCTGTTGGAGTTGATTTTGTCAATGTTGGCCATTGTAGGTGGCTTGCTGATTCCTTTTGAGCTTATCACCCTAGAGTGGAAAAGAAATGATGTTCAATCAACAATATTGACAAGGCAATGGAAAAGCCACAATCTACTCTGAGCAAATGTAGAATTAAGCACAACATTTTACTCTATAGAGCATATTTTCATTGCCACAGATGACTGTGGGGGCCATGTCATTATATCTAAGGCGCAAATTAACAGAAAATTCTTGATTAGTACGAGTGCAAAGGATTATGGGAGAAGGCAGGAGAATGGGGTTGAGAGGGAAAGATAGATCAGCCATGATTGAATGGCGGGATAGACTCGATGAGCTGTATGGCATACTTCTGCTTCTATGACATGAACTTGTGAATACTGAGGAAATAAACTGGGATTTCTGCTTGATTAGTGTAATAATGGCCAGTGCAGGCCAAATGGGCTAAAGAACCTGTTTCCACGCTGTATAGCAAAGTACCTCTTTGCCTCAAAATGTTGTTATATCTGACATTTATTTTATCCATTTGACCAGATTTCAGCCATGATTGAATGGTGGGTAGACTTGATGGGCCGAATGGCCTAATTCTGCTCCTATAACTTATGATCTTAAAATTAGTCAAAATGTTTAATAATCAGACAGAAATACCAGGTATTTGAGAAAGATGTTTAAAAAAAAGTGCATTTGCCAAAAGATTTTCCCCCACAAATGGATACACAACTTGTAGACAATCATCTGTGAAAAGTCTTCTCTATGGTTTTTGAAATCATTATGGTATTGATAATGAACAAAATCTTTCTTTGCGGTTTACAGATCAGAATTTTTTTTTAAAAACATGGTAAAGTTCCATTTGGTTTTAAACTAAAGATCACAAAACGTCATCTCAAACAGTATCCCATTAACAAGCAGCTAGTAGAGCTACTGCCTCACAGCGCCAGAGACATGGGTTCAATCCTGGCCTCTGGTTACCTTTGTATGGAGTTTGCATGTTCTCCCTGTGACTGAATGGGTTTCATTTGGGTGCTCCGGTTTCCTCCCACATCCCAAAGACATCCGGGTTTGTTGGTTAACTGGCCTGTGTAAAATTGGCTGTAATTTGTTGGGAGTGGGTGAGAAATTGGGCCAACATAGAACTAGTGTGAATGAGTGAATGATAACCGGCATCGACTTGTGGGCTAAAGGACTGCTTTCCATGTTGTATCTGAAACTAAACTAAACTAAAATTAACTATATTTATCTGTGATGTGCCTTCAAATATATTGCTGTTTGAGAGTTAAAGGAATATTACAATTATATTGAAGATTGACACAAGAAGCTGGAGTAACTCAGCAGGTCTCTGGAGAAAAGGAATAGATGACGTTTCAGGTCAAGACCCTTCTTGAGACCCAAAATGTCACCTATTCCTTTTCTCTTGAGATGCTGTCTGTACTGTTGAGTTATTCCAGCTTTTTGTGCCTATCTTCAGTTGAAACCAGCATCTGAAGTTCCTTTCTACACATTACAATTGCATTGCTTTGGTATAACACAGTTGGAGAACATATCAACATAGAGGCCACGGTATAAAAGCTGTGAACCTCATGACAGATGCCTAACTATTTCCAGTTGCTGGTCTCAGGCCAGTATGGCATTAGACCAAATTGTATCCAAGCCATGTATTAAGTAATCACATATAAAATCACCTCTGCATAGTATCTAAATCCATGAAGAATCTTTTTGATACTAGATGGAAACAGAGGTTCCTCTCCTTTTCATTCATATGTATCCAAATCCAAGACAACTAAGCAACACTTTATATTAATACCAAATGTGCACTTTGTGAAGGAAATATCAATCACACTTCAGGGGAAATAATGGCCTGTGGATTCTGCTGCATAATACAACATTTTGAATGATATGCAATAGTACTTCAACTAAATGTAAACATATTCTATGTCAGCATGCTACAATTTTTCATAACGTTGATTCCAATGTTCCATGCAAAATAATGAGCATATGCACAGAAGCTACAGACCCATGTAGTGATTTTGAAAGACTCACGACTTTTATTTTATTTTTACCATATATCTGCTACATAGGAAAATTGATGGAGTCAGATAATGAAGACAATGTTTACTGGAATCCCTATTCAAAGGTCTCTTCCAGTCAGGGTTGCTGTGGAGAAACTGATTATTTATATTATAGTCATATTGATCTTTAACTTAGGATAGGATATGGGCCAAATGCAGGCAGGTGGGATGAGTGTAGGTCAGCTTGGGCAAGTTGGTCCAAAGGGCCTGATTCCAAGCTGTATGACCCTATGAATCGCTATAACCTACTTCCCTGCAGGGCCTCCAAATCTTCCCAGCCCCCCTATCCATTAACCATCTCCCTGATAACTCAATCTTCCATCAGATCTTCTCTCCAACGCCCTCCCCAAACATTTCTTTAGCCCTTCCTGATTTATTTCCTGCTCCACACAACCATTCCTACCCAAGCTCCCATCCCTGGCCTGAAGAAGGGTCTCCACCCGAAACGTCACCGATTCCTCCTCTCCAGAGATGCTGCCTGTCACGCTGAGTTACTCCAGCTTTTTGCGTCTAACTCCCATCCCTGGTAATCTCCTCCTCACACCTCGTCTTGAACACCTAAGCAATTTGAACCGTGATACTCTCTCCACCAGTCTCCTGCCCGCAATTATCAGTTCTTCAAGTGGTGTCCTCTCATCGATCCTCTCCTCATGACTCCACACTGTGGTGATGAGGGAACATGGAGTGAAATGTGCTGTTCCTTGTGCATATCTGACCTCACCGCATATGATACATTGGACATTGTGTTTGGTAAAATATTTACAACTTCAAGGTCTCAGACAAACTGGCAAAGTTATCTGTCCTATCCCCGACTGATATAGTATCTCCTTAAATAATGGGAATTCCCATCGATGAAGATCTTAGGGCAGCACGGTGGCGTGGCGGTAGAGAGTGGCACGGTGGCACAGCAGAAGAGCTACTGCCTTTCAGCGCCAGAGTCCTGGATTCTATCTTGACTATGGGTCCTGTCTGTACGAAGTTTGTACATTCTCCCCGTGCGTGACCTGCGTTGGTTATCTCCGAGATATTCGGTTTCCTCCCACACGCCAAAGACGTACAGGTTTGTAGATTAATTGGCTTGCTATCAATGTAAAATTGTCCCTAGTGTGCGTAGGGTAGCATTAATGTGTGGGGGTCGCTGGTGGGTGTGACTTGGTGGGCCGAAGGGCCTGTTTCCGCACTGTATCTTTAAACTAAACTAAAACCAAATATCTGTCCCAGTCAGTTTGATCTGAGACTTTTATAATTCCATTTGGCTACAGATAAAAGTTAAAGGAAAACATAATCTGGAAAATGTTACAAGCTCTCCATAGTAACTTCTGATGCCAGAATGTCTCATGGTACCAGAGATCCGGACTCGATCTTGATTATGGGTGCTGTCTGTGTGCAGTTTGCACATTCTCCCTGTGGACCACGTGGGTTTGCTTTGGGTGCTCCGGTTTCCTCCCATATTCCAAAGATGTGCAGGTTTGTAGGTTATTTGGCCTCTGTAAATTGCCCCTAGTATGTAGGGTGTGAAAGTGGGATAACGTAGAACTAGTGTACGGGCGATCGATGGTCAACATGGACTCGGTGGGCCGAAGGGCCTGTTTTCACGCTGTGTCTCTAAACCAAACTAAACACAGAGTAACTGAGATTGCTCCAATGAGTTGGCAGGTTAGAATTGGGCACAGATCACTGGGTTATTAAGAGTTAATTCAACAGGGTTCCTGTGGCCCATACTGCAATAGCATGTTGAGTAAAAACAGCTGTGATACTCTATGGCTTCTGCCACTCACTGTAGAAGCATCCAAACTATGACTGAAAGATAACAGTAAGGGGTGAATGCCTTCCGGGAAAGAAGGAGACAAAGGAACAATGAAACACAAACAATTTCAACCACTGAATTAATAAGGGTTATACATTTAACATTAGAATTAAAGTTGCTTGAATTTTTTTTTGCCTTTTAGTTGGCTGGTCTCTCAAGAGTAATATAAATAGATTAAACCACGTTAAGTAGTCTCGATTTCCTACGGTAGCCAGTTTTAAACAAACCTCAGAAGCACTGTATAAATAATATTGAATGGTTTTATAAATTTTGTGTTCAGTTGAACATCTGTTGGGAACTGAGGCAGTTCATAGATGTCATTTAATAGAAACTCGTAGCAATGGTTCTATTCAGAACAAACCATGCATTTTGAATGACACCAGTCTGATCTACTGTCACAGCACGCCATCCTGATATAATGGGAAAAATAACAAATCATGCTGATTTTGACAGAGCCTCCATGATGGTGAAATGTGAAAAAGCCAGTGACTGTGTTTAGTCTGCAAGGATATGCACAGCATAAATCTGTTTAAAAAAAAAAGCAATTCTGACAATTTTTTGCCTTGCGCATTACTTATTTATTTGTTCTTAGCCAAACAAATTGATAGCCATTCCCACACCAATGTGAAATAAAGAAAATGATACAAAATCCTAGCTGATTGATGGTGAAAAAGCAATAATGCATGCAAATGGCTGAAAGTATGCTTAATGTTCATTTCTGCAAACATTTTTCCTCAGCTCATGGGCATCTGTTCCCTAAAGAGCATGTTAGTTCAGCTGGAATGATGACAGGAGTAATGACTACTTAAAATAAATGGTTTATGATTGCTAGGGCCATTCTGTGTCAGGCTTCATTACAGGCCCGGCTCAAGGCCAAAGGACCTGAATTTAATAGATAATTTCTCTTAATAGACTGCAGATGCTGGAATCCTGAGCCAAAAACAAACTGCTGGAGAAACTCAGTGGGTCGGACAGCAGCGGTAGGAGGCAAAGGTCAGATGATGTTTCAGGTCGGGATCCTTCTTCAGACTGCAATGTGACATTGATGGTATTGACCTATTTTTCTGATAAGTACGGGTGTCAAGTGTAATGGGAAGAAGGCAGGAGAATGGGGTTAAGAGGGAAAGATAGATCAGCCACGATTGAATGGGGGAGTAGACTTGATGGGCTGAATTCGGGCCTAATTCTGCTTATGAACATGAGTTTGGATATCAAGGAAAACTGAAGTCAATGGGAATCAAGGGAACCTGTACAAAGTTAGAAATAAGGAACTGCGGATGCAGGTTTACACAAAATTACACAAAATATTGGAGCATCTTAGTGGGGCAGGCATCATCTCTGAAAAATTCAGTCTGAAGAAGGGTCTCGACCCGAAACGTCACCCATTGCTTCTCTCCAGAGATGCTGCCTGTCCCGCTGAGTTACTCCAGCATTTTGTGTCTAGCATCTCTGGAAAACATGGATAGGTGATGTTTCGGGTCAGGACCCTTCTTCAGACAGTACAAAGTTAATTGATTGCAATTGATTTGCTCTTGCATTCATGTCGGCTCCAATACATTAGGGCGGCACAGTGGCGCAGCTGTTAGAGCTGCTGCCTCACAGCGCCAGAGACCTGGGTTCGATCCTAACCTCGGCTGCTGTGTGTGTGGAATTTGCACGTTCTCCCTGTGGTTTCCTCCCACATCCCAAATATGCGCAAGTTTGCAGGTTAATTGCCTTTTGTAAATTGCCCCTAATGTGTAGGGAGTGGGCAAGAAAGTTTGATAAGATAGAACTAGTATGAACAGGTGAGTGAGGGTTGTCGTGAACTTGGTGGGCACAAGGGCCTGTTTCCATGCTATATCTCAAAACTAAACTAAACATTCCTGCAAGGGTTCCTAAGGATGGTGACCTAGACCCATTTAATATCTTCAGTGGTGTTCCAATATCACGTCGCCAGTGTTCTTGTAACACTGTGCACCCTTGCCACTATTCCTTTCAATTTAAATTAGTGCAGCCACCGTTCCGGTGACAGGTTTTTACCTGGGGCTGCTTCAGTGGGCAATTTGACCAGAAAGTGCTGCAAAGCATTTCCAACTAAGTACTGTCTGTCAACTGGTGTGACGTGGCCCACTGCCAGTGATCGTGAAGAAATAGCAATTAGCCATATGGAAGCGAGGAACATTGCAGGTGTCTCCAATGATAAAAGCAGGCACCATTAAAATAAAAGACCAGAATCAATCATGTTTAGCCTCATTCAAATTGGAAATTAAATTCCACAATGTATAAGCTTAAAACTAAATCCTTAGCAAAATTTCAATAGCTATCAATTAAGTTAACTATAGCAATGTGCAGAAATAAGAAAACGCAGGTGTCTTGAATGATAAAGACAGAAACTATTATAAAAAAGACCTGCAATATTTTGTCCTTGATTACATTGGAAATTAAATTCCATTATTAAAGCACAAAACAAAATATGATATATGAGAGCTTTACATTAGTTTACTCTTACAATAAACTATAATAATAATAACAATGGCAGTACAGTGGTACAGCTAGTAAAGATGCTGCCTCATAGTGCCAGAGACCTGGGTTTGATCCTGACCTCGGGTGCTGTCTGTGTGGAGTTTGCACGTTCTCCCCGTGACTGACTTCCACTGGTTGCTCTGGTTTCCTCACAACTTACTGAATAATGAAAGGCCTGGATAGAGTGAATGTGGTGAGGATACTTCCACTGGTGGGAGAGTCTAAGACCAGAGGCCATTGCCTCGGAATAAAAGGACGTATCTTTAGAAAGGAGATGAGGAGGAATTTCTTTATTCAGAGTGCAGTGAATCTGTGGAGTTTATTGCCAGACAGCTATGCAGGCTAAGCCAATGGATATTTTTAATGTGGAGATTGACAGATCCTTGATAAGTAAGGGCGTCAGGAGTTATGGGGCGAAGGCAGGAGAATGGTGTTGAGACAGAAAGATAGATCAGACATGATCGAATGGCGGAGTCAACTCGATAGGTTGAATAGCCTAATGCTACTTCTAGAACTTATGAACATGATATTGCTAAGAAGTGTAGGTTTGTAGGTTAAATGGTCACTGTAAATTGTCTCTCGGGTGTAGGGAGTGGATGAGAAAGTGGAATAACATGGAACTATTGTGAACTAGACGGCGTGGAGTCAGTGGGCTGAAGGCATCTTTCAATCGATCAAATTATGTGATTTAAAAAAATGCAATTTATTAAAATGGACGGCACGGTGGCGCAGCGGTAGAGTTACTGCCTTGCAGCGCTCGCAGTGCCAGAGATGTGGGTTCGATCCTGAAGGATGCTGTCTGTACGGAGCTTGTACGTTCCTCCCGTGACCCATGTGGGTTTTCTCCGAGATCTTCGGTTTCCCTCCCACACTCCAAAGACGTACAGGTTTGTAGGTTATTTGGCTTGGTATAAATGTAAATTGTCCCTAGAGCGTGTAGCATTAGTGTGTGAGGAGTGAAGGCCGGTGTGGACTCGTTTTTTCCGCGCTGTATCTCTGAACGAAACTAAACTAAACACATGATTGAAATCTATTTGAAATGTGAGCATTTAACGTCCATACAACGTACCTGTGTGTAGTTGGAGATGACATCTCTGAGAACTTGCAGCTTTGCTGTCGCATTCCTTGCAATTTACTTTGACTGTCAGAGGCTGCAGCCATCTTTGCAGAACCTGCTGCACTTGTACATTCAGTATCCGAAGCCACAGCCTTTGCCTTGGCTTTCTCTTTCTCTCGGTCCGTTTGATTCACTGGCCCGGAGCTTGTTCTCCCCAAACCAATTTTCGAGGGTTCCTTCAGGCGGGACACTGGGATCCCCCCGTGCTTGCTGCTGATGAGGCTCGGGTCAATATTGCTGCTGACCGGCCTGTTCATACCCGCCCTGCCAGTGACGCTGACAGAACTGGACTTGGCCGGACGGGGCAGGCTGCGGTACTGCACGGCTGTCCTTGCACTTGACGACATGAAGCCATCGTTGTTTTGGGACACATCCAGGCTGGTTTTCCTGGAGTTTGTCGGTTTAACAGGGATGCCCGTGGATTTCGGAGCTTTCCCCGCAGAGCTCCCGCCAGCCGTCATGACGGTCGCAGTGCCCGTCGTGGGTTTCTTGTAGCCGAAAGAACTTCCAGTGGAAGGCCTGGAAATACCTGACGGAGGTTTTCGTGCCTCTCCAACTCTGTCCCGACTGGCATCAGATGAAGATCTTTGCAAGGTCGTTCCTTTGAGAGCCATTTTTCCTTTGTCTTGGGCTTTAGAATCAATTTTACCTGAAAGGGTAAAAAGAATAACAAGGAATTAATGGTAGGGTCATTGAGGCAAAATAGAGTCTGCAGATAAAACTTTCAAAAGAAAAGACACAAAATGCTGGAGTAACTCGACAGGTCAGGCAGTATCCGTGGAGGATAGCTACAAAATGCTGGAGTCACCATCTCATCTGGAAGCGAGGGAACAACGGTATGCCGGGAAAGACATTACCACCAAGAATCAGTTGTGCACATTGGGTCAGCAATAGATTTAATCAGAGAGCCAGCTTTATCACTTCGTTATCACCTCTTCCCCAGCCAACAATGGCCCATAATGGACTCCGCCCTTCCTTTCTCTTCTGTTCCGAGCCCAGCTTTGTTCTGGTCTTTACAGCTTTATTCTGGTCCATTCCCCTCCCTCTACTTTCGGTCTGAAGAAAGATCCCGACCCAAAATGTCATCCATCCTTTTTCTCCAGAGACGCTGCCTGACTCGCAGAGTTACTCCAGCACTTTGTGTTTATCTTCAGCTCTATAGGACGTTGGTTAGGCTGCAATTGGAGTATTGTATGCAGTTCTAGTCGCCCCATTACAGGAAGGATGTGGTGGCTTTGGAAAAGGGGTAGCTTTAAGGTGGGAGGGGCAAAGTTTAAAGGAACAAGTTTTTTTATGCACAGGGTGTTGGGTGACTGGAACATGCTGCTGGCTCTGGTGTTGGAGGATAATATCGGTGGGGGCACTGCAAGCCGGCGCCCTGTCAGCAGCGTGTTCGTTTTTTTCAACTTTTTAAATTTTTTTTAGTATGTTCTAAAGTGTGTTTTTAATGTTCCTCTGTGTGTCTTGTGTGGGGGGTGAGGGGGAAACCGCTTCGGTCGCCTCCTCCATGGAGAGGCGACTTTTTCCAGGTCGCCTCCCCCGTGGCCTAACAACGAGGATCGGGCGGCCTTTCCCGGAGACACACCCGGGGTTTCAGCGGCGGGCGCAGCATGGACTCTCGTCGTGGAGCGGGCGAGCCCTCGCTGGGGCTCACCGGAGGGGAGCGCTCCGTTTCGTTGGCCCGCGGCTACCGGCAGCCTGAAGCCGCAGTCTGCAGAGTTCCATCTGGCGCGGCGTCCGCAGCGCGGGATCCCTAGTGGGGGACCAGGAGAGAAGAAGAAGCCACCACTGCCGGCCAAATGTCGTGCCTTCCACCACAGTGATGAATGCTGTGGTGGATGTTTGTGTTACATTTTTAGTGTGTTTGTGTGTTCTTTATCATTGTACCGCTGCTGACAAATTCATTTCACTTGCACTTTATGTGCAATGTGACGAATGAAACCGTATTGTATTGTATTGTATAATATTATGTAACATTTAGACATGGATAGGCATATGGATATGCTGGGAACGGAATGATATGGATCATGTACAGACAGATAAGTATCTCTCCAGAGATGCTGCCTGTCCTGCTGAGTTTCTCCAGCATTTTGTGTCTACCTGCAGGCAGATAAGAGTTGGTCTTGGCATCATGGCTGAAGGGTCTATTCATGTGCTATACTGTTCTATGTAAGATCTATATCCACCACTGAGAATTTTGGGGCCCAGAATGTCTTGTGAACAGGAAGGCCATTAATGCAGAGCACACAAAGATAAATAGGGAGATAACAGGTTCAGGCACCAGGACAGTGTAGAGAGTGGAGCACGGGCTAATGGTGTTTTGTAGTGTAGAAAAGGATTGTGATGGGGAACAGGTTTTCATCACATTATTGTGTCAGGGAGAGGGCAACCCATCGGTGGCCATTCAATGACAGAACAGACAAAAAGGGTCTGAGGTGGCATAGTGGCACAGCAGCAGATTTGCTGCCTTACAGCGCCTGAGACCCAGGTTCAATCCTAACTACGGGTGCTGTCTGTACAAAGTTTGTACATTCTCTTTGTACATTGACTAGTGCAGCTGGGACATGTGGTCCGGTGTGGGCAAGTTGGGCTAAAGGGCCCATTTCCACACTGTATAATAATAATAATAAATTTTATATTTAATGGGCGCCTTTCATACAAAATCTCAAGGACACCTTACATAGTAATCGAAATTAAAACATATAATCGGAGTAAAACAAGTAATTAAAGACATCACAATGACACAAATTAAAAACAGAATTCAATCCAAAAACAGAAAATCAAAAACACACTGTATCACTCTATTCTCCCTGTGACCACATGGGTATGCTCCGGGTGCTTCGGTTTCCTGCCACACCCCAAAGACATACAGGTTTGTTGGTTATTTGGCTTCTGCAAATTGTCCCCAGAGTATACGATAGTGCTGTATAGCATATTGCTAGTGTAGGAGGTAATTGGTCGTCAGCGCAGACTTGGTGGGCCAAAGGACCTGTTTCCACGCTGTATCTTTAATGTCTAAAGTCTAAAGACTCTTATGTTATTTACTAAACCATCAATCCTACATTACTTTATTAATAGTTTCTGATCTAAAAATATATATTTCCTTTCCTTTATCACCAAAGTGGGGACATCAATGCACTGATTTTGAAGTAACAATGCACCAAACACGTATTCTCCACTGGCACATATTGGTTGGCATCAACTTCAGTCAGTAGCAATGTGGCATGTTTTGGGCATATCCACAGCCAGTCCATCTGGCAGCCACCTGATCCCCGATTAAACATAGAACAGTGCAGCACAGGAACAGGCCCTTCTACCCACGATGGCTGTGCTGAACATGATGCCAAGACCTACTCTTACCTGCCTACATATAATCCATATCCCCTCCATTACCTGTATATCCCTCTGTCTACCTAATTGATGCAATTACCAATCAAAGTTATAAGGTAGACAAAAAATGCTGGAGAAATTCAGCGGGTGAAGCAGCATCTATAGAGAGAAGGAATAGGCGACATTTCAGGTCGAGACCCTTCTTCAGACTGATAATATAGTTATAAGATAGGTTGTGTAGGAAGGAACTGCAGATGCTGGTTCACACCAAAGATAGACAAAATGTTGGAGTAACTCAGCCCGACAGGCAGCATCTCTGAAGAGAAGGAATGAGTGGTTTTGGATTGAGATCCTTCATCAGACCTATCTTCTTCAAATAGATTGCGTCAGCGCGACTCATAACTTTTAGTTCTTAACCCCAAGATTAAGTTGGTTTATACTCCATGGTTGTAGTTGGCTGTGGGAGTGATGTTCGAATAATGAGGGTGTACTCCAATTAAAATTTGAAATTGACAGCAACTTTGGGATTTTGCAGAAGTAATACTAATAATATCGCCACTGATTCAGCTCAAAGACTCCACTGTTTGTAAGCTAATTGTATAGACCCATGAGAAATCCCTTGAATTCTTCAGAACTACGGTTGCTGGAAATTGGACCCGTTTGTGCAACTTGTTAATCTCTTTGCTCCCATAATTCATTTCTGGCTCAACTAGGGACCATTGGGAAATTGGTCTGGATATTTCGGGGCAAGATTCACATGACTGCCATTATGTATGTGTTGAATTGTTGTCACAATATATTTATGCATTTACTGGCAGAAATTAGCAGCCCAAGATGTGGCCTGTGCTCCGTGTTTAAAGCTCAAGGTTAAACGAAGAGTGGGAAAGAAACATTGGCAAAGTGAAGTGAATTAAGTGGGGACATTGGCATTTTATTCAAAGCTAGCACCAGAATCATTAACTTGTTAATCCTCATTCATCCTTTCCCCAAGCATCACTGATCATGATTGTTGCATCTCCAGGGTCGGCACCTCAGTGGTTGATGCTCTGCTCTCTTGGTCCATAACTTGCAGTGTCTTGGGACCACTTGCAGTAGGGAAGCCCATTGGGTCAGACCATTGTAGAGTTATAGAGAGAGAGAGAGAATCAGTCATACAGCATGGAAACAGGCCCTTCACCCCCAACTTGTCCACGCTGACCAACATGCCCTATTTACACTTGTCCCATCTGCCTCTGTTTGGCCCATATCCCTCTAAACCTGTCCTATCCATGTATTATCCAAATATTTCTTAAACATTGTGATAGTACCTGCCTCAACTACCTTGGTGGGCACATTCCATCCGCCCACCACCCTTGTGTAAAAATGTTGCCGCATAGGTCCCTATTAAATCTTCCCCCCACCCTCACCTTACATGTATGTCCTCTCGTTCTTGTTTCCCCTAACTCTGGGTAAGAGACTGTGCATTTACCCTATCTATTCCTCTCATGATCTTCTACACCTCTTTCAGAGCAACCCTTATCCTCCTGCACTCCAAGGAATAAAGTCCCAGCCTGCACAACCTCTCCCTCTAGCTATAGCTCAGGCCCTTGAGTCTTGGCTACTCAATTAACCAACTTGGATGCTCCAACGAATCACTGGGCCTGCTGCTCATAGCTGCCGCTCCCGCTCCCGCTCTTGCTCCAACCTGCAGTTGCCTTGCCAAGTGAGCCCAGGCACACAGAGTGCCTTGTGTTCTCCTCCCCGTCTATTTGCCTGCCCTCATCCCCGCAGCAGCCTTTATAATGCTGGACTGCAGCTGCCACGGAGAATGTTCTTAAGCAGTTGATTCACTTCCCAGCAGTTACCACGGCAATAATGCAGCAACTGCAAACCTGGCAGGGGGATGGGTACAAGAGCAGAGAGGCAGGGGGGTGTAAAATGAGGGTGGTAGCAAGGTGAAAAGTAAAAGTGGCAGGCAGACAAAACCAGGGCAAAAATCAAAAAGGGCCACTTTTCAACATAATTGTATAAGGGGTAAGAGCGTTGTAAAAACAAGCCTGAAGGCTTTGTGTCTCAATGCAAGGAGTATTCGTAATAAGGTGGATGAGTTGAACGTGCAGATAGCCATTAATGATTATGATATAGTTGGGATCACGGAGACATGGCTCCAGGGTGAGCAAGGCTGGGAGCTGAACATCCAGGGATATTCAATATTCAGGAGGGATAGAGAGAAAGGAAAAGGAGGTGGGGTAGCATTGCTGGTTAGAGAGGAGATTAACGCAATGGAAAGGAAGGACATTAGTTTGGAGGATGTGGAATCGGTATGGGTAGAGCTGCGAAACACTAAGGGGCAGAAAACGCTGGTGGGTTGTGTACAGGCCACCTAACAGTAGTAGTGAAGTTGGAGATGGTATCAAACAGGAAATTAGAAATGCGTGCGACAAAGGCAAAACAGTTATAATGGGTGACTTCAATCTACATATAGATTGGGTGAATCAAATTGGCAGGGGTGCTGAGGAAGAGGATTTCTTGGAATGTATGCGGGATAGTTATCTAAATCAACATGTAGAGGAACCAACGAGAGAGCAGGTTATTTTAGACTGGGTATTGAGTAATGAGGAAGGGTTAGTTAGCAGTCTTGTTGTACGTGCCCCCTTGGGCAAGAGGGACCATAATATGGTTGAGTTCTTCATTAGGATGGAGAGTGACATTGTTAATTCAGAAACAATGATTCTGAACTTAAAGAAAGGTAACTTTGAGGGTATGAGACGTGAATTGGCCAAGATTGACTGGCAATTAATTCTAAAAGGGTTGACGGTGGATATGCAATGGAAGACATTTAAAGACTGCATGGATGAACTACAAAAATTGTTCATCCCAGTTTGGCAAAAGAATAAATCAGGGAAGGTAGTGCATCCATGGAATAACAAGGGAAATCAGGGATAGTATCAAAGCGAAGGATGATGCGTACAAATTAGCCAGAAAAAACAGCATACCAGAGGACTGGGAGAAATTCAGAGACCAGCAGAGGAGGACAAAGGGCTAAATTAGGAAAGGAAAAATAGATTATGAAAGAAAACTGGTAGGGAACATAAAAACTGACTGCAAAAGTTTTTATAGATATGTGAAAAGAAAGAGATTAGTTAAAACAAATGTAGGTCCCTTGCAGTCAGAAACAGGTGAGTTGATCATGGGGAACAAGGATATGGCGGACCAATTGAATAACTACTTTGGTTCCGTCTTCACTAAGGAAGACATAAATATTCTGCCGGAAATAGCAGGGGACCGCGGGTCAAAGGAGTTGGAGGAATTGAGTGAAATCCAGGTTAGTCGGGAAGTGGTGTTGGGTAAATTGAATGGATTAAAGGCCGATAAATCCCCAGGGCCATATAGGCTGCATCCCAGAGTACTTAAGGAAGTAGCTCCAGAAATAGTGGATGCATTAGTAATAATCTTTCAAAACTCTTTAGATTCTGGAGTAGTTCCTGAGGATTGGCGGGTAGCAAACGTAACCCCACTTTTTAAGAAGGGAGGGGGAGAGAAAACGGGGAATTACAGACCAGTTAGTCTAACATCGGTAGTGGGGAAATTGCTAGAGTCAGTTATTAAAGATGGGATAGCAGCACATTTGGAAAGTGGTGAAATCATTGGACAAAGTCAGCATGGATTTACGAAAGGTAAATCATGTCTGACGAATCTTATAGAATTTTTCGAGGATGTAACTAGTAGCGTGGATAGGGGAGAACCAGTGGATGTGGTGTATCTAGACTTCCAGAAGGCTTTCGACAAGGTCCCACATAAGAGATTAGTATACAAACTTAAAGCACACGGCATTGGGGGTTCAATATTGATGTGGATAGAGAACTGGCTGGCAAACAGGAAGCAAAGAGTAGGAGTAAACGGGTCCTTTTCACAATGGCGGGCAGTGACTATTGGGGTACCGCAAGGCTCAGTGCTGGGACCCCAGCTATTTACAATATATATTAATGATCTGGATGAGGGAATTGAAGGCAATATCTCCAAGTTTGCGGATGACACTAAGCTGGGGGGCAGTGTTAGCTGTGAGGAGGATGCTAGGAGACTGCAAGGTGACTTGGATAGGCTGGGTGAGTGGGCAAATGTTTGGCAGATGCAGTATAATGTGGATAAATGTGAGGTTATCCATTTTGGTGGCAAAAGCAGGAAAGCAGACTATTATCTAAATGGTGGCCGATTAGGAAAAGGGGAGATGCAGCGAGACCTGGGTGTCATGGTACACCAGTCATTGAAAGTAGGCATGCAGGTGCAGCAGGCAGTGAAGAAAGCGAATGGTATGTTAGCTTTCATAGCAAAAGGATTTGAGTATAGGAGCAGGGAGGTTCTACTGCAGTTGTACAGGGTCTTGGTGAGACCACACCTGGAGTATTGCGTACAGTTTTGGTCTCCAAATCTGAGGAAGGACATTATTGCCATAGAGGGAGTGCAGAGAAGGTTCACCAGACTGATTCCTGGGATGTCAGGACTGTCTTATGAAGAAAGACTGGATAGACTTGGTTTATACTCTCTAGAATTTAGGAGATTGAGAGGGGATCTTATAGAAACTTACAAAATTCTTAAGGGGTTGGACAGGCTAGATGCAGGAAGATTGTTCCCGATGTTGGGGAAGTCCAGGACAAGGGGTCACAGCTTAAGGATAAGGGGGAAATCCTTTAAAACCGAGATGAGAAAAACTTTTTTCACACAGAGAGTGATGAATCTCTGGAACTCTCTGCCACAGAGGGTAGTTGAGGCCAGTTCATTGGCTATATTTAAGAGGGAGTTAGATGTGGCCCTTGTGACTAAGGGGATCAGAGGGTATGGAGAGAAGGCAGGTACGGGATACTGAGTTGGATGATCAGCCATGATCATATTGAATGGCGGTGCATGCTCGAAGGGCCGAATGGCCTACTCCTGCACCTAATTTCTATGTTTCTATGTTTCTAAACGCCACAGGCAGCTGCAATCAGCAATCACGCATGTGAGATTTCACCACATGATTCGAGGTGAAAAAACATCTTCAATATATTTTTTTACTACATTGCAAATTAATTTTACAAGCAGGATCCACAAACTGAACAGTGGTATTGCAACTCAGCGGGCCAAGCTGCATTTCTGGAGGAAAGGAACAGGTGACGCTTCGGTTCGAGACCCTTCTTCTGACTGAGAGTCAGGGGAGAGGAGAATGAGAGATAGTTGTGGGAGTCAGTAAGTTTATAATAAATGTCAGTTGGTATTCTATCACCTGTGATTTAGACGGTGAGATCAAGAAAGGGAAGGGAGGTGTCGGAGACGGTCCAAGTGAATTTGTGTGCAGGATGGTAATTGGCGGTGGTTAATGAAGTCCATGAGTTCTGCATGGGTGCAGGAGGCAGCCCCAATGCAGTCGTCAATGTAACGGAGGTAGAGTTCGGGGATGGGGCCAGTGCACGTCTGGAACAGGGATTGTTCTACGTATTCTACAGAGAGGCAGGGATAGCTAGGGCCCATGCTAGTGTCCATGGCCACACCTTTGATTTAGAGAAAGTGGGAGGAGTAGAAGGAGAAGTTGTTAAGAGTGAGGACCAGCTCTGCTAGGGGGAGGAGAGGAGGACATCGGCATTCCAAAACACTCTCCTTTGGAATGTTCCATCAACTGATATAATTTAATTTTTAAGAAGGAACTGCTGATGCTGGAAAATCGAAGGTAGAGAAAAATGCTGGAGAAACTCAGCGGGTGAGGCAGCAACTATGGAGCGAAGGAAATAGACAATGTTTTGGGCCGAAACGTTGCCTATTTCCTTCGCTCCATAGACGCTGCCTCACCCGCTGAGTTTCTCCAGCATTTTTCTCTATCATTTAATTTTGAACTTGAACTTGAACTTGAATTTTTATCAGTTTATAGTTCTTTTTGCATAACTATACCAGAGACGAGAAAATCTGATGTGTGTTACTTGCTTCTGAAGTGCAACACAACCAGTACTGTACACCACAGACAAACTAATTATTTTGCTTCAAGTTTCGAAAGGTTCTGTCCAATGCAGTCCAGGACCCCTCTAGCAGCAAGTTCAGTTCACAATGTAAGCAAGTTATAGCGGGTGCCCTGCATTTTGCACTGTGATTTAGTCAAACATCAATAGCCACAGACACCGATAATACACTCAGACCAATTAGAATTAGATCTATATACAGAACCTGTACATCTTTGGAGTGTGGTAGGAAACCGGAGCACGTGTAGAAAACCACACGGTCAATAGACAATAGACAATAGGTGCAGGAGTAGGCCATTCGGCCCTTCGAGCCAGCACTGCCATTCAATGTGATCATGGCTGATCATCCCCAATCAGTACCCCATTCCTGCCTTCTCCCCATATCCCCTGACTCCACTATTTTTAAGAGCCCTATCTAGCTCTCTCTTGAAAGCATCCAGAGAACCTGCCTCCACCGCCCTCTGAGGCAGAGAATTCCACAGACTCACAACTCTAGCGTGTCCAAGCCCTGAACAATCTTCGGGAGAATCATAGGGAGAACGCATAAACTCCATACAGACAGCACCCGTAGTTGGGATTGAACCAGGGCGCTGTAAGGCAGCAACGCAACCGCTGCACCACTGCGCCGCCCTCTCATAGGGAGTGAACAAACTCATCTGTGACAAAAATAAATCATTCATGACTGTGGCTCCCTCAGGGTATTGTGGTTGGCCTGAACAAGTTGTGCCAAAGGGCCTCTGTATGACTGAATAGTACTATACGGTACAGCAATCCAAATCTACAGCACCAGATTTGATCCTGACCTGAAATGTCACGTCTGATTTTAACAAGGCAGCAGTAATGATCCGCAATGTTGTGCTGGCAAAGAGAAAATCACTCTGTCCCCTAACCACTCATTGATTTCCAAAGCCCCCGCTGCAAATCAGATTAACACCAGATTAGATGTGATTTTAAATCCTCTTTGGCCGAATAACCTTTTGACATTCACTGACTGGGTTCACGTGATAAATGAGGGCTGTTAGTTCTGGCACGATCGTCGAATGTTGAAAGGCACTGTTTGCAACAGTGTACACATTTGTGAAAAGAAAATTCAGCAAACAAAGCAGGCCTGAAATTTTGAGTAAAATATTACATAAATCAAGTGCACACAGTCCAACAGGCATGCTGCAGCAGAGTATTTAAGTCATGTTTTTCAGAAAAATAAACTGGCTGACAGTCAGTAGAATCAAAGATTCATGGAGGCATACAACACAGAAACGGGCACTGTGACCCAACTCATCCATGTCAACCAAGATGCCTATTTACGCTACTCCCATTTCCCTACATTTGGCCTATATCCCTCTATTTCTTTCCTATCCATGTACCTGTAAATACATTTTATATAAACTGGGATTGTACCAGCCTTTACCATTTCTCTGGTAGCTTGTTCCATATTCCCACCACCCCCGCAAAAAATCCCGACCCTCTGCCCTCCTGTCCATCACGGGTTCTGACCTCCCCACCATCGAAGGGGTTTACAGGAGTCGCTGCATCAAAAATGCAGCCAGCTTCATCAGAGAGCCACACCGCCCTGATCACACCCACATTTCACTCCTGCCATCGGTGAGAAGATTAAAGGAGCCTGAAAACTGTAACGTCCAGGGTCAGGAGCAGCTTCTTCCCGACAGCCATCAACCTAATCAACATTATTGTTCTCGTTTATTATATTGTTTACAGAATACTATGTTTACATATTCTGTTGTGCTACTGCAAGTAAGAATATCATTGTTCTGCCTGGGACATATGACAATAAGACACTCTTGCTTTGACTCCTAATCCACCTATATTGCTATTCTCAGGAAGTTATGAACTTGCATCCCTAGGTCCCTCCACCTATAATCTCTGGTTTAAAGGTTCCTGCCTTTAACTCTATATCCTGCCAGGCCAAATCACTGGATGGATTTAAGAGAGAGTTAGATAGAGCTCTAGGGGCAGGTGGAATCAAGGGATATGGGGAGAAGGCAGGCACGGGAACGATCAGCCATTGATTGGGGACGATCAGCCATGATCACAATGAATGGCGGTGCTGGCTCGAATGGCCGAATGGTCTCCTCCTGCACCTATTTTCTATGCTTCTATGTTTCTATTAGGCAACCAAAAATGGATTACCTCAACACTCTCCGGGATTACATTTCATCTGCCACCACTCCACCCAACTTCCCAGCTGACCCATGTGCTTCTGTATCCTGAGGAAACTATCTTCATTACTGCAACTCCATCAGTCCTTGTGGCTTCATCTCACTGACTTAACAGACTGTAGACATTCTCAGCCAATGCAAAAATAACAAACTGCTTACGGAACTCAGTGGGTCAGCAGAGCCAGGTTCCAACATCTCTAGCCTCTTTTGTCGACATTCTCATCAAAGTTATATACAGTAAATTCTTATACAGGTGCACAACCTTTTATCCGAAGATCCAAATAACGAAAACCTCCGAATAGCGGACATTTTTTTGGTCCTTGAAGAAAGGTCCTTGAAAACGTTCACCGAGGGCGGCCCGCAGAAGTGACAGCGGAACCTCCGCTCGGTCCTCGAAGAAAGGGGTACTAAATCCCCATTCATAAAAGAGAAGGTGAGGGTATATTGCGCGGGAGGGTTAATAATTGACAATATGCTGCTGCCTGCCCGCTGAGTTTAAAAGTTCCCACGGTAGACTCACGATACACAGTGCAGATTGTCGCTCCCTTCAGTTTCACCCCACCTACGCCCCTCTGCTTCCCGGCCATGTATGTGACCCCTTCCCTCCCCTCTCCAGCTCCCCGCCCATTGCACCGGCGCGGGGGCTTTGCACTGTCTTCCCTTCAGCTCCAGTCCAGGGGGGTGGCCGGAGACGTCAGGACCAACGGGACACCAATACAATACAATAATAACCTGCAGCCATACAAAAAAAGAACCAAGACACACACCAACACAATTCAATTCACATAAACATCCATCACAGTGAGTCTCCTCCTCGCTGTGATGGAAGGCAAAGACTTGTCTCTCCCCTGCTCTCCATTCCTCTCCCAAAGTCGAGGTCAAAGCCCCCGGCGGGCGCTAGCAAGTCCGCGGCAATTTACAGCCGTGCCGGGCGTTGTAAGGCCCCGCTCCAGGTCACTTTCAACCCCGTAATTCGGGCGGGAGAAGTCGCCGCTGCCGGTGCCCCACAAAGCGGTCTCCCACCGGGGACCCGCGAGCTCCCGGTGTCACCATCCATCGGAGTCGGGTCGCAGCAGCTCGCCGCCGCAGCTCTCCACGCTCCGAAGCTGGCTAGCTCCACGGAGGTAGGTCCGTAGGTCCACAGGCTCCACAGGCTCCCACCGCCGCCCACCGACCCCAGGCCCACTGCAAGCACGGAGATCCCAGAGACCCACAGCCAGCAGCAACTCCAGCCCAGCCCCGCTCCAACTCCAGAGGAACACGTAGGGGCAGAAGCTGATGGTGTGCAAGGTACGTCTTGTTCTTGGGGTGGCGGATGAGGGGACGCAGCTCGGGCTGTGGGCAAACTGCCACTTGTCGCCGTAGCGGCCCATCGGGGAGCGGATTCCTCCGGAGTTGGAGGGGGAGGGGGGTATTGTGCTGTTTGATCGCCCCCTGCTATCCCAGGGACAGGGAGACACAGCGGCTTTTTAGACTGGTGGGCAATCACTTCCAAAGTTCTGCCCACACAGTCAGTACACCTCTCCTACACTGCATTTCATACAAACATTTATTCTGCAAGAAAAAACTACATTGAAGACTCAAACTCGCGATCGAGTAACTGCCAGGATCAAGGCGCAAACTCGCGACCTTGCGGATATGAGCCGAGCACTCTACCACTGAGCCAGCCATTAAAATCTACGCTAAAAAAATTCCATTCCGAAGACCGACAAATTCTGAATTACGAAAAGTGTCTGGTCCCAAGGCTTTCGGATAAAAGGTTGTGCACCTGTAATAACAGATTTCTATATAGCGGATTTTGGTTACAGTGGAGCGAAGCTGCCTTTGCACCGCGCCCCCACTTCTGCTGGTGACCCAACGAGCTGGCTCCGGTTGTGGGAATGGAGAGAGCGACCCCTTTGACCTCCCACCCCATCCTTTTTCTCCAGAGATTCTGCCTGATCCACTAAGTTGCTCCAGCACTTTGTGTCTGTCTCTATTCTCCATGCCCCAGTACTATGTTTGGTCTGAAGAAGGGTCTCAACCCGAAACATCACCCATTCCTTCTCTCCACAGATGCTGCCCGTCCCGCAGAGTTACTCCAACATTTTGTGTGTATCTTCGGTTTAAACCAGCATCTGCAGTTCTTTCTTACATTATGTTTACATATCGGTTATGTTGCTGCAAGTCAGAATTTCATTGTTCCGTTTAGGGACTAATGACATTAAAACACTCTCGACTCAAATGCTGACACCAAGTATTCTTTCGGGACATTCCCCGATGAAACCATTCACCCTTCCTTTGAAAAATACAAAGTGAATCCCGTATTTTGCAAAATTGAATCCAAAATATCATACAGTAATAATTAGTTCTCTGCCTTATAAATCCAGGACTTGCATGCGTGTAGGGTCAACAAACCGGAGCACCCGGTTATCCCTGATTGAAAAAACATTCCCTTGATATGGTGGGATTTGTATGTTGTACTCCCCGTCTAAAAAGACAGCTCCACTGAGATCAATACAACTGATAGAAGTGAGGTGTTGCATTTTAGAAAGGAGTGCAGGTACATAGTTCCTTGAAAGTGTCATCACAGGTAGTTTGGGTGGTCAAAAAAGGCTTTTGGCATATTGGCCTTCTTCAGTCAGAGTATTGCGAATAGAAGTTGGGAGGTGATGTTCCAGTTCTACAAGGCACTGGTGAGGCTGAATTTAGAGTATCCTGTTCAGTTCTGGGCACCATGTTACAGGAAAGATATTGTCAAGTTGGAAAAGGTACAGAGAAGATTTACGAGGATGTTACCGGGACTCGAGGGTCTGAGCTATAGGGAGAAGTTGAGCAGGATCCCTGGAGCGCAGGAGGATGAGGGGTGATCTTATGGAGGTGTATAAGATCATGAGAGGAACTGATCGGGTAGATGCACAGAGTCTCTTGTCCAGAGTAGGTGAATCGAGGACCAGAGGACAGGTTTAACGTGAAGGGAGAAGATTTAATAGGAAGCTGAGGGGTAAATTTTTCACACAAAGGGTGGTGAGTGTATGGAACGAGCTGCCAGAAGAGGTTGTGGAAGCAGAGACTATTGCAACATTTAAGAAACTATTCGACAGGTACCTGGATAGGACAGGTTTGGAGGGATATGGGCCAAACACAGGCAGGTTGGACTAGTGTAGTCTAGTGTTCCAGCTGCTACGATCAGGCAAACGCCTCCGTTGCCATGCGGTGAGAACGGAGAGGTTGAGAAGGAGTTTCTTCCCAGAGGCCATTCGGACTGTAAACGCCTATCTCACCAGGGACTAACTCTACTGAACGTTTTTCCTTCCATTATTTATTATGTAAAAGAATATGTGTGTTATGATTGTGTTTATAGTTTGTTTGGTTGTTGGTTGCATTGCCACTTTCATTTCACTACACATCTCGTATGTGTATGTGACAAATAAACTTGACTTGACTTGACTTGTAGATGGGACATGTTGGTCGGTGTGGGTAAGTTGGGCCTGTTTCCACACTACATGACTTTATGACTCTATAAATAGTGACAGCTGTGCATCGTACATGTTCAGCACATAGTTGGGAACTATTTCCTATCCACCAATCTCCTAAAGATGGAAATTTTGATTCCACACATTTCAACCATGACACTGTGATGGAAACAGGAGGTTTGCTTTCGTATGTTTTTCAAACTTGGAAATAAAATGTGCTTTTGTTTATTAGTTTATGAAGTGCAGTGTGCAAATGATTTCATCCTCACATGGAACCATATGTTCTGGTTCCTAATGACTTCATGGATTTCATTCCTCCAAGTTTTCCTGCTCCCATTGAGGTTAAAACAATGTGTGTTCGTCAACCCTTTAATCAGCTGTTTGAGGATCTGGGTGCAGCTGTTGCTCTGATCTGGGATTTCAACATAAAATGAACAATGGCCAGCTTTCCAATCTTATGCTGGTCTCATTCATCTCAGGGAAAGTGAAAATATGGGTCAAAATTGATTGATTGATAGATCGATAGATATTCATTGTCACATGAGCTTGGCACAGTGACATTCTTTGTTTTGCATACAATACACAAAGCATACTAAGAATCGTCGGGTATCATGACAAGGTTACAATTGTATTTAATATGGACCAGATGGTCCCTGTTCCTTCACTTTCTCCCCCCTCCCCCACCCATGCCGTGGTTCTTGGTGGCCCCCTGCTCTCCGGATTCCTCTCGGCTGTGGAGAGGTCAAGGGTTGAGAGATGGCACAGAGCAGATCCCTGCCCTCCCTCCAGGCTAGAAGAGATGGAGAGACAGCCATACAGCACGGAAACTGGCCTTTCAGCCCAACCTCCCCACGCCCACAATGATGTCCCATCTACACTAGTCCCACCTGCCAGTGTTTGGCTAGTACCCCTCTGAACCTATCCTGTTCAAATGTCTTTTAAATTACCTCTCCTATCCCCCAAACTTTACCCACCCCACCCTGACTCCCCGAGCTCACTCATCGTGCATAGCTGTGTGTTGTAAATATCTCCAACTTAACACTGGCTACTGTCGGTGATTCTGAACAAAACCATCAGTGGTGAGCTTTATACTTAGCAGCAAATCCGAGACTTTAAAAAAAAAAAAAGGATATAATGGATTGGAAATACTACATCTATCGGTTCATTCACTATTTTCACTATGAGATAAGTTTCAATGAGGTTCCCCATCTTCCGTTTAAACTCCAGCGAGTACAGGTCCAGTGCATTCAAACGCTCATCATATGATAACCCACTCATTCCTGGGATCATCCTCGTAAACCTCCTCTCCAACGGCAGCATATCCTTCCTCAGATATACTCACGATACACCAAATACAGTCTGACCAGCGCTTTATAATGCCTCAGCTTTACTTCTGAATGTCAAAGCTTTCAGATAGTCATCCCGGGACAGGGCTTCCTCAGTAGGCATTCTCAACCCTATACCACACTTCCTATACACTCACGACTGTGTGACCAAATTCTGCTCTTACTCCATTTATCAGTTTGCAGATGACACCACCATAGTGGGCTAGATCTCGAACAATGTCGAAACGCAATACAAGAAGGCGATAGAGAGCTTAGTAACATGGTGTCAAGCCAACCACTTCTCCCTCAATGCCAGCAAAATGAAAGAGCTAGTCGTCGACTTCAGGAAGCAACGTGGAGTACACGCCCCAGTCTGCATTGATGGTGCAGAATGAAAATGTTTGAGAGTTTCAAGTTCCTTGGCGTAAACATCACCAACTCTGGACTCTCTCCAATGGCAGCATATCCTTCCTCAGGTCCAGGTCTAACCACATTGACGGTGTGGCAAAGAAAGCACAAGAATGCCTCTACTTCCTCAAAAGACAAAGGAAATTTGACATGTCATGAATAAGTCTTACCAACGTCTACAGGTGCACTGTAAAATGCATCCTAACAGTGTGCATCACAATTTGGTTTGACAACTGATTTACACAAGACTGCAGGAGATTACAGAGAATTGCGTAAAGCAGCCTCCCTCCCATTGACTCCATCTACATTTCATGCTGCCTCGAGCAAGTCGCCAACATAATTAAGGACCACTCACACAATAGACATTCTTGTGTTTCCTCTCCTGTTGAGCAAAAGATACAAAAGCTGGAAAGCATCTACTACCAAATTCAGGAACAGCTTCTTCCCTGCTGCTAACAGACTATTGAATGGACCTCACAGAAAGACATGGAACAGTACAGCACAGGAACGGGCTGTACTTTGGCCCTCTAGCGTTGGACATTTCCATTCTAGTAAAAAGGTTCTCACTGTCTACCCTCTTTCTATGCCTGAGCTAAGGATGTATTCCCAATCTCCCAATCTACCTTGTTGCTGCCCTTGCACCTTGGCTATCTGCACTTTCTCAGCAGCTGTAACACTAGATTCTGCACTCCATTTCTTTCCTGTTTTTGCAGGACCGGTTGTACTCATATATGATCTGATTGTGCTCATGTATGGTTAAGAAGGAACTGCAGACGCTGGAAAATCGAAGGTAGACATAAATGCTGGAGAAACTCAGCCGGTGAGGCAGCATCTATGGAGCGAAGGAAATAGGCAACCCGAAACGTTGCCGCCTATTTCCTTCGCTTCATAGATGCTGCCTCAACCACTGAGTTTATCCAGCATTTTTGTCTACCTACTCATGTATGGTATGATTTGGCTGGACAGCATGGGGAGCAATGTTTGTCACTGTACCCCGGTGGATGTGACAATATTAAACCAATGTCAATACCAAGCTACTGCAGGTCCTGCCACGTACATACCTTGTCATTGGAGACAATGATACATTGGACCTCCATTTCTGGACAAGGTGTTGATCGTGCAGGAACGGGGTACTGATTGGGGATGATCAGCCATAATCACATTGAACGGCGGTGCTGGCTCGAAGGGCCGAATGTCCTGCTCCTGCACCTATTGTCTATTGTGATGGAAACTTCAGATGCTTGAGCTGAACATAGCCAGTTACACTTATCCTGCAGTCAATGTTAGACAAAATGCTGGAGAAACTCAGTGGGATAGGCAGCATCTCTGGATAGAAGGAATGGGTGATGTTTTGGGTCGAGACCCTTCTTAAGATACACTGAAGAAGTCTGCATTACTGCAGCATTTTGTGTCTATCTTTGGTGTAAACCAGCACCTGCAGTTCCTTCCTACATATTTCATATGCATACAATCTTCTCAGAATAATGCATATATAAATTAATAATTGCAATACTGTTCATGCATTTACAAAATTAGAAACAGAATATGTTGGCAGCACTATATAGATTTAAATACAGATTATTTTATTTAATGAAAATGGTTTTAGTCAGTTAGAGCAGCACGGTGGTGCAGCGGTAGAGTTGCTGCCTTACAGCGCCGGAGTTCCAGTTCAATCCTGACTATGGGTGCTGTATGTATGGAGTTTGTACATTTTCCCTGTAATAACGTGGGTTTCCTCCGGGTGCTCCGGTTTCTTCCCACACTTAAAAGATCTACAGGTTTGCAAGTTAATTGGCTCTGGTAAAAATTGTAAATTGTCCCATGTGAAGTATGGTGCTATTGTACGAGGTGATCGCTGGTCCGCACAAACATTGTGGGCCAAAGGGCCTGTTTCTGCACTGTATCTCTAAAGTCTACAGTAAAGTCTAAAGTCTAAAAAGACACAAAGTGCTGGAGCAACCTAATGGGTCAGGTAGCATCCCCAGAGAACATGGACAAGTGATATTTCAGATTGGGACCCTTCTTCAGACTGATTGTAGGGGGAGCAGGGGGAGCAAAGAAAGCTAAAAAACAGGAGAGGCAGGACAAAGCGTATCAGGTAATAGCTGAACACGGGCAAGGGGGGATTGTTTGATGGGCAGATAGTTCAGTTGAGTTTATTGTCAATGTTCCGAGGTACAGTGAAAAGCTTTTTGCTGCATGCTAACCCGTCAGCAACAAGACTATACATGAATACAATCAAGTCATCCAAAGTGTACAGATACAAGATAAAGGAAATAACATCCCTTTAGTTGGACGAAGGCCAGAGATGAAAAAAAAGTGTGAGACAAAAGGATTGAAGATTCGCAAATAGTGAAGCCAGAGGAAAGAATGTAAGAATGTAGGTGGAATGTGAAGGCGGGGTGGGGGTGGTGGGATTTGGGGAATTAGGTGCGAGTCCTAGTGGTACACACGGGAGTGTTGGTGAATCATAGTCAGAGAGTTGTACAGCACAGAAACAGGCTCCTTGGCCCTACTTGTCTGTGCGTTGTCTTTCTTTGCTCCGATTCAGCCTATTGCTTCAGACTGAGATGTGCAGGATAAAGAGCTATTTATAGAACCTGAATTTCTGCGGCTTTGTTCAGTGTTCATTCGAAGGAGATGCCAGCATCAACACTGCGATAGGATGCTCCTGTTTCATTCAATGAACACACTTTTTAAATATTCTGCCCGGCTCGTTTGCAGGTTTTATTAGCGAGAGAGAATAACAGAATTCTCCTCCGTGGAATTGATTTGTGCGTTACGGTGAGACCAATCACATTCATCAAGGCTAAAAAAATCAAACAAATGACATTAAATTGAATCGACACAGTGGATAGAAATTGACTGTGATGGCAAATCCACTGAGTTTTTCCATTTGACTTGCGCCAGGCATTAAAGTTAATGCACGGCCACCAGGAGGTCAATGCATTCTCAATGACAATCAAAGGTCAAATTTAGACGCACAATGATTTTACTTTGGCCTCCAAATGTCAGCAAAAAGCAAACCATCATATATCCTTGATATCATTTTTTATAATCACATTTTAATATTGGAGAAAGATCCACTACGAATTAAATTAGAATTTTAGACAGACAATTGATTTTTCATAAGAAAGAGTATGGTAAAATATCATAGTGAGAATAAAGAGCAAATGTGAAATAGATGTTTTGCTATTTTCACCGTTCGTATCACTTTGCTATCACCTCTTCCACAGCCAACAATGGGCCATTGTTTTCATGCCTCGAGTTTCCCTCTCCCCTGACTCTCAGTCTGAAGAAAGGTCTCGACCCAAAATGTCATCTATTCCTTCTCTCCAGAGATGCTGCCTGACCCGCTGAGTTACGCCAGCATTTTGTGTTTATCTTCGGTGAAATAGGTGTTGGTTGAGCCGTGATTGTTTAATCTGACACAGACATCTGATTAAATACCAGATAGATAATAAATCTGGTGCACTTTAATTAGATTGAATGTGCCATTTAGCTATTTTTTCAGATTGGTGACAGAAAGTTCATGATTAGCAGAAGTGCAAATCTGATTAATCGTTCACTAAATTCAGAACTATTTCTCGCCTTCTCTCTCAGAACCCCCCTCCTGGTATAATCACGGTAAATATTGAAGACAGCACTTTAACCGTGGTTTCACTGAGCACCAGGGAATGAGTAATGGTCAGATCATAAGGTCATAAGGGATAGGAGTAGAATTAGGCCATTTGGCCCATCAAGTCTACTCCGCCATTCAATCATGGCTGATCTATCTTTCCATCCTAACCCCATTCTCCTGCCTTCTCCTCATAACCTCTGACACTTGTAATAATCAAGAATCTATCTATCTCTGCCTTAAAAATATCCACTGATTTGGCCTCCACAGCCTTCTGTGGCAAATAATTCCACTGATTCACCACCCTCTGACTAAATAAATGTCCCCTCATCTCCTTCCAAAAAGAACGTCCTTTAATTCTAAGGCTATGACTTCTAGTCCTAGACTACCACTGGTGGAAGCATCCTCTCCACATCCACTCTATCCAAGCCTTTCACTATTCACAGTATTTCACAATGGAGATGCACTCTCCATAGTCTCCAAACTGTCAAGCTGGAAACTCAAAATTAAATATTGCGGTGACCAAAATCACAGTCTTAAATCCTGTTATCAGATCTTCTCCTTTGCCATCAACACTACCCATCTTCCTTGGCGGTAGTCTGGGCACCACGGTGGAGCTGCTGCCTTACAGCACTTGCAGCGCCGGAGACCCAGGTTCGATCCTGACAAAGGGTACCGTCGGTATGGAGTTTGTAGGTTTTCCCTGTGACTGCTTTCCGGTTTCCAACCACACTCCAAACATGTGCAGGTTTGTAGGTTAATTGGCTCTGGGAAAAATTGTAAATTGTTCCTGGTGCGTAGGATGGTGTTCATGTACAAGGATCGCTGGTTGACGCAGACTCGGTGGGCCGTAGGGGCCTATTTCCGTGCTGTAACTCTAAATTAAATGAAACTAAATTCACCCATCATCCAGTGCTTCAAGATTGAAAACACATAACCACTGAGCCTTCATTATAAAGTCTCTGCAATCTAATCCAGATTTATAACTGTATATATCCACTACTTTGGGACTCTTGCACATCTAAAATTTAACTGTTCCTTCACTGCTGCTATGTCTTCACTCTTTGTTTTATCTCTCTCCCTCTCTCCTCCTTTAAGACACAACTTAGAAGCTAGTCGTCAACCAAGAGCTTGGTCGGCTGCTTTAGTATCTCCTTTAGCGCCGAGGCACCAATTTTATTCGAAGCAGCTCGATGAAGATGCAAAATAATGGAAGTTATTGATGCAGCGTTTTCACACCAGGAATCTTAATCCTTTATTTTATTCTGCTAACACTTTCAACTTTTCAAACATCATTTTTAACATAATTTCCTATTTGGCTGATGCTGCGAAGTCATTAAAGTATGAGTGACAGTGCTTTGGTGTAAAATAACATGGCTAACTAAACTAAGATGTATGTGGATATGTTCCTTAGCTCTATGTGAAAGGGCAAAAGCAATTACTTAGAAGATTAAAGGTACACAAAATGCTGGAGAAACTCAGCGGGTGCAGCAGCATCTATGGAGCGAAGGAAATAGGCAACGTTTCGGGCCAAAACCCTTCTTCAGACTGATAGGGGGGGGGGGGGGGGGGGGGAAGGAAGGAAAAGGGGAGGAGGAGGAGCCCGAGGGCGGGGGGATGGGAGGAGACAGCTCGAGGGTTAAGGAAGGGGAGGAGACAGCAAGGGCTAGCAAAACTGGGATAATTCAATGTTCATGCCCCCAGGATGCAGACTCCCCAGGCGGAATATGAGGTGCTGTTCCTCCAATTTCCGGTGTTGATCACTCTGGCAATGGAGGAGACCCAGGACAGAGAGGTCGGATTGGGAATGGGAGGGGGAGTTGAAGTGCTGAGCCACCGGGAGTTCAGGTAGGTTATTGCGGACTGAGCGGAGGTGTTCGGCGAAACGATCGCCCAACCTCCGCTTGGTCTCCCCGATGTAAATCAGCTGACATCTAGAGCAGCGGATGCAGTAGATGAGGTTGGAGGAGATGCAGGTGAACCTTTGTCGCACCTGGAACGACTGCTTGGGTCCTTGAATGGAGTCGAGGGGGGAGGTGAAGGGACAGGTGTTGCATTTCTTGCGGTTGCACCGGAAAGTGCCCGGGGAGGGGGTGGTACGGGAGGGAAGGGAAGAATTGACGAGGGAGTTGCGGAGGGAGCGGTCTTTGCGGAAGGCAGACATAGGGGGGGATGGGAAGATGTGGCGAGTGGTGGGGTCACGTTGGAGGTGGCGGAAGTGGCGGAGGATTATGTGTTGTATTTGCCGGCTGGTGGGGTGAAAGGTGAGGACTAGGGGGACTCTGCCCTTGTTGCGAGTGCGGGGATGGGGAGAGAGAGCAGTGTTGCGGGGTATGGATGAGACCCTGGTGCGAACCTCATCTATGGTGGCGGAGGGGAATCCCCGTTCCCTGAAGAACGAGGACATTTCCGATGCCCTGGTGTGGAACGTCTCATCCTGGGAGCAGATGCGGCGTAGGCGGAGTAATTGGGAGTAGGGGATGGAGTCTTTACAGGGGGCAGGGTGGGAAGACGTGTAGTCCAGATAGCCATGTGAGTCAGTTGGTTTGTAGTGTATGTCGGTCAGAAGTCTGTCCCCTGCGATGGAGATGGTGAGGTCAAGGAATGGTAGGAAAGTGTCGGAAATGGTCCAGGTGTATTGGAGTGCCGGATGGAAGTTGGTGGTGAAGTGGATGAAGTCAGTCAGTTGTGTGTGGGTGCAGGAGGTGGCCCCAAAGCAGTCGTCAATGTAACGGAGGTAGAGGTCGGGGATGGGGCCCTGGTACGCCTCGAACAAGGATTGTTCAATGTACCCGACAAAGAGGCAGGCGTAGCTGGGGCCCATGCGTGTGCCCATAGCTACGCCTTGTGTTTGGAG
The DNA here is from genome assembly GCF_010909765.2 of Amblyraja radiata. Taxonomy (NCBI): domain Eukaryota; kingdom Metazoa; phylum Chordata; class Chondrichthyes; order Rajiformes; family Rajidae; genus Amblyraja; species Amblyraja radiata. The sequence continues at coordinate 14,060,419 of NC_045979.1, forward strand.
GAAATGGGAGGAGTCAAACGTAAAGTTGTTGAGGGTGAGGACCAACTCCGCTAGGCGGAGGAGGGTGTCAGTGGCTGGGTATAGGTTGCTCCTCTGGTCGAGGAAGAACCAGAGGGCTTTGAGGCCATCGTGGTGGGGGATGGAGGTGTAGAGTGACTGGACATCCATGGTGAAGATGAGGGGGTGAGGGCCCAGAGAGTGGAATGCGTGGAGGTGGCGGAGAGTGTCTGAGGTGTCTAGAACATAGGTAGGAAGGGATTTGACCAGGGGGGATAGTATGGAGTCAAGGTATGTGGAGATGAGTTCGGTGGGGCACGAACAAGCAGAGACAATGGGTCTGCCGGGAGAGCCGGGTTTGTGGATTTTGGGGAGAAGGTAAAAACGGGCCGTGCGGGGCTGGGGAACGATGAGGTTGGAAGCTTGGTCGGGCAGGGCGTGGGAATTGATGAAGTCGGTGATGGTGCTAGATATGGTGGCCTGGTGCTCGTCAGTGGGGTCATGGTCCAAGGGTAAGTAGGAGGAGGTGTCCGAGAGTTGGCGCGTGGCCTCAGCTTTGTAGAGATCGACGCGCCAGACTACCACGGCACCTCCCTTGTCGGCTGGTTTGATAACCCAATCTGGGTTTTTGCGGAGTGATTCAATGGCCGTGCGTTCAGGGGGGGAGAGATTAGAGTGAGACAGGGGAGTGGAGAAGTTGAGGCAGTTGACGTCGCGGCGGCAGTTCTGGATAAAGAGTTCCAGAGCCGGGACTTTACGAGGGGGGTTCCACGAAGAGGGGGTGCGTTGGAGACGGGAAAAGGGGTCATCATTGGGGGGCGAGGACTCCTTCCCATGGAAGTGCGCTGTGAGGCGGAGGCGACGGTAGAAGCGCTCCAAGTCATGGTGGGCGCGGAACTCATTGAGATGGGGACGGAGGGGGACAAAGGTGAGACCTCTGCTGAGGACAGACTTAGAAGATTAATTTGGTATCTTTCTGTTGTAGGGGGCAGGGGGAGTGGGTTGAGAAATCTGCCCTCGATATTAATTTTCTGACAGAAACAAATCAAACCTTATGAATATATATATATTAACGACATTTTCTTGAGCTTCTTAGTATTCACTTGTTACATACAGTAGAGGAATGAACAGAATAAATATCCCTGCAGGGAACTGTTCTTGAAGTCCACATGGAACTGTAGCCTCATCTTTGACCCTCACTATCTTCAAGCGAAGCTTCCTAAAGGGAATATTAATTGGTGATTTCATGTTTACATTTGAAAACCTAAGCAAACTATGTTTGGTATTATGATCAATTGTGGGGTAATATTTTATTTCAGCCCTGGTGGTTCCAGGTTGATTTAACAATTCCAAATATTATCTTAAATTGCTAATTCAGTACTACATTACTGTGTCATGTGCAGGTTATATTGTGATAATCAATACCTCTGGTTAATACAAGACATTGATCCGATGCAATGAGATCAATAACTGTGAAAATCAAGTTACAGTCATAGTCACAGCATGGAAACAGGCCCTTTGGCCCAACTTTCCCACACCAGCCAACATGCCCCATCTACGCTAGTCCCACCTGCCCGCGCTTGGCCCATATGCCTCTAAACCTATCCGATCATGTATGCTGCATGCATCATCTAAATTCATATTTATAATGCGGACATGACAGAATTAATCATTATTCTGCACTTCTAAATTTATCTTACAATATGTGAACAATCATTTTGTAAAGTGGATACATTTCGGGTTTGTCATTGTGCATTCATGGACTCATCATGATCTTTGACAATCGTGCACTAAAGGGTAGTGAGGTCGTGACTTGGCACGACACAGAGTGAATAGTGGTGCATCCCATACCCACTGCAAATCCATTACGTTTATTGTTTTCAAGAAAGCTATCAGCAGTAACGACATGACATAACGACATAAAAAACTGAGACAAAAGGAACTGCAGATGCTGGCTTGTACCAAAGTGCTTGAGTAGCTCAACAGGTCAGGCAGCTTCTCTGGCAAGAACGGATGGGTGATACCTTGAGGAAGGGTTTCGGCCCGAAACGTCCCCTATTTCCTTCGCTCTATAGATGCTGCTGCACCCGCTGAGTTTCTCCAGCATTTCTGTGTACCTAAGGATGGGTGATATATTGGGTTGGGAGTATCGCGTTGTGGGGGGTGGGGGGTGGGGGAGGTGAAGAACTGGAGACGAGAAAAGACCAGGACCAAAAAGAGCCAGCCACACACTACCTCAGGCAGGTAGGTAGGTTGCATGGTAGGTCCATTGTTGGTAGACACAAAAAGCTGGTGTAACTCAGTGGGACAGGCAGCATCTCTGGAGAGAAGGCTCGACTCGAAACGTCACCCATTCCTTTTCTCCAGAGATGCTGCCTGTCCTGCTGAGTTACTGCAGCTTTTTGTGTCTATCTTCAGTTTAAACCAGCATCTGCAGTTCCTTTCTACACAGGTCTATTGTTGGCTCGGGGAAGTGTGATCTCAAGAGAAACAACGTGGAGAGCTATATATGATGGGATGGAACAATACAAGATGTGTGAAAGGAGGAAACATGGCACTGATGCGCACCATCGCATTTGCTTTTATTTGGCTAGAACATACCTATCCCCAGGCACGGAAATCGCTGGCAAAACATGCGGGGGACACAATTTCTTGGCGGCTGCGCGCATGCGCAAACACGCGAGGCTTCGGCCATGGGCTTAAATCGACCCGTTCATGGGGTCTTTCATCGGCCGGCAGGGGCTTCAACATCGGGAGCCTTGATCGCCTCGATGCAGCAGTTTGATTTTAAGCTGCGATGGGCGCTGAAAGGCCCTGCGAACGGGCCGATTCAGCCCTTAGAAAGCGGCTGATAAATTTCGGATAACAAAACATGGGGGGGTTCGTCCTCCACCTCTCAAAGCAAGGGGGGGACGTGTCCCCTCTACCCCCCAGGATTTCCGCCCCTGCCTATCCCCAGGGGTTGGCTTGGCTGGGAGTTATAGAGGGAGGAGATGAACACTAGAAACACCTCATGTGGCACCTGTTGGTCACTCAATTAACTCACAAAATTATCACAAACATTTTATGATTTTGTGAACAGCTATAAGTTTGAAAACATGCGCACGAGTTAAACTTGACTTGATAATTCAGATATCGTTATTCAATGAATCAAGAAAATTGTTGCAAATGTACAAATGTGAAACAGAGATCCACACCAGACGGCATTTAAAACTTAAAGTAAGCATGTCTGGAAATTAGACACTAAATGCTGGAGTAACACAGCTTGTCAGGCAGCATCACTGAAGAAAAGGAATAGGTGATGTTTTGGGTCGGAACCCTTCTTGGCCTTCACCATTAACAACTTCTCCTTCGACTTTCCCCACCTCCCCAGTCAAAGGTGTAGTCATGGGTACTTGCATTGGCCCCATCCCCTTCCCCTTCCCACACTGACCTCTCTGTCCTGGGCCTCCTCCATTGCCAGAGTGAGGCCACCCGCAAATTGGAGGAACAGCACCTCGTATTTAACATGGGTAGCTTACAACCCAATAGTAATGGACATTGAATTCTCTAATATTAGGTAACTTCCACGAACACTCCCCTCACTCACCCCCCTTGCCCCCCATCAACTGGGAAATAATGTAGCTTGTGTTCTTTTGTGAGCTCTTTAGAGAGATCCCCTCTGTAGATGAGCAGGCCATGATTCAATGCTTTCAAACAGGAGAAAATACAAGTCCACTATGTTCTCTTGATGATGTGGAAACACTGCAAATGCTGGTTTCCCAAGGAAAGACACAAAATGCTGGCGTAACTCAGCGGGTCAGTCAGCATCCATGCAGAACACGGATGGATCATCTGAACAGGTAGCGTCAGTCTGAAAAAGCGACCCGACCCAAAACGTCACCTATCCATGTTCTCCAGGAATGCTGCCTGACTCATTAAGTTACTCCAGCAATTTGTGTCTTTCTTTTCCTGATCCTTCATTTGGCGAAACATAATCCCGAATTAACATGCTAAAAACGGGTGAAATTCAGTTCCTGGGCTGCACACGTTTCTTTGCGAAGAAGCAGACTTCCTTGGAGAAAAATGAGAGCGCAATAACTAAGCAAAGCTGGTCACATACAGTTCCTCTGTGAATAAACAGGGACTAGAGTGAAATATTTTCAGCATGGAGCCACGTCATTTTAAAGGTCACAGTGAACGGGAAATTGGAAATGCAAGGGAAAATACACCAGAAAATTATTTGATCTTTTGTCTAACTGTGGTCTGACACATCTGCTCAAAAGCCTTTCAGCACCAGAGACCCGAATTCGATCCTGACCACGGGTGCTGCCTGTACGGAGTTGGTACATTCTCCCTGCAACCACGAGGGTTTTCTCCGGGTGCTCAGGTTTCCTCCAAAACTACAAAGACGTGCAGGTTTGTAGGTTAGTTGGCTTTGGCTAGAATTGTAAATTGTCCCTTGTGTGTATAGTAGTGTTAGTGTACAGGGTGATCCATGGTCGGTGTGGACTCTGAGCCGAAGGGCCTGTTTCCGCACTGTATCTCTAAACCAAACTAAACTAGAAGGCCTTTGTGTAAAATACGCATTCATGAAGCGGCATTTAGCTTTGTTGACACTCACCAGCTGGTTTCAGAGAGCCTGCTCCTGAACACGTCATTGGGGAAGTCACCCCCACAGGTGCCGCAATCTTCTTTAGTGAACTCGTTTGCACGGAGGGCTGCAGTTTCTTGAGTTCTCCTTTCGTGGTCTCGTCAGCTGACTCGCTCCGAATCCGTCTCCACTTTGTGTTTTGATCCATCTTGAGGTTGCTGGCATCGTAGCCGCTCTCCGACTTCTTCTGCCCTTTGCCTTCAGAGCTGCCGCACCAAGTCAGGCCGCTCTCAACCATAGACCGCTTCTCCGCGTCAGTCCGCAGCTGCAATGAAATCACACAGAGCTGGTGAACAACTGTTCTCCAGTAAAAATCCAAACACCGGCCATTATAGAGGAATATGGTGAAAAAGAACCGAAAGAATTAACAGTGTAGGGAGGAACTGCAGCTGCTGGTTCACACCAAAGATAGACGCAAAATGCTGGAGTAACCCAGCCATTCAGCAGCATTTCTGGAGAAAAGGAATAGGTGACATTTCGCGTCGAGACCCTTCTTTAGACTGCTTAAATCTGAAGGAGGGTCTCGACCCGAAATGTCACCTATTCCTTTTCTTCAGAGATGTTGCCTGGCCCGCTGAGTTACTCCAGTATTTTGTGTCGATCTAAAGAATAAACAACTCACTCCCATCCCTTTCCACCTATATCCCTCTCTCTTGTTTTACTTCTCTTCTCTCCTTTTGCTCCCCTTTTGTCACACTTTTGTATTCTTTTCATCTCTATCCTTTGTCCACCCATCGATCACCTGTACTCACCTATCACTTGCCAGGCTTTGTTCCACCACCAACGCCTCCCTGCCCCTCCCCCCACACACACCTCTTTTCTAGCTTCCCCCCCCTCCCCCCATGACGATCAGTCTGAAGAATGCTGCCTGACCTGCTGATTTAACCCAGCATTTTGTGTTTTGTTATAGAACTAACGAGTTCAAATGCGAACAGAAATACAGTATCTGATTTAATGTGCTAAATAATCTAATGACATGATTCGAGGTTTATAACTGATCCAACTGGTAATACTGAGCCAGGTCATAGGGTGCAGAAAATAAACCTTTATTTTAACCAAATTTGGATTTTCAACTTTCCTTCACATAAGAGAGCCCAGACGATTGCCAGAGTAAGGCTACATGCAAACTAGAGGAACTGCACTTCATATTCCTTACACTGCAACGGTATAAACATTGAATTCTGCAATTGTAAGTAACGAACTTCCTTCCCCCTCTCTCGTTCCTTCGCCAACCCCCACATTCCCCACCCACACCCGAGAGCACCCTGTTTTTCCCACTATCCTGCATCTTCCCCTTCCTTTCTATCTCCTTCCCTGTCCCCTTCTTCCTGTATCCCTCCCTCTGGCTTTACATTTCACTCCACTCTTCTCCTTATCTGATGCCCTATGGTCTTCTTCGATCTCAAACTGAATCTTTGTCACTTACTTCCACCCATGTGGCAATCAATCTCCTCTCACCTGTATCCACCTATTACTCGCCAGGCATTTTCCTGCCCCTCCTCTTTTCCACCTTTCTCCCCCTCTATCACAATCAGCCTGAAGAGGAGTCCAGACTCAAAACGTCGCCTTTACTTTAGGTACAGCGTGGAAACAAACCCTTCGGCCCACTGAGTCTGCGCCGACCACCGATTACTGTACACAATCACTATCTTACACTAGGGCCAATTTACAATTTTACCAAAGCTAATTAACCTACAAACCTGTATGTTTTTTTGGAGTGTGGGAAGAAACCGGAGAGCCGGAGAAAACCCATGTGGTCACAGGGAGAACGTACAAACTCCGTACGGACAGCACCCGCAGTCAGGATCAAACCCGAGTCTCTAGTGCTTTAAGGCAGCAATTCTACCGCTGTGGCACAGTGCTGCTCCTACCCATGTCCTCCAGTGATATGGTAGACAGAAGAAGAAGACATTCTGAAGGAGGATCCCGACCTGAAACGTCACCTATCCATTTTCTCCAGAGATACTGCTTGACCAGCTGAGATACTCCAGGATTTTATGTTTTACTAAAGAATTAACATGTTCATTTGCAAGCAAAAATACTCTATCTGATTTAATGTTGCTAAATAATTTGACTCCTTAATTCAAGATTTATGACTGTTCCAACAGGTAGTATTCGGCCAGGTCATAGGGTGTGGAAAATAAACGGTTATCTTCCCAGATTAATTTTCACCTCCTTCCTTCCCTTCCATCACTCAACGCAGCCCAGTGAATTACCTGCAGTGTATTTACAATCTTCTCACTGAGACCACTATCTACTGTTTCAGGATTACATCACCAAAAGAGAAATGTATGTAAAACCAATGTCAAGTGTATAACCAAGTTTGTCTACGTGTAACGTGCTATATTTGAATGAATCAATTATTCCCCTTTTCTTTCCCTATCCAAAACTGGGATCTTTCAAAATGATATTGCTTGGTGCTTCTCCATGACCCAGTTATCGGAGGGAGTTTTATAACTGCATGGATAGTTGCTTTTAATAGTCTGAGAACAACTGACAACATTGATAGAAGATTAAAAATTATAGCTTCGTATTTTCTGCTGAAATGTTGTCATTCTTACATGTCAGCCCAATAATGAAAATTACATTGGCATAAAGTGCAGTGTGAAGTGTTAAAAGATCACGCCGTGAATATCACAGCATGATGGTGCAGCAGGTAGAGCTGCTGCCTCCCAGCGCCAGAGACTCGGGTTCGATCCTGAACGTGAGTACTGTCTTTGTGGAGTTTGCACATTCTTCCCGTGGGTTTCCTCCGGGTGCTCTGGTTTCCTCCCACATCCCGAAGACGTGCTGGTTTGGGGGTTATTTAGCCTCTGTGCATTGCTCCCAGTGTGCAGGGAGTGGATGCACAAGTGGGGTAACATAGAACGTGTGAACAATTGATCGATGGCCGGCGTGACTCAGTGGGCCAATCAATAAATAAAACAGTTTTAAATTAATAAAGTTGATCTCTATTTAAAAAGAGACAATAATCTTTTAATTGCAATGATTGACCATTTTGATCGATAAGTGTGAGACTGGCTGTGATCATCTTTCCGTGGGAGAAATAGCTGACAATTACAATGTATCGAGGGGTATCGAGAACCAGAGGACATAGGTTTAAGGTAAAGGGGGAAAGATTTAACAGGAATCTGAGAGGTAACTTTTTCACACAAATAACTTGGTCATGGTGGGTGTATGGAATGAGCTGCCAGAGGAAGTAGGAGGCTTAAATATAGCCAATGAACTGGTCTCAACTACCATCTCTGGAACTCTCTGCCACAGAGGGTAGTTGAGGCCAGTTCATTGGCTATATTTAAGAGGGTTAGATGTGGCCCTTGTGGCTAAAGGGATCAGGGTGTATGGAGAGAAGGCAGGTATGGGATACTGAGTTGGATGATCAGCCATGATCATATTTAATGGCGGTGCAGGCTCGAGGGGCCGAATGGCCTACTCCTGCACCTATTTTCTATGTATCTATGTATCTATGTAGAAACAGTTAGACAGGTACATGGATAGGACAGGTTTGGTTGGATATGGGCCAAATGCGGGCAGATGGGACTAGTCTAGATGGGACATGTTGGTTGGTGTGGGCAAGAAGGGCCTGTTTCCAAGCTGTATGACTCCATGATTCTAATTAACATTTGCAATGCTTTGACTCGGATCAGTTAAATTTTCGATAAAGGGCCTTTCCCACGATGGGAGTTTACCCAAGAGCTCTCCCGAGTTAAAAAAACAAACTCGTGGTACTTCATCACGAGTATTTTATTACTCTTGGAAATTTTTCACACTGTTCAAAAAACTTCACGAGTTTCGCGAGCTTACCACGTTTCCTGAGTTCCTGCCGTTAGCGTTACGAGCCGCTATGAGACGCCCACGAGCTCCGACGTACCCGCTACGTACATCCTACGTACTTACCACGAGTTTGATTTTTTTAAACTCAGGAGAGCTCTTGGGTAAAATCACATCGTGGGACAGGCCCTTAAGTTTGAAAAGATCTGTTACATTTGACGGTGTCAGGTTAGGAAAAGGGGAAGTGCAATGAGACCTGGGTGTCCTTGTACATCAGTCACTGAAAGTAAGCATGCAGGTACAGCAGGCAGTGAAGAAAGCTAATGGCATGTTGACCTTCATAATGAGAGGATTTGAGTATAGGAGCAAAGAGGTCCTTCTGCAGTTGTACAGGGCCCTAGTGAGACCACACCTGGAGTATTGTGTGCAGTTTTGGTCTCCTAATTTGAGGAAGGATATTCTTGCTACTGAAGGAGTGCAGCGTAGGTTCACCAGGTTAATTCCAGGGATGGGGGGGGACTGTCATATGATGAAAGAATGGAACAAATGGGCTTGTATTCACTGGAAATTAGAAGGATGAGAGGGGATCTGATAGAAACATATAAAATTATTAAGGGAATGGACACGCTAGATGCAGGAAACATGTTCCTGATGTTGGGGGAGTACAGAAACAGGGGCCACAGTTAAAGAATAAGGGGTAGGCTATTTAGAACTGAGATGAGGACAAACTTTTTCACCCAGAGAGTTGTGAATTTGTGGAATTCTCTGCTTCAGTTAGTTAGATAAAGAGAGTTAGATAGAGCTCTTAGGGTTAGCGGAATCAAGTGATATGGGGAGAAGGCAGGAACGGGGCCCAGATTGTGGATGATCAACCATGATCACATTGAATGGCAGTGCTGGCTCGAAGGACTGAATGGCCTAATCCTGCACTTATTTTCTATGTAGAGATATTATGCCAGAAGAATTTACTGGTGATTATGAAATGTATGATATTATGCCAGAAGAATTTACTGGTGATTATGAAAACTCAGTAAGTTATAATAAGGAATACTAGAAAAGTTTCCAAGACTCACAAATACTACTTAACTTTATTATGCTTCATTAAACACAGATTCACATTATTGAAGACTCAGCAGCGTGCTTCATAATATTTAAAGACATTATTAGTTTTGGCAGATGTCAATTTTTCAAGCCAAAATTTAGTGGAACATTTGAAACACAGCTTCAAAGAACAGATCAACCAGCACTGTGTTATTTCTGAAGAGGAATGTATTGTTTAGTTTAGTTTAGAGTAACAGTGTAGAAAGAGGCCCTTCGGCCCACTGAGTCCGGGCCAATCAGTGATCACCCTTACACTAGTTCTATACTACAGATTAGGGACAATTTACGGAAGCCAATTAACCTACAAACCTGCACGTCTTTGGAATGTAAAAGGAAACCGGAGCACTCGGAGAAAACCCAAGCGGTCACAGGCAGAACATCGAACCACTGTTCAGACAGCACCTGTAATCAGGATCAAACTCGGGTCTCTGGTGCTGTAAGGCAGCAACTCTATTGTTGTGCCTTAATTTCAGAATAGAACAAATAATATTATATTCATCATTGTAAATAAAAGCTTATGAAAAAAAGGTTTTGTGTAAAGACATGTTTCCAAAAATGTTGGGGATGCAGTAAATAAGAACTATACTTTCCCTGATATACTAATTGATTTATGCAATGAATCTGTATAGTTTAAAGAAAGTTGATGTGCACACAAGCTGTGCACAATTTGCCCTGGTTTCATCTTTCATTTACCATTAGTTAAGTTTTGTTTAGTTTAGAGGTACAGCGCGTCCATGCCACCCAGCGATCTTCGTACACTAGCACTATCCAACACACTCGGGACAATTTACAATTTGTTTTACCAAAGTCAATTAACCTACAAACTTGTACGTCTTAGTAGTGCGGGGGAAATCGGAACACCCGCTGAAAACCCATGCGATTACGGGGAGAACGTACAAATTCCATACAGATAGAATCTGTAGACAGGATCAAACAAGGGCCTCTTGTGCAGGAAAGTAGCAACTCTACTGCAGCACCACCACCGTGCTGCCCATTGTCCCAATGAATCTCCAAACCCAGATCAGACCGCCCCGCCTCTCAAACATGACCTGGAGTGCAATTCTCTCTTGACATAATGATGAAATTTGGAAGGTGGAACGGAACACAGAAGTCACATTATGAACTGAAAGCTTTCTACGGACAGATCGTAAATAAGTTGTGCCTTGTTTGCACACATGTTCACAAATGAGACGAGAGGAGGTTGCGTGAAATCGTGCAGTCAGCTGGGGCTTCAGAGAGGTCTCGGTGGATAGATTGGAACATATTGGCGATGACCTCTGTGTCACAGCATTCTGACATGGAGTAGGGTGATATTAAACAGTATTGGGAACATTCAGTCAGGCATTGAATGGATGGAGCAATTGTATCCCCTGTCCATTTTTAATTTATTAGGACAGACAGGCAGTGCTTCGTATTGGTAGAAAGAAACCTCATGGCTTCATCATATTGTGTAGGAAGGAACTGCAGATGCTGGTTTAAACCGAAGATAGACACAAAATGCTGGAGTAATTCAACGGGACAGGCAACATCTCTGGACAGAAGGAATGGATGACGTGTTGGATCGAGACCTGTCTATTTGGAGTTTGTACATTAGTTTAGTTAAGAGATACAGCGTGGAAACAAGCCTTCCAGCCCACCGAGTCCATGCCGACCATGGTCACCCGTTCATTAGTTCTATCCTACACACTAGGGAAAATTTACAGAAGCCAATTCACCTACAAACCTGCGTGTCTTTGGAATGTGAGAGGAAGCCGGAGCACCTGGAATAAACCCATTCTCCTCGTGACTGCCTGGATTTTCTCCGGGTACTCTGGATCCCCATGACTTCCCAAAGACATGCTGGTTTGCAGGTTAATGGCTTTTGTAACCCTGAGCGTGTAGGTAATGGATAAGAAAGTGGGATAACATAGAACTAGTGTGAATGGGAGTTGATGTTCGGCATGCACGGTGGGCTGAAGAGTCTGTATCAATGTTTTATCTCTAAATCTAGACAGCATTATCACAGCTGTCTTTCCCTCCTTTCTCAGTCTGTCCATTCTTCACTATCCGCACATTAAGTAGGTTCCAATCTTTGCTGAGTAGTAACACTTACTCTCTGATTTGCAACTCACTGCAAATTTGAGCTAGACATAAATTGTCTACAGTTCTACAATTTATGAGGCCGGAAGAAGTGTAAACCAGCTGGAAACACTCAGCTGAAGACACACGTACTCAAGTAACTCAGCAGGTCAGGCAGCATCCCAGGAGAACATGGATAGGTGACGTTCCAGGTCGACAACCTTCTTCAGACTGATTGTAAGGGGAAAGCGGGGGGGGGGGGGGGGGGGGGGGGGAGGCAGGACAAATCATGGCAGGTAATAGTTTGCTGCAGGTGAGGAGGGGGTTTGATAGGCAATCGGTTGGAAAAAGGGCAGCGATGAAAAAACATAAGGTGTGAGACAAAAGGATTGAAGAGTTGCAAATTGTGAAGCTAGAAGAAGGAATGTAGGTGGTAAGGGTGGGGGGAGAGGAGAAACAGGTGTCAGTCCATGTGGGTCATAGGGGGAAATGGGAGGGAAGGGGGGGAAGAAGGTGGGCAAGTGGGGAAGAGGGAGGGGGGCAAATGATGTGGACTCATAAGTTCCAGCAGAATCCGTGGAAAGAGAAAGAGAATTAACGTTTCAGATCAAGGACCCCCCCCCCTCCCCGTCGGAAACGGCAAGGGGCATCAGGAGATTGACTTTGGACTTTAGGGGTACAGCACAGAAACAGGCCCTTCGGCCCATCTAATCCGCGCAGACCAGCGATCACCCTATGCACCAGCACTATTCTCGACACTCGGGACAATTTAAACAAATTTACCAAAGTAAATTAACCTACAAACCTCTTTGGAGTGTGGGTGGAATGCGGAGCACCGGGAGAAAACCCACGCAGTCACAGGGAGAACGTACAAACTCCGTACAGACAGAACCAGTAGTCAGGGTCAAACTCGGATGTCTGGCCCTGTAAGGCAGCAACTCTACCGCTGCACCAACATGCCACCCTAAGGATGCTAATAATTTGGGGAGAAATATCTGCGGAGTCATGGTGTAAGGGTCACATCCATCCAGTAAGTAAAAGAAAATGTTTTAAAACATGAATAATTTTGATGAAGGCTTTTTTTAAGCAGGACTAACCAGGGTTGAGCAGAGCAAGCATGTAGCGACACCATTTTACCTCAACTATTGAAGAACGAATAGCAACAACATTGTCAGACAGTGATGTTGAAGAACAAACTAGAACCTGGAACATACTTTAGGGTCAAGGCAGACAAACTTGGGCAACTGCAATGAAATCCAAGCCAGAGCATATTTTTGGTCAACCAGAGACACTGTGCAGATGCTGCTTTTCCTGAGAGAGATAAAACAGTATAGGGATGACGCAAACCTTGCCTAATCCTAAATAATCTTGTATCACTCACTGTTTATGACTAAAAGGAAAACATGATCTCAAGAAAAACGTTGCTGTCTTTCTTCCCAAATAATTGTAGAATCATTGAATCGTTACAGCAGAAAAGGAGGCCATTCTGCCCATTGAGTCCATGCCAGCTCCTGGCAGTGTGATCTTATTCATCCCATTTCACTGCACTCTTCACTGTTTAGTTCCATCGTCTCTCTCAAGTGCCTATCCGATTCCCTTCTGAAGGCAGTGACCAATTCTGTTACCACCAGCCCTCCAAACAGTGAATTCTGAATGACAAACACTCTCTGAGTGGTTCCGTTTTTTAGTTTAGTTTAGTTTATTGTCACGTGCACTGAGGTACAGCGAAAACCAGTCAGCAGAAAGACTATACATGATTGATTACAATTGAGCCGCCCATGGTGTACAGATACTTCAATTACTTGCAATAAATAGCTAGAAGGTGGAAGCCACTAACATGGTTATGAGAATCATCATGTTTGCTGGTGATTGCTCCCCTCATTTCTCTTTGAATGGGAAAGAATTTCCATGCGCAAATTGAAGGACGTATTAAAATAAATTCTAGCATGTTATTTTCTGGAGGGAAACGATTTAGTGTATACTGTCTGTATATTAGACTCCAATATCGGGATAAAAAAACAGCCACGTGTTGCTATCATTCAACTCTCGGTGAATGCAATTCCACCAAAAGGTTCCAGCCACTTCCTTTGGATTGAAATATCTGCTGTCAAATGGGAACAAGAGACTTGAAGCCACTACAGAATAAAGTTAGTGGGTGTTGTTTATACTGACATTCGCCTCTCTCCACCCATATCGCTGGGGTTTGCAACTTTCCTTCTTTTGCAGATGTGAATTTAATCACCCTGCTATATATTACTAGACATGTATATCTCTCTCTGTCATTACTATTGCTTCATCCCCCCTACACAAATTGGCCACAGCTAGGCCCAGTTTTGAATCCGCAAAAAAAAAAATTCCTGAAATATGGGCTATGTACTGCCCAACCTTAATTAATAATATTATTTGAGCTTGTAAATAAAGAACAGCACCCCAGGGGCGGCACGGTGGTGCAGCAGTAGAGTTGGTGCCTTACAGCGCCAGAGACACGAGTTTGATCCTTACTGCGGGTGCTGTCTGTACAGAGTTTGTATGTTCTCCCTGAGACCGCGTGGGCTTTCTCCGAGTGCTCCGGTTTCCTACCATACTCCCAAGACGTGCAGGTTTGTAGGTTAATTTGGCTTTGGTAAAAATAAATTGTGAATTGACCCTAGTGTGTAGTATAGTTCTGTGTACTGGGATCGCTGGTCAGCACGGACTTGATGGGCCGTAGGGTCTGCTTCTGTGTTGTATCTCTAAACTAAACTAGATAGCAATCGGCCCCCACTAGGTATTTTGCTGGGTAGTAGGCAGCCTCCAGTACACACTCACATCTACAGCTCTGCGTCATGCATGTTTCCCTGGGGTGATACATGACTGGAAACCAAAATCCAGTCATATATTAGCTCAGCGAAGCACTAGATATGTACATGGCATAACTATTATGGTCTAACAGATGATTCTGACTGCCTTTAAAAGAGAATTTCTATTACTAAATAATAGTTCTTACAGCATTTGCACTGCTTTTAAAGTATATATTGTAAGCTAACACATGGTAAATGAACCGCTGATACAGTAGTAGAGCTAGACAATACCAGTTTATATTTAGAGTAGCCATATTTACAAATGTATCATTTTTACAAATTAAATAGTTTGGAGCAGGATTCTATATTGCAAATGGGAAAATGCTTTCCCGTTGTATTCCTTAAAGCTACTGAGATGCATCCTCCAAATAAATTAAATGTTTCATAAATTGGAATTTTGTACTACTATTGAGGAACACAATATGTGTATTATCAGATATCTCAACGTGCTACTTTTTTGTAGAAATCTTCAGACATCTGTTATATACAATAAAGTCTTTATCTCTCTTCCTCATCTTTTGTTCCTTTGCGTGAACATAACTGAATGTAATGGAGTCATTTGTTGCTTTATATAAATAAAAGTTACGCAGCTGGAATTTTAATTTGTACAATTGACAGATGTTTCATCTTACAAAACTCACTTGCCTAAAAATATGATCATTTAGTGCCACGTTTTGTGCACGGTTTGATAATATTTCCGTGAAAATTCAACCTTAATGGGATATCCAGATCTCTGCCATTGCATGGTTAGAAATTTCCTTCCTCATCTTCAACACAGCTGATGTGCTAATGGATTGCCGAATGTTTACAGTTTACAGTTTAGTTTATTGTCATGTGTACCGAGGTACAGTGAAACGCTCTTGTAGCGTGCTAACCAGTCAGTGGAGAGACAATACATGATTACAATCGAGCCATTCACAGTGTACAGATACATGATAAGGGAATAACATTTAGTGCAAGGTAAAGGCAGCAAAGTCCGATCAAGGATAGTTCGAGGGTCACCAAGGAGGTAGATAGTAGTTCAGGACTGCTCTCTGTTTGTGGTAAGATGATTCAGTTGCCTGATAACAGCTTTGAAGAAACTGTCCCTGAATCTGGAGGTGTGCATTTTCACAATTCTATATTTTTTTGCCCGATAGGAGAGGGGAGGAGGGAGTGGCCTGGGTGCGATGTCCTTGATTTTGCTGCTGGCCTTGCCGAGGACGTGTGAGATTTAAATGTGTCGAGTGTATGCATTGCTGCAACCAACGCATGCATTGCACCATCACTACATGAGCCACTGAGAGAGGAACAGGTCTTCAGGGTGCTCGTGGAACGTGCCTGACAATGCTCCCATTTATGTGGCATGGCATCGAGAAATAGCCGAGTAAATCCCACGTTAAATTATGCACTAACCCATCAAGTTAACTTTTCCTCATATTACCCATCGCCTACACACTAGAGTTGCTACCTTTCAGCACCAGAGACCTAGGTGCGATCTTGACCACGGGTGTTGTCTGTACAAAATTTGTACATTCTCCTGGTGACCTGCGTGGGTTTTTTCCGAGGTATTCGGTTTCCTCCCACACTCGAAAGACGTACAGGTTAGTAGGTTAATTGGCTTGGTATAAATGTAAATTTGTCCCTTGTGCGTGCGGGGATCACTGGTCGGTGCGGACTCGGTGGTCCGAATGGCCTGTTTCCGCACTGTATCTGAAACTAAACTAAACTTTGCACAGTTCATGCTCGCCTATATGACTTTTAAAACACAATGTACTTGTGCTATAGCACCAGGATAAACGCTCATCCATGAAAACCAGGCCCAATGCCAAAGTAGTATCTTAACTCCCGGCTAGTGCTGCACCAGCGCAGAATGCAGCCCCCAGTGAGCGCTGCGCGGCCTTGCTGGAGCGGACATGGACACTGGTGTGGAGCCGAGAGACCGGACCCCGCTGCCAGTCAGGCAAACAGGGCCGTCAGCAAGCGAGATGGACATCGGTGAGAATGGAGGGTCGTCGGAGAGTCGTCGCCCGCGACAGTGCCTGCGGTCAGCCGAGGAGGCGCCGCCGAGAACAAAGTGAGACCTGGCGTGGGGAGGAGGGGCACTGAGAACAAAGAGAGGCTGGGGGTGGTGGGGGGGGGGGGGGGGAGTGGGAGAAAGGACGAGCGACTAAATTAAATACTTTTGTTACTTTGTCAGCACCCTTTACTCTTTGCATACTTGTGCATTGTTTGCAAAACAAAGCATTTCACTGAACAAAGTAGATGTGACAATAACATAACAATCGATCAATTAATCAAACTACTTATACCCAGTAATGTCAAAGGATAATAACTAACTCCATATTCAGTAATAAACTGTCTACAAGCTAAGTGTTTAACGACAAAACCCAATCCCAATGCCACATGAGAATCTCAGTTGCCTTTACACATAGACTATGGGACAACAAAAACAAAGCGTGTAAATGCCAATATATCTTTGGGTCTAATAAGTGCGCACCTCCGTTCACAAATTTGCCCCCAACATCTCCATTATATTTTCCCACTCCCACCATTATCGCTATTGTGGGACATTTGGGAAAAACCTTTGTCCGAGCACTAAAGAAAATATACTTGAAACAAAACTCACATTGGTCTGTGGTAGTCTGCCCCATGAATGCATCTTAACTGCTACCATTCAACATCTTGGCCATTATATTCCTTTGCAATGTCTTACCGCCATAAATTCACTTTGAGCAACCTGCTTTTTGCTGAAAAGTTAAAACAAACAGCTTCTGCCATACAAAACCTTACTTGGTCAATCCAGTTTTCTACCTTTGTTCATTTCCCTATTTCTTTCCACTACAGAGTTCGACCACTTTGAAGTGAATTCCAAACTCTAGATAGTCTTCCTACTTCCTGGATTTCTTCACTGCTGACCAGTTAACCTGTTTACTCACGGCAGCAAAGAATTCATCTTTAAATCATAAACACCCCGGCAGAAGCAGAAGTTTAATTTCAATATTAACGTTCTGGCTCACCACTAAAAGTGCCTTACAGATGCTCCCCGATTTACGATGCTTCGACTTACGATATGCCGACTTTACGATGGTACAAACGTTGGGCAACAGCAGCGAGCCGCAGCTCACTTCCGGCCACGTGATCACATTGTATTAAATGCGTTTTCGACTTACGATATTTTCGATTTACGATGGGTTTATCGGAACGTAACCTCGTCGTAGGTCGAGGAGCAGCTGTACCCGAAAACGAACAACACATTACCCTTCCATATCTCTATGTCTCCCTCTCCCCTGACTCCCAGTCTGAAGAAGGGTCTCGAACCAAAACCTTGCACATTCCTTCTATCCAGAGATGCTGCCTGGCCCACTGAGTTACTCCAGCTTTTTGTGTCTAACTCCCCAGACAAACTTACTTCTCTTCTGTTGTTGGCAGCTTTCACATTCATTTTCTGCAATAGTGAGCGATAATCCCAGAAGAGAAGTTTAATTCCATCCCAGATTGGAGCAGTTATTTTCTATATCTATGCATTTATACATTTCAAAAATCCCTGTGTATGTCTGCTCCAGCTGACAGATGCTTTTCGAATATGTTTCTAATTGCAGATGAACAGTTTCAAACAAAGACAATCTTTACTATATAAGTCTTTCAAAATTTAGCATTAGCACAGCTGTACTGCTCTACAGATTCCACTCTGCCTTTTGGTGTAACACACCCGATTATTGATGGTTATTTGGCTGCCTTCCATGCAGTACATTATGAGGTGAAAGAGTTGGTTGGGGGAGGATTATATCATGTGTATAAGAAGATATAACTTTCCCTCCTGCACTAGCTTTCTATGTGGATGTAATATTAATCATGCCCCTTTGCCATGCCTGCATCCAACAATCAGTGTGTTGTAACATTCTTCTTGGCTTGTGCCCAAATAGTATGTTAAAACAAAGGGGCATTATAAAACAACAGTATTGCAAAACTTGTAGAAAACCCGCACAATAAAATAACAGGCACTTGTTTCCTTGTTGTAAAACTGCAGAGGAAATACACAGTTCCCCATTTCTCGTTTTTTTGCAGTTTTGAGAAATGGCCCAAAGCAAAAATAAAAACACAAATAAGACAAGCTCTTTTATTGAAATAGGCTCAGTGATCTATTCCTTTTCTCCAGAGATGCTGCCTGTCCCGCTGAGTTACTCCAGCTTTTTGTGTCTATCTTCAGTTTAAACCAGCATCTGCAGTTCCTTCCTACACATCAGCAATGTTACCGGGTCTATGAACAAGTGGTGCAGGATTAAATAACCAAACATAATGAACATCATTCGATTCAAAGAGGTAAAGAGATGATACAACAATGGTCTTAGCTTTTGTTTTCTGGAGGAGGAGATTATAACACCACCATACAAACAGATTGTTATCGCTCTATTTTTTTATCGCCCTATTTTATTCTTACCGCAACACCGGAATTTCGTCTGGATGCCACGGGAGTGGTTGGATAGGAGTTGAGAGATGAACTGGCATTTAAATCTTCAGAACTAAGATTGTCAGAGGTGTCACTGAGGCCACTGCTCACGGAGCTGCTTTCATCCCAACTGAAAGAGAGAAGTGGAAATAAAGTTGAGAAGCCTAATGCAAAGCAAACACATTAGGCTTGAAAAGCAAGTGGACCTGACACGTACAGTTCATTTTAAAGCACTCTGCAGCAGGTTTTTAGAAAGTGACATACATTAATCAAAAAATGTCTTTTGGCTGTCAAAAATACCTTTTGCAAATATATCTAAACTAACTACAGATGACAGAAGGTCATTCATCTAGAGAAGTGTTGAAATCCCACAGCTGCACTGAATTATTAACTAAAATATCAATGAGATTCTAAATTTGCAATATACTAAATAAGTCCTGGGAAATCAATACTTGTATCTATTATCAGAAGCCCCATTTTTAGTGTGCTTATTAGTTCTGGAGAAAAGCAACTATTCCTAAATTAAATTACCACAATTATACATATATAGCCATCCAGTTAATATACCATGAATGTGAAAAGTTTGTGTTTTGGCAATTGGAATTTATTTCTGTGGTCCCTATCTGGCAAAATCGACTTTTCTGCCAACGTTATTGCTTTTTCACGTAATCTCTGGAATTCAATGATTTCCCACATCTAGTTTTCATAGAATTCTTACAAGGCATGTAACGTCTCCAATTTATTGCGCAATGGGACGGAAACTCCCTGGTGATGCCATCACATATAAACTTACTAAACCCTTGGGGTGGCACAGTGGTAGAACTGCTGCCTCACAACGCCAAGACCAAGGTTTGACCTTAACCTCGGGTTGTCTGTGTGGAGTTTGCACGTATTCCCTCTGGCCTCGTGGGTTTACCCCGGGTACCCCACATTCCTCCCACATCCCAAAGACGTGCAGGTCTTTTGGATAAGTGGCCTCTATAAGGTGTCTCTAGTTTGCTGGTAGTGGATGGGAAAGTAGGACTACAAAGAGCGAGTGTGAACAATGGTTGGCGTGGACTTCGTGTGCTGAAGGGTATGTTTACATGTTGTGCCTTCCAATCAATCAACTTATCACAATCCCTTTCCATAATTTTATTGATGGTGGTTGATACATGGCATCCACGCCAACAGCCTGTCTCGTCTTTTTCTTCTTTTGCTGTTTTGGACATATAAGATTATTAAGTGTTTGGACAAGCTAGAGGCAGGAAACATGTTCCCGATGTTGGGGGAGTCCAGAACCAGGGATCACAGTTTAAGAATAAGGAGTAAGTCATTTAGAACGGAGACAAGGAAACACTTTTTCTCACAGAGAGTGGTGAGTCTGTGGAATTCTCTGCCTCAGAGGGCGGTGGAGGCGGGTTCTCTGGATGCTTTCAAGAGAGAGCCTGATAGGGCTCTTAAAAATAGCGGAGTCAGGGGATATGGGGAAAAGGCAGGAACGGGGTACTGATTGGGGATGATCAACCATGATCACATTGAATGGCGGTGCTGGCTCGAAGGACAGAATGGCCCTACTCCTGCACCTATTGTCTATTGTCTATTGGTCTGTGTTGACTTGTATGTTTTTAGTGTAATTTTAGTTTTTGTATAATGTGGGGGCGGGGTTAGGGGAAACCTATTTTATCTCTTTCCTCGACAGTGATGTGCCTTTTTAATCGTATCTCCATCTGCACTGTGGCTTTAACATCGTGGAACTGGCGGTCCCTTTGTTAGGGATCGACTGCGAGAGCTCCAACTGCAGAAGCTTTGATCGCCCCGATGTGGGAGTTTTGATCGCCGACTGCGGGAGCCTCGATCGCCCCAACTGCAAAAGTTTTGATTGCCCCGACCGCAGGAGAAAAAGAGAAAAGAAGGTATAAGCTATTCGTCTTCCATTCACAGTGGGGAATGTGAGGTCGTGGAAAAAACAAGATGGACGTGCTGCCTGCTCTGGTGAGGACTTGGAGGGAGTGCCGTGAGTGCAGTGATCTCGGTGTGTTGCGGGGACATGGCGCAATCAGAACATCCTGGAGTCTACTGCGAGTGTGGATGGCTTTCTGAGTGTTCGGGCGGACAAGGACTGCAGAGAGAGTGACAGCGATCGATACAACTCTGGTCACATCATGGTGAAGCAGTGTGTGTGTGGCCTGGGCTGTGTGCCTTGGAGATTCTCACACGCCGTTGCGGTGGCTGTTTATGTTTAATCTTTATGTGGTCATGTATCTTGTTTCTTTTTTGTAAGACCGTTGGCAAATCAATTCCTTGCATGTTTACATACTTGGCTAATAAATTAATTACAAATTAACTACAATACAATAGGTCCATTTGTTTTATATGGTTAACTATTTCTAATGTGTACACAGTGAAACAGCTGTGTAGCGGAAGAGTTGCTGCCTCACTGCGCAAGATTCCAGCATTCAACCCTGACTATGGGTGCTGTCTGTACGGACTTTGCATGTTCTCCCTGTGACCACGTGAGTTTTCTCCGGGCGGTCCAGTTTCATCCTACATTCCAAACACGCGTAGGTTTTTAGGTTAATTGGTTTCTGTAAATTGTCCCTGATGTGCAGGATAGAACTAGAGGCTGGTGATCGTTGCTCAGCGTGGACTTGGTGAACTAAAGGGCCTGTCTCCACGCTGTATCTCCAAACTAAACTAACCTCTCTAAACTAGCAGAGTGCTAACTTCATGTAAGCATGTTAAGGGCTCATCTCAGGACATTATTAAAGAAGCATCCATGTGATCAAGTTTCTTGTGTATCACATGAAGATTAATAACTGAGCATTAATTGGGATTTACACAGGTAGTAACGCTTTAGGATTGGGATTTATACAGGGTAGTAACTGCAAGCTAAACACCGGAGACAGTTTGTAAGTTGATGGACCTGGAAGCCTTACTTTATGTTCAGAGTAATTTTATTGTCAATGTCAAAAGACCCTATTAAAATGACACTGATTGGGAAATTGCGGCATAAAAATGGAAATGAGTGAGGACTTCATTCCAGCAGGACCAAGTGTAATTACACACTGACAGGTTTTCAATGCAGTGTAACACATGGTGGATTTATACAGTGAGTTGTAAGAGCAGCGAGGAGAGGAGACATTTACGGGAGAGAATTGAATGCCGCATTTGCATTCCATCTGATATTCAGATGCATAGTATTATAGGCACCTCCATCAGACATGCTTGTCAAAGGTAAAAAGGTAAATCAAAGTTGGAAGAAACATGGAGGAGTGCCAAATCAAAAGGATGATCCAGATTGAATTGGAGGTCTGTTAGCCATGAAGAACTACCGAGAAAGTTGGAATGATATCACTCATCTCAGTAGGGGAGGTGTTTAAATGCCGGCATTACATTTCTTAAGGACTAACAGGGATGTTGTGATCAGTTGTGTTGGAAGGAACTGCAGATGCTGGTTTACACTGAAGATAGACACAAAATGCTGGAGTAAATCAGCGGAACAGGCAGCATCTCTGGAAAGAAGGATTGGGTGACGTTTCGGGTCGAGACCCTTCTTCAGAGCAAGGAAATAATCCGTGATGGGAGATTTCAAAAACAATCACGATAATTACTTTTTGTTTGCATTTCTAAGGAGGAAATCCATAAGGGGCTAGAGTTTATGCAATAGAAATAAAATTACTGTGCATTGGTATGGTATCTGGAACTGGAACTCAAGTCAATCCCACAGAGCACAGGCCAACAGTAATGCCAAAAATAATCTGCCTATGTGGTTTGATGCATAACCATTTTGAGATCTGAATCTAGAGTTTTTAAAGTTATAAATATCAATTAAATAGCAGCAAATGTAATACAATTGCATACAAGCATCACAAATTAAAATATTAAAGCACAAATTATATTTAATTAAAATATTAATTAGAATGAAATATGAAAACATACTGGAGTAGATTTTCCTGGTATGATTTCAACAAATGTATAAATGTATCAGTCAAGTACCTCAATAATATTCCAATAGTGAATAAAAAGATTAACAAAAGCCTTGAATTATCTTGTATTGAATGGTGGATATTGTTATAATATTTTTATTTCCTTTCAGTTGTCGATCTTTGGAGATCGGAAATGTGAGTAAGCCATTTGGCCACTTGAGCCTGCTCCACTATTCAATAACATTCAATAGCCGATTCAAACTCGGCCTCAATACCACTCTCCCTGACTCTTCCCATCCCCCTGGATCACACACACCACCGTGCAAAACTGTATCCAAATCTCACTCCTTTCCTATGCCACACTTTTGCATTAAATTCCATTAGTTTCCAAAGCACTTGAACCTGCATGCTGATTTATTCAGTACAGATCCACCACCGATTTTCCGGCAACTGGCGATCCTTAAATCCGGACAAAATTATGAGACCGTACATGTAATCGCCCGCACTTGAGTCAATTACACTAACTCTGTTTGATTGTCCTAGGGTTTGTTAAATGTCTTCTTAATTCCAGCATTTTTCCAATAACCTATGTGAGCAATCTTGCTTATAATTTCCTGTTTTCAGACTTTATGTTTTAGGAGATTTACGTCAGACTTTAGGGATACAATGCAGAAACAGGCCCTTCGGCTCACTGACCAGAGATCACCCCGTACACTAGCACTATCCTACACATTAGGGACAATTTAAAATGTTACAAAGGCCACTTAACTTACAAACCTGTATGTCTTTGGAGTGTGGGAGGAAACCAGAGCACCTGGAGAAAACCCACGCGGTCACTGGGAGAACGTATATACTCCATACAGAGAGCACCTGTAGTCAGCATCGAACCCAGGTCTCTGCTGCTGTAAAGCTGTAACTCTACCACTGCAACAATGTGCCACCCTTCTTTCTTGACTAGGCTTCTGAACATTCCTGCCACAAGCTAGAGTACTGTCCAATTCACTACTACCCCATTGCAGACATTAGACTTTGTCTATGGCACTGATGCGCTACAGTGCAGAGAACTATATTCGAGTTTGGTTTGATTGCATTTATGTATAGTGCTATTTAATTTAATTGTATAGAATGTAAAACAAAGCTTTTCACTGTGTCTCCATCCATGTGATTATAATACACATAAACCTTGAATAGAGGCATTACATTTACTCTCACATTCATTTTTAATCTCTTTATAATTCAATTAATCTAATATCAAAGCCAATTAATATTTTAACATTAGACAAATATTCTAGGTGAATTTTAAATCAATGTGAACTATCCCATTAACCATCTCTCATTTAATGGATATCTTCAGGAATTTCACAAGGATTAATTCTTCGATGTATGGAAAATTGATCATCAAAATCACATGCACAAACTAGATCTCATTAAATACAACTAGCATAACCATCATGAATTTAAGAGAATGTACTTTATAGATTGTATATTAATTAACCTTGAAAGGAATAGTGTTTAGATTCTGTACTCCGAGTTTACTTCACTTACCAGAAGTACGTCAAAGATGTTGACATGTTATTTCACTCAACTAAAGAATCATCAAAAGTGATCATCATCATGACATTTTTATTGTCATGAAACCCTTTACTGCAAGAGGAATTTGCTAAAAGGTTCTGATTGTTGGAACGTTAAAGATCTCGTTGGTTTAACGTGCTATATTTCATCCTATTTTCAGGGGGTTTCATTCATATTTCCCTGAATTTATTATGTGAGGTTCATCGTTACTCTACCCTCCCTTGTAAAACTGATCACCACCATGAAACCTACTACCTGCCCCCTCGACACTGTCCCCTCTGCCCTCCTAAAGGACGTCATTACAATAGCTGGTCCCAGCATCCTCGCCATCTTCAACAGCTCTCCACTGGCCACTGGCACTGTACCTACCTGTTTCAAGCATGCGGTGGTCCAACCACTCCTGAAAAAACCTAACCTCGACCCCACCTTGCCAAGCAACTACAGACCCATTTCTAAACTGCCTTTCCTCTCAAAAGCCCTTGAAAAGGTAATTTTAAGTCAACTTATACCTTACCTTCACCAAAACACTATCTTGGAAACTTTCCAATCAGGTTTCAGGGCTCACCATAGTACAGAGTCTGCCTTGTTGAAGGTACACAATGACCTACTCCTCACGGTTGACTCCGGCGACTGTGCAATCCTGCTCCTTCTTGACCTCAGTACAGCATTTGATACTGTCGACCACACCATCCTAATTGACCGTCTCCGGTATGGGGTTGGTATTGATGGCACTGCCCTGAGATGGTTCATCTCCTACCTCAAAGGTAGGAGTTTCTCGACTAACATAGGCAACTCATTCTCCTCCCCAGCTAATCTCTGCTGTGGGGTTCCACAAGGTTCCATCCTTGGCCCCATTCTCTTCTCCCTGTATATGCTCCCCTTAGGCCAAGTCATTGAAAGGCACGGCATTTCCTTCCATTGCTACACAGATGATACCCAACTCTATCTCCCCCTGAAGCCCAAAAACCAATCTAATCTGTTTAACCTGACCCACTGCCTCGAGGATATAAAGTGTTGGATGGCCCAGAACTTCCTCCAACTAAACGAGAGTAAGTCTGAGATCATCCTTCTCGGCCCCTCGGACTCAATCAAAATGATAGCAGGCAGCCTTGGAAGCCTTATCCCACTACTCAAACCTCACGTCAAAAACCTTGGCTTGATATTTGACTCAGCACTGAAATTTGACAAACAAATCAATGCCGTGGTGAAAGCTAGCTTCTTTCAGCTTTGGACGATAGCTAAAATAAAACAATTCCTCCAGTTTGATGACCTGGAAAAGATCATCCACACATTCATCTCCTCCTGCCTAGATTACTGCAACTCCCTTTACACTGGCATCAGCCAATCTTCCCTGTCCCGCCTGCAACTGGTCCAAAACGCCGCAGCGTGACTCCTGACGGGCACCCGAAAAAGGGACCACATCACCCCGATCCTGGCCTCTCTCCACTGGCTCCCTGTGCGGTTCCGTATAAACTTCAAGATACTCCTCCATGTCTACAAAGCCCTCAATGGGCTTGCCCCCACCTACATAAAAAGTCTTCTCACCCACCACTCCACCTCCAGGCCCCTCAGATCTGCCGACTTGGGGTTGCTGAATATCCCACGGTCTAGGCATAAGCTCAGGGGCGACCGCGCCTTTGCGGTTGCAGCACCTAGACTGTGGAACAGCATCCCCTTTCCCATCAGAACTGCCCCCTCCATCAACTCTTTTAAGTCAAGACTACAGACTTATCTACACTCCCAAGCCTTTCCTGACGTCCTCTGAGTGAGGGCTACATGTATATATGTATGTAGTCTGTTTTGTTGTGCTATTCTTATAACAAATGTAAAGCACTTTGGCCAACGAGAGTTGTTTTTTAAATGTGCTATATAAATAAATGTGACTTGACTTGACTTGACTTGCATAGTTTTGAAGACAAAATTCAATTTTCACCCAAACGTAGTACTGCATGAATGCAATACTAATAGAGGTACCATCTTTTGGATGAGACGTTAAAATCAAGGTCACATCTGGTCTCTCAGGTGGACAAAATGACCCAATTTCAGTTTAGTTTATTGTCACGTGTACTGAGGTACAGTGAAAAGCTTTTGTTGCATGTTGCATGCTAACAAGTCAGTGGAAAGACAATACATGAATACAATCGAGCCATTTACAGTGTATAGATACATGATAAGGGAATAACATTTAGTGCAAGGTAAAGCAAGGAAAGCCCGAACAAGCACAGTCCGAGGGTCACCAATGAAGTAGATAGTAGTTCAGTACTACTCTCTGGATGCTTGATAGCAATTTACTATGGTGAAGAAGTTCAGGGGGAGTTACCTTTGGTGCCACATGCAATATTTACCTCAAGCTGGTTTACAGCAGCAAAGACTCCCACAACATACAACATATGCAGATAACACTTAACTTGTCGACATAGAAAGCTATCGACCAAATGCTGACAAATAGAATTAAAATCGATGGTTGGAATGGACATAATAGGGTGAAGGGATGATTTTACGACTTTTATAAGATCAGTTATATGACACTGTAGAAGGCTTTCTTTGCACAGAATCTTACCAATTATATTCCTCCCAGAGGAAAAATGACATGAGATTAGTTTAAGTTTAATTTGGAACATCAGTGGAAACTACAGTGCCTGCTGTTGTTCATTGGTTACTTTTCACTGTGTTTTCCTTCTCTGTTTAACTATCATTTCCCACCCTTTAGTTCTCTCCTTTTCCTACTATTTTCTTCCCTTCTATGTATTTCTCAGTCATTAAGAACCATTGATTCAGCAATTAAATAATTAGCTCAGTTGTTCACTTTATTCTCTGTAGTCCTGTTGCCCTCACAAGGGAAAAACACATTGAGCTGCTGTGGGAGGGGTAATGCCTTACTAATAGAGCACATGGCAAGATGCTCTGCTTCAGCTCAAGAGGAGATCAGCTGTCTTGCCACTGGCATGATTTAAATTAAGTACAACTGATTGTTCTCGTTAAATGAATAAAAAGCATTGTGCGATCAATTTAAATACACCATTAGAATCCATCAGATGGGCTGAAGGGCCTGTGTCCATGTTGTGTGACTCTAATAGCAGAAACATTTTTTAAACAGGTTTTGTGAAAATGGAAGATAGACACAAAGTGCTGGAGCAACAGAGCGGGTTAGGCAGCATCTTTGGAGAAAAGAAACAGGTGCCGTTTTGGGTCGGAGCCCTTACTCAGACTTGCAGAACTCCAGTCGGAGAGAGGGGAGGAAAACTTCTTCATAGTAGGCATACCTGGAGGAGATTTTGCAGTGGAGCAGACAAAATGTGTGGGAGGATTTCAAGAGAGAGTTAGATTTAGCTCTTAGGCCTGAGGGAATAAAGGGATATGGGGGAAAAGCCAGAACAGTGTACTGATTTTGGAGCTGGCTCAAAGGGCCGAATGGCTTACTCCTGCGCCTATTTTTTATATTTCCATGAAGTCGAAGATAGACACAAAGTGCTGGAGCTACTCAGAGGCTCTCTGAGTTGTTCCAGCACTTTGGGCGTATCTTCAATGAGATGTGTAGGAAGGAACTGCAGATGCTGGTTAATCCGGGAGTTCAATGAGATGCAGCCTGACCCGCTGAGTTGCTCCAGCACTTTGTGCCTAACTATGTAAAAATGGAGTTCCGCGGCATTCATGTTCTCATGAAAAGAGAGGCCACAAGACCCAACTTGTGCATTGTTAGAGCCCAATAGCTTAAATGTAGTTCATAAAAATAATAGGACACTGTGTTATATGATGGTGCCTTTGTCTGCCTGGTGTGATTACACTGACAGGTTAGAGTCACAGCAGCAGATGTCCTGATCCACAGCCTCATCGTGTGATAATGCAGTACTGACCTGCCACATTTACATGGCAGCTGTGCACTGAATGGTACATATATTTTTACAGGACATCTGATAAAGACGTCACTTCTCACTGTCTCTTGTCCAACAAAACCTGTCAAAATCCTTTCCAGGTCATATATCTGAAGAGGTCAGACATACCCAGAGGGAAACAGAATTCAGTAGTTTTACTTAAATCAGTACTTAATTTCGCTTGAATGATTTCCATTTTAATTTGAAGATAGACACAAAATGCTGGAGTAACTCAGCGGGACAGGCATCATCTCTGGATAGAAGGAATGGGTGACCTTTCGGGTCGAGACCCTTCTTCATACTTCGAACAATCCCTGTTCCAGATGTACACTTGCCCTATCCCCAAATACTAGTTAGTTCTCCTTCCATTTTATTTGTATGTGCATTCTAACTACGCAGCAAGAATTTACACTGTAGCTAAGGATTTCTCGTAATTACTTTGCTTACAATGATGATTTGAAATCGATGAAATAGGTCTGAAGAAGGGTCTCGATCCGAAACGTCACCCATTCCTTCTCTCCGAAGATGCTGCCTGTCCCGCTGAGTTACTCCAGCATTTTGTGTCTATCTTCGATGTAAACCAGCATCTGCAATTCATTCCTATACACAGATTGTTGAAGGTTTGTTGAAGTATGTTGATTGCGAATGGAAAGGAAAATTGATTGATTAATTGAGAGATACAGCAGGGAAACAGGCCCTTTGGCCCATTGTGTCCACACCGACCATCGGTCAACCGTTCACCCAAGTTCCATCTTATCCCACTTTCATAAAACACTCCCGACACACTAGTGGAAATTTACAGAGGCCAATTAATCAACAAACCCACAGGCCTTTGGGATGTGGGGCGGAAACCAGAGCACCCGGGGTAAACCCATAGGGAGAACGTGCCCACCGAGTCCACTCCGACCAGCGCTACCCTGTATACTAGCACTATCCTACACATTAGGGACAATTTACAAGTTGAGCAAAGCCAATTCACTGACAAACCTGTACGTCTTTGGAGCGTGGGAGGAAACCGGAGCACCCAGAGAAAACCACCCATGGGTTAAACGTACAAACTCCATACAGACAGCACCCATAGTCAGGATCAAACTCGGTTCACTGGAGCTGTAAGGCAGCAGCTCTACCACTGCACAACTGTGCTGTCCTCATTCAGTAACATTTCTCAGACCAATTCTGTACATTTCTCGTGCAGAAGTATTTAAGTGTTGAAAGATGCAAATTCACAATGTTACATTAATTGCAGACCAGAATCGGAGATACCCTGTAGTGAGCTAAGGTGCCGTAGACAACCTCTAGATTTTAACCCTTAATTTTGCATGTGCTTTCACCATATGTCTCCTATTTACAACTGTGAATATTGTTAGTCTCATAGTAACTTTCATTTGAAATGCTCTAGTCATAATTAGCAAGGGAGATCGTTTAAGGTGACATTTGAAAGAAACACAGTATAGATTTATGGAAGCAATGAAGATGCCCATCAATGAAGATGCCCATGTGATATTGGAAGTGTAAATGTGGTTAGGCTAAAAGGAATCTTCATCATCATCATCGTTGATAACATCAACGGGCAAGGTGTCTTACAATGCTACGTATGACAGTGATGGCAACTTATACTGAAGTGTGGATGGCCGTTGGCTCGCTAGGACCTCGTCCGCCCTTTGGCAGGTCTTGTTTTTGGTCCCGCTGGGGGTCCACGGCCCCCTCCTCACCTGGCAAACCAGGTGGGGGAGACGGTTTAGTCGCCGACTATCCGACCATGGAGCAGAAAGCACGGGATTACATGGTACCCGTGGCGGGGAGGAATTCCCCCCGGCCTGACCTGACTGCCCGGGCGTTTCCGACCAGAAGCGAGAGCCCCTCAGGGCTCGCCTCCCCGCCTCACCGAGTAAGTGAAAAAGCGATCCGAGGAGTGGTATTTCACCAGCAGCCCTGGAGGGCTTCCCACTTATTCTACACCTCTCATGTCCCTTCACATATATCTTAAAGGAATCTTACTTTAAGATATATTCCAATAAGAGTAAGCCAATTGTTTGCATAAATGCAAGTGAAAGATTATAAACAACCCTTAAACGCAAAACATCCAAAAATATTTTTTTTTAAATGTGATTTATATATAACTAACCTTGGATGGAAAATAAATTAGTTACACCACAGAAGAACACAGGAAGAAAGCAGTCCGCCAATTCTTTTCATTAAAAAGAGCTATGAGGTAACTAAAATACATTAAGTGCATATAAGGTACTTGTTAAATGAGCAATCAGCTAATGAGGTCTGCACCTCATCAGTCTTTCAGCAAAAGGAAAAAAACCTTCAACCTCTGTGTAATCCTTCTACTGCTATTTTAGTTATCCTTGAGTTCATGACCTGCATTGACCGCTTGTGTGTGTGCATGTGAGTGTGTGCATGTTTGTATGTGTGCACATGTTGCATGTGTGTGCGTGCATGTTTGTATGTGTGCACATGTTGAATGTGTGTGCATGTATGTGTGTGTCCATGTTTGTATGTGTGCACATGTTGCATGTGTGTGCATGTGTGTGTGTGCGCATGCGTGTGTGCTTGTCTGTGTATCCGTGCTCCCTTGCATGTGATCGATTTTTCCCTCGCTTTTTCTCTTCCCTGGCTGTAATTTTAGAACAGAGCAGGACTGTCTTACACACCATCTAGAATCTACTGGGATTCTATATCAAAGATTTACACAAAGCGCTGGAGTAACTCAGCGGGGGAGCCAGCATCTCTGGAGAACACGGACAGGTGACGTTTTGTGTTGGGACACAGCACTGGTTGCAACTGTCTGCAAATGCTCACAGTTCTTACAGTATAAGGTATTTTACAACTAAGTGTTCTGAGGAAACATTTGCTGACAGGAATAAATTTATTTCACAATATTTATTATGTAGTCCAATATCTTGGCATTAAGATCATTATTTTAAATCTCAATGTCTAAATATCTAAAACATAAACAATATAAATAGCTGAGTTTCTCCAGCATTTTTGTGTACCTTCGATTTTCCAGCATCTGCAGTTCCTTCTTGAACAATATAAATAGCTGTAGTCCAGTCTAATCCTTAAATCTCTGTGCAAATTGATGACCTGGCAGAGTTTAAGGACCTAATACTAATCACTCATAATGTGGTTGACTGATAGGGTACAAATGTCATGCATTTTAACATGGACGCCACCACTGTGGGAGTTACAGCAGACACACAATATGGTTATCTCAAAAATACCTTGGCACTTCTTTAATCAAACCTTTCAGATTTATCTGCAGAAGAATAGATTTTATAGAGGTGGACTAAATCATGAGGAATAGATCGAGTAGACGCACAGAGTCTCTTTCCCAGAGTAGGGGAATCAAGAACCAGGGGACATAGGTTTAAGGTGAGGGGGGAAAGATTTGCTAGGAACCTGAGGGGTAACGTTTTCACACAAAGGCTTGTGGGTGTATGGAACAAGCTGGCGGAAGTAGTTGAGGAAGGGACTATTGCAGTATTTAAGAAACACTTAGACAGCTACATGGATAGGGCAGGTTTGGAGGGATATGGGCTAAACTGAGGAAGGTGGGACAGCATAGATGGGATATGTTGGCTGGTATGAGCAAATTGAGCTGAAGGGCCTGTTTCAACACTGTATGACCATGAATAAGAATGGAAAAAAAATAGCTTTAAGTCAACATTTCCAAATGTCTCTGGATAATGGAATATGAGAACATTCAAGTATATATTTCCCAAGATTAGATTCAATGTCTGTAAAATCTCTGACTGAATGTTCTGGGACCTCCATAGATAGCTCCATATCTAGCACACAAATATCAGGATTGGAACTGACAAGTTGTCTTCTCCATATCAATGTTCAGAGTATAATCATAGTTTCTCCTGCACCTCGACGGCTGGCAGATGCCTTCGTGAAGTAGTTCACAGTTATATGAATAGTCACACTTCTATATAACTTGGTGTGAATTAGTGTAACCACAGGCTTGTCACGTAGAAATTGCAAACTTCCTCTTGTTAATTTATACTGGGGAAAAGGCTTTATGTTCCCTTGTGCAATTCATTACCAATCTAAGTGATTTTCCCAGATATATTACCTTACACAGCAGATGCATGAACACAGTGTCAAAAATGGCTCATCATAAGATTTATGTCCATCTATGAATATATACCACTGTGACTTGCAAATTTCCTAATTAATCCCAAATCCACTAATTATTACATTTCAGAAAAAAATATAAGGGGAGACTTCCTTTGTACGCCAGGCAGCTAAATATCTATGTTATTCATAAATAATAAGTTCGAATTTTGTTACGCCTACCTCCCTGAGGAAGCATTCATGCCAATTTTCTCCCAATTTTCACACTGACTTTCACTTGAAGAGCACCGCCCCTATCAACTCTTTGCGAATAACCACTCTGTGAAGACTACAAC
The DNA here is from genome assembly GCF_010909765.2 of Amblyraja radiata. Classification (NCBI taxonomy): domain Eukaryota; kingdom Metazoa; phylum Chordata; class Chondrichthyes; order Rajiformes; family Rajidae; genus Amblyraja; species Amblyraja radiata. The sequence continues at coordinate 14,093,024 of NC_045979.1, forward strand.
AGAGCTGTCAAATGGATTTCTGGGTTGTGGGCTTATTCCCAAAAATTCCCACAAAGTGAGCCTGCCTTCCCAAATGAGCCATAACATGCAGCTGGCAGCTGCAAGACAAGTTTTTTTTTGCAAGCAGCTAAATTGTTCAAGGAATATTAAATGGAGTTTATTTTACTTGATGGATGATAATGGTTTCCAATAGCTTTTCCTTTCCTCATTTTCCTGAATCCATGTTCGCCATCGTGCAGTTAAAAACAAACTGAGCAGTAAGTTTGGAAAGGGCTACAGGTGAAATGATAAAATGTTTTCTACAGCGCATCTGTAGAAGTTGGTGAGAGTTGTTGGGGGCATGACAGACTTCCTGAGCCTTCGGAGGAAGTTGAGGCGTTGGTTTGCTTAAAGGGCCTGTCCCACTGTACGAGGTAATTCAAGAGTTCTCCCGAGTTTTCCCCTGATTCGAACTCGGAGAATGTCCGTACCGGATCCGTAGGAGTTCGTGGATGTCTCGTAGCGGCTCGTACGAGTAAAAAGTAACAATTGTTTTCATCACCAGTATTTATTTACTCGTGGACATTTTTCACAGTGTTGAAAAAACGTCACGAGTTTACCGGATTTCCCGAGTACCTACCGTTACTCGTACGAGCCGCTACCAGACATCCACGAACTCCTACGCATTCTCTGAGTTCGAATCAGGGGAAAACTCGGGAGAATTCTCTTGAATTGCCTCGTACAGTGGGACAGGCCCTTTAGCGATGCAGTCTTTAAAGATGCAGTTGATTTATTAGGTCGTGGCTCCATTCTTCTGCAAAATAGCAAACTTCAAGATCTATATTGAAATAAACTGGTTTCTGCTTCATTTTCTTGTGACTGAAAGTATTTGGAAGCACGACCTTGACAGGTGGGGAAAATACAATCATGCGAGTTGTTTCATGGAAATGCAGTTAATTCCTGTTTCCCAGAGAGAGGTCTTTTCTTAAAAATATTAATTTTTTATTTGTGATCATGGAGTCATAGAATAGTACAGGACAGGAACAGACCCTTTGGCCTACAATATCTGTGCCAAACATTAACTAACTTCAAACAAGATACAAAGTGCTGGAGTAACTCAATGGGTCTTGACTTTTTGAAATGGCTGTCTTGCTCACTGAAAAGTCATTTTGTAAACAGATCCTTCATAATTATTAATTCTCCCTGTAACGTTTTTAAGGCATCTTTTAGTGTATTTTGCAATTCTGCCCCACAGATTTGGCAGTGCAACCAATATCACTGTTGCAGTGAAAGGTTTGTTTAATAGCAATGTTGGGATTGTTGTTGTTTGGGCAGAGGGCTGTGCCTTCAGAGGAGGTGAGATTGGAATAGGCAAGGGGAGTGGAGAAGCCAAGATCGTTGATATTACGCTGGTAGTTGCTAATAAAAAGGTGCAGAGTGTCGAATAAAGGTTGGGAATGTTAGAGACGGGTGAAGGGGTCATCACTGGATGGGTTTATCTGTTTTGACTGGGCTCTGGACCACCTTAAGGGTGGCACAGTGGTAGAGTTGCTGCATTACAGCACCAGAGACCTGGGTTCCATCCTGACTAGGTGTGCTGTCTGTACAGAGCTTGTACGTTCTCCCCGTAACCGCATGGGTTTTCTCTGAATGCTTCAGTTTCCTCCCGCTCTCCAAAGACGTGCAGGTTTGTAGGTTAATTGGCTTTGGTAAATTGTCCCTAGTGTGTAGGAGCGTGCTAGGAGTGTGTAGGAGAGTGTGTAAGAGATCTTTGGTCGGCGTGGACTCGGTGGGCTAAAGGGCCTGTTTCCGCGCTGTATCTCTAAAATCTAAAGTCCTGCAAAATTGGTCTCCTTTGCAGCTGTTTTGCTCCCTGTTCTGATTTCCTTCCAGTTATGTTTGTGGGGAGTACTGACAATAGGCATCTCATGAAGCCGAACAAGTACCAGTTGTCATGAATAAACAAACTGCTACCGGTAGACAACAATTTACTACATGACATGCACTGTAAATCAAACCATGCATGTGCACAGAGCTGCATTGTGTTTTGTAAAAGCACTTACTTGGATGGCTTAGATACAGAGTTTATTTGGAGGAAAGCCAGATGACCACCGAATAGTGGGAACACATCTAGCCTGCTCAACTCATTCTAATTCTTTTGTGCATTTTTATCAAGGCATATTCATTGCCCTTGATTGTAATCTGACACATCAAATTGTCTGAATTTTGCCTGGCATTTTACTATAAAGAGATTGCTCCAAAAGAGAGTACAGCACAGGCGTAGAGTTGCTGCCTTACAGCACCAGAGACCAGGGTTCGATCCTGACTATGGGTGCTCTCTGCATCGAGTTTGTACGTCCTGCGTGGGTTTTCACCGGGCGCTCCAGTTTCCTCCCACGCTCCTAAGACCTACAGGTTTGCATGTTAATTGGCTTTGGTAAAGTATGTAAATTGCCCCTAGTGTCTGTAGGATTGTGCTCGTGTCTGGGGCTCGCTGGTCAGCGTGGACTCGCTGGGCCGAAGGGCCTGTCTCCATGCTGTATCTCTAAACAGAGCAAAACTAATGTGCGAAAAAATCTTGTCCATTGCTCTCCATGTCATTATTTCATGACATTATATCACTATGATCAGTTAGTTTTACAGATATTTTTCCACAGAGAACTGTGTGAAACACTATAGAAAGAAAAAGCCAATGCTGTCTATAGACCATCACTAACGGGCCTGTCCCACTTAGGCGATTTTTTTAGGCGACTATGACAATGGAATCCATCAAAGTCAGCAACGGCGACAACCTACATCACCTGGCGACAACCTACGCCATCCTAGCAACAACCTGCGCCATCCTAGCAACAACCTGCGCCATCCTAGCAACAACCTACGCCATCCTAGCAACAACCTACGAGAACCTACGACAGCACCTACGTCAGGAGAAGACAAGCTATGGCAAGTCCACGGTCGCCGACTGTCGCCGAAAAGTTTTGAACATTTCAAAATCCAGCGGCGACCAGAAAAACGCTACGACTTTGGGTGACTGAGGAGACTACTCACGACCATGTAGGCGACACCCGGCGACCATGGGGCGAGTCTAGTCGCCGGCAGTTGCCTAAAAAATCGCCTTAGTCAGTCAAATTGCAACATAAATATTTTTGTCAAAACTTACACGTACTCTAATGCACTTAGAAAGTGACATGACCGAATATAGCAACTTGTTGCTGTATAACTCTCGAACCTTAGGTAACACACCCCCCCCCTTCCCACACTCTCTTTCTTAAACTCTTCCCACCCCAACCCCACTCCCCCCCCACACCCCCTACCCCCACCAGCCCGGCGCACACCCACCTTCCACAAACATACCCCTAATTCTACAACACGCTTTTTATTTTTATGAGTCCAAAGTCAAATCGGAAGAGCAAATTCCTCTGGCTGGTATAAGGAAGTCCTAAGATTTTAATCTGTGATGAGAATAAAGAAAAACAAGTTCAAATACTTCCTGAATATGAATGCCTACTTCTTCTGTTCAAAATGAACAAAAACAGGAAGCAGAGAACTCTCAAGCTTGGCAAAGACTGAACATTCTTCACAAGGGTACATACTGCCACCTGCTATGATGACAGAAACTATAATGGGGGCACATATGTTCAAGCTGTGTGCCATTATATGTTAATGACAGTGCACTGCACTCTCACAGATCCATTTGGATATCACTGATGTGATTAAATAAAAGCCTGTCTACTATGCATAATTCTAATTATTTTATGTTATTTAATTGAATTATTATTTCCAATAAAAATATAAAGCATCTCCTGAAATATCTGGTGGATATTTCACAGTTCACAGACACCCGTGTGTAGGAAGGAATTGCAGATGAGTCTGAAGGGTCTCGACCTGAAACGACACCCATTAATGAGCCATTCAGTAGAATCCTATGTGTAGGAAGGAAATGCAAACGCTGGTTTACACTGACGATATAGACATAAAATGCTAGAGTAACTCAGCGGGATAGGCAGCATTTCTGGAGAGAAGGAAAGGGTGACGTTTCGGGTCGAGACCCTTCTTCTGAACATTTTGGGTCGAGACGATAATCTGAAGAAGGGTCTCGACCCGAAATGACACTCATTCCTTCTCTCCAGAGATGCTGCCTGTCCCGCTGAGTTACTCCAGCTTTTTGTGTCTATCTTCTATATACACAGTGACTGACTTAGTACAATATTTAGGATTTCTGTGTAGGATATTGCTCCAGGAATCAGCTCCTAAAGCAGTCATTGTTTATATGGAGGTGTGCAACTAATAGTGTTAGATTTTTACCTATGCAGAGTAAATGAGAGCTGCACTGACATTAAAGATAGGATATTACAGAATTATATGTTGAACAGGGAACCTAAAAGTAAAGTTAATACAATACAAAGTGCAAAGGTTGGGAGGAGAATAGCCACATGGGGAAGTCATGTTACTATTGTTACTTGAAGGTGGAGTCGCAGGTAGATAGGGTGGTCAAAATGGTTTTTGGTCTTCATGTCAGAGTGTTGAGGACAGCAGTTGGGAGATCATGCTGCAGTTATACAAAACATTGCTGAGGCCTCATTTAGAGTATTGTGTTCAATATTGGCCACCATGTTATAGAAAATAAGTTGTTAAGCTAGATAGGGTGCAGAGAAGATTTATGAGGATAGTGCCAGGGCCTGAGGGCCTGAGCTATATGCAGAGGTTGGGTAGGCTAGGTCTTTATTCCTTGGAGTGCAGGAGGATGAGGGGTGATCTTATTGAGGAGTACAAAATCATGAGAGGAATTGTTTGGGTAAATGCACAGAATCTTTTGAATCAAGAACCAGAGGACATAGGTTTAAGGTGAGGGGGGAAAGATTTAATAGGAACCTGAGGTGTAATGCATTTACACAAAGGGTGGTGGGTGTACGGAATGTGTTGTTGGAGGAGGTAGTTGAGGCAGGTACTATCACAACATTTAACAGACATTTGGACGGTACATGGACAGCATAGGTTTAGAGGCACAGGAGCCACGCGTGGGCAGGTGAGGCTAGTGTAGACGGGGCATGTTGGTCAGCATGGACAAGTTGGGCCAAAGGGCCTGTTTCCATAATATGACACTATGACACTATAACTATGTATAAAACTTTGATTAGGCCACATTGGGAGTACTGTCTACAGTTCTGGTTACCACACCGTAGGACTGATATGGAGGTTTTCGAGAGGGTGCAGTAGAAGTTCACTAGGATGTTACCGGAATGAGTGCATATTAGCTATATGCAGAAGTTGGATAAACTTGGGGAAACAAGGAATTGCAGATGCTGGTTTACAAACCAACGACACATCATCTCATGGATTGGTGACATTCCAGGTCTTCAGAAATGTCCCGACCCGAAACGTCACCTATCCATGTCCGTCAGAGATACTGCCTGACCTTCTGAGTTACTCCAGCCCTTTTTTTGGATAAACGGATTGTCTTCTCGGAAGTGTTAAAGGCTAAAGGGAGAGCTGATAGAAGTATATTACATTTTGAGAGTCATAGATAAGGTAGATAGACAGTCTTTTTCCCAGTGTGAATGCCTAATACCAAGGTGTACAGGTGTAAGGGGAGGAAGAGGTTAAAGGAGATTTAGGGGCAACTTGTGGTTAACACAGGGAGTTTGGTGCCTGGCACGCTCTGAGAGCAGGGATAAGGTGATATGAAAACAACTTTTAAGCAACACTTATGCAGGTACATGAACAGATGGGGAAATCGAGGGACACAGACCATGTGGCATGCAGACAGGATTAGTTTAGATTGGAATCCTGATCTGTGCAGACATGATGAGCTAAATATCTAGTGCTATACTGATCTCTGTTCTATAAAAGAACAGCAACTATCTATATGCCAGACACATCTATTTGCAGTACAACTGATCTGCAAGCGTGAGTGAGTATATGAGAGTCTGAGTCCCACATATACAAGCCCAATGTGTTTTACTTGTCTTTCAAACATTAGACATCACCATTGCATTTTGAGCACTTCAGAGTCTGTGGTTATAGATGCCTGATGACATCTAAAACCTTGTTTCTCCTTCCATTTAGTTTAGTTTACTTTGAGATACAGTGCGGAAACAGGACCTTCGGCCCACCGAGTCCGCACCAACCAGTGATCCCCACACACTAACGCTGTCCTACATACACGAGGGACAATTTACAATTATACCAAGCCAATTAGCCAACAAACCTGTAGAGTTTTGGAGTATGGGAGGAAACTGGAGAAAGCCCACACAGGTCACGGGGGGAGCGTACAAACTCAGCACATGTAGTCGGGATCGAACCTGGGTCTCTGACGCTGTAAGGCAGCAACTTTACCGCTGCGCCACCGTGCCGGTCAAAATCCTTTAACTGGCCCTGGGATAGTTACACCATTCTCCACAGGGAATGTCAAAGTCATTGACAACTTAACTACCACTCAACCTTGACAAGCAAAGATGACAAATATGTTTCAGACCACAGTCTGCTCCTAAGACATGCCAGTGGTAATTAAGTGGAACACAACTGCATTCCATCAACATCACCTCCTTTCGAGAATAGCTGACATTTTCCTCTTATTATCATGCCAGGGGTTATTTTTATTTTTAATATTAAATTCAATCAATTGAAAAAGAAAGGCTATATTTTCTGGATTAAAAGCATTGAATGAAAATCCAATGAAAAATAAACCTCAGGGTTAATCCCTATTTATTACCTCAAGTAACATTTTAGTTTATCTTAGATTACAGCGGGGGAAACAGGCCCTTCAGCCCACCATGTCCATGCCGACCAATGATCACCCGCACACTAATTCTATCCTACGCACGAAGGATAATTTACGGAAGATAATTAACCTACAAATCTGCACGTCTTTGGAATGTTTATATGTTTCTTTTAGAAGCTTCTTCAATTTTACCTTTGCAAAATTTTATTTCATTATGAGCTGTGGTTACTTGGCCCGAGGTGCATTCTCCTTGACCAAAGAAATATTCTCCCAGCTACAGGGAATTAATGCATCAAAGCCGGGAAAGAAAGACACAAAGTGCTGGAGTAACTCAGCGGTTCAGGTGTTATCAGGTGCTGGAGAACATGGACAGGTGACGTTTTGGATTGTGATCCTTCTTCAGACTGATTGAGGTGGTGGGGGGGGGGGGGGGGGGGGGGGGGGGGGGGGGGGGATTGGAAGAAGGGGGAAGGACAAAGCCTGGCAAGTTAAATCACATATCCATGTTCTCCTGAGTTACTCCAGCACTTTGCCTCTTTTTCTGCGAACCAGCAGCATTCCTGCTTATACATTTTACCGCTCCACTCAGGAAAGAGTTAAGAGCGGACTGCAGAGGGACACAGCCATGCCAAATAGTACCTGCAGACGACATTTGTCCATGATTATGTAGCAATCTTGAATCTGCTGCAGCTCACATGGTGCCATTTCTGCAGAATATAGCTCATTAAATTGACAGTGTATCAGTGTATATAGTGTATCAGTGGATATATGTATGTGCCACATATACAAGCCTGGTTTATTTTACTTATCTTTTAAACATTTCACATTTCATGTGGGCATCGCTTTTCAGAGAGTGCACTTCTGAGGCTGCGGTTCTCGGTGCCTGCTGACATTGAAAACATTATTTCCATGGTTTTTCAATTGGCCATGAGATACTCATACCATTCCCCACAGGGAATCTCCATGTCATTGACAGCTTAACTACCATTCAACCTTGACTAGCAAAGATTACAAATATGCTTCAGCCTGTGTCTGAGCCATACCAGTGATCGCAATTGAAACACAACTGTATTCCATGAACGTCACTCACTTTCAAGACGTTCTTCACTATTATGTCAGAGCTTTATATTATTTTTTAAATTTTAAACTGTTATGTTCAAGAAGGGCGGATTGGACCTGGGCTCTGCGAGACAGCATCTCTCAAGAATCAAGGTTCAATGGTCAACGACTGCATGTTTTGTCTGTGTGGAGTTTGCAAGTTCTTACTAATGTTCTCTGTATTTGAATACATGTAGAAGGCCTAAACTGATGAAAGTTAATGTAAAATGCGGGATATGGAAATACACAGTAAGTACCAAAGATACTAGAGGAGCTCTAGTATCATTGGTAAGTACAACATGGAAACAGATCAACTGACCCAATCCTATTTTTTGAGTAAACACTTCAAGGACAATTTGCATCCACATTATGTTTTTCAATAAAATGCATAAAGCAACCAAAATCTTCAAATCCACATGCCCAGACAGTCTAACCTATCCCACTGTGTGCACTGGAAGGGCATTGTAGAGAGTGCAAGTGAGCACTTTGCAGTACATTTAAAGTTAAGGTTACCAGACTATGAAAGGATCATGCGACACACTGCTTCTACTGCATAATGCATTCCACAGTGTTGAGTAGACTTGAAATTCTACGCATACATTCCCCTCATCGGCAAACACCTACACTTAACCTTTGGACCCCTAAATTTGATTCACTTCAGTGATCTCTGCAACTGCAAAACTCAAGTTCTCCTGCGGGGGAAGAATATTTGATTTTACTTCCCTCTTACACTCAGGTTTACTTGTTTCTGTGGTATTTGCATCTTCAACATAAAGAACAATGAGCGTAGAACAGAGAACAGTGCAGCACAGTAACAGGCCCTTTGGCCCAGAATGCCTGCGCCGAATATGGCACCAAGTTAAACTGATCATCTCTGCCTGCCCTTGTTAGCAAAGCAGCTTTGGAGGTCTGGATTGAATACTGCTGTTCATTGACCATTAAGGTTTTGCAATTCCAAGTACAATGACCATCAAGTTTCCCAAACTGTAATACATATTATCAGTATTACATTAATATTATTAACTATTATTTTTCCTGTTGCTGTATATCAACTGCTGTTACTGAAATAGCTGAAACTACAAAAGGATTCACGAGTAGTACAGTACATAGGACAATACAGCACAAGAACAGGCCCTTCGGCCCACAATGCCTGTGCCTAACATGATGCAAATTTGGCCGAATGAGTCACAGATGACTGACACTTTTGCAGTTTCTGTTGTCTGCGCCACTGTACTTTATGAATTATGACAGTAATTACATTTCAAAAATACTACCTTGGCTGTAAGAAAATAGAATATGCTGATGTCAGGAAAAACAGTCCAGTTTAGTTTAGGGATACAGCATGGAAACAGACCCTTCAGCCCACCAAGTCGGTGCCGACTAGCAATCACCCATACTCTAGTTCTATCCTACACACTAGGGACAGTTTTCAGAAGCCAATTAACCTACAGACCTGTACATCTTTTGAGGGGTGGGAGGAAACCGGAGCACCTGAAGAAAACCCACAGAGGTCACAGGGAGAACGTACAAACTCCGTACGGACAGCACCCGTAGTCAGGATCAAACCCAGGTCTCTGGCACATCGGCAGCAATACAATGTTACCGCTGCTCCTCCCTGGAGGATAGAGGATGAACATAATTTTTAATGACAAAGGTCACAGGTTTGGTGAGTGCCATTGAAAAAACCCTGAGAAGCAGTTTCAGTAATTTGGTAGACTGCACACACTGCTTGTTGCACTGAGGTGAAGAGAGGGAATGTTAAAATAATGAACGTGGCGTCTCTCTAAAATACTATTTCGTCCTGGGTGATGTTAAGCTATGTTACAGTTGTGCTCATCTGAACAAATTATGAGAATAATATCATACTTATCACGTCACGGAAGAAAGCAATTCAACCCATTGTCTCTCAAACTGATGCACTACAATGCTGAGAATGTGTCTCTGGAACTGGTACATAGAATAATGAGATCTTGTCTCTGGAATTGGTGCGCTACAATATTGAGAACTTATCTTCGGAACTAGTGTGTTACAATGCCGAGAACCTGCCTCTGGAACTGGTGCCTGGAGTATTGAGAACCTGTCTCTGGAACTGGTGCCTAGAGGATTGAGAACCTGTCTCTGGAACTGGTGCCTAGAGTATTGAGAACCTATCTCCGGAACTGGTGCTTAGAGTATTGAGAACCTATCTCTGGAACTGAGAACTTCTCTTTGAAACTGATGTGCTACAAGGCTGGGAACTATATTCTGCAAGCTGTATCTTTCCCTTCTCTCTACCTATGGTACTTGAGTTTGGCTTGATTGGATTTATGTGTAGTGTTATCAGATTTGATCGAATTGTATTCAAAGCTTTTCAACGTACCTCGATACATGTGACAATGATAAACCTAAACTGAAACCTAAACCATTGGGTCCGTGCTGGATCCAGCAGATGAATCCTTCTACTTGTTTCCCTCCACCCCTTTAACATATTCACCCTCACACACGTGATTCCCTCCATACAGACCTTCAGTAAAGGGGAATTTACAATGGTCAACTACTTCCAGGACAAATTAAGTCTGTGGGAGTAAATGGAAAATCTTCCGATAACTGGTGTGGTCACAGGCACAAAGTGCAAACTTTGCCGAGGCTGCACCTAAGATCACCGTTAAATCCAGGTCCCTGGATCTCTGAAGCCTACCTGCTGCGTCACCTTGCATCCTGCCTCGGAGGGCGGGAGGACCTTGGGGAGAAAGGTGATGAATCAGTTCCCCACGGATTACCCAGGCTCCAACATCTTGCAAAATTGGAGACTTACTGGTATTGAAATCACAGACCAAACCCCAGCTTGTTAATGTTATTCACGTCTCCACACTCGATGACTCTGCTGTTCCTTCTCATCCTTTCTTTCTATAATCACTGCAACATTCGTGAGTCTCCCCAGCTGGAGGATGTGGTAAGCATAATGGATAACTCTGAGCTGCTTCAGAGCTGAGCCAGATGACCCTGGTCTCCAAGGCAGACAGCAGAGAAAAATAAGACTAAAGGGAGATTTTAATGAATTACATTCCTCACATTTACATTGATTGTCCGATAGAAGGTGCAATGTTTTAAATTAGAGAGTTTATATTCTGAAAAAAGAATCATGATCAAATTGGGGCACGAGCTGCCTTACAGCGCCAGTGACCCGGATTTGATCCTGACTACGGGTGCTGTCTGTATGGAGCTTGTACCTTCTCCCTGTGACCACGTGGGTTTTCTCCGGGTTCTCTGGTTTCCTCCCATGTTTCAAAGACGTGCAGGTTTGTAGGTTAATTGAATTCAGTAAATCCTCCCCAGTGCGTAGGGTAGAACTAATGTATGGGTGATGGTTGGTTATCGTGGACTCGGTGGGTCAAAGGTCCCGTTTACATGCTGCATCTCTAAACTAAACAAAATAAATTTTAACACACTTGATTCAAAAATCGTTTCTCTGTTTCTCCATACCCCACCTAAATCTTTCTCCTGATCACCAGTAGTCCTTTCTTTGACCAGGCCATGTGATGACATTATACTGCATGAAACGTGGCCTTCTGTGATCAAGTCCAAAATGCTCTTGACAGCAAGTTCAGCCTTAAATAAAGATGAACAGATAAATCTAAGATCAAGTTCAGCACCACATGCAATCAGGGACGCCTTCATTCAGCGAAATCCGAGGTGTTATGCTACCTTAATTTGGCGTAAAAGAATGAATGCCTTAAGGCCAAGGATTTGTGCGATCTTTAGTGAATCCACAATATTGAAACTGCTTTCACTTTACATCACTGCTGCCAATCTAAAACGTTTAGATGCTATCTGATTGGGATTGAGGAAACTTTGCCCAATTAAGATTTTTAAACTTCAAGGTCTGAGGCATGTGGCGCTAATGTAGGAAAGGGTTCAACTGATACTCTTTGATTTTTCGATTTTATCCTGGATAGTTCTCTGCAAAGGGCCTCCCGCTGTTTCATCATCCCATATGCAACTGTTTGGCTTTGAAACTTTTCACTATAAATGTCAATGAATTGCAACTAATGAAGTCATGCTTCTACTTAGTTAGAAAACAGACACCAAGGAAGCAAAACCAGACTGTTTATCCCTTCCTCTAACTACACAGCTAAAATTAAACAGACCCATCTCTTACATGAAGGAGGTCACGGCACCTTGTTAGGGTGTACAAATCCACTAGCCACTCCATTTATTATCTTAATTTGTGCATTTCTCCACATAAAATCCCCTTTTGAAAGTGGTATGCTACTGAAGTTTAAACGCACATGAAACACTTCATAAAACTAGCACTTCCTCCCCCAGAGGTTACGCAAAGTAAATTCAGGGGGAGTAATACTTTCAGATTCGGGACACGGCAGATTGTTTAAATCTTGGGCTCATTACCGTTCAGTAGCAGACAGTTGCAACTCAGCATCATTGGCGTTCACCTCTGTCTGCACAGCCGCTCCAAGCCAAAGCCTCAGGCTGGAAGGACTCGAATAACGCCTGCAACTTCTCATCTGCCTGATTTCCGGTGCGAGACACGCTACTGAGGAGGGGGGAAATGTTTTATTCACTTTTCTCTGTAAGACTAACAAAGTCTGAGGATAATTAATACAGGAAGCTCAAACTCTATTGGATTGGTAGCAATTTTACCTCAGTTTCTTATAGTGTAACTGTGTTAAAATGATTGCCACAGTGCCACAGAGACCAAAAGACAGTCTGCATGATGCGTCTATTTTTGTCACCTTATATCTACACCCTGAAGAAAAACATATTCTCATAATTGAATCTTTTTTTTGCTTTTATATTTCACTCTGAATTTTGCATTAAAAATCTATTGACAATATTTATTAATCTTTGCCACTACCTCCAATCAGTCTTGAGTTTGTATAAGTGTGAACCAATGTTCACTTAATAATTGTCATAAAGGAAACAGGCCCTTTGACCCAGCTTGTCCATGCCGACCAAGTTACCTACTTGAGCCTGATTCTATGATTACAAGGATGATCTCAGATTCTTTTACTACCGTGTTTATCATTATCTGGAAATTCCTATGCTAGTTTAAAGGCTGCCCCTAGAACACTATTAGTGCAGTCTTTTTGAATCAGGGAGTCATACAGCATAGAAACAGGCCCTTCGGCCCAACTTGCCCATGACGACTAACATGCCCCATCTATACTAGTCTCATCTGCCTGCGATTGTCCCATATCCCTCTAAACCTGTCCTATCCATGTACCTGTCTAAATTATTCTTAAATGTTGCATCAGTCCCTACCTCAAGAACTTCCTCCGCCAGTTCATTCCATATACTCACCACACTTTGTGTTATCCCTCTGCACTCTTTCCAGCTTGACAACATCTTTCCGATAACATGGTGACCAAAACTGAACACAATACTCTAAATGTGGCCTCACCAACATCTTAAATAACTGCAACATGACCTCCCAACTTCTGTATTCAATACTCTGACTGATGAAGGGCAATGTGTTGAAAGCCTTTTTGACCACCTTATCTACCTGTGACACCAGTGGAATAATGGCCATTTGGTCACTGTCAACCACATCAAATCTTACTTGGTACTCTGCCTTTAATCGCCTGATACTGGGTGTGTTTGAAAATGTCCCGCCTAGTTCTCCACACCTGAGTCTGGATTTAAGAAGCTGGAAGGGGTGTTTGAGCACCCATGGCAACATAGTCAAAGCCATCCTGCAACATTGCAAAATAAAGACAGAATTGTCATTGTATGTGTAAGTCATGATGGTATCACAAGGACAGGTTGTGATTGAGAGTTGCTAGTGAAACATTCTGATGGTCTGATTGACCCAGGAATGGTTGTGAACTTGGACAAAACACAAAGTGAACTTGGACAAAACATCAGAGGTCAGCCAGCATCTGTGAAAGGAAAAGACAGACATTGTTTTGGTTCAGGACTGAAGGAGGAACACGACCCAAAATGTAACCTGTCCATTCCCTCCAAAAATGTTGCCTGATCCATTGAGTTTCTCTAACATTTTGTATTTTATATTTTGCTCGAGATTCCAGCGTCTGCAATTTCTTGTTTGTCCATGCTTGCAAGTTTGATTTATTCTGGGTTAAAACAATTTTCAATAAGATAGTGCCAATAATGTTCAATAAATTATCTAATTCTAAGGTGTGTGTGTTTACTATGCCATTTCCTAGATATGTTCACAAATCTGGTGCATCCTCATCAATCCAACACTATCAACCTATCACTACAGCTGCTCCTTGACCTACAATGGGGTTACGTTCCGATAAACCCATCGTAAACCGAAAATATCGCAAGTCGTAAATGCATTTAATACATTCCGATTACGTGAGCGGAAGTGACGTGCGGCTCGCTGCCGTTGCCGAGCGTTTGTTGCTCGTAAAGTCAAAATATCACAAGTCGAAGCATCGTAAATCGGGGAGCATCTGGACCTCTCCCTTCCTCTCCACCTACATTGCTAAACAATTTGCACGTCACTATTTGCAGCTCTCTGATCTTTTTGTCTCACGCCTTGCGTGTGTTCATCTCTGAATTTTGTCCAACCATTTGCCTGTCAAGAAACCTAGATAGACACAAAATGCTGAAGAAACTCAGAGGGACAGGCAGCATCTCTGGAGAGACAGAATGGGTGACGTTTTGGGTTGAGATCTTTGATCAGACCTTGCCTGAGTTCACTGATGACATGTTTTATCCTGCATCTCCAACCTTGTAGCTTTCTGTTCCTCCCATGCGCAATCAATCTGAATAGGATTCCCGACCTGAAGCATCACCTATCCACGTTCTCCAGGGATGCTGCCTGAACCGCTGAGCTACCCCAGCATTTTGTGTCTTTCCTTGGTAAACCAGCATCTGCAGTTCCTTATTTCTACTATCAACCTCGCAGCAATTTTCAGTATTTGAATGCCTTCCTTTGTGTCTCAACACTGGCTTGGCAATTGTATTTCTGCAGTCCTTGGCTATGCTCAGCACAAGGTCAAGATCGGTAACATCAGTTTCAATTTTATTTTTGCACGCTTCACAAAACAACTAATGGAGAATGCACTTCTTCAGATCAGTACATTTTTCATCCACATTGCTATATCTGCCATTCTCCAAATGGAATGCATGAAAATCTTAGCTTTTAGTATCTAAAATAATTGTTAAGTGTTAATTTTAACAACCATTTATTCTATGATGTTTGTTTCTCACATTTCCACTGTTCATTTTTCTCCCCTTCTCTCTCCTCTTTGAGTAAGTTCCAGTTTATTTACATCACCCATTGCAACTTTTGTTATTCACTGGCCCTTACCACTATCTTTAGGCAGCATAACCATGTAATTCAATCATTCCTGATCTCCATCCAATCACTGGCATTCCTCTTTGTTCTATCATCAGTTCCTCCATTTGTCCACAACTTAAACATTTTTTAAAATCTCTTACATAATCATAGTCATACAGCATGGAAACAGGCCCTTCGGCCCAACTTGCCCATACCGACCAAGCTGCTCCATCTACACTAATCGCACCTACCTGCGTTTGACCCATAAGTTCATAAGATCATGTGACAGGATAGAATTAGACCATTCGGCCCATCAAGTCTACTCCGCCATTCTCTTATCATGGTTGATCTATCTCTCCCTCTTAACCTCAATCTCCTGTCTCCGCTCCGTAACCCGTGACACCCGAACTAATCAAGAATCTATCTATCTCTGCCTTAAAAATATTGCCTTCTGTGGCAATGAATTCCAGATTCACCACCCTCTGACTAAATAAATTCCTCCTCATCTCCATTCCTAAAGGAATGTCCTTTAATTCTGAGGCTATGACATCTGGTCCTAGACTCTCCCACTAGTGGAAACAACCCTTTCCACATCCACTCTGTCCAGGGCTTTCATTACATGGTAAGTTTCAATGAGGTGCCCCCTCATCTTCCTAAACTCCAGCAAGTACAGGCCCTGTGCCGTCAAATGCTCATCATATGTTAACCCATGTATTCCTGGGATTATTCTCGTAAACCTCCTCCAGACCATCTTCAGCGTCAGCACATCCTTCCTCAGAGATGGGGCCCACATTTGCTCTAAACCTTTCCTGTCCACGTAGCTGTCCAATGGACAGGCACATGGTGTCGCTCCAGATCTCATGAGAGATCGACAACCTGAAATGTTAACTCTTTTTCTGACTGACCTCCTGTGTATTTTCACCATTCCGTTTTTGCATTTCAGATTTCCAGCATCTGCATTTATTAGTTTTTAGGATGTTAGAGATGCATCAGTTTTAAACCAATACAGGGTCAGTCAAGGGAGGAGAGGTAGATCATTTACCTCAAAGCTTCAAACTGAAAACACTAATGTTGTTTCTTCCCAACAAACACGTCATGTTCTTTTCAAATATTGTGACGTCTATTTGGACTGCCGACTTATGCAACACCCTGCTTTAGTTCCATACTAAGAAGATCCTTACAGTCATAAGTTAATTGGTCACAGGAGCAGAATTAGGCCATTGAGTCTACTCTGCCATTCAATCATGGCTATTCTATCTTTCCCACTCAACCCCATTCTCCTGCCTTCTCCCTGTAACATCTGACACCCTCACTAATACAGAATTTGTCAATCTCCGCCTTCACCACATTTTCATGCAAATGAACCATCTCATATGCTTTATATTGAAATTCATTCAGCAATTATATTTCTATTATATCTATTAATATTTTATAACATGCCATTATATTCTCCCTTCATGCTAATATCTCTTAATTTAACACTGACCATATTTTTTTAATTATATTTCATTGGCCCTAGTAAGTGGAATACCATGATACACCTTTTGCCAATATCCACTCTGAGCTTGTATTACTGCTTGTTAGATTACTGCTGTCTGTTCCTAATTCCATACGCAGATGTAACTGATGACCTTATGTTTAGTTTAGCTTTAGACGTACAATGTGGAAACAGGTACTCCACCCCCACCGTGTCCGTGCCGACCAACAATCACCCGTTCTCTAGTCCTATCCTACACACTGGTGGCAATTTATAGAGGCCAATTAACCTACAAACCTGTCTTTGGAATGTGGGAGAAAACCGGAACATCCGGAGAAAACCCATGCAGTCACAGGGAGAACGTATAAACTCCATACAGATAGTACCTGTAGTCAGGATCAAACTCAGGTCTCTGGCGCAGTAAGGCAGCAACTCTACCACTGCGTAACTGTGCCACCCTCAAGATGCAGTCTACCGACAAAATCAGTTTGAAAATCTTTTTAATACTTATTTTGTATTGCCCTTGTTTGTATTGCATTGAGTTGATATGTAGAAGTAGAATCTTTGTTTCTGAAATTTGTGCTGACAACACTTGTATTTTCAGTTTCCAAACTTTTTTTTTCTCTTACATCTTTGAATAAAGATGAATATTAAGTTCCCTTGGATGTCCTACCTTCCATACTGAATACAGAAATAGCAAATCTCTCGTTTCTCCTTCCCTGACTTTAGTCTGAAGAAGGGTCTCGACCAAAAATGGCACCCATTCCTTTTCTCCAGAGATGCTGCCTGTCCCGCTGAGTTACTCCAGCATTTTGTGTCTATCTATAGAGATAGCGTTAATTGCCCAGGTCTTCTGGTAATTATCTCTTTTCTAATAATATTTATCCCATCCCCAACTAATAGTTTCAATTGATTCAGATATTTAAAGTTACAGGTACAGAATCTTTTCTCTGTTATGAGGGTTGCACAGTGGTACAGCCGGTAGAATTGCTGCGTCAAAGTGCCAGAGACCCGGGTTAGATCCTGACCTCGGGTGCTGCCTGCGTGGAGTTTGTACGTTCTTCCTGTAACTGCATGGGTTTCCTCCCATATCCCAAAGACATGTGGGTTTGTAGGTTAATTGCCCTCTGTAAATTGATCCTAGTCATAAGGTCATAAATGATATACATGTAACCAAATCAAACATCCAAAGAATGAAAATCAGAATTCCCTTGCTCCTCGTAAGACTCTCTCAGCCACTGTTAGAGATCGACGGCCAGTCTTTATTTTAACCCTGAAGAGCGTAGCAAAAGGTTTTGCAGGCAATAGTTTTACTCCAAATAGCTCTGGGCAGGAACACTTGAAAGCACTCTTTACTCTAAGCGGTTCTGCATGTCAGGTATCTAGTGGAGGTCTGAAGAGGAAACTGGACTATAATATTCTGTATAATTAGTATGGTTGGCAAATGCAATTATATCCACAGTATAGCTCTGGACTCAAGTCCCCACTTGACTCTGAAGAGAAACACAGATTCTGTGAAGGATAAATTTCACAACGAGTGCAATTTCAGCCCAAATACAACACCAGTGAATATCAAACCGAATTTTAAAAGTTCACAGTAGGTTCCTGCCATTTTGTAAACCATCCTTGGGTTAAGCCTATTGAGAGCAGAAATGCATCTGTAAGTGGTTTTAAAACATTTGAAATCCCCCCAAAAATCTGAGAACAATGGTCTGAACACACAGAAAATTCAAAAAGAACATAATATAGATCTACAACAACTCTCTTATAGAAGTAGCCTTCGATTTGTATTCTTTAACATGTATAGAACAAGAGAAAGGTTTTTGAGTTCAATGGGACACATGTAAACCCCATGGTGGCGATGGGATTTTCAACCAGCTATCCACCTCCGTCCCAGAATAGGTGTTTGGATGGGCTCCACTTCAATCACTCTTGGTTTTAATGAAGACAGTATGGGGAGGGTGAAGGGTGCAGGAGTATATTTGGAGTTGAGGGAATATGTTCATAGAAAGTAGGTTGGTTAAATATTATGAGGAAGCTTCTTACTTTTGTCTTATCTATTATTTTTATTTTATAGACTCATACAATGTAGAAACTGGCCCTTTGGCCCAATTTACTCATACGACTAACATGTCCCATCTACATTAGTTCACAAGTTATAGTTCACGTTAAAGGAGTAGAATTAGGCCTTTTGGCCCATCGAGTCTACTCTGCCATTCAATCATGGCTGATCTATACCTCCTAATCCCATTTTCCAGCCTTCTCCCCAGAACCCTCGACACCCGTTCTAATCAACAATTTGTCCGTCTCTGCCTTAAAAATATCCACTGATTTGCCCTCCACAGCCGACTGTGACAGTGAGTTCCACAGCTTTTCCAATGAAGACAGGATGGGTAGGGCGAAGGGAGTTGGTTTTGTTGATATTTGGAGTTGAGGGAATATGTTTGTAGGAAGTGGGTTAGATAAATATTATGAGGCTTATTTTTGAATTAACTATTATTTTTATTTTATGGAGTCATACTATGTAGTAACTTGCCCACACCGACCAACATGTCCCATCTCCACTGGTCCCATCTGCCTGCGTTTGTTCCATATCCTTCTAAACCTGTCCTCTATCCATGTACCTGTCCACATGTTTCTTAAAGATTGCGATACTACCTGTCGCAACTACCTCCTCCGGCAGCTCGTTCCATACAACATCTAACCAGAGTTTACTGGCTCATAGATAACCCAACAAATTAACAGACTGACCATGAGTGAGTCGTTATCCATTGAAGAGGTCTGCCCACCTCTCACAATCGCACGCCACAACCTTCCTAAATATCCTCCGTTGCATACTCATCTTTGGCCAACCCAGCTCCCGACTTTGGCCTCAGATTCCTCCGGGTTGTGCCACGATGGCAGCCTCGCCAACAGTCTTGTCTTTCTTTTCGTCTTTTAAAAAATATATTTTTAGTGTGTTTTAAAAGTATGTGTTGATGTTATTTGGTTTGTTTTATGTGGGGGGTGGGCAGGGGAAACTTTTTCAATCTCTTACCTTGCCGGAGATGCGATTGTTTTCTGGATCGTATCTCCGGTCGCTCTGCGGCCTAACATCATGGAGCTGGAGGCCTTGCTCAGGACTGACTTTGAGCCCCAACGCGGGGCCGTGGACTTACCATCGGAGTCGATATCTTGCCTGCGATCGACGCTCCAACCGCAGCCTGCATCAACGTCGAGGAGCTCGCAGTCTCGGTTAGAGACCGACGTCGGGAGTTCCAAACGACGCAGAAGGTTTCAACCAGCCCTGACCCGGGGTCCGAACGCCCGGCATGAGAGAGCTGAGATTTCCTCCCGATGCAGGAACTTGATCGCCCCGACGCGAGGGCCAAACGCCGCCGGCTACGGGAGCCAAGATCGCCCTGTCAACGGAAGGCTCGAGGATCCCGACCATGGGAGAACAAAGAAGGGAAGAGATTGAACATTTTTTTCGCCTTCCATCACAGTGAGGTATAGGGAGGAGTCACTGTGATGGATGTTTAAAATGTATTTGTGTGTCCAGTTGCTTTTTATTGGTATGACTGTATGGCAAATGAAAATCCTCGTATGTTGCAAAACATACTTGGCTATTAAAGTATTATTATGATTATGATTTTGATTGTGATTACCCAATGCTAGCTTTCTTTCTCCTCTTCAATCCGTTTCCAAATTTGCACTCAACTGTGATCTCCTGTTTGGAATCCAACTCCTATACTCTGTTTTGCTTAAGCAATTCTGCTTTGCTGTAAAATTCAGGTATGGATTCCCATAGATGTATCTGGCATCAGACTCTCTCTCCTTCCTGTTTGTTATCAGACTACAATCACGAGCAAAGGCCTGCACACAGAATAGCTTTTCAGTCTGAATCTAGGCAGGAGAAGAGAGAAGCTAATCGGAACATGCCATTAAACTCAGCAGGAATAGTGACTACAAAATTGTATATTCCAAAATCTGCTCCTTCAGCTTCTCTGGGATCAGATTGAGACCATTAACACTGCATGAATTAACCCAATTTTGCTATTACAAAACTCTGCATCTCATGTGGCTTAAGATTCTGGTGTAAAACCTGGCCCCGGCCTCAATAAATGACTTTTTTTTTCTCTTTCCCAGAACGGAGATAAGACATCTAAACACAAAGCTGCAAATGGGGGCATCAACTTAGCTGTGCAAGAAGATTGAGCCTTATTGCCTCCCTTTGTGATACCGGACGTTGATGGGTAACTGTGCTTTTAGAAAGTAGTTGAACGCTGTAGAACCATTCTTTTTCAGTAAATAAAATCCAGTATCTCAGGCAGTATAAATGTATTCTTACAATTCAGTAAAATATCTTACAGACCAATATGTTTAAGGAGACACAAGGAACAGCAGATGCTGGTTTACCAAAAAAAACACACAAAGTGCCGGAGTAACTCAGTGGGTCAGACAACATCTTTGGAGGATGTGGATAGGTGATTTAGGTCGAGACCCTTCTTCGGATTGTAGTTGTGGGAAAAACAGCTGGAAAAGAGATGGGGGTGGGATAAATCTGGCAAGTGATAGGTGGATACAGGTGAGGGTGGGATTTGTTTAGCAAATGGGTGGACAAAGGATGCAGAGGTTGAGGAGACAAAAGAGTTTACTGTAGGTGGAGGGGGTGGGTGGAAAGGAAAAAGGGAAATAAATGTAAGGATCTTATTTGAAAATATATCATTAATACGTACAAATATCTCTGTACGTTCGGGTCTTTGTACAGGAACTTTGGTAATTACGGACCAAATGTACTTTTAAAGAGCATTTACAGAATCAGACAGAAATATATCATAAATTCAGAAGCAAAAATGCCTGAGATTTAATGTAGTGGTCAGGCACCCACAGTTCTAATGTTGTTTTTAAAACAGATGAAATGGGTAATGGAGTTAGACCACAAGACAGACTACAGATGATCACAGTCAATGGTTATTAGTTGCAGATTTCTGAAAGAAACCAAATACATCCAACCTTCTTTTCAAGCAGCTTAAAAGAATGATCTGTCGAAAACGTTGGATCCCAATAACCACACCTGGGAGCTAACAGTATCGTTTGCAACAAAAATAGACACAAAGTGCTGGAACAACTGAGCGGGTCAGGCTGCAACTCTGGAGAAAAGGAACAGGCGACATTTCGGGTCGGAACCCTTTTTCACCTCTTCCTTTTCTCCAGGGATGCTGCCTGACCTGCTGAGTTGCTCCATGCTCCTCGGTATAAACCAGCATTTGCAATTCCTTCCTACACAGTATAGTTTGCATGCTACATCAGAAATTATATATTAAATAATAGCTAATGTAAATTTCATGATGTGCCATAATGGAGGAGCCGTGATAATCAGGGAAAGTAATGAGCTGGAAATTAAAACTGGAACTCATCATGGTAATAGGAGCATGAAAAGGATGTATTATATGAAGGCTTTCACAATCAGAGGAAGGCCTGACATGTTTTGCCAATGAGTTCTCCTTGCAATGTAGAGAGTGGCATTGCCCACTTGCGCTCAGCACGTTCCCTGAAAATGTAATGTGATAATGATCAGATAATTTTCTGATAATTTTCTTTAGTGACCTTCATTGTTTAAAGTACAAACTAGGTCACATTCCGCAGCCCATTCCACCCCTGTTGTATATCTGTAATTTAGAATGCTATTAATTAGTTTACATTAGTCTAAAGATATAGCATGGAAACAAGCCCTTCAGCCAACCAAGCCCACGCCGACCATCGATCATCCCTTCTCACGAGTTCTATTTTATCCCACTTTCTCATCCACTCCCTACACATATGGGGCAATTTTACAGAGGCCAATTAACCTGCTGCAGGTCTTTGGGATGTGAAAAGAAACTGGAGCACCTGGTGGAAATACATACGGTCACAGGGAGAACGTGCAAACTCCACACAGACAGCAGCTGAGGTCAGGATCGAACCTGGGTCGCTGCTGCTGTGAGGCAAATAACTTATTGGTTACATCATTAAAAAAACGTATTTCCCACAGTCATTTTCCAACAACGACTTTCTTTGCAATTTATAAGCGTCTTAATGAGGTCCATTAAACAAAGTCTGTTTCTCTGAGTGAAATCTTGTAAGAAACTGTTGCTTTTAATATGAACCAACAATTTATTTTTAAATCTTTTAATGAAGTTTTCTAATTTACTGTGTGCCAATTTTTTTCCATATGTTGCCACGCAAACCACCTTATTAAGAGATAATATATCCTTCAATAATGTACAATATCATCTTGCACATTTCTTGTAACTGTACCTATAATAAAATTTAATCTGCAATATAATAGATTTTCTAAACGCCCAGAATATTTGACACAAAATACTAGCTTTTTGTGGACAAATCAGTCACTTGGCATCTCATTTTTGGTTAATTATATTAATTTAATCAATAAAGTTGTCAGAAAGCCTCAAACTACAAATTTGATGCTATTTTTGTTTTAAGTTTGTACAAACCAAGCTGCATTTCATGAGAATCTACAACACAACTTTATAACGAGAGTAGAATCTGGATAGAATAATTGCTGCTATGAAGAAAATTATTGATTAAAAATTCACAATGTCGAAAGATATATAATTAATTTGAACACTTTAACATTTCTGAGTGACTACACTTCAGAAATGTCTTATTGGCTGTATTGTGCCTTCGGAAGTCTTGAGGTGATTTATTTTTACATGGAAGCAGGCCCTTCAGCCCACCGAGTTCACGCCGACCATCGATTGCCCGACACACTAGGTCTGTTATTCCACTTTCTCAAACACTCCACACACACACTCGGGGCAATTCTACAGAGGTTAATTAACCTCCAAACCCACACACCATTGGGATGGGATAGAGCACCAGGAGTAAATCCATGGGGCAAATGTGCAAACTCCACACATACACAGACCCGAGGTCTCAACCAGCTGCGACACTGTGCCACTCTTAAATGATTAATTGATCCACAATTAACTTCCCTGAGTTTCCTACCACCCATGACTTTTTCCACAGTAAACAAATATGAGAAATATTCTTTTAGCGCCTTGCCCATCTCCTGTGGCTCCACGGCCAAATTGATGTATTTCTCACATGGTCTCCTTGGAGCTCCCCCATGGTCTCCGTGTTGAATAGTAAATGTATGCGTGCGCAGTAGCTCTTCCACTTCCAACTGACATAACATCCAATTTATGCTAGGGGCCGTACGCAAGTCAGAGAGCGACTGTGGTAGGTATACCACTCCCACGTACCTATCCAAACACTAATCGCATCTGTCTCACTTGTCCATTAGTCCAGAAATTACTCCATTAGTCTTCTCACTGTCCCTGCCATGCTCCTGTCTGTCCAATGCTTGCTTTGCTATTTGTAACTTCCATACTTGCCACCACCTTCTCATCTGCCTTGTGTGCTGTCCTGGTCCCTCTTCGAAACTAAGGATGTCGTTGATCTGGGAAACTGATCTGTAGTGTGCTGTTGCTGAGGTAAGAATAGGGTTTGTGCAGTGTAGTCGAAGTTGTCTGACCTGAACCTGATGGTGTGGGACCTCAGGCTTCTGAATCTCCTCCCTGACAGTAGCAGCACAAAGAGGGAATGGTTCTGGTGAAGATTCTGGATGACAGAGGCTGTTTACTTGAGCCAGAGCCTCATGTGCTTGCAATGGTGAGTTATTGTTTGGTTTGAAACTAGTTTTAACTAGGTAACATGCTGATTACAATGGAGGCATTTTGTAGTGGAATGTGGTTTGGCTTTTGTGGAGAGTATATTTGTTATTCTTGTTTGATATTGTTTGGATTCTAACTTCCACCTCCATTAGAAAGACCATGACAAATGAAACATAACGCACCAATCCATCTCCCTCGTGAAGTTCCGCGTTCAGCAATCTAGAAGTGCAATACTTTTCCTGAGGGAAGGAGGGTGAGGAAACAAATTGAAGTGATTACTCATCGGTCCAATGCCCAGGAGCGGTTTGGTAATTCAGACTGTTTATCCCATTTTTACTGGCACAGAAAAAAGTGCCAGTAAAGTGGATGCACCAGTAAACTGCTGAGAATGTAAAGTAATAAAATGTGTTCAGTCATACACCGAAATGCACTTCAATGATAAAAAAGAGTGATACTTCTAGACCAACAGTATAAACCAATGGGTGGCACAGTGGCACAATGGTAGAGTTGCTGCCTTACTGTGCTAGAGACCTGAGTTCGATCTGGACTATGGGTGCTGTCTGTACGGAGTTTATACGTTCTCCCTGTGACTGCCTGGGTTTTCTCCGGGTTCTCCGGTTTCCTCCCACATTCTAAAGACATGCAGGGTTATAGGTTTATTGACTTCAGTAAATTGCTCCTAGTGTGCAGGATCGGACTAGTGTATGGGTGATTGCTGGTCGGTGATATAAGTAACAGAAGAACATTGAAATGAATTTCAATCAAGTATTTACATATTTAATATTTTTGGCAAAGAATACAATTTAATAAAATAACCATGTTACTTTTGAACACTTGCTTCTAAATCAACCTGGAAAATCTGCCCATGATATTAAATTATAAATAAAGCAAATTAAGACACAATCTCAAAAGGATGACTTTCCATACACAAAGTTCCTACAATATGTTCATTATTAACTGTGCTACTCAGATAGCTATTGAACACTACATTAAACACTACTCCTGAAATAGTTCATGTTGCATTATATTTCCATTCACACCATTTCCAGGAAAGTTATGCTATATTATCTTCAAATGAATGAAAAGCATGTGCATAAACATACATTTCCACAAAGAATGCAAATAATCAAATATTGCTCTTGGCAAAACTAGGCTAAAACGTTTTCAAAAAATACAAATTAAGAATTTCACACTTTTGTGAAACAAATCTGAATTTTTAGGCAACATTCAACCCACTAGCTCAGAGAAATCGTTACATTTCATAGTAAATGAACATGATTTGCCTAGGTGTGAGCTGTTCAGTATATTTGTGTCAAGCCAGAAAAATAATGAAAAACTTTAAAGGATATTGCAAGGAACTACACAAACTGGAATCTTGCATGGAACACAAAGTGCTGGAGCAACTCAGTGAATCATGCAGCATCACTGGAGCATATGGATAGGTGACATTTCGGCTCTGGAACCTTCTTCTTAGATAGGCGACGTTTTAGGTCAAGACCTGGCTTCAGACTATGAAGAAGTATCCCAAGCTGAAAAGTCGCCTATCCATGTTCTCCAGAGATGCTGCCTGGTGCACTGTTACTCCAACACTTTGTGTCTTTTTATGTAAATCTGCACCTGCGGATCTGTGTTTCACCCTTCTTCATAGTCTGTGAAGTGTCTCGACACAAAACGTCATGTATCCATATCCTCCACATATTGCTGCCTGACCCATTGACTTGTTCCAGCACTTTATGTTCTTTTGAACTCAAGCTGTTTTACTGGTTCACCGTCTATATACTCTTCCAGCCATGTGGCGAGAAGTTGTGGAGAAAATAACACAGTAACTACAATTAAATTGGAAACGTGCCCGTACTGAACATATTAAGAGCTCTGCTTTTTTTAATGAAGTTCACCTGTTCTCCTGCCCTTTAATTACAAGACTCTTTCCTTTCATTTAAAGGGGCAGTGCAGTGGGCCTTAAAGGGGCCTTACAGCGCCAGAGATCCAAGTTCGATCCTAACTACGGGTGTTACCTGTACGGAGTTTGTATGTTCTCCCTGTGACTGTGTGGGTTTTCTCTGGGTGCCCCGGCTTCCTGAAACACTCCAAAGACGTACAGGTTTGTAGGTTGATTGGCTTCTGTTCATTGTAAATTGGCCCTAGTGTGTGTACGATAGTGCTAATGTACGGACGGGGTGATCGCTGGTCAGCGCGAACCCGAATGGGCCGAAGGATCTGTTTCCACACTGTATGTGTAAAATCAGAAAACTAAAGACTGCATAGCATGGTTCATCAGTTATGATAATCATAAATGTATTAAATAGCTTTCTGCTTGGTTATATTCCTGCAAGACTACAACAGATAGAGCAAAGAGAAAAATACCAGAGTGTAGAATATAGATTTTCCAGGATGGTAGCGTTATAATTCCAGAGAAGTTCCAATCTAAGGCTGAAGTAAAAGGAAAGCACTTAGTTAGATCAGCCATGATTGAATGGCGGAGTAGACCTGATCGGCTGAATGGCCTAATTCTGCTCCTATAATGTATGAACGTGAATTTATAAGATTAAGAATGTACTTTCTCAAACAAAAGTCGAATTCACAGAAAAGATGCTGAACAGAATGATGCACAGCACTCTTTCAAGAGTGTAGGAAGGAACTGCAGATGCTGGTGTACATCGAAGATAGGCACAAAATGTGGGAATAACTCAGCGGGACATGCATCATCGCTGGATAGAAGGAATGGGTGACGTTTCGAGTCGAGACCCTTCTTCACGGTCTCAACCTGAAACAACACCCTTTCAAGAGATTGGGAGATGGGCAGTGAGGTGCTAAGACCATTGGGGAGGTCTCTCCAGGAGAACCATAAGCAAGTGGAGATCTCATAGTAGAGAGTGATTTGGTGCTGCTTGTGGAATCATAGTACAAAGATATTTACACTTGAGACTTTTAAACATTAGACTCTAGGCAGTGGTTCCCAACCTTTTTTTGGCCATGCCCCACCTAATCACCTCTAAAATCCTGATGCCCCCCCCCCCCCTTTTTTACCCAAAAAAAATTATTTACTCAAAATAACATCTGAAACATAAACTACATATGTTTACCTGATGGAAAATCCAAAAAAATAAAAATCGAAAATTTGGACCCAGATCTCCTCAGTCGCGCTCAATTGCCCCCCTTAAAAATCAAATTGCCCCCCTGTGGGGCGTACGCCCCACGTTGGGAACCACTGCTCTAGAGGTACAGCATGGAAACAGCCCTGACGGCCCACCCAACCCGTGTCGACCAGCAATCACCCCGTACATTGTTACATAGATAATAGGTGCAGGAGTAGGCCATTCGGCCCTTCAAGCCAGCACCGCCAATCAATGTGATCATGTCTGATCATCCACAATCAGTACCCGTTCCCCCATACCCTTTGATTCTGCTAGCCCAAAGAACTCTATCGAACTTTCTTTTGAATGCATCCAGTGAATTGGCCTCCGCTGCTTTCTGAGGCAGAGAATTCCACAAATTCACAACTCTCTGTGTGAAAAAGTTTTTCCTCATCTCAGTTCTAAATGGCCTACACCTTATTCTTAGAATGTGGCCCCAACATCGGGAACATGTTTCCTGCATCTAGCCTGTCCAATCCCTTAATAATTTTATATGTTTCTAGAAGATTTCCCCTCATCCTTCTAAATTCCAGTGAATACAAGCCCAGTCGCTCCATTCTTTCATCATATGACAGTCCCGCCATCCTGGTACACTAGCACTATCCTACACACTAGGGACAATTTTATAACTTTACCAAAACCAATTGACCTACAAATCTGTACGTTTTTGGAGTGTGGGAGGAAACCGAAGCACCCGGAAAAAATCCATGTGATCACAAGGAGAATGTACAAACTCTGTACAGACAGCACCCGTAGTCAGGATTGAACTCAGGTCTCTGGCGAGGTAAGACAGCTGTTCTCCTGTAGCGCCACTGTGCTGCCCCTGGAGCCACTGTGCCACACCAAACTCAATGTACAATATAAATTACACTTTAGAATTGACCAGCAAGTAAAAGTTTTAGATTTGCATTTAACGGGCACACAGAAATACAAGATAACAGACACAGTTCATCAAGAGACTCAGTGCTTCTGGCATCTGATCCCATTGTAACAGTAGTTGAGAGAGCCTGTCCAAATATAAACACTGGGGAAAAAAATAATAGAAACATAGAAAATAGGTGCAGGAGTAGGCCATTTGGCCCTTCGAGCCTGCACCGCCATTCAATATGATCATGGCTGATCATCCAACTCAGTATCCTGTACCTGCCTTCTCTCCATCCCCCTGATCCCTTTAGCCACAAGGGCCACATCTAACACCCTCTTAAATATAGCCAATGAACTGGCCTCAACTACCTTCCACGATTCAAGTCAATAGATTAGAGGCAGAATAAAAATAATTCTCTGACACGCCTTCCCTAAATATAGATCTTAAACACATGACCTTGGCAGGTGAGTTTATGTAGATAACCTTAGTGTGAGCAATTTGCCACTGTATGGACCCAGCTTCATGCCTGAGAAGTACAGAGAGCTGTTGAAATTTGGGGGAGGGAGAGGAAGTTCAGAGGCAATGCCCCGTCCAAGGTTCAGCTGCTGGAATATTTTAGGCTTGCAAGGTTTTGAGTGGAATATCTGGTTGAAATAGTTTGAATACTGCATAAACACATAAATAGAACATAGAACAGTGCAACACGGGAACAGGCCCATAGACCCACAATGTCGATGATGGCCGAACACGAGCCCACGTTAAACTAATCTCCTCTGCCTGCACGTGATCCATGTCCCTCCATTCCATGCATATCCATGTATCTATCTAAACGCCCTATTGTATCTGCCTTCACCACCAGCCCAGGCAGCACATTCCAGGCACACACAACTATGTATAAAACACTTGCCCCTCACACATCTCGTTTGGCCTTCTCGCCTTAAGACTGTGTCCTTTAGTCGTGGATATTTTTACCCTGGGGAAAAAAAATTCTGACTGTCTCCCATAATTATAAACAGGTCTCTCTTCAGCCTCCAATGCTCCAGAGAAAATAATCCCATTTTCATCCAACCTTTCCTCATAGCTCACATCTATTAATCCAGTGTAAACCTCTGCTGCATTCTCTCCAAAGCCTCCACACCTCTCCGGTAATGGAGCAACCTGCATTGCACATAATACTCTAAATGAGGCCTAACTAATATCCTATAAATTTGCAACATGACATTCTGATTCTTATACCCGATCGATGAAGGTTAAGCATACCATATGGCTTCTTTACCACTCTATTTACTTGTGTTGCCACTTTCAGGTAGCTGTGGATTTGGACCCTCAAGATACCTCTGTACATCAATGCTGTTAGAAAAGGCTAGTGAGGGGGATACAACAGCGATTTTTAAGAGTTTTTTTAAAAATAGGCATATGGATACGTATAGAATAGAGCAAGGGTTCCCAACCTGGGGTAAATTTATCCGCAGGGGGTAAATTTCGCCTACCCAAGGGGTAAATTTGTTGATTCTGGATTTGTACATAATTTTTCTCATTGACTGACTGTGTTTGGTTCTGGTATACTGGTAGCTGTTCATCATTAATTGTTCATAAATAAGTGAAATAACATTTTTATGTGGTATTAAAGTTGCCAGGGGTAAACAGGACGAAAAGGGTTGGGAACCCCTGAAATAGAGGGATATGGATCATGTGCAGACTGAAGATATTAATTTATTTTGACATCATGTTCAGCATAGATATTGCGGGCTGAAGATGTTTAGTTTAGAGATGCAGCATGGAAACAGGCCCTTCATTCAACTAAGACCGTGCCGACCAGCGATCACCCCGTACACTAGCACCATCCTACATATTATAGTTCCCCTTCAAGTCACACACACACACCTGACTTGGAAATACCTTGCTGTTCTTTCATTGTCAGTTGGTCTATGTCTTGGAACACCCTCCGTGATAGCAGAGTAGAAGTACCTCCATCTGAGGCCTGCAGTAATCCAAGAAGGTTCTCACTTTCTCCATGTTAATTCCAGAAGGCAGTAAATGCAGATCTTGCCGGTGATCCGGAGATCCCCAAAAGTTAATAATCGCAAAACATGTCTGCTCAGCATTAAGACAACTGACCAAGGCTGATATGGCAGTACATTCCACCAGCTGCTCACTTCAATAGGAGGTGGGAGGGGGGGGGGGGGGGGGGGGGACAGACTGCATTTGCTTTTCCTAACTATAATCCATTTTCTCTGGTGGACAGTTCGTGTGTGAAGATACTGGACAAGGACAGGTTCAGACTGAGCAGTCATTTCCCCTGCTCCTCACCACTTGATTAGTCTTCAAATGGTTATAAAACTTGACCCTGACCTGCTTCATGAAAGAAGAGGAGAAAACAGTGGCCAGAGGGGAAGCATAATGGTCACAGTTAGATATCCCCAAAAATCACACGGGCACTAATTGCTCTGAAAAGTATTAGACAATCCAAATGATAGAATTCTACAAGCAGACATTTTTTCATCTTTTTGCATCTCCTACGTGAGTAAAGTATATCACTACTGTTAAAACTGATAAAGATTTTTAAACAACCTCATCACAGTAAACAGAAGTTCGATTTAATTCAGTTTTACAGGTTTTGCTGGAGAAAACACCACATGTGCCTGTGGCCGCAGTGCCAACTTGTAATCATCTGCCACGGTATTAAGTTGCAAAGACTTTGCTCAGTACAGTACACAGAGAACACATTATAATGAGTGGATTCAACGGTTTCCAGTGAGGCAAACCTTGAAGCACTCTTGGCCAAGTTACACCACAGCAAGTGCTGGAGTTTTAACACAAAGCTCAGAAAGAACAGTCAAGGTTACCTTACCTTACCTGGAATTAAAATGCATTGTCCGACCCATCTTCGCAAAGGGAAAGTGGATCATTGTATCAATTAGGTCTCTATATTTCCTTCGGCTCGAATTGCATGTTACTTTCCTCCAGCAAGCACAGAGTCGGGGTTGATCAGATCCATTCAAACCCTGCACAATAAGAAACTAAACCACATGGGGAAGTGCAACATGAGCTGCCCCCAGTCACTCCCTCTGATAGCTTTCAGCTGCAGTTACAGACCCAGATTCAAGGCAGCAATCTGACCGGTAAGTTTTCAATCCACCCTTGTGTGGAAAATGCCGATTTGTGTAAATCTCGCTCCTCCACTTTGAACGAACGAGTTCAACAAAAAGTATCAGCCAATGGTCTGATACTAATGCCCG
Organism: Amblyraja radiata; assembly: GCF_010909765.2. Classification (NCBI taxonomy): domain Eukaryota; kingdom Metazoa; phylum Chordata; class Chondrichthyes; order Rajiformes; family Rajidae; genus Amblyraja; species Amblyraja radiata. The sequence goes on from NC_045979.1 coordinate 14,124,444, forward strand.
CCAAAGACATCTGTGTTAATTGAACCAATGTGTGGTGACTTGTGGGAGTTCCGTCTCACCCCTGACCAGCACACTAACATTTTTCATAGAGCCCTTTTACTTCACCGAGACACACAGTTGGTCTTTGTAACCGGAACAAGTCGCATCTTCCTCAGCCAAGAACCACACTTAGAAAAGGAAGAAAGACTTAAAATAGATGATCTTTCACTATTTGAGTGGCTACAGGACTGATGTTCAAAACAGCTGATTAAAACACTATCTGCTTCAAAATGGAGGAAAAATACTTTATTTTAATTATTTGACGTTACTGACAGTTTATGAAATTATTTGAGATCGCTCTGAAAAAAAATGTATGCGATGACTGATTTCCTCGCTTGACCTCACATCCTTGAAAAAGATCTGCTAATTCCTCTATGTGTTAGGCTAATCTTTTCATGTTCGTGCCCTTGGCATTTTTGAGATGCTTTAAGATAGTCAATACCTTTAGCTCTGATATGCAGTTAAGGTCGATAAATCCATCCATTCATGTGGCCATAACGTTACACAATATAACAGCCATCAGATGAATGGAACAATAAAATGTAATCCAAACCAACTAATTAAAAATGGGAAGGAAAGGATGATTAGACAGCAAAGGTAAAATAAAGGAAGGAAGATTAATGAAAGCTGTAAAATCTAACAACTTAATAGAGAAAGCAAAGAATAAAAAAAAGCAGACTCATAATGACAAGCACATTTCAGCCAACATGATCAAAGGGCATTGTGACTGATCTTGCCTTTACCACATTTATTGCTTTTCATTCAATTAAAACCTTAAAACAGTCTCACTGTAGAATTTTTGAAGACAACTGGTACATCGCTAGGTCTAAATGTAACCCGAATTAGCCATGCGTTAAATGTTAGCATGGTCAGCGGTCAGAATTAAAACATGTCAGATACTCAGCTGGTTCCCTCTTCCTGTATAATGTTCATTCGAAAACATAGTTAAAGTAAACCACATGCCCATTTAGTTTAGATTAGAAATACAGCACGGAAACAGGCCCTGTGATCCACCGAGTCCGCGCCGACCAGCGATCCCCATACACGAGCACTGTCCCACACACCAGGGACAATTTACGATTTTTACCGAAACCAATTAACCTGCAGGCCTGTACAACTTTGGAGTGAGGGAGAAAACCGGAGATCCAGAGAAAACCCACGCCGTCATGGGGAGAACGTACAAACTCCGTACAGACAGCATCTGTAGACAGGATCAATCCCGCATCGCCGGCACTGTAAGGCAGCAACTCTACACTGCGCCACCAGGCCACCCTATTTGCTAGATAGTTACGTTGTTTTGCCTCCCTATTTATTTTAAAATAAATGTGAAGTTGTAGATTGTAAACATTAATGGCGGCGCTAATTTGCCCACCGAGTTCACGGTGACCATTGATAAACCGTTCCCACTAGTTCCATGTTATCCCACTTTCTCTTCCGCTCCTTGCACATTTGGGCCAATTTTACAGATGACATTTAACCTGCAAACCCGTGTGGGATGTGGGAGGAAACCCATGCAGTCACAAGAAGAACTTGCAAACTCCACACAGACAGCAGCTGAGGTGGGGATCGCCGCGTCTCTGGCGCTGTGAGGCAACAGCTCTGCCAGTTGCGCCACCGCGCTATCCTACTTAAACAAACACATAGCCCATCAGGTGGGTGTAATAGAATCATAAAGTGTGGAAACAGGCCCTTCAGCCCAACTTGCCCATGCTGACCAACATGCCACATCTCCACGTGCCACCTGCCTGCTCTTGGCCCATATCCCTCTAAACCTACCCTATCCATGTAACTGTCTAAATATTTCTTAAACATTGTGATAATACCTGCTTCAACTATTTCCTCTGGCAGCGCATTCCATACACCCACCACCCTTTGTGTAAAATAGTTACCCCTCAGGTTCCCATTAAACCTTTCCCCCCTCGTCCTAAACCTTTGTCCTCTGGTTCTTGATTCCCCTACTCTAGGCAAAAGATTCAGTTTGTTTACCCGATCTATTCCTCTCATGATTTTGTACACCTCTATAAGGTCACCCCTCATCCTCCTGCACTCCAAGGAATAAAGTCCCGGCCTGCTCAACCTCTCCCTCTAGCTCAGGCCCTCAAGTCCCGGCAACACCCTGGCAAATCTTCTCTGAACCCTTTCAAGTTTGACATCTTTCCTATAGCATAGTGACCAAAACTGTACATAATACGCCCTCACCGATGTCTTATATAACTGTTACGTGACCTCCCAATGCTAATTACACATAGTCAAAATCAAAATCAAAATCAAAATCAAAGCAATTGAATGGTGAGAGATTAGAAGGTTTTGGTGTTCAAGGTGACCCACATGCCTTTGTGCACAAATCATTGAGATTCAATAACAAGTTCAGCAAGCAATAATGAAGGACAGCAGTATGTTTTAGCAAAGGGCTTTCTGTACAAGAGTCCAGGCATCTTACTGCAATTATAAAGGGCCCTGGTGAGACCACACGTAGATATTGTGTTTGATCTGATCTTCCTACCTAAGGAATAATATTCTTGCTGGAATGCAAATAGAACTACCAGATTGATTTCTGAGGCGTGGGGGAGTTGTCTCAGGAGAAGAGATTAAATAGACCAGACTTAAACCGTCTGGAGGAATAAGAGGTGATGTCAATGAAACATACAAAATCTCTTAAGGGAGGCTCAAGGAACTGCAGATGTTGGAATCTTAAGAAAAAGACAAAGTGCTGGAGGAACTCAGCGGGTCAGGCAGCATCTGTAGAAGGAATTGACAAATGACGTTTTGGGTCGAGACTTCTTCAGACTGATGATGCAGGGGAAGAAAGATGGAAAAGAGCGGTATGTGCGGGACAAAGCTGGGCAGTTACAGTTGGGACGGCACAGTGACGCAGCGGTGGAGTTGTTGCTTGCAAGAAACCTGGGTTCGATCCTGACTACGGGTGCTGTCTGTGCAGAGTTTGTACGTTCTCCCTGTGACTGCATATGTTTTCCCCGGGTGCAACAGTTTCCTCCCACACTCCAAAGACATATAGGTTTGTCGGTTAATTGGCTTCAGTAAAAATTGTAAATTGTCCCTAGTGCGTAGGTCAGTGTGAATGTATGGGGATCGCAGGTCGACATGGACTCAGTGGGCCGTAAAGCCTGTTTCCACGCTGTATCGCCAAACTAAACTAAACTATAGGTGGAAATTTCTAACAGAGATTGGCAGAGTGGATGCTGAGATAATGTTTTCCCTGGCCACGTGGGCTTTCTGGAATATGTTTTCCCCGGGTGCTCCGGTTTCCTCCCACACTCCAAAGACAGATCCAAAGACTATCAGGTGTAGCTTTAAGGTATGAGGGGAAAAGTTTAAATGAGATGGGGGGGGTCAACTTTTTTTTTTTACACAGGAAGTTGTGGGTGCCTGGAATGCACTGCCAGAGTTGGTGATGTAGGCAGATATGATGGCGGCATTTTAGGTTTTTACATAGACACATTGAATTGCAGGGAATGGGGGGATATGGATCACATGCGCAGGCAGCGGAGATAGATTTGTGTTCAGCATGGACATTGTGGGCTGCTGGGCCTATTCCTGTATTGTACTACCTGTCAACGTTCTATGGTCTATTCATGGAAATACAGGAGATGTGGTTAGTGCAGGAAGTGGAACTAAAGTAAAAGACCAGCTATGACCTTGCTAAATGACAGAGTGGGTACAATGGCTGAATGGCTGACGTCTGCTTCTGTTCCATATGTTTCAAGTTAGCAAAAACATTTACTTCTTTCCTGTCAAGAGGCAACTAGGACTGATAAAGGCAATTCAGAACTTATGGGGAGTAGCAAACAACAAATTACAAAAAGTATCATCAGTTAAGTGCAGTTTAATACTTTACTTTAGACTTTATTCAATGTGGAAATAGGCCCTTCGACCCAGCGAGTCCGCACTGACCAGCGATCACCCACCGACTTCCAGACACCAATTAACCTACATACCTACTACCAATTAACCCATTCCTTCTCTCCAGAGATGCTGCCTGTCCCGCTGAGTTACTCCAGCATTTTGTGTCTATCTTCGATTTGAACCCGCATCTGCAGCTTTTTCCTACGCAACCTACAAACCTGCATGTCTTTGGAGTGTGGGAGGAAACTGGAGCACTTGGAGAAAACCTACACGATCACAGGGAGAACGTACAAACTCCGTACAGTCACCACCAATGGTCAGGATTGAACCTGGGCCCATGGCATTGTAAGGCAGCAGCTCTACCACTGCGCCAGTGTCGCCCTCAATAGTAGGAATTAAAAAAAATACAATCCAAAATCTACCATTAATAGTGAGTTAAATCTCAATATTGAATGTCAAGAAAGTGGACAGGCTCCAGTCTTTGTGTTCAGTCCTGGTAAAGGTCACTTGAGGACGGGAAATATAATAATATTTCTCTTGCAGGAGGATTAGGAAATGAAACTGTCTGATTAATCTGTTATTCTAAACAAGGTTCAGGATACACACATTAAATGCCCCATTGCATACACAAGGCTAAGGCATTGTGACATAAATTGAATTATTTTTCACCCTATTGTCAAACAAAGTTATGTAAATATTTTTTGAAGAAGTTCAGAGTTTAGTTTAGAGTTTAGAGGCACAGTGCAGAAACAGGCCCATCAGCCCACCAAGTCCGTGCCGACCAGCGATCCCTGCACACTATCCTATACTCACTAGGGACAATTCACAATTATACCAAGCCAATTAACTGACAAACATATACGTCGTTGGGGTGTGGGCTCCACATAGGTCACGGAAATAACATACAAATCGCATTCAGACAGCACCCATAGTCAGGATCAAACTCGAGTCTCTGGCGCTGTAAAACAGCAACTCTACCGCTGTGCCACTGTAGCGCCCTCCGTTACTGCTTAACGCCTGGATGTTTGACATTTGACGATACTGCTAATTTAAAATCTGTGATCAGTGTGGACAAGTTGGGCCAAGGGGCCTGTTTCCATGCTGTAAGACTCTATGACTCTGTGTGACTCTAACTTGCTCATAAATGTAAACCCAGTAATGCACACTCAGAGAATATTCATGATTATCAATGCTGTCAAACAATGAGAATATTTCTGGAAACAATTTTAGCTATAGCTTTTCCTTACAGCATTTCATGCTGCCAAGGAATGATTTGTCGACCAACTGAATAGGTACCACTGAATACCAAATAAATTGTAAATTTGAAGAATTACTGAAAAGGAAATGGACTAATGCACTACAGTGACTTCTTACAGTGGGAACAATTGAGCACTTCATATATGTAACGTTTCTTGTTTTATAAGAGTCAATTAACGACATTTCTGTGACTGATATATCTTTGTGTCCAATGTAAGGGAATCCTGTCTCTAGATTTTAATTCTAACGCCTAAGACATCTTTTGTTTCATCAGATGGGAATTGTACCATCGTGAGCCAACTGGCTGTGGTCTACACGAACATGACTGCAGCTGTTCACTCACAAATGCAAACCAGTATAAAGCTTTCTTAACTCTTTGAGGACTATGACAGTGTATAATATAGCATTAGTGCTCTGCGGTATCATGTGTGATTTTAGTGGCCAGGCTGCCGATCAAAATATTTATATAGCACCTTTCACGAGTGTTGGAACATCCCAAACCGCAGGCAGCCATGTACATGTACTTTAACTGCACTGAATGTTAATCACTGGTTCTAAAATCGAGAAAACTGCCGCCAATTTGCAAGCAGCAAACACCTCAGAGTAGAAATATGAAATAGAGTCAAATCATAGAGTCATGCAGCATGGAAACAAGCTCTGCACCCCGTCTTGTCCATGCCGACCAAGATGCCCCTTCTATGCTTGTCGCACCTGCCCGCATTTGGCCCATAACCGTCTAAACCGTTCCCATCCATTAACCTGGCCAAATGTCTTAAATATTCTATTGGACCTGGCTCAACTACATCCTCTGGCAGCTCATTCCATACACTCACCATGCACTTCCGTGTGAACAAATTGCCACTCCGGTTCCCATTAAATCTTTCCCGTCTCACCGTAAACCTGTGTCCTCTGGTTCTGGATTCCACTAGTCTAGAGTAAAAGTCTAGGTGACGTTCTGTGTCGAGACCCTTCTTCAGATTGAAAGACCCAAAGAAAGTTTCCGACCCAAAACGTCACCTATCCTTTTTCTCCGGAGATAATCTGCTGAGTAACTCCAGAAATTTGTGTCTATCTTGGCTAGAAAGCAGCATCTGCAGTTCTTTGTTTCTACATGGAACTACAGATGCTGGAATCTTGTACAGAACACAGTGTTGGAGTAATTCAACAGCTCAGACCAAAGAAGGGTCACGACCCGAAACGCCACCTCTCCGTGTCCTTCAGAGATGTTGCCTGACCTGCTGCGTTACTCCAGCACTTTATGTTCTTCACATGACTTCAATGTGATTAACCCTTAAATGTCCTAGCAAACAACTCTGTTCACATGCAGTTATGGACGACCAATAAATGTTGGCCTTACTAGCTGAGCTCAAATCTTTAATAAAGACATAAATAAATGGAAAAGTCCTATCTGCAATGTTATGAACTTTTTTTTCAGTCCAGTTGTAAAGGGATGGTATGCAAAGAGTTAATTCCAATTGCAGTTGTCTGCATAATCACAGGTCCAAACATGGGTTGTGTTTGGAATAGTTTACATCCACTAACATTTGGATGACTTCTTCACCAGACAGTTTGTTAAAGGTTTCTTGTTTACTAATTTACACAGCAGAAGCATTTATGTTTGTCTTGGATCATTTTTAGCTGTTTTTTTTATTGTCGAAAGCAATATTAACAAGAGAACTGTTGACTTTCTTGTAAGTAAATAAACTACCTATTTTCATGTAAAAAGACACTTAGTAAAATTTAAATAACAAAGCTATGTTAGCAAAAAGAGCAATTTAAAAAAAATTATACAGTTCTACTGACTAGATAGTCTTCAATCAGATTTGCAAGGTTTATTGAATGTATTTTGTCCTGGATGAAAGTGGCTACAGAATAAGCAACATTCGGTTAAGCTTTGAAACAGTTAGATTATAATTGTACCCTTGTCAAATGTTCCTGGAAGCTACCCACAAGATCTATATTTCTTGTGCCCAACATCCCATCAATTTGAACGATGTAGCCAGGTTCACTTGGAAAGTCAGTGCAGCATAAATGTCCAAACATTGAATCATTCTCGTAATCAACTTGAGTTCTGAAAATCCTTTCAAAGCTTTTTGCTCAATAACAAAGATTTTCCTTACATGAAACAAACGCGTGACCTGCATCAAGCCAGGGAAGATTGGATTTTAAACCAAAACATGTTTTCTAAACTGGAATAAAATGTACCGTAATAAAAATTGAATGATGTTCACTTAAAGGGGACCTGGCGTTGGAGGGGGGGGGGGGCAGTGAGAGACCAACGGGGAACCTGGTGTTGGGGGGGGGGGGGGGGGGGGCAGTGAGAGAACGGGGAACCTGGTGTTGGGGGGGGCAGTGAGAGAACAGCGGGGGACCTGGTGTTGGGGGGGGGGGTGCCGAGAACAAAGGGGGACCACAGGGGACTAAATGGACCTCACTGTGACATGTCACATGTGATAATAATAAAGTATTGCTCATTCATTCATTTACGACAGTATGTACTGTTTGCCAATGTTAGCCATAGCTGACAAAACCACATAAATATTACACAATCTCCCCATCTCTACCCACAAAGAAAACCCAACTCAACAACACTGGAACTTTGCCCATAATCTAAAGTAATGATTCACACAGCACAAAAAAAATCCACAAACAATCATGAAGCATCAAAAAGCCAAAACATCTGTTGTGTGTGTTTCTGACTAAAATAATGACTTTCATATATAACAAGGTATATAATTGTAATAATTTCAACATCTATCTGTAGAACAATATATTTTATCACATTCATGATGGAGAATTCTATGTTGCCTCAGTATCAATTCTGTACAACATATATTTGCGATAAAATATCTGCTTTCTTTATGAAACCACTATTCCTATATAAAGCACTTTATTGGACAGCAAAGTTGAATGTTCTATAGCTGCTGTCAAGGAAGATCAGAAAGGTTTAAACAAGATTTGAAGACCTCCAGAATCAATAATAGCTGTTCCTAACTTGGTATTAATTAGAAATTTTAATTTTTATTTCATGACGAGATATTTTTTTTTAAATGCTTACTTCACTTGGTTTCAACAGAACACTCTACCAAACATTTCTTGGAAATAATTTACTTATTTACTTGGAAATTGGAAAATCCTACTGTATCATGTAACGTTTCATCAGAATAGCGTTAAACATAGATAATTAGCTGATATATTTTAATACAATTAATGCTGATATTTAACATTAAAAACATTGTATGAAATATTGTGGAAAACAGTTATTATAAAATAATGAATAATATTTCTTATATCTGACCACAGAGAAATTTAAAAAGTAGCCTTGCTCGGCCTTCTTAATGTAATAAAAGCTCTTCTTAAGACATCTATGTAAATTAACACACTAACTAAAAGACTGCATTGGACTGTATGAAAATACACAAGGAACTACAGAAGGCACACTGCACTTCCAAAAAGATTGGAAATGTCAATTGAAATCTGTGATCGAGAAGCCTTAAAGAAGGGAAAACATAAAGAGTGGCAGCAAAAATGGGAGATTAATGAAAATAAATGATTGGACATAGACGCACTTTGTCTCCTCTCACCTTGTCCGTACTATGTTGTGCAGCTTTCAAAATTAATGCACCATGTACCAAGTTATCTCCTATTCCTTTCCAACAATGCATGTTACAAAGTAAACCAAGAATTGAACAGTGTTAAGTAATTACTTTCTTGCTTATCTTTCAAATATTATTTTGTACTTTACCTTATTATCTCTTGTCTTGAATGCTATATGAAGTTCAGACGGAATAGCCAGCCTGGAGCTGACGATTAGGAGGTGGTTCTACCCCTGGGATACTGGAAACAATGGCCTCTGCTCAGCCACCACCTAGTTACCTGGGTTAATTCACACATCTCAAATACATGGCTGCCTGCAGAAAGCTACACATTTAGTTTATTTCCAGATTAGGGCTGAGGTGACAGTTCAAAATTTCAGGGAAATCAAAGAATTTGTAGATCAGACAGACTATCTACTGCATTGGTGACCCTCAGTCTATCTTTGATCGGACTTTACTGGCTTTTCCTTGCACTAAACGTTATTCCCTTATCATGTATCTATATACTGTAAATGGTTTTATTGTAATCATGTATTGTCTTTACGCTGCCTGGATAGCACGCAACAAAAAGCTTCTCATGGTACCTCTACCTCGGTACATGTGACAATAAACTAAACTGAACTGCACTGGCTGGGAAGGTCTGAAGATGAAACATGTTGAAAAATATGCGGCGACCATAATTAGGCCGCGTCTAGTTCCCAGAATGTGAGAACTCCACACGACCATGAAGTCAACTCCCCGGTAACCACCCATGAACATGTGGCGACCATGTGGCGACTGCTTAGTCTCCTGCAGTCGCCTAAAATGTCGCCGAAGTGGGACAGGCCCATTACTCGTTTTCTCATGATAATTAGGAATGGGCAATTGAATATAGAATAACTAACATAGAACTGTACACTGCAGGAACAGGCCATTCAGCCCACAACGTCCATGCCACATGTGATGTCAAGTTCAATCAAATTCCTCTGTTTGCACGTGACCGTATCCCGCCGTTCCCTGCATATCCATGTGCTCACCTGTCCTTGTCAGCATGGAGTCTATCGTGAGAATAAAGAGCTCTCAGCTTCTATGAGAACCTCGAGGAGAACCTAATTGTAGGGTATGGAACATAGGAACTGCAGATGCTGCTCAGCAAAAAAATGACGCAAAGTGCTGGTGCAAATCAGCGGGTCAGGCAGCATCTCTGGAGAACATGGATAGGCAACATTTCGGGATCCGGGATCAACACTTGTGTCTGAAGAAAGGTCACTTATCCATGTTCTCCAGAGATGCTGCCTGACCCGCTGTGTTGCTCCAACTCTTTGTGTTGAAGAATATGGAGTAGGGTTTGTTCTGTGAGTTTTGCTGGTTTGGGGAACCTAGTATAATAATACCCTTATTTACATTGCAGCAAGTGTCCCCAAGGACACCCATTGTCTCCAAGATACCATTTCAAAGCAAAACAATCAATAAATTCAAATAGAATTAGAATTAGAATAAGGAGTTAGTGGTGGACTTTAGGAGCAGAGGAACACCCCTGTCCCCTGCTCCATTAAGGGTGTGGATGTGTAGTTTACCAAGGAGTACAATTACCTTGGAGTTTACCTAGACAGTAAACTGGGCTGGTCCAGGAATGCTGAGGCATTGTATAAGAGGCAGAGTCCTCTGTACTTTCTGAGGAGGTCTGCTCTTTCAAAGTCTGCAGTAAGTTGCTGCAGATGTTCTGTCAATTGATGGCAGCCACTGCCATCTTTTTCACTGTCGTGTGCTGGAGTAGCTGGGTGAGGGCCACAGACGCCAACAGAATTAACAAGCTCATCAGGAAGGCTGACTCCATCCTGGGGGTGGAGTTGGATACACTGGAGATGGTCTTGGAGGGGAGGATGTTCCTCAAACTGCGGAGCATCTTGGACAATGTAGCTCACCCCTGCCGTGGTCAACCTGAGGTGCACCTTCAGAAACGAACTGCAGCACAGAACGCCCACAGGAGATCCATTTTCCCTGTGGCTATTGAACTGTACAAATCCTCCCCCTTCTGTCATGGGGTAGACAGTCTTTGAACAATCCCAATCCTGTACTTTAATTTCATATTTCATGTTTCATGTATCTTGACGTGTTTTATGACTGTTGGCAGACCAATTTCCCTCCTGGGATAAATAAAGTTCTATCGTATCGTATCGTAGAAAAGTTTTGCAGGAGCTAAATTCCACTTGGAAATGTACACAAGGTGTAATGATTTCAAGAAATAAATTTGAAAAAAGAGAATTATCTTATTTACACCTAGCTTGAATTATGTGACTGTATTAATTTAATTTCATTACTTTTTTTTACTTTTTAGTCCCACTGGGGCTTAGATTTACATTAATATATTTCTTTTTCAATACAGAAAGACTTACCATTTGCTCATTGCTAATTACTTCTGCAGCAAGCATTCTGTCTGACAAAAAAGGAAACTATTAATATAATTAATACCCAATGATTTGACACCGCCCTTTAAAGTGAAGTAAAATATTTTCCTGTCCCTTGTGCCTTGTTACCTTGTGAAATTGTGTCACAACCAGTCAGACATCACATAAGCAGATAATTTCTTTAAGATGTCGAGTTTATTTGGACTATATTTGGCAGTAGGTGAACCACAACTTTGCTATAAAAATTTCAGCCGCTTTAGCAGAACTGCAGAAGTTTAAGCAAAAGTGTAGTTCTCAGTGAAAACCAGGTAAATTATTTTGTTGTTCATTTGAAGTAAACAACAACTCTTGTAAAACTAAAGTTATAAGGTTTGTTAGAGAGTACTCTAGTAGTTTGCTGAAAGTACTGCTAAATACTAACCCTGTAATGGGAGGACACCCCTTTAGGTCCGCGGGGCGTGGACTTAACATCGGAACCGATCCCTTGCCTGGGATCGACGCTCCAACCGCGGCCTGTGGACTTTATCATCAGGAGCTTACTGACCCGGGTAAGAGACCTATGTCGGGAGCTCCAAAACCCGCACAACGTTCGACAAGCCCCGACCCGGGGTCAGATCGCCCGGCGCGGCAAGCTGACATCTCCCCGATGCAGGAGCTTGATTGCCCCGACGAGGAGGCCCGCCCCCGGCTACGGGCGTAAGATCATCCCGTAAACGGAAGGTTACAGGCCCCAGACTGCTGGAGGGAAGAGATTGAACTATTTTTTGCCTTCCATCACATTGAGTAATGTGGAGGAGTCACTGTGGTGGTTGTTTATGTTAAAATGTATTTTGTGTGTTCTGTTGCTTTTTATTAGTATGACTTGAATTGAATTGAATTGAATTGAATTGAATTGAATTGAATTCTTCGTATGTTGCAAAACATACTTGGCTAATAAAGTATGATTATGATTCTTATATGCCTTTTATGAATACGATCTCATAATCTTTGCATTGGGTTAGATGAAAACCTTAGTACACAGGAGAGAAAATCTAATTTAGAATCTAAATCAATGTACTTTATCAACACTTAAAGAATCACCTAGATATTCTTTGTTTCACGAGGCAGGTACAATAACAACACTGAAGAGACATTTTGGCCAGTTATTTGGATAGGAAAGTTTTAGAGGGATACTAGACTAAGTGGGACCCGTTGGGTCCCAGCATCACACGGGAGGGCTGGTCACCAACGCAATATTCCACCTCTCCACCAATTCCAATATTGCTCGCCAGTGGGGGGGGCTGTCTCTTGCGCTAGTATGAGTGTTGCGGGCCGAAGGTACTGGTTTCCAGAGGGCTAGTATAGACATTGTGGGCCGAATGGATTCTTGGGCTGGCATCCAACTGTTGCAACGATTTTAAAAGCCAAGCCAAGGCAAACAATTGGGCTGCAGTCATCTGACAACCAAAATTCATTTTGTGAACACAAACTTGTTAAAAAGGCAAGGCAAACAATTGGGCTGCAGCCACCCGACAACCAAAATTCATTTTGTGAACACAAACTTGTTAAAAAGGCGAGGCAAACAATTGGGCTGCAGCCACATTACAGCCTCATCGCTGGGACTCACCGTGGAATAGACGTGCGTTCAGTGTTACTCGCAGCTCAGAGAGCCGTGATCCTCTCGCTTCCTGGGTCTGGCAGAGACTGAGTGAGGTACTACACTTCCGGGTTTTATAGTCCTTCCCCCTGCCGCCAGTGGGGGCAGCAGAGAGAATGGGGAATTTTTAAACAACACTTATATCTCTCTGATTTTTCATCGATGGGAAAAATCCTCTGGACCCGGAAGGCGGAAGGGGGCACTGAGCGAAGTGGCCAAAAATGACGGCCGTAGGTGGCGACGTTCTCTCGGAAATCGCAGCACAGTGGGCCAAAAGCAATCAAGATCAGACTTTTAGTAATATAGATGGGCCAAACATGGCTAGGTGGGAATAATGTAGATGGGGCATCTTGGTCTGCATGGGCAAGTTGGGCCGAAGAGCTTGTTTCCGTGCTGCATTACTCCAGGACTTTATATCCTCTCTCCAATAAAGCAAACCTTATTGCAAAATGAATGGCTCACAGTAATGAAATGTGCCACAGCACAAGATGCAGTATATCAGTTCCCTTCACTGGTGAAAACTCCACTTCCTTAACTTAGCTGGAGTGAAGGTAAAGGCATTTACCATGACGATAAACCTTTAACAAGTCCTCATCAAAACATGCTTATTGCTTCATTTGCATTATCAGTTAACCATAAGGAACACATGCAGGGCATCCATGTAAAATTCAAGTGTGTAGGAATGAACTGCGAAGGTTAAATGCAAAGATAGACACAAAACACTGGAGTAACTCAGCGGGTCAGACAGCATCTCTGGAGAAAAAGAATGGGTGTTGTTTCGGGTTGAGACACTTCTTCAGACTCTTCTTCACCCTGAAGAAGGGTCTCGACTGGAAACGTCACCCATTCCTTCTCTCCAGAGATGGTTCCTATCCATCTGAGTTACTCCAGCTTTTTGTGTCTACCTTCATTCTAAATAAAAGATATGATCAACAGTTCATGTTTAAAAGCTAACAATCTGCAGCAATAAGGAAACCTTCCTTGAATTTTACATGAAGATAGACACAAAAGGCTGGAGTAACTCAGCGGGTACTTTTTGTGCCCATCTTCGGTTTAAACCAGCATCTGCAGTTCCTTCCTACACGTGCCTTTTATTTTAGCCATGCGAAATAAACATTGAATTCAGGTCATGGAAAATAAAAGGCATTTGCTGCTTCTTTACCTATCAGAAATAAAATCTCCACAAGATACACAAGCACCTAATCCCTGCACCCCAAAGGACATTAAACATTCTGAGATAAACTCACCGCTGTAAAATGAGTTTATGTTACGCTAGATGGTTGAAGTGGTAAACGTTAACTGATGTTGCACAGTTGTGTGGAACTGTTTTAATGACTCTCAAATAAGCGAGAAAGATTTATTCATTCGAGTTAACTTTTTTACGGATAATTGAGAACATTAAACCGGAGGTATAAATTCTTTGCATCTACTTCACAATTAAGTGTCTGATAAAACAGCATTGCAGAAAAACGAGAAAACAATATGCTTCAGTTTTTCTGACACAGATGTTAATATTTAATTTAAAAGTATATGTGAAGCATGGGTAAACTTTTCAATGAAAGTAAGGATCTGGAATAACGCTATACCAAACTATTTTAATTGCTTACAGCCGATGTCTACTTGCAAGTCCATATGATAAAATTATTAACATGCAGTTGCAAACTAATTTTGTAAAGAAGGTTTTAATGTGGTTGAAGAAGGAATCATGCACCAAAAATATTTGTATGGAGTCAATCTTTGGCTTGACCCAAGTTACATAAATCAAGAACTATATAAATATTTTACCTATGAGCATACACTAAAATAAATTAATTTAATGAAAGTTGTAATAATAACAATCAATAAGGGCACGTAAAAGCATTCAATCCGTTTGCCCAAGTAAAAATAAAAGGATAGCACTGGCTTCGGTTTTCCATTTGACACATTTGAAGAAAAATTAATCTTTCATAATCCTACACTAATGGAGGGAAAAATGTTTATTCCCTGCATGTCTTTATGCAATCTCTTTCAAATCAATAACAACCATTAGCAAAGAACAGCTAGCTGTGTTCAATGAACGAGTCTTGGTATCAAGAGTCCAATGTACTAATGGACAGAATAATTTACATCCTGATCTTTGCCTCCTGAAGTGTTTCAAACACCAGGGGGCAAAGTGGCGCATATGGTAGAGCCGCCACCTCACAGCACCAGAGATCTAGGTTCGATCCTGATCTCGGGTGCTGTCTGCTGGAGTTTGCATATTCTCTCTGTGAATACGTGGGTTTCCCCTAGATGCTCACGTTTCTTCCCACATCCCAAAGACATGCGGGTCTGTAGGTCAATTGGCTCCTGTTAATTGTTCCCAAGTGTGTAGGGTGTAGATGAGAAAGTGGGATAACATAGAACTCGTGTGAATGGGTGATCGATGGTCGGCATGGACTCGGTGGGCTGAAGGGCCTGTTTTCAAGCTGTGTCTCTACACTAAACTAACCACAGCAGTGGGATGATTAATTGGAACCGATTTAAATTGGCTCCAAAAGTCTTTGTCAGAAAATTAGGCACAGCTTTGCCCAGAAATAGTCATGTACCGTAAAAGTCGCGTTGCAAATGGCATATATGAAATGTCATGTCCTATCTGGCAATACTAGTCAGATCCCTAACACAACAGAAGGGTCTCGACCCGAAACGTCACCCCTTCCTTCTCTCCAGAGATGCTTCCTGTCCTGCTGAGTTACCCCAGCATTTTGTGTCGATCTTCGGTTTAAACCAGCATCTGCAGTTCCTTCCTACACATTGTAAATTTTCAGCTAGACATATTAATCTTTGTCCCCTTCATTCAAAAACAAGTTTTGTGAGCTGTTGGCCAAAGGAAGGTGGAAGAATAGTGGTGGGCACATTAGGGCCGGGCATTTTGGGTGAGAGTGAGACTAGGAAATGGAGACCAACAATCTACATCGGTGAAGGACCATCATGTACGAAGGGACCAGCGAGGAAAAGAGTGTCATTGTACTTGATCAAGGTTGGTGGGTACTGTTGGGGAGGGCAAAGAGAACCATTGAGAAACCAAGCACATCCGGTAGGGGAGACTTAGTATGGAAGTTAGCTTGGAGATTGGGGGTTGTTCAGTAGGTGGTGGGTGGAAGGATGCAGATACACATTTCACATCCTCAAGCAATGGCCAGGAATGCACACCAATGCCTCAACTTCCTTAGAAGGCTTAGGAAGTTCGGCACATCCCGAACAACTCTCACCAACTTCTACAGATGTGCTGTAGAAAGCATTTTATCAGGGTGCATCACAGCATGGTTTGAGAACAGCTCCATCCAAGACCGCAAGAAATTGCTGAGAATTGTGGACGAAGCCCAGACCGTCACACAAACCAACCTCCCTTCCATTGACTCCATTTACATCTCATGCTGCCTCGGCAAGGCCAACAGCATAATCAAGGATGAGCCACGCCCCGACCACTCCCTCTTATCCCTTCACCTATCAAGCAAGAGCTATAAAAGTGTGAAAACGCACACCTCCAGATCCAGGGTCTGTTTCTTCCCAGCAGCTAGCAGGCAAGTAAACCATCCTACCAACAACTAGAGAGCAGTCCTGAGCAACTATCTACCTCATTGGAGACTCTTGGACTATCTTTGATCAGACTTTACTGGACTTTATCTTGCACTAAATTTAACTCGTTATTCCTTTTATCACGTATCTGTACACTGCAGATGGCTGGACTGTAAATATCTATGTCTTTCCGCTGACTGATTAGCACACAACACAAGCTTTTCACTGTACCTCGGTGCACGTGACAATAAACCAAACTAAAGATGAAATTTAGAAAGGATAGGAGGGGGGGGGGGGGGGGGGGAAGCAATAATTAAATTTAACTTCCCTACAGACCTCCCATTTGGATCCTGAAACTTTAAGACCATGTTGTCCCACATATATCCGACAATATATCCCCACGTTATCTTGCCAATTCATGAAGGGATGCCGCTTGGAGAATTATGCCATTAACTCACATCTTGATGCAAAAAAGCTTTGTATGGGTCTCAAGAGTGGAAGAACTCTGAATAATTTAAATGATTAAAATGATTTAAAACATGCTAAATGCCTTTGTAATAATTAGTACAAGGAACTGCAGATGCTGATTTACTAAAGAAGACACAAAGTGCTGGAATAACTCAGTGAGTCAGGCAGCATCTCGTCAACGTGGATAGGTGATGTTTTCAGTTGGGACAGTTCTTCAGACTCATTGTAGGGGGGGGGGGAAAGATAGCTGGAAGGGAGGAGGGGCAGGACAAAGTGACAAAGCCTGGCAGGAAATAGGTAAAATCAGGTGACAAGGTGTTTTTAACCTATTAGCCCTCAGCCTCGTCCTGCCTCCACTCCTCCTGCTCTCCAGCTTTCTCCCCCGCCCCAACAATCACTCTGAAGAAGGGTCACAATCTGAAACATCACCTATCCATGTTCTCCTGACATGCTGCCTGCCCTGCAGAGTTCATTCGCGATAGGAGCAGAATTAGGCCATTCAGCCCATCATGTCTACTCCGCCACTTAATGCAGCACTTTGTTATTTTCCCCAGTAATACCTTTGCTGCAATTTACTCACGGAAAAAATATATATTTTCTTTCTCTGATATATTGTATTAATGAAATGAATTACCAGGTAATCATTTTTTCTGAAAACACACTTGTGATAAACCAGAAACAAAAAGTAATTTAGGCTTATTGGGCAACATGAGAATAGGCAGTGAAGCATGCTACCAAAAACTAACCCAATTTAAAATTCCTAAATTGGTCACTTGGGAGCATATTCTGCTTCTCAAGGCTCTTATAGAAACCCCTGAGAAATACAATTTCAAAATAAAATAACATTTGTACAGTGATACTTTTTCTTATAAAGAGTAAGTTACATCTTAATGGATCTCACAAACATAATACCAAAATATTTCATGCTGGAATTTCCATTATTTGGTATTTTATTGGTATTTTTTAACAAATACTACATTCAAAAATGAGGGCAGATGTATTAAGGGATTTTCTCTGAATTAATTGAACGTGGTTTTGAAACTATGAAACCTCCAACAAGTGGACTTTCCAATTTATAAGACGATAAGACCACAAGACATAGGGGCAGAATTAGACCATTCAGCCCATCGAGCCTACTGCCATTCAATCCCGGCTGACTTATTTTTCCTTCTCAACCCCATTCTCCTGCCTTCTTCCTGTAACCTTTGACACCCCTACTATTCAAGAATCCATCAATCTCCGCATTAAAAATACCAAATGACTTGGCCTCCACAGCCGCCTGTGGCAGTGAGCTCCACAGGTTCACCATCCTCTTGCTAAAGAAATTCCTCCTCATCTCCATTCTGAAGATATATGTCCTTTTACGCAAGGTAATATATGAATCGGATGTATGAGGAGACACCAAACAATTCACACAATCTTTCTGCGAATAACAAGTTTTCTCATTTATACCAAGTACATACTGTCAACTTATTTTTATTAATGAAATGTGTCTCTTTGTGCCTGGAGGGACTCAGCAGGTCGGCCAAACATGTGTGGAGGGTCTGCCACAGATGTTGCCTGACATTAAATAGCCAGTCCCACTTACGCAAGTTTTTTTGGCGACTTGCCGGCACCTGTCATAGCCGCAGCAGGTCGCTGAAAATTTCAAAATGTTGAAAATCCAGCGGCGACCAGAAAAAGGTACGACTCTTTGGGTGAATACTCATGACCAAACAGGCGTCACCCCACGACATGTCGCCTGTAGGGCGCTGACCTGTGCGCGGCTGCCCAGCCAGCAGCTGTCTGTCTTTTCATCTTTTTTTTATTTTTAGTTAGTTAAAGTGTTTTTGTTTCTGGAGTTCTAGACCTTTTTATGTGGGGGGTGGGGGGGGGGGGGAAGGGGGAAACTACCTTTCAGGGTCCCTACCTGGTCGGAGAGGCAGCTTTTCTCCGGGCTGCAGTTTCGACCCGTCCTCGCGGCCTACCAGCGGGCCTGGAGCGGTGTTTCCTGACGGGGACCGCCCAGAACCACGGCTTCGGCAGCGGCACAGCGCTGGAGCGCTATCGTGGAGCGGGTGATGCCTTGCCTGGGTCGCCGCGCTGGAGCTCCGGTGAGCTGAAGACCGCCGGGAACAACATTGCGGAGCTGCGGGACTGAGGAGCGGCCAGCCGCGGGCGGCGGCGCTGAACTTTACACCGGGAGCCTGGGATCTCGCGACGAGATTGCCAGTAGTGGAGCTCCAACCGGCGCGGCCTTGTTGGCTTTGGAAGCCGCGGCCTCCAGTACGGAAGCGGCCGTTCCAGGGTTCCCATGCCGCTGTGAGGACTCTCCCGATGCCGGAGCACCATCACCCGGCGAGAACGGCCAGGAACATCGGGCCTCCGTAGAGGCAACTGTGGAGGCCTCAATTGGCTCGACTATGGGTGAACTGGGGTTGGGGACTGGACTTTGTGCCTTCCCTCATGGTGGGAGCCATTGTGGGGGGATGTTCATTATGTTTAAATCTCTTATTAATGTTATGTCTGTATTCTTTCTTTATGTGCTGCATTGGCAAGAAGCATTTCACTACACCTAGGTGTATGTGACCAATAAATAACCTTTGAACCTTTGAACCTTTGAGCCTTTGAGTAATCGCCCAAACCTTTTTCTGGTCGCTGCTGGATTTTCAACATTTTGAAACATTTCGGCGACCTGCTGCGGCTATGACAGGTGCTGGCAAGTCGCCAAAAACATCGCGTAAGGCCGTTATCTTCTTCCAGCAGTTTGTTATTCACTCGTAACTTCCCTGATCCTCTTTAGCCATGACTCTGATAGACCTCCTCGATAATATGCTCGCCTTAATGCTGAGGCAAAGTACAATAAACCCTTGTTTTAATGGACCTCTTTATAAGGGATTTTGGTTATGGCGGATGGATCTACCGACTACTGCTGATTCCAACCTCGGCTCACAAGGTTCACCAGCAAACCCCTCGTCACCAGATGCCCCATAACCGTCTGAGTGATGCGTTTTTTTAATCACCGCTCATGTTGTTGCCCTGGATATGATGAGCTGAGTCACCATGGGGCTCCCTCCCCTCTCACCAGCTGCTGCATTTTCCTGCTGTCCGTCGCTTGGTCTACTCGGCCCCTCCCTCCCTCCCTCCCTCCACTGCTAACCCACTATTCCTCCTTCTCCCTGAGTCGTCGACATACTCCGTCTTGGAAGACGACGGGGATCGCGGGGGAGAAGGAGGAGGAGGCAGTGGTGGAGCGGGGAAAGGACAAAGTCACAGCCGACAGAAAGAAGCGGCAGCTGGTGGGAGGGGAGGGAGCATCCTGTTGACCGAGCACATCCTGTCGACGGTGGCGGCCTGAGAAAAGCGCTGTCCACAAGGGCTACAACGTGAGCCCCAACAACAGCCCAGTCAAACGGAGTCAAACGGACCGTGAAGTGGGTGAAGTGGGTGAAGAAGGGTTCGCTGGT
Source organism: Amblyraja radiata (assembly GCF_010909765.2). NCBI lineage: Eukaryota > Metazoa > Chordata > Chondrichthyes > Rajiformes > Rajidae > Amblyraja > Amblyraja radiata. The sequence goes on from NC_045979.1 coordinate 14,144,674, forward strand.
GCTGACCAGTGGCATTGGCACCTAGTTTTAAGGTGAAACAACACAAAGTGTTGGAGTAACTCAGCAGACTGAATCAATCTGAAGAAACGTCACTTATCCATGTTCTCCAGCAACTCTGTGCCACCGTGCCATCCTGCTTGGCACAGACATTGTGCTGTGCTGTTCTATGTTCCATGAAAGTGCAACAATACTGCTCGTTCCCTCCAAATTGCACAACATCCTGGCTTGGAAATGGATCAATGGTCCGTCCCTACTGGGTCCAATTCCTGAAACTCTCTCGTCAACAGCAGTGTGGGAGAATTCTCACCAAATCCCATGGAACAGCAGCATTGTTAAATTACATTTCGTTCTGGATACTTTTCTGGTATTTTGTTTGAATCGTTTTAACCCTGGCTCATATTATTTCTTGCTCTGCTGGTTATATATTTCACTTAATAGAACAGCATGGTTTTTTTCCCTTGCAATTTGCTTTTGCTTTCCTTCCAGCCTTCTGAGAAAAGTTCCATATTATTCTTATAATTGGACAGTAGCAGCAACACCTACCCCAATACGAGCTAAACATTTCTCCCACAGGTTCTGTATAATGCATTGAACTCTGGTTTTCAGCCAAAGTATTCACAGATGTATTCTGTAAAAGCAGCAGCATAAATCCCCGTGTATCAGTTTTATGAGACCCAAAGTGTCAAATGTTTCTTATTCATTTGTGTATGAGCTCCAACTATTGCTTCCCTCAAACTGCAATGTTGTTGAGCCATTTGTATTGACAGCACAATCTGTTCCACTGATGTCAAAAATAAAGACTATGCACAGATTTTGATTGTGGTTCTGTGACTTTTTCCCCCCCAGTCATTTGGCTCGGATCCACGGTGAAGACCAGCGAACTAAAACGCCTGTGGACTGCGGTACACTTGACTGCATTCGATATCAAGAATCAGCTGCATCCGTTCACCAGATGTGTCGCATATCTTGTGGTGTCTTGCCCCACAAAGCATGGCCAACGACCAGTGAAGCTCATCAACAGATGGAGATGTGGAATAACCCACTCTGAATCAATTAAGGTAAATTCTTAATGGAAAGTCATCACTTGATTGAAGCTAAATAAATCCTTACAAATATACAGGACAGCTTGGTCCCAATGAATCTTCAACTCAAAAAAATACCCATGGAGCCACATGGAGTCATTCAGCCCAACTCATCCATGCCAAACAAAATGCCCCATCTAAAGATGGACACAAAGTGTTGCAGTAACTCAATAGGTCAGGCAGTATCGCCGGAGGACAAGGACAGGTGACTTTCAGACTTGTCTAAAGAAGGGTCCCAACCTGAAACGTCACCTATCCTTTTTCTCTGAAGATGCTGCCTGACCGGCTGAGTTATTCCAGCACTTTGTGTTTATCTTAGCTATAAACCATCATCTGCAGTTCCTTGTTTCTACATGCCCCATTTAAGCTAGTACTATTTGCCTGCATTTGCCCCATATCTTTCTTAACCTTTTCCTATCCATGAATCTGTGAGTTTTAAAAGTTGTTATAATACCTGCCTCAACTACCTCCTCTGGCAGTTTGTTCCATATATCCACCACCCTTCATGGGGATTAACAATCACTGGGAAACTAAGTGATTTTTTTTCTTTGACTTGATGTGGATATCGTTGGTACAGTCAGAATTTTTAGAACACTTGAAATGTCCTTGAAATTATTTTGATACGCTATCTCAAGAGTCAAGAGTGTTTTATTGCCAAGTGTGCCAGTTAGAACAATGATATTCTTACTTGCTGCAACACAACAGAATATGTAAACATAGTACACTGTAAACAATATGATAAACGAGAGAGGAAAAAAGTTCAGTGTGTATATACACACAACTCACAAGTACTCACATATATATATATATATATATAAAATATATATGCATATCCATATATATATATGTATATATGGATATACATACACACATACTCAAAAAACAAACAATAGTAATGCAATAATAATAATAATAACAATAATACTAATAATAATATTGTAGTTCAGAGCTTATTTGAGGTTGTAGCGTTTAATAGCCTGATGGCTGTAGGGAAGAAGCTGTTCCTGAACCTGGACGTTATAGTTTTCAGGCTCCTGTACCTTCTTCCGATGGCAGGGGTGAAATTAGTGTGTGGCCAGGATGGCATGGGTCTCTGATGATGCTGACTGTGTTTTTGAGGCAGCGACTCCGATAAGTCCCTTCGATGGTGGGGAGGTCGGAGCCGGTGATGGACTGGGCAGTGTTCACAACGTATTGCAGTCTTTTCCGCTTTTGGGCGTTCAAGTAGCCGAACCAGGTCATGATGCAACCAGTCAATATGCTCTCGACTGTACACCTGAAGAAGTTCAAGAGAATCCTCTGTGACATACTGAATCTCCGTAATCTTCTCAGGAAGTAGAGACGTTGATGTGCTTTATTTATAATTGCATCAGTGTGCTGGGTCCAGGAAAGATCTTCGGAAAAATGCACGGTCAGGAATTTGAAGCTTTTGACTCGGCAATCATTGATATAAACAGGATTGTGGTGCCTCACCTTTCCTCTTCCTAAGTCCACAATCAGTTCATTGGTTTTACTAATGTTGAGAGCCAGGTTGTTGTGCTGGCATCATTTGGTCAATCTGTCGATCTCACTTCTATACTCTGGCTCTTCACCATCTGTAATTCTTCCAACAACGGTGGTGTCGTCGGCGAATTTGAAGATGGAGTTCGCACTGCGTCCGGCTACACAGTCACGAGTTTAGGGTGAGTAGAGCAGGCGGCTGAGCACGCAGCCTTGAGGTGCTCCTGTACTGATTGTTAATGTGGAAGAAGTATTTCTGCCAATTCGAACAGACTGTGGTCTGTGGATGAGGAAGTCAAGGATCCAATTGCAGAGGGATGCGCAGAGACCCAGTTCCATGAGCATCGTAACCAGCTGGAGGAAGGTTTTTTATTTGGAAACGTCAGAAGTGTGAAGCCCACAGCTGGTTGCACACATTATGATTAGCCGTACATTTTACTACTGGAAACATTTACATATGCCTCAGGATGTTAAAAACACAAGTGGAACTCACTCCAATACCAGTACACAAAAGGACTATGATCAGATCCAATCTTTACCAATGATTACATCCAAGGAGGTCTGAGCAACACAATTACTGACAGTGCAACAATCAACTATTTCATGGGGACTCCAGAAATAATAATGTATGAGTATCTTAATTTATTTGCAATGTTACCAGAATTATGCATATGAACTCACAATTTCAGCAAATGGTTTCACATTTCCCAGTGGTCCAATATGGTTAACATCAGTCATCAATTTGGTAGAGGCAGGGAATTTTTATGATGGTGGCTAGGGCACTTAATTGCTATATCTGATGCTCTATATCATAGAGCCATACAGTGAGAAACAGGCCCTTCAGTCCATAAACTGCAGTGTAATAATGAGTAGGTAATATGTTTTGGTCATAATGAGTATGAGATATGTATTGGTCGTGGAGACTGGGGATAACTTTTCTGCTCTAGTCGTAGGGTCATAGAGTCATACAGCACGGAAATAGGGCCTTCAGCCCAACTTGCCCATGCTGACCAAGATGCCCCATCTACAATAGTCCCGCCTTCCTGCTTTTGGCTCATAAGCCTTTCCTATCCATGTACCATGTACCAAATGATGTTCATTAGTGCTGGAGTAACTCAGAGGGTCAGGTGGCATCTCTGGAGAACATGGACAGGTGACATTTTGAATTGGGACTCTGCTTTGGACCAGATGGTGTTTCAGGTCAGACATGGCTTGTTTGTGATCCTCAGCTTGGACAAAAGCCTTAAGAACCATCTACACTGAGTTTACACAGGATAAATAAACATTTGGAATGCTGCTGGGGACCAATCATTTGGAAGTTAAAATCAACAGATTCATGCTAGAAACTATGAAAGCATTGAAATAATCCCAATATATGGTATCTAGTTTTTACAGGTTGATTAACAACTCCTTGCCAGCAAACTAAATTCAGTTCTCAGTTATTTGATAAACTTGATTACTCATACATTTTAATACTGAAGCAATTTGTGTTTATTTTAAAATGACCCTCTTACTGCACGAGCATAATTTGTAACTCAATAATGAATAGAGAACTCATTTATTGAAGAAGTTCTGATATGCAGTATATAATGCTTATATATGAACATGGACATTCCATATGAATCAGCGTATGAATATCTATCTTGGGACAGAGTTTGCTGAAGTACAGACTTGGTATGGCTCTTTATATTTTTCAGATCTTTAGTGGAATTTTAAGTTGGTAATGATATATCAAGTTCAAAAGGACATCTGGGATATTTGTCAACAACAGGACAATGAATGTCTTTGATCAGTGAGGTTTGAAGCCTGAGAGATAATGAGAGGAAATATTATGCAGAGGATGAAATAGAAAACTAGGTCAATTCAATGATAAATTAGAGAAATTTATGATAAATTACTTAGAAAATAATAAATTAGTTAAATTACAGAAAGATAAAGAGAGTCAAGTGAGTCTGGGCTAAAACTAATCAAGTAACTGAACAGCATAGTAACGCAGCGGTAGAGTTGCTGCCTAACATCGCCAGAGACATGGGTTCGATCCCGACTATGGCTGCAGTCTGTACGGATTTTGAACATTCTCCCTGTGACTGGTGTGCACACATTTCTCCCGCCATCACTCATTCCCCCAGTTACCTTGCCCCTATGCCCTCCTTCGTATATTCATCTCCGATCCTCAAGTCCCTTATTTGACTTTTTATTCCCCCCTGTTTCCCCTCCCCTTATCCCCTTTCACCCATATTCCACACACCAGGTTTCAGTTTCTCTTCTTCTCTCCCCATCTGACATCCTTTGGTCACTTTTTCACCGTTAGCCTTTGTCACTTACTTCACTGCCAATTAACCCAACCTTCCTCCAACTGCATCCGCCTATCACTCGCTGGGTCTTGCCACCCCCCCCCCCCCCCCCCCCCCCCTCTCTTTTCCAACTTTTCCCCCTCTGCTCCAATCAGTCTGAACAAGGTTCCTAACCTGAATAATCCTTTCTCTGTTCCCTCCATGGATGCTACCTGACCCACTGAGTGCGTCCAGCACCTTGTGTTGTCCTCAGTAACTCTTCATTTGCTGATGCATCTGCCAAGGACACTATCGGACACTTCACATCAGTCTGAAGAAGGGTCTCGACCGGAAACGTCACCTATTCCTTCGCTCCATAGATGCTGCCTGAGTTTGTACGTTCGCCCTGTAACCGCGTGGGTTTTCTCCATGTGCTACGGTTTCCTCCCACACTCCAAAGATGTAAGGGTTTGTAGGTTAATTGGCTTTGGTAAAAAAACTGTGAATTGTCCCTAGTGTGCAGGATAGTGTTCATGTACAGTGCTGTTCGGCACAGACTCGGTGGGCCAAAGGGCCTGTTTCTGTGTTGTATCCTCAGACTCTAAATGTTCAACTCCCTGCCCATAGCACGTTATTTTTACTGACAAAAACATCTCTTCAAATATCATTACATTTTACTGGATTTACATCTTTAGCTTGCTTGCAAAATAATGAGCAAGAAATATCATTATGCTTGTGCATTTGAATAGGCGATTGATAGGGGGTGATGGATTTTGATTTTACCAAAGTTAAAATTTCATGAGAATCCTACAGTATAAATTAAATTGCGTCAACATTAAGCTTCTTTACAAAAATCTACTGAAAGACTTTGTTTAATAATATATTGGCGTATTGGGAAGAAGCAAAGTACAAATTTAGTTTGCCTGTAATATTTATTCCCCAATTACTCAGCCATACATCCTATTTTCTGAGAAATCTTTCCACAGTTTAAATTCAACCTTTTTGGAAACACTAAATACAAGAATAACAAATTACCAACGACCTATAATGCATAAGATTTTGTGTCTCACTTTTAATGTGGTTTCAATTTATGAACAGATTTAGAGTAATTATTTTAACAAAAAAAGGGGAGATGAAGCTAAAAAATGTAATCATGTCGACATAGTCCTTTGCTCCATGCTATTCAGATGACTATCAAATGACAGACTGCACACAGTGCTCTTACAGTATGTTATTTTTAATATAGCTAACAGGCATGCCATCACATTTTCAACCAGAAATCATTCTGCCCTGAACAAAGGCTGATTGTATTTATACCAATGTTCTGCACCCAATTACGTGAAGCATATTTCTGCCTCCCTTTCATTGAGCGGAGAGTTTTCAACTGCAAGAGTTTTCCCATGGCCATCCACATGCCATCTCTGAGTTCTGGGATGGTCGTCACCACAGATGATGGTTCCTGAGATGACTTTGGAACCTGACCCTGGAATCACAAATCCACCTGCAGCCAGTTACTCGTTACTTGCTGAATGAAGGTGGTTCGCTCCATTTCATTTATTTTGTTGCCCCTTTCAGCTTGAAGGGCAGAGCAGTTCTCAAAGGCAGCCACTGACCTTTGGAACATACAGCAAAAAAGAAGCTGGCTGATTTCTTGCTCTTCAGCCGATAGACTTTACTTTGGACTTTAGAGATACAGTGAGGAAACGGTTTTCATCAGATATGCTTTCAGAATGTTGCTGCAGTTATTTTTCTGACCATTGACAGGATCAATGACCTGGGTGAGTTTCGCAGAGAGGGTTTTTCTGTGGAGATGAGAAACGGACATTTGCCCACAGGTTCATCTCCAGCAGAGTTGGCGCATTAGGCTGACTTGCCTCATTGTTGGTGATGATTAGTTGAGCAAGGCTGCAGCACTGCCTTCCAGCTCCAGAGACCAAGGTTCGATCCTGATTACAGGTACAGTCTGTACAGGATTTGTACGTCCTCCCCGTGACCTACGTGGGTTTTCTCCAAGACCTTCGGTTTCCTTCCGCACTCCAAAGACGTGCAGGTTTATAGGTTAATTGGCTTGGTATAAATTTAAATTGTCCCTAGTGTATGTAGGGCAGTGTTAATGTGCGGGGATCGCTGGTCGGTGCGGACTCGGTGGACCGAAGGACCTGTTTCTGCGCTGTATCTCTAAACTAAACTAAACCTCTCCAGACTATTAAAGGTTCGGAAGGTACCACCAATGATGTGCTCAGAATTTATATTTATCCATTGACCAGCATCAATAAAACAAATTGCCGGACAGTTTAAGCAGCTGGTCACAGGTGTGGCCATCCCACAAAACTATCAATAGATGTTAGACTTTATATTACAGATACAGTGTAAAAATTGGCCCACTGAGTCCACGCCGACCAGTGATCATTCCGTACACTAGCACTATCCTACACACTAGGGACAACTCACAATTTTACCAAAGCCAATTAACCTACGAACCTGTACGTTTTTGAAGTGTGGGAGGAAACCTGATCACCCGGAGAACACCGATGTGGTCACAGGGAGAATGTACAAGCTCCGTGCAGGCAGCATTCGTAGTCAGGATCAAACCTGGGTGTCTGGTGCTTGAAGGCAGCACCGATACAGCGTATCGCCCTTAGTAACTATTGCTCTGTTGACCAAGAAAAGTTTTATATAAGGTTCTTTCACCCTGACACCCGTACTAATGGAGAATCTATCTATCTCTGCCTTAAAAAATCTACTGACCTGCCCCCCACAGCCTTCGATGGAAAATAATTCCCCAGAATCCTCCCTCCAGCAATTTATTTCACTTCTCCTCTTCTCACCACACCTGAACCACATTAGTCTTCTTTCTCACCTCCAGTCTTTATCACTCTCTCAACCCATCTCCCAACCGCTCCTCACCCGTATCCACCTATCACTTATCGCACCCACCTCCCTTCCCACCTTTCTTTTCCCTACTCCTATCAGCTTGAAGGAGGGTTCAGACCCAAAACAACGTCTATCCATTCCCTCCGCAGATGCTGCCTGACCCATTCAGTTCTTCTAGCATGTTGTGCTTTGCTCAAGATTATAAAATCTACACTTTCCTGTCTCCAAAAATAACATTTTGTTATTATGTTACATCATTTGCTACGATCACTTTTTCATCCTTGGTGGATGGTTTATAGGCGGAAATACAGGCTTGGAACTAATTAGAAGTACAAAACAATTAGTACCATCCTTACATTGATACCACTATTCTCAGAAGGCTGGAAGGAAAGCAAATCAAATCATAGGGAAATAAACCATGCCGCTCTATTAAGTGAAACAAATAACCAGCAATGCAAGAAATAATATGAGCCAGGATTAAAAAGATTCAAACGAAATACCAGAATATTATCCAGAACGAAATGTAATTTAACAATGCTGCTGTTCCATGGGATTTGGTGAGAATTCTCCACAGTGCTGTTGACGAGTTTCAGGAATTGGACCCAGCAGTAGGGAAGGACCATTGATCTATTTCCAAGCTAGGATGTTGTGCTAGGATGGAGTGAACTAGGAGTATTTATGAGGAAAAAAATGATTTGCATTTTTATAGAACATAGAACAGTACAGCACAGGAATAGGACCTTCGGCCAACAATATCTGTGCCAAACAGGGCAGCACGGTGGCGCAGCAGTAAAGCTGCTGCCTTACAGCGCCAGAGACCCGGGTTCAATCCTGACTCAGTCTGTACAGAGTTTGCATATTCTCCTCGTGATTGCGTGGGTTTTCTCTGGGTGCTCAGGTTTCCTGACACACTCCAAAGACGTACAGGTTTGTAGTTGAATTGGCTTCAGTAAGAATTGTAAATTGTCCTTAGTGTGTAGGGTAGTGCTAGCGTAAGGGGTGATCGATGGCAGTCGTGGACTCGGTGGGCCGAAGTGCCTGTTTCCGTGCTGTATCTCAAAACTAAATTAAAATAAACACTGGAGTACTTTATCTTGTATACTGCAGGCGAAGAAGGTAAGATGATTCTGTGACTAAACTTCAGTTTCATTGGGAAACTGATACAACATGGCAGATCCAAGCAATTTCCCAGCAAGCAAAATACGAGGGGTGATCTAGAGGCTTAACCTGGAAGGAGTATATGGGGTTAAAGAAGCAAAATACTGTAGATGTTGGAAATCTGAAACAATACAAAAATACTCAGGATGAGCAGTATGGATGAAAACTATTTTTATTTGGTTTCTTTATAGCCGCTGCCGGCCCTGCTGACTAATGCTAGATTTTCTGTTTTTACCTCAGAAGGTGTTGAGGTTTGAGAGTGTACAGTGGTAGGGAGGTCAAGGTCTTGAAAGGCGGCATGGTGGTACAGCGGTAGAGTTGTTGACTTACAGTCCCAGAGACCCCGGTTTGCTCCTGACTAAGGGTGTTGTCTGTACGGAGTTTGTACGTTCTCCCCGTGATCACGGTGGGCCGAAGGGCCTGTTTCCGCACCGTATCTCCAAACTAAACTAAATTAATAAAGCGGGATATCAAGGAAGAACATTTTAAACACAATACTTGACTGAATCAAAAGAATGGAAGAAAAGAATGATGGATCATAAGGCACTGGCATTGGAATATGATATTCGGCCCATCAAATCTACTCAGCCGTTTGATCATGGCTGATCCATATTTTCCCCTCAACCCCATTCTCCTGCCTTCTCCCTTTTAATGAAGAAACTATTAATTTCCACTTTAAAAATACCAAATGACTTGGTTTCGCCATCTGTGGCAATGAATTCCAGATTCACCAACCTCTGGCTAAAGAAATTCCTCCTAGTTATAGAGTCATAGAGTGATACAGTGTGGAAACAGGCCCTTCGACCCAATTCACCCACCCCTGCCAACAATGTCCCAGTTACACTCATCCCACTTGCCTGCGCTTGGTCCATATCCCTCCAAACCTGTCCTATCCATGTACCTGTCTAACTGTTTCTTAAATGATGGGATAGTCCCAGCCTCAACTACCTCCTCTGGCAACTTGTTCCATACACCCACCACCCTTTGTGTGAAAAAGTTACCTATCGGATTCCTATTAAATCTTTTCCCCTTCACCTTGAACCTATGTCGTCTGGTCCGCGATTCCCCTACTCTGGGCAAAAGACTGTGCATCTACCCGATCTATTCCTCTCATGATTTTGTACGCCTCTGTCAGTTCTCCCCTCATCCTCCTGCACTCCATGGAATAGAGACCCAGTCTGCTTAACCTCTCCCTATAGCTCACACCCTCTAGTCCTGGCACCACCCTTGTAAACCTTTTCTGAACCCCTTCAAGCTTGACAATATCTATCCTATAACATGGTGCCCAGAACTGAACACAATTTTCTAAATGTGGTCTCTATCTACCTGTGACTCGACCTTCAAGGAACCATCTCCATTCTAAAGGTATCTACTTTTATTGACAGGTTTTGCTCTTTGGTCCTAGACTCTCCCACTACCGGAAACATCTTCTCCACATCCACTCTATCTAGGCCTTAATCTGGGATGAGCAGATGTATTAAAATATGAAGACACCTTATATGTGTGGCCTCCCATAGAACTGCTGTGCATTCCTGATCTCCACTGTCCAAAAAAAATTACAATATAGACACAAAATACTGGGAGTAACTTAACAGGTCAGGCAGCATCTCTGGAGAAAATGGATAGATGACATTTCAGGTCGGCACCCTTCTTCAGACTGATTGTAGGGTCCCGACCCAAAACGTCACCTATCCATTTTCTTCAGAGATGCTGTCTGACCCTTTGAGTTACTCCAACATATTGCGTCTACTTTTGGTATAAACCAGCATTTGTAGTTCCTTTTAATTACAATATAACAATGTGGTTAAGGCACAGAAAAAGTGATATAATTAAGATTCAGAATATTTAAAAGAATGCAAAAACAAAGCGGATTCTGATGAGTAGATCTAAACAGTGGACAGTCAACAAGGAAGACAAGGTTAAAGAAGACCTTGCAAGCTGATTTTAGGTCCTCAAAGGGACGACTGAGGCCAGCTGTTTCTTTAATCCAGAACAGCAGACCTCGAGAGCAGGGACTATGCTGGAGGAGGGATAAATTAAAACTTCATTTGAGTAAATGAGATTTAAATCAATGGAGCAGGGAGACAATAGTATTGATTCATCCAAATGCAAATTACATTTCTTGCAGAAAATAATATTTGGGGGTAAGCGTGTGAGTAATTTGAGACATGGCATATGGCAAATGTATCAGGGGTCGGGAGGAACAGGTGACATTGGAACTATCGTTTGCAAAGCTTCCCATCACTAGGGATTTCCCTCGCATCGTGTCTGTGTCTTTTGTGGACTAATTGATAGAGATTGATTACCATTATTATTGTATCGTCCAATTTCCAAGAGAATGCAAAGTCAATGAGATGCTCCACAATCTAACCTCGTCCTGTAATTCACATGTAGCAACAAACAGCACCACAGACACGCCATCTTCTACACTTGGCATAGCGCTCAACATTAATTCTCCCTGATTTCGAAAAACGAATCGCCAAATGGTCAGAGCAATCACTTACTCGCAACCACACTAACCCACTGCACCATCTCTGACTTACGCTCTCAATCTTTGTAGAATTGCAAGGTGTGATGTGAATTAAATTAAATGTCTTTATATTGAAACTGTTGAAGCCAAACCTCTGCAAAGTTTTGTATTTACTCAAATGTGATTAAAAACACAATGATTCTCAGAACTGAATTTATAAAACAAACTCTGAATTCCACACATCAGTAATTACTGTGCCCTCCGTAATGTTTCGGACAAAGACCCATCATTTATTTATTTGCCTCTGTACGCCTCAATTTGAGATTTGTAATAGAAAAAATCACATGTGGTTAAAGTGCACATTGTTAGATTTTATTAAAGACAATTTTTATACATTTTAGTTTCACCATGTAGAAATTACAGCTGAGTTTATACATAGTCCCCCCATTTCAGGGCACCATACTGTTTGGGACACGTGGCTTCACAGGCATTTGTAATTGCTCAGGTGTGTTTCATTGCCTCCTAATGCAGGTATAAGAGAGCTCTCAGCACCTAGTCTTTCCTCCAGTCTTTCCATCACCTTTGGAAACTTTTAGTGCTGTTTATCAACATGAGGGCCAAAGTTGTGCCAATGAAAGTCAAATAAGCCATTATATAACCATATAACCATATAACAATCACAGCATGGAAACAGGCCATCTCGGCCCTACAAGTCCGTGCCGAACAACTTTTTTCCCTTAGTCCCACCTGCCTGCACTCATACCATAACCCTCCATTCCCTTCTCATCCATATGCCTATCCAATTTATTTTTAAATGATACCAACGAACCTGCCGCCACCACTTCCACTGGAAGCTCATTCCACACCGCTACTACTCTCTGAGTAAAGAAGTTCCCCCTCATGTTACCCCTAAACTTCTGTCCCTTAATTCTGAAGTCATGTCCTCTTGTTTGAATCTTCCCTATTCTCAAAGGGAAAAGCTTGATCACATCAACTCTGTCTATCCCTCTCATCATTTTAAAGACCTCTATCAAGTCCCCCCTTAACCTTCTGCGCTCCAGAGAATAAAGACCTAACTTATTCAACCTATCTCTGTAACTTAGTTGTTGAAACCCAGGCAACATTCTAGTAAATCTCCTCTGTGCTCTCTCTATTTTGTTGACATCCTTCCTATAATTGGGCGACCAAAATTGTACACCATACTCCAGATTTGGTCTCACCAATGCCTTGTACAATTTTAACATTACATCCCAGCTTCTATACTCAAATGATTATGAAACTGAGAACCAAGAATAAAACTGTTAGAGACATGAGCCAAACTTTAGGCTTACCAAAATCAACTGTTTGGAACATCGTTAAGAAGAAAGAGAGCACTGGTGAGCTTACTAATCGCAAATGGACTGGCAGTCCATGGAAGACCTCCACAGTTGATGACAGAAGAATTCTCTCTATAATAAAGAAAAATTCCCAAACACCTGTCCGGCACATCAGAAACACTCTTCAGGAGTCAGGTGTGGATTTGTCAATGACCAATTACTGCAGAAGAATTAATGAACAGAAATACAGAGGCTACACTGCAAGATGCAAACCACTGGTTAGCCACAAAAATAAGATGGCTAGGTTACAGTTTGCCAAGAAGTACTTAAAACAGCAACCACATTTCTGGAAAAAGGTATTGTGGAAGATTAACTTATATCAGAGTGATGGCAAGAGCAAAGTATGGAGGAGAGAAGGAACTGCCCAAGATCCTAAGCATACCACCTCATCTGTGAAACACAGTGGTGGGGGTGTTATGGTATGGGCAAGTATGGCAGCTGAAGGTACTGGCTCACTTATCTTCATTGATGACACAACTGCTGATGGTAGTAGCATAATGAATTCTGAAGTGTATAGACACATTCTATCTGCTTAAGTTCAAACAAGTGCCTCAAAACTCATTGGTCAGCAGTTCATTCTACTACGAGACAATGATCCCAAACATACTGCTAAAGCAACAAAGGAGTTTTTCAAAGCAAAAAAATTGTCTTGAGTGGCCAAGTTAATCACCCAACCTGAACCCAATTGAGCCTTTTATATGCTGAAGAGAAAACTGAAGGGTACTCTGCCCCCCAAAACAAGCATAAGCTAAAGATGGCTGCAATACAGGCCTGGCAGAGCATCAACAGAGATGACACCCAGCAACTGGTGATGTCCATGAATCGCAGACTTCAAGCAGTCATTGCATGCAAAGGATATGCAGCAAAATACTAAACACGACTACTTTCATTTACATGACATTGCTGTGTCCCAAACATTATGGTGCCCGCAAAGGGGATAAGGAACTATGTATAAACACTGCTGTAATTTCTACAATGGTGAAACCAAAATGTATAAAAATGGCCTTTAATAAAATCTGACAATGTGCACTTTAACCACATGTGATTTTTTCGATTACAAATCTCAAATTGTGGAGTACAGAGGCAAATAAATAAATGATGGGTCTTTGCCCAAACATCATGGTGTATAAGGATCTCTCTCTCAGCTCAGTGCAGCAATGGCATCAATTACAATATTGAAACAAACATGAAGAAGGTGAAAATCATGAAATAATGGAGCTATTACGTACGATTCAGCAGCTTAGCTCAATTGGTTATGTGTATTACTTTTGAAACTGTCTCGGCAGTTGATTACGAATCAACTGAAAATTATTTCTGAGTTTGCAAGGTAGTGAAAACACTGTCTACGAGTGTCTATAAGATCACCAGCCAATGGTTTCAAATTAATTTTAAATAGCATTTCAGGAAGTCTGCAGCAGTTACACCCGTGGATCATAACCACTTTAAGAATGATATAGTGGGCTGATTTTTATGGTTACAACTGCAGGTTTGAGTTTAGATGGTATAATTAAATTCAATCAGAATACATTTCCAAACAGCTGCCCGGCAATTTGCATTATGCAATTAATAATAAATGCTGAATTCTGATATCTGTTCTACATTAAAAATGAATTAAAGAAAGTATGATTGCAAAGCATTATCTCAAAATAGTACAACCCTTAAAAACAATATGGGAGGAAATACAAAATAGTCAATTTAGCAATCATATTTGACTGTGACCTGAAGCCAGAAACCTAAAGACATAGTAGAGAAGGAATTCTGATGACACATTTATAACAGCGGCGATATATTAAGCGGAGAGAGTTTATCGACATCACTGGAATATTTATTGTTTTCCTCGAGAAGACAAGCGTTTAGATTTCCTAATAAAAGTGGCAATCGTATGATCCATTTTGACCTTAGCATACAGCATATCAATTTATGGTGAAACAGGCCCTTCGGCCCACCGAGTCTGTGCCGACCAACGATCACCCCAAACACTAACACTATACTACACACAAGAAACTATTTTACAACTTACCAAAGCCATTTAACCGACAAACCTGTATACAGTGTCTTTGGAGTGTGGGAGGAAACCGGTGCACCCGGAGAAAACCCACGCGGTCACAGGGAGAAAGCACAAACTCCTTATGGACAGTACACATACTCAGGATCGATCCCGGGTCTCTGGCCTTGTAAGGCAATAACTCTACCACTGCGCAATTGTGTCACCTCTTGCGTGTTATGCCTTTCATCCCACTGAAACTGTGAGTTATTCCAAGTCATTGCAATAGCTTACTTGTGTGTCTGTGTTATTACGCAATGGTGCAGCAGTCAGTGCAGCTGTCT
Organism: Amblyraja radiata; assembly: GCF_010909765.2. Lineage (NCBI taxonomy): Eukaryota > Metazoa > Chordata > Chondrichthyes > Rajiformes > Rajidae > Amblyraja > Amblyraja radiata. The sequence goes on from NC_045979.1 coordinate 14,159,735, forward strand.
CACAGTTCTCCGGTTCAATCCTGACCTGAGATGCTGTTTTGTGCAGAACATGCACCGAGCTTGCACGTTCTCTCCGGGATCACCTGGGGTTCCTCACATATCACAAAGATAAGATGGTAGTTTAGCTGATCGTTGCAAATTAGCCCTTTGTGTGGATTAATTGCAAAATGGGAGAGGGAATCAGTTGTAGGAGATGATGGAGAATGGAACTAATGGGATTGCTCCAATGAAAGTCAGCATGGACCCAGAGGGCTGAATAAATTTCACTTATCCTGTAAACATCCTTGGTAACTTCAACTTCACTGCGGTAGTGCAACCTTACAGTGCCAGAGACCCGGGTTTGACCCGGGTGTTATCTATACGTAGTTGGTACTTTCTCTCTGTGACCGTGTGGGTTTTCTCCAGGTGCTCCGGTTTCTTCCCACATTCCAAAGACGTGCATGTTTGTGGGTTAATTGACTTCTGTAAATTGTTCCTAGTGTGTAGGATAGCACTAGTGTATGGCTGATTGCTGGTCGGCCCGGACTCTGTCAAGGAGACGCTATACTTCACCCTCGTTAGACCTCATTTGGACTACGCAGTTGCAGCATGGGACCCATACACAAATAAAAACATTTCTTCCATCGAACGTGTCCAAAGACAGGCAGCTCGATTTGTTACTAACACCTATGAGAGAGAAGCGAGTGTCACCAAACTTCTGAATTCTCTGGGGTGAAACCCTCTCCAAGACAGACGTGAAGCTCACCGTTTGACCTGTTTTTACAAAATGTTAAATGGTCAGCTCGACATAGACTACAAGACCTACACAAAACCCAAACCAATTAGGAGCAGACGAGGGCATTCGATCCAATTTGTGATCCCAGCTACAAAGACAGATGTATACAGCAATTCGTTCTTCCCCCGCACAATTAAAGCATGGAATAATCTCCACCCAACTATAGTTACCCAACCAGATGCAGCTAAATTTAAAGTAGCTCTTTCTTTCCAATAACCCTTGTGTTTGAGCGCAGCAATTTCACCCATGCCAACTATTGCAACAATTTAAAATTAAATCACAAAGAATGCAGCCAGTCAAATCGATTGGTCCCGACAAGTTCCCCCATCTTATTCTCTCAACATTCTTCTAAATGAGTTCTCAGGTAATATCTTCTTGTGTGACTATTTATCTTGTTCAGATGATAATTATATTACGTAATTAGCCTAAATCATGAACAAAGGTTTTAGAATTGTAAAAAATAAATTAGATGTCAGAATTATTCATGATCACTATTAAATGAGATTTCACATCAGACTTATTGAAGCATATTTATTTTCTCCCTTAAATTTATTCTTTATTATATATGACAATTGAAAGTTGTTGACAATAAATGAGGCTATTTGCTTAGACAGTGTGCATTTTCTCTGTTTTTCACACTATTGAAACATTTAAAGGAAAACAAGACCACAGATATGACTTCAAGCAACTGTTTGATTACTGCATTATTTAATGTCAAGTCAACTCTGGAATTTTCTACTTCATTGAATTATATTTAAACAGTGATGAATACATGTTCTGGTAAATATGGTTGAAGATTAGATATATATTGGAAGAGAAAATTAATTCTAAAATCTTGCATCAGCAAATTCATTGGAAATAATATTTGATACCAAGCAATTGTTTAAATGCATTTATAATAATTAATAATGCACTGTATTGTACTACCACTTTCAAAGTGGTACATTTTGACATTAACAATTTAGTGCTGAATTGAATTAATATTTATGTAAAATATTTGATTACACTATGGACAGACAACACGGGGGGAAAAAAAATGAAGAAAATAGTTTGGTTTAGTTTAGAGACAGAGTGTGGAAATAGGCCTTTCGGCACGCCAAGTCTCCTCCGACCAGCGATCACCTATACACTCGTTCTATCCTACACACCAGGGACAATTTACAGAAGCCAGTTAACCTACAAACCTGCACGTCATTTGGAATGTGGGAGAAAAGCGAGCACCCGGGATAAATCCATGCAGTCACAGGAAGAACATGCAAAATCGTACAGACAGCACCCATGGTCAGGATCGAACCCGGGTCTCTGGTGCTGTAAGGCAGTGACTCTACCACTGCGCCACCATGCCGCCTTTAAGTTAAGCACCTTTTTGTACATCTACAAAACCTTGTTCATTCTACCTTTAAGTAAATGAATTAATTGTTCCTCACAACCAACTACGAAATAGACTCATATTTATACGTGAACAGTTGATTTATGCTTAAACGTTATAGATGACAATTGTTAAATGAATAACATTACAAAATATCTGGAAAGGCATTAAAATAGGTGACATTACCCACCAAGTCATCCATGGCTATATTTTGCTTGCAGAATACCAGAGATAAAATCACACAATGCCACAAGCTTCAATTCCTCAAGCATCTGATAGTTATGTTGCTTAAAATGAAGCGGTTCTCACAGGAAATGATAGTGATTTGAAGCTAGCAATGGCCAGAGGGCATGTTTCAGGATGTCTGTTACTATATGGGAACTTTGCATCATCTCCTCATGTGACCCTCTTTTCCTGTACATTACATGACATTGCATGCCAACTCTTTATTTCCTTTCAACTGGAACCCATTATATATTTATATTCCACAGTGGAGTTTATTTTTAAAAATCAAAATGTGCTAAATTAATTAAACAAATGTATATATCAATAATTAAATTTCTGTCAAGACAGATAGTAAATGCTAGAATTTATCTTTTGGAAAACTTGTTATTCGCATTTACTTTGCTTTTTATAATGAGAGGGACTGCTTCAACATTTCTCTCTTCATTTTTAAATACCAACTAGCACGAAGTGGAGACACGAAGAACTGCAGATGCTGGAATCTTGAGAAAAACAAAGTACTGGAGGAACTAGCAAGAACTGTAATCTCCAGGTTACTACCTTTGACCTAATTAGAAAATGAAGATTGAAAGAGTTATCAATTACTGCTACAAAAACAAAGTCCCCAAAATAGTTAGTGTAGGAAGGAACGGCAGATGCTGATTTACACCGAAGGTAGACACAAAATGCTAGAGTATCTCAGTGGGTCAGGTAACATCTCCATAGATGCTGAGTCTGAAGAAGGGTCTCGACCCGAAACATCGCCTATTCCTTTTTTCCCAGATATGCTGTTTGAACCGCTGAGTTACCCCAGCATTTTCTGTCTATCCCCAAAATAGTTGATCTGCATCAGATGGTTCCGAGTTCAATTCCCAATTCAGCAATACAATATCTAAACTGACACTCCTGTGCCGTACCAAAGCATCTCGCAAAGCAAAAGGTACTATCTTAAAGATTTGATTTTAACACAAGACTCCAAAGGAGTCTGCTTTCCCAGATAGATACATTATTATGTCATTAGGAGGAACATTTGAAATATTGTGTTCAGTTTTGGTCACCCTATTATAGGAAAGATGTTGTTAAGTTGGAAAGGGTGCAGAGAAGATTTACGATGATGTTACCAGGATTCAAGGGCCTGGGCTATAGGGAGAGGTTGAGCAGTCTAGAACTTTATTCCTTGGAGCGCAGGAGCATGAGGGGTGATCTTATAGAGAAGTATAAGATCATGAGGGGACCTGATAGGATACATACACAGAAGCTTTTATCCAGAGATGGGGAATCAAGGACAGAGGATCTAGGTTTCAGGGGAGAGGAACCCGAGGGGAAACTTTTTCACATAAAGGTTGGTGGATATATGTGCTGCCAGACAAAGTGGTTGAGGCAGGTAATATCGCAACATTTAAATAACATTTGGATAAATACATGGATAGAAAGATTGAGAAGGATATTTGGCCAAATATAGGCAAGTGGGACTGGTGTGGCAGCAATATTCCATTCTGTATAACTCTATGACCATAGCAGGATAGCTATTCCAGGCTTCACAACCAATACATATCTCACACACCGTATGACCAAAACATATTATCTGCTCTTTATCACAATACAGTTTATAGGAGCATATTGTGTGTAAGTTGATTTTCATGTATTCTGCACTGTATTCTAACAGTGATAACATTTCAGATGGCCTCTTTATATATAAAACAATCTGGCATTTCCACAAGGGACAGTAAGCAGAAATAGATAAATACAAATCTTTCTTTCTTGTACAACACCAGTAAATTCCATAACGTAATGTTTTTAGTTCTAGCCAAAGTAAAAAAGTGAGGAAATTCACTGATCCAGGAAGACAGCAGCAGCTTATGATCAAGTGGCTTGTACTTGAATGAAATATTAATGTACAACAAACAGAATAAAAATCAACAAGGTGTAGTCTTCAGGCAAAGTTTCATCCATAATCAAATTGAAGTCATGCACTCCTTTAAAACAGACAGGTTTTTTCTTCTCGCCATTTAGAGTATGGAATTCATAGAAGAATTAATTGGTAAAGCCTCGAACACAAAGTGCTGGTGTAACTCAATGGTTCAGGCAACATGTTTGGAGGACATGGATAGGCGAAGTTTCGGGTCGGCACCCTTCTTTGGACTGGAGAAATCAGACTCTTCAGTCCGTAGAAGGGTTGCAACCCAAAACGTCACCTATCCATGTCCCCCCCACAGTTGCTGCCTAACCTGCTGTTACAACAGCACTGTATGTCCCATGCTAGATTCTAACATCTGCAGTTCCTTGGGTCCTCATTGGTAAAGCCTATTGCCAACAACAGCCGTATACCATCCAGGAGTCTTACTGATCTCAAATACTAGTCTTGTATCATCCCATGTGTGGCCGATCAACCTACTAATCCATGCATCTTTGATGAGCTTTGAAGTTCCCTAATTCCCAGGACCAGAACCAAGTTGTCAGGATGATGCTGAGCGGGTGATTCTCCGGATGTAATGCTTGAAAGCCTGAACACCAACTTGTGGCCCACTCCTCCTATAGGGCAACCACAAAACCATGGCCGAAGGCTGATGTGAGATGCACAGCAACAAAAGGTTCATAAATGGTTGTCGCCCTTGCGTCAGGGACTGAATACAATCTAGCACAATATCTTGGACAGCAATTTAGACATCACTCCTCAAATCTGCTACGAGTGTTTTGTGGTTGAGGCATGTAGTGTAGTGAATGTTTCACAATCAGACACAGGCCCCTCTACATGCTGTCAAGAGACGTAACATCCACGTGGATGGAAAAGAAGATGAAGAACGCACACAAGTTTAGCTCCAAATGGTTTGAGTGGGAAAGGGCTACAGCAATTATAAATAATATTCTTTCTCTTCCATGACCAGCCATCGAGACAATTCATACCACTGGAATCCTGGGCTTCTCATGTTCAGAGTCTTCTTTCAATTAAAAACCTCTAGCTTTGCCCGTTCCTATCCCTGCAATCGCTTCCAGCTAACATCCTCTCTTATACCCCTTAATGTGAGCTTCTAATTCATTCTATATTTTCACTCTTCCACCACTGGTGACTTAACTGCTTCATCTTCAATGAATCATAGATTTGTACAGCACAGAAACGCCCAACTCGGCCACACCGACTGTCTAACCTACCTATGTTACTCACATTTCCCCACATTTGGTTCGTAACCCCCTATTCCCTTCTTTCAACATGTTCTGCAAAATTCCATTTCCTTGATCAAACCTTCAGTCAGCTGTCCCAATATTAGTGAGGCAATCTGGCTTTAACGAATAACACTCATGTAAAATGCCTTTGGTCATTTTCCAAAGTAATATACGCACATTATTCTGGCTGAAAATCCACATACGCGGAGCCCAATTATGTAAAACTTACAGAATTGCACAAAGTAAAAAGCGGCATTAAATTTCTTCCCCAACTAATGTAAGTTAAATGAAGCCAGCATTGGAGCAATTTTAAACTAAGCACGTTCATTTCATATTGTTACTGCATCTACAAAGGGTAAGTCATGCAAGAATAAATGTTCTACTTTTCAGTCAATAACAGCTAATGGAAATTATAAGTTAGTCTGAGGATGCATGCCATTGCACCATGGGACCCCAGAACAAATACAACATTGTTCATTTAACCGTGCTATTTTCACTGCCCATCTAATCTGGGCCAATAACAATCTTTATCTTAAAATCATTAAGGCCCAAGAAGCTGAATCTTAGAAGTGGATGTTTTGAACATAAATAAATTTGGTTGAATTGGAATTTAGCTATCGTTTAAACAAATATACGAAGCATTATTATTTGATATTGTTTGCTAAATTCAACTCAGGAAATGAATCTGAGAGAGAAATATGTTTTGGCAGATTGTCCGTGATACATCCCACTGCTCACACTCACGGCTTGTACTTTTCCCATGGTCACACTCAGCTTGTATAGGTTTTTGGTGCCAATCGAAATATGAAGTTCTTAAGTTATAGGAGCAGTTAGGCCAGGTCTTCGCAGCCATTCAATCATGGCTGATCCATCTATCTTTCCCTCTCAACCCTATTCTCCTGCCTTCTCCCCACAACCCCTGACACTCATACTAATCAAGAATCTGTCAATCTCCACCTTAAAAATATCCATTGACATAGCCTCCACGGCCACCTGTGCCAAAAACATCCACAGATTCACCACCCTCTGATTAAAATAAATTTCACTCATCTCCTTTCTAAAGGTACATCCTTTTTTTCTGAGGCTTTGGCCTCTAGTCCGAGACTTGTATTTTTGCTGAGGCAAACCAGACCATGATGGAGAAGGTGAGGACAGACTCTACGATGGCCGTATAGAATTGGACCATCATTGCCTGTGGCAGATTGTGCTTCCTCAGCTGCAGCAGGAAGTACCTCCTCCACAGTCAAAAAGGCACATCAGAGGATACTGTATGGAAGCAGGTCCTTTGGCCCACCGAGACCATACCGCCCAGTGCTGCGTTACTACTTCTATCCTACACACAAGAGACAATTTACAAAGCCAATCAATCTACAAGCATGCATGTCTTTGGAATGTGGGAAGAAACCGGAGCACCCGGAGAAAACACACACGGTCACAGGGACAACATATAAACTCCAGCAGCCAGCACCCATAACCTGAGTCATTACTGCTGCACCATTGTGCTGCCCTATTGGTAGCTAATTGCTTTTTAAATTAGTTGATGCTGCATGCACATCCATGCTTCAAATATTGTATAAAATATAGTTATTTGTAGCTAATAACCCCGATCCCAGTTCCAAGGAAGAATATCTAATTGTTTAGGAGAATGTTTTCAAAGATGCTATTGCCAATTATTTAAAAAAAGGGTCTTTACACATCGAAAAAGTCCTTATTTTAAAAACCTGCCAGATGACATGTACAATACTGCAGCTGCAAAACAGCAACAATTCAAAACATCGAGCAGATTGTAAAACCGCACTGACAGTAACAACTTCAACAGCACAAATAGTGTCTCTTGGTCATTGTCCTGTGAAAACTAATTGCCTGCAAGCTATTTCCAGTGATTGCCCTCTGACTGCGTAATTGTGGTTAATTATGACACTGATGTCACTGAACTTCACATAACAGAAGCAAAATAATGCTATCAATCACAGCTGCAGTCAAAAGGAGCAGTTGCATAGAAAAGTCCTACACTGGGTGGGAATCGCTTCAAATTCAAATGATCCAAATGCTACCGAGTTAGAAAGCTCTTTTGCAACGACAAATAAAACTGTTGACATGGAGTGCTACTGCTGTGACAACTACTTATTTTAGATGAAGCAGTGGGATTAGTCACGTACAAGAAAATAATCCAAACTGGGCCATTCGTTCCCCCACAGGTACTTGGCACAATCCCTACCTTGCACCACAGTTTACCAACTGACTGTAGAAACTCTCTCTGGCACTGCACAGCCCCACTGAGTTGCATTTCCTTTGCCTTTCCAGGCAATGAATCATGCTAAGCTAGCTGAGGATGGGCAAGAAATTGAAAATATGATTTGAAACAAATTTCAAAAATTCAGATGCACGGTGTTTTAATAGGAACTTAAATTCACTTGAAAGTCTATGTCTCAATTGCTGTTGTACAGAAATATTTGGGTCGAAGGAATGGTTACCAGAAACCCTCCATAGATGCTACCTGACCCACTGAGTTACTCCAGCACTTTGTGTTTTGGCAATGGTTTCCAGTTTTAGCCAGAATAATATAACCAATTGTGTGAAAAACAGTGGAATAAAGCAAAATGGGCAAAGTGTAATATCAATCAACAGTAATAGTGTAACTTTGTATCCATGTTTCTCATTGATCGAGCTTTGTGATTTGACCAAATCTGTTCAATCTGTAAGATCTAGCAGTAATGATGTAATCGACTAAAAATGCAAATAATAGAAAATAAGGAAGCAACTTCCATAGTGAACATGTTTCCATTTATCTTTAATTTACAGGTCAAAAGTACACAGAGCTGCTGGCATAATAGACCACTTTTATTAGTTCCAGGCTATTAATATAATAGTGACCAGATTGCTTCTGTTTCCCACAAGATTAACATCTTTGAACTTGCCATGCCTTTGCACTTTTTATGATGTTTAACCAGGTTAAGGTGAAACATTAAGTCAAAGTTATTGCTCTGATCACCATTACTTCCACAACACATTATCTTTATAGAGATCAATGTATATTGATCCTATTGTTGCATGTACAATCTAGATTGAAGATGGTTGGGATTTTGCAAGGAGCTGCAAAGTTCAGCACTGCATGTCACAGAATTATTCACTGACTGAAAAAGATGGATTGCATTTGAAAGGAATCTAATTTGGTGACAGAGATTTTCACAGCTGTAGTAAAACTCCAATAATCCGGCATTATTTGGAATTTCCGATGGTGCGGCATTTGCTTCACTCGTTGGTGCAGAATGTAAGACAGGGTTCAGAAAGCAAGGGAAGTAAGTGGCCTGAGCCCCGACCGAAACACAAAGCGCTAAAAACTCAGCGGGTCAGGCAGCATCTGTGCAGGGAATTGACAGGCGATGTTCCAGGTCATGGGGGCCCTCCTTTAGTTCCGACCTGTAACATCACCTGACCATTCCCTCTGCAGAGGCTGCCTAACCCTCTGAGTTTCTAGAGCACTTTGTGTTTTGCTTACGTCCACAATAATTCCTGGGTCAAATTAGGGCATCAGAAGGTTCAACCTGCCAATTCCATACAAGAAATTGCAGGTTCTGGAATTTCGAGCAAACCACAAAGTGTTGGAGAAACTCAAAAGGTCGGGCAGCATCTGCGGAGGGAACGGACCGGTGACATTTCTGATCGGGATCCTCCTCCTGTTCTGACCCAAAACATTGTCTGTTCATTCCCCCAACGGATACTGGCTGACCACTGAGTTCCTCCAGCACTTTGTGTTTTGTCCAAGTTCACAACCATTCCTGGGTCAAATCAGACCATCAGAATGTTTCACCAGCAACTTTCAATCATGACCTGGTCTTGTTGCACCGATAGGATTCACACATACTGCAATACGTAAAGAAAGCTCAATAAATGTGTGACACATAATGCTGGAGTAACTCAGCAGGTTAGGCAGCATCTCTGGAGAAAGGGAATAGGTGACGTTTCGGGTCGAGACACTTCTTCAGACTGAGGGTCAGGGGAGAGGAAAACTAGAGGTATGAAAAGGTACGGAGAACAAAAGAATGAAAGGTCTGAAAAGAACAAATGAAGGCCAGCAAGGATGGTCAAGGAAAGATGGAGCCATTGGCTATTATAGGAGTACAATCCAATACCCCCAAAATTTACCAGTCTATCACAACCAAAGCTCTATGCTGGATTTGGGGTAGATTTACCGTATTTAAGTTCAATTACAAATCAAAGGCCCCTTTGTAACCAGCATGCTTACCTCAGACACGATAAAATCAACTTGATCAGCATTATTAGACTGCACATACTGGCCTCCTCATTAACTTCATTTGTCTCAACTAGTGAATAGTATTAATAGACTGCAAGAAATAACAATGTACTTATTCACTCATTTAGTAATTATGGCCAGCTTGATTAATTTAAGGACTGCAATTACTTTCTATTATATCCACACACAACCCATATTGTCCTGAGATATCCAGTCAGTATTCAGTTTCCGTTGGCCATCGGTATCCTGTCATCTGATGTATTGAAAAGAGGTTTTTAAGTAAGCCCATTGAACCTTTCCCATGCTTTTAAAAGCCATCTTTGTACTGCAAAACACGTCCTTTAGAGTCCTATGATAAAAAAAAAATCCAAGATCAGCTACTTCGATAGTCCTGATTAAGGACTTTAGCTCCCCCAAACAATCGCTGTGGCATACCAATGATGCCACCAGCACATTGACAATTGCAAGACTTCATTTCCTATTGATTTCAGAAAACGGAGTCTCTACAAAGCAGCACTTGTCTGTGTTTGCAGAGACTTCTGTCCTTTATTTTGCATCTGTAATGAGATGTGGTAGTACTCTTCCACTAATCACATTTGGGATGTAAATCTACTTTCCATTTAATTCCATCATAGAGATTGTTCGGCACAAAATGTTGGGGTAACGTTTCAGGTCGAGACCCTTCTTCAATCTGGTCAAGTCTGAAGAAGGGTCTCGACACGAAACGTCACCCATTCCTTCCCTCCAGAGATGTTGTCTGTCCAGCTGAGTTACTCCAGCATTTTGTGTCTCTCTTTGGTGTAAACCAGCATCTGCAGTTCCCTCCTACACATAGAGGTTGTTCCCTTTGTTATAGACACAAAGTGCTGGAGAAACTCTGCGGGTCAGGCAGCATCTATGGAGAAAAAGAACAGGTGATGTTTCGGGTCGGAACTCTTCTTCAGGCTGACAGTAGAGGGGGGGGGGGATAGAAGGGGGGGGGGGGGGGGAATAAACTGTAGGCGTTCCCTTGTTTGCTTTTGTATGTCTAATGCTTCTCTACTTTTAAAGTAATATGGCCCCAAGCGAACCAATCAGCCATTGCACAGTAAATGACAGTAATACGAGGAGTCCAAGTGATTAAGATGATTATGACAATGCAGTAACTTTATTGAAAGAAAGGTACAGTGTGGAAACATGCCCTTTGGCCCACTGAGTCCCTGCCGACCACCGGTCACCCATTCAAATTAGTTCTACCTTATCCCACTTTCTCACCCGTTCCTTATAAATTAGGTGGCAATGTACAGAGGTCAAATAACCTACAAATCCACATGTCCTTGAGATGAGGGAAGAAAACTGAGGAAATCCACAAGGTTACAGAGACAACGTGCAAACTCCACACAGACAGCACCCGAGGTAAGGATCAAACTCATGTCTGGGGTGTTGTAAGGCAGCAGCTCTACCAATTGCACCAATCTGCTGCATCTTGTGTACAGGTTTGAATCATAAAGCAGACAGATTTCCTCATGACACTCTTTGAACATAAGCAATTTCATGTATATATACTTAGCACTGTAGTTCATAGAACGTAAAGGACAGCACAGGATAGGCCATACGGCCAACAACGTCTGTGTTGAACATGCCAAGCTAAATTCATCTCATCTGCCTGCACATGATCATTATCCCTCCATTTCCTGCATATCCTGGTGCCTAATTAAAAGCCACTTAAACACACAATCATATATGCCTCTACCACTACATTTGGCCACATGTTCCAGGTATCCACCATTCTGTGTAAAAAAAACTTGCCCAATACATGTCCTTTAAACTTTGCTAATTTCTCCGTGAGGTTATGCCCTCCAGTCTTTGACATTTACACTCAGGGGAAGAAGAATCAGACTATCTACTTTGGGACTATTCCTTGGAGCACTGGAGGATGAGGGGTGATCTTATAGATGTGTGTAAGATCTCAAGAGGAATAGGTTGGGTAAATGCACAAAGTATTTTATAAGATGACAGGGAAAGATTTAACGGGAACTGAGGGGGCAACTTTTTTTACATAAATGGTGGTAGGTATATGGAACGAGCTGCCATGGAAAGGAAGTTGATACAGGTACTATCACAGCGTTAAAAAAACATTTGTACAAGTACGTAGACAGGATAGGTTTAGAGGGATATGGGCCAAAGACAAGCAGGTGGGACTAGTGTGGGTAGAGCATATTGGGTGGCATAGGCAAGTTGGGCAGAAGGGCCTGTTTCCGCGCTCTACGACTCTACCCTATCTATGGCAAATCATGTTGAGGTCTCAGTTGCCAATGCAGCACAGGAAGAGGCCATTCAATGTCTTGGAGCTATAATGGAATCTCAGTACACTGCCATTCAGGGCCAGCTTCTGCAGCCTGGTGTTGAACTCCCCACCATTGCCAGAGGCCTCAGAGTTATTTTACTCATTCATGAGTCATGAATGCTGCCAGCAATGGTGGCCTTTACTGTACATCTATAATTGCCCCTAAACTGAGGAGGACATTAAGAACCAATAACATTGTTGGCCCAGAGTTACAGTCATGAGTTATAGGAGCAGAATTAGACCATTTTGCCCATCAACTCACTGATCTATCTTTCTCATTCCCTCTCAACCCCATTCTCCTGCCTTCTCCCCGTAACCCCTGACACCCATACTAATCAGGAATAAAACAATCTCTGCCTTAAAAATATCTATAGGACTTGACCTCCACAGCATTGTGTGGCAACAAATTCCACAGATTCACCACCCTCTGACTAAAGAAATTCCTCCTCATCTCCTTTCTTAAGGTACATCCTTTTATTCTGAGGCTGCGACCTCTGGTCCTAGACTCACTCACTGGTGGAAACATCCTCTCCACATACACACTATCCAGGCCTTTCACTATTCATATTCACTATCATTGTACATATAGTCCAGATGGAGTAAGGACAGAGGATTGGGTTCTCTGAAAGGCATTAGTGACCCAGATTGTATAACAGCAGCTGTGTGATCTGTCCTCTGGCAGACTGAAGCTAGGTCACCAAAGCCTGGGCCCAAGGGGGTGCCAGATGTTTTGGGAGCACGAACCTCCTGTACTCTCTTGAGATGACAGCAATCAGCTCCCGTGATGCCACTCCAACAGAGCTATCCATTGATGGGCTAATCCAGTTTGCTACTGCCCAAGGCAAGAAGACATCATCCCAAACCATCCAGGCTCCGCGCTGCTTGCTCTACGAGAGACAACATACAGTCCCTGTATAGCAGCGTGTTTGACACCAACATTTCTCAAATTATTATTTAATGAAACTGTATGACTGTTTTCATGGAGTGGTGCAAACTCCATAAAATGCGTGGCACCCCTCCCCTCTTCCATCAGGCAAGACGTGCAGAAGTTTGAAAACACATACCTCCAGATTCAGGGACAGTTTCTTCCCAGCTGTTATCAGGCAGCTGATTCCTATCACCAACCAGAGAGCAGTCCTGACCTCCCATCTACCCAAAGAAGGGTCTCGACCCGAAACGTCACCCATACCTTCTCCCCAGAGATGCTGCCTGTCCCGCTGAGTTATTCCAGCTTTTTGTGTTTAACCGGTTTAAGCCAGCATCTGTAGTTCCTACCTACACCTCCCATCTACCTCATTGAAGACCTTCAAATTATCTTTAATCGGACTTTACTGGACCTTATCTGTAACTAGACATTATACCCTTTATCCTGTATCTGTACACTATGGACGGCTTGACTGCAATCATGTATAGTCCTTTTGTCGATAGACACAAAATGCTCGAGTAACTCAGCGGGTCAGGCAGCATCTCTGGAGGAAAGGAATAGGTGACATTTTGGGTCAGAATAGTCCTTCAGACATCTTTGTCTTTTCGTTGACTGGATAGTAGACAACAAAAGGTTTTTCACTGTACCTCGGTACACGTGACAATAATAAACTAAATTAAACTAAAAACCTACCTGGACTGGTGTAAAATTGGTTGCAGAAGCTTTCAGGTAAATTTTTAATGCGTTTGATGTCTAAATAACCAGAAGTCTCTTCTTGACCACTTCCTGTCTGCGCTGTATATTGATTTTAGAAAAAACCTTACCATATATCGCTATGAATTTTGGCCATCTTACTCATAGTCCTCCTCCTCTGAGCCAGCCCCGAGGATTTTTCCGATCGATGAAAAATAAAATTTTTATGAATGTTTAAAAAATCTTGAGATCAGCTGATTGGGCCTCTCGCTTGTCAATCACCATGATGAAGGTAACGCCCCTTCCGGGGGGGGCAGGAGTATAAAGCCCAAATGGGATGAAATTGCATTTGAATTGGGTGGCCTGCACTCTGTTTGAAATGGCATGAAATTGCATTTGAATTTGGTGGCCTGCACTCTGCTTGAAATGGAATTTCAAGAAATAGCCGTGAGTGAACTGCCAGCCCACCAGGCCTGAGTGACTGAGCTGCCAGCCCGAGAATCCATTCGGCCCACAATGTCCATACTAGCCCTCTTGAAGCCAGTCCCTTCAGCCCACAACACCCATACAAGTGCTCCAGAAATCCCCCACCCCCCACTGGCCACCAATATTGGAATTGGTGGAGAGGTGGAATATTGCGTTGGGGGACCAGCCTTCCTGTGTGAACATGGGAACCAACGGGTCCCACTTAGTCTAGTATTTCTTACAGGTAAAGAACTTTCAGCCAGTTTTAAATCATTCACATTAAAAATATGTACACGTACATTTTTACCTCAGTGAACTAAATCACAATTTTTACAATCGCATCATTCAAATAACTAATGTGCAGTAAAATGAATACACAAGAAACTGCAGATGCTGGAACTTTGAGCAAAACACAAAGTGCTGGAAGACTGTAACTGTCTGCCCTGCTGAGTTCATCCAATACTATTTGCCCAACTATTGATCTGGTGACTGTATCTCAATTAACCATACAATGTTATGAATCCCATTTTGGCCAAGACCCGATAAGCTGCAAATCTCAAGTAGTTTAGAGGTTGTAGGCATTTTAGAATGATTTATGCATGTACTAATACTTAATAACTGATTCATCACATGATTCATTAAGGGGTGATCTTATCGAGGTGTATAAAATCATGAGAGGAATAGATTGAGGATTAGAGGACATAAATTTCAGGTGAAGGGGAAAAGATTTAATTGGAATCTCAGGGGCAATCTTTTCACACAAAGGGTGGTGGGTGTATGGAACAAGCTGCCAGAGAAGGTGATTGAGGCAGGGACCATCCCAACGTTTAAGAAACAGTTAGACAGGTACATGGATATGACAGGTTTGGAGGAATATGTGCCAAAAGCAGGCAGGTGGGACTAGTTAATCTAGGACATGTTGGCCAGTGTGGGTAAATTGGGCTGCAGGGCCTGTTTCTACACTGTATCACTCTATGACATAATTCATTGACGCTAATGGGACACATATTTTAGTTTAATCAAGCCTCATAATAATTGATACTTATTACCTGACTTTGCAATATATCAAATAATCCCCAAAAGTAAATATTTTAGATATTGAACTGTATTAAGAAACTGGACCAACATAATTAAATTTAAGTTCATTCTAACACAGATTAAATTAGGTTTAGGTTTATTGTTGCCACGTGTACTGAGGCACAGTGAAAAAGTTTAGTTTAGAGATACAGGCTCTTGTTGAGTCCGCGCTGACCAATAATCACCCTGTTCACTAGTTCTAACCTACACTCTAGGGACAATTTACAGAAGGCAATTAACCTACAATCCCGCACGTCTTCTGAGTGCGGAAAGAGACCGAAACACCCAGAAAAACCCCACACAGGGAGAATGTGCAGACTCCATAGAGATAACACCCGTGGTCAGGATCAAACCTGCGTCTCTGCCACTGTAAGACAGCAACTCTACCGCTGCGCCACTGTGAGCCCACCATTTGCAGCATGCAGAGGCAAAAGGATTGGGCTTCAGTGAAGATGCTCAGCCTAAATTTTCCAAAATATCCCTGTAGATTTAAAAATACATCTGCAATCATCCAGTTAGCCCTCGAGTAGAGGATGATATTCTGCACATCACTGCCTAATCCAAAAAATATTCCCCAACCTAATTCTAAATCAAAGCAATATTTTCATCAAATAGCTTAATACATTTTTTAATGGGAACAGTTAACAAAGCAATGACTTATATATGCCGTTCCAGATTTATTTTGGAACTGAAATACATTAATTAATGGAAGTAATGTGAAGAAAGAATGGGCCCAGAGGATTTAAGTTCAGTTTTAAATTTATCAAAACTGACACCACTAATATTACGATGATTCAGCTCCAAGCTGCAGGCTCACACCCCTATCTCAGAGCTCTGTTCTAGCTCCCCAACCATAATAGCCCTCCCCCCAAGTCACTCTCTGTCCTAATCACCTTCTCCCACTTCCCCAATCCCACACCTGCCTCCACCCTTCTCTCTGACCCTATTGAATTTCTCATCTTAACTGTAACTGGGGAATTCAAAGGGAACCATCTCCCTGAATGAATCAGAAACATCCTCAAGTGTTGCGATAGTACGG
This sequence comes from Amblyraja radiata, assembly GCF_010909765.2. NCBI lineage: Eukaryota > Metazoa > Chordata > Chondrichthyes > Rajiformes > Rajidae > Amblyraja > Amblyraja radiata. Next base: position 14,176,043 of record NC_045979.1, read on the forward strand.
TGGTGCAGCGGCAGGGTTGTTGCCTCACAGCGCCAGGGACCCGGGTTTGATCCTGACTACAGGTCTGTCTGTATGGAATTTGTATGTTCTCACTACAGGCTCGTAGATTTATTGGCTTTGGTAAAATTGTAAATAGTCCCTGGTGTGTATGGCGGGGCTAGTGTACGGGGTGATCGCTGGTCGGCATGGACTCGTGGGCACAATATCTCCGAAGTTTAAAGGTACATACTTTTATTCTGAGGCCATAGCCTCTGGTGCTAGAACATCCCACTAGTGGAACCATCCTCTCCATATCCACTCTGTCCTGGTCTTTCACTATTCACCTGGAAGGTGCCCTCCATGCCACATACCAACCTGATTTGGAAATATAAATATCGCCGTTCATTCACCATCACTGGATTCTAGAACTCCCTCCCCAAGAGGCACCTCAGGGACTGCAACATATCAAGAAGGCAGCTCACCACCACCTTCTACAGGGCAACTAAGGACCGGCAATTTAAATGCTGGCTCCACCGGTGAAGCCCACAGCACTTGAAAGAATAAAAATACGCAGATATTCCTTTCTCGGAGAATCTACAGTTAACCTGTTAATACATGTGCAATTACCACATCGAGGTCATTTCTTGCCACCTCTCATGAATAATCCACTGAAGTTGTTTCTTCACGATACCAACAAACTCTTCTGGAAATCACACCTCAACGTCAAAACAGGTTGCATCAGGAATATTTACTGTGAGATTGCTGGACAGCATTTTACACCATTTTGTGATTATTTTGTTACTATGCTGGGTTGGTGAATTGAATTAAGAAGTGTAAACATTGCAAGAAACTTTAATGTCTCAATTAAAGTATAGTTTAGAGAGAGAGAGAGAGACAGCGTGTAAACTGGCCCTTCAGCCCATCGAGTCTGCGCCGACCAAAGATCACCCATACACTAGTTCTATCCTACACTCCAGGGACAATTTACTGAAGCCAATTACCCTACAGACCTGTCTCCCACTACCCTTGGCAGTGCGTTCCAGTTGCACACCACTATCCATGTAAAAGGCTTGCCCCACAAATTTCCTTTAAACTTTCACCTTCAAGTTATGCCCTCTAGTCTTTAGACTAGGCTTTCGAGAGACAGCATGGAAACAGGCCCTTCGGCCCACCAAGTCTGCGCCGACCATCGATCATCCATTCACGCTAGTTCTATTCTACATGCTTGTAACAATTTACAGAAGACAATTAACCTACAAACCTGCTGGTCTTTCGAATGTTGGAGGAAACCGGAGCACTAGAAGTAAACCCACGTGGTCACCGGGAATACATACAAACTCTGTAACGACAGCACTCGTAGTCAGGCTTGAGCCCGGGTCTCTGACGGCTGTATGGCAGCTACGCCACCGCTGTGCCAAAGTGAATTCTGTGTTTTATTTTAAGCAGCGTTATGAAGCACACTGTAACCGCACCATAGAGTTGCATCTCAGAGCAATGGATCAAGATGGATCCCCCCCCCCACCTATGCTGATTATTCATTCCTAGCGCTTGTGAATCCTGTATTGAAGTAAAGGACTGCCCTTAGCGAAGGAGGAAAAGAACAAAACAACGAGAGGCTAAATCAACTTGTGTCGCTCCTATAAATCTTTTACCAGCTGCCTTTCTTTAAGCTGCTTGCCTCCCCCTATGGTTCGAAAACATCTGGAACAGCCGGGGAATACAGAGGAATATAAAGGACATTATTTTATGGTGATGGGAAGAATGTAAGAGCTTAATATTTAATTATTTAATGAGATTAAGCTGCCCATTCTGATATTTTTCTACATAAACACCTGCAAAAGCAAAAGATTAGAAGTTTTTTTTGCCTCTTCGAGTTAACTGTTTCCTTGTTGACAAACGTTATTCTTTGAATGATAAAGCTAAATAAAATATTTAAGTGAGCCAAACCAATTGGTGAGACTGGACATCTATATATGGGTAATAGACAGTCATCTTTTGTTTTGGTAAAATATTGCTGCAAATAGCTCAACATTTGGACGGCCCTGTGGTTCAGTGGTAGAGCTGCTGCCTTACAGCACCAGAGGCACAGGTTTGATCCTGACCATATGTGCTGTCTGAATGGAGCTTGTATGTTCTCCCTGTAACCACGTGGGTTTTCTCCAGATGCTTCGGTTTTCTCCCACATTCCAAAGACATGCAGGTTTGTAGGTTAATTGGTTTCAGCAAATTGCCCCTAGTGTGTACGATGTGAAAATTGGATAACATAGAACTTATGTGCGGGTAATCGATGGTTGGTGTGAACTCAGTGGGCCGATGGACCTGTTTCCTCGCTGTAATTCTGAACTACACATCCATTTTACTAGAATCAGCAACCAAAAGGTAAGAGTGATCTTCAGAGAATGGAAAGTCCTTCATTTTCTTAAATCTTGGATCAATCACCTGACTACAACTCACATTTTCAGATCTAAAACATTTCACTAGTGGCAATCATTGTTCTTTCCCCCAAGTCGTAAAGCTGTTGCATGAGCACTACCAATATTCATAACCTTCCCCTAATTGTTCCTGAACTCAACAGGAAGTTAAGAGTTGGTTCTGGATTCACGGACAAAACGGACTGAATTAAGAGATAGCTTTCCTTCCATAAACTGTATGAGTGACTCAGTTGTAAATTACAACAATCTGATAGTTCATGATTACTAAGAGAAGCAGTTAAAAATACATCTGATTTAATCCATAGTTAAACCTACAACTGCTCCAACTTACAAGCCCGTACCTCTGGTTATCAACCTACTAACTCATCCAGAAAACCACCATGTCTCTTAAACCTTATGGGAATGAATGGCTGAACAAAGGAGTATAAGAGGCACTTGAATAAAGACCTGATTTCTGGCAGACGAAAATAATAACTTACCAATTAAATGCTATTACTTGATAGAACAATACTGAACCAATTTACATTCAATCAAGGAAAAAAAGGTTAATTACCATCAAACGTTAATTTAGTTCATGTCATTAGTCCATGTTCATCTCGCAGTGCTCCAGCTTTAATACGACAGCACAGTACATTTACACTGCACCCCAACAGTGTGTGCCAGATACGGTGCAGCTACAATATGCCAGTGATCATGTTAATCATGGTCCTCCATTGAAGGTTAACCTGCCCAATTGTAGGTGCTCCTACTGTCCATTCTTCTATATTGCTCCAAGGATGTTGCAAAGGAACAGCATCATGAGGCAAACCCCTGGATTGAAAGCTTCAAGTTCCTTGGAGTAAATATCACCAGCATCTTGTCCTGGACTACCCATATTGAACCAATGGCCAAGAAAGCACACCAATGCCTCTACTTCTTTGAAAGGCTTAGGAAGTCCGGCAACAACTCTCATCAACTCCTACAGATGCACCGTAGAAAGCATTTTATAGGGATGCATCACAGCATGGTTTAGGAACAGCTCCATCCTAGACAGCAGGAAAATGCAAAGAATTGTGGACGCAGCCCAGACCATCACACAAACCAACCTCTCTTCCATTGACTCATTCTACACTTCATGCTGCCTCGGCAAGGCCACCAACATAATCAAGGATTATGTCTCATCCCAGTCACTCCCTCTTCTCCCCTATTCCATCAGGCAAGAAGCACAGAAGTGCATAACTCATACATCCAGATTCAGCGATAGTTTCTTCCCATCTGCTATCAGGCAACTGAACTACCCCCTCAACAAATAGAGAGCGGTTCTCAGCTACCATCTACCTTATTGGAGACTATCTTTAATCGGACTTTACTGGACTTTATCTTGCACAAACGTTATTCCCTTTATCCTGTATCTGTACACTGTGGATGACTCAATTGTAATCATGTATAGTCTTTCCGCTGAGCATGCTAGCATTTTGTTAGCATGCAACAAAAAGCCTTTCACTGTACCTCGGTACACATGACAATAATCTAAACTAAACCAAACCTTTGAACTTTGGAGAAGTCTGCAATACTGGCAAAGGGCTAAACCATCTCTACTTCTGCAGGTTGAAAGAAAGCAACTGAATTCCTCTTCCCATGAATATGCAATTCGGTGATCTTCATCTACCTCAATATACGTGACAATAAACTAAACTAAACTAAAGAAGTTTTGTTTCCCTCAGGATCATAAGCGTGACTTCCTAGAAGTGGGCAGCCATGTTCATAGAATGACATAAATCAACCATTTCAGAATGCATCTCAGTCTGAACAAAACAATCGATTTCCAGTTACACGACTGAAAAGGTGATAAGAAGTAACTGAATTTATAGGTAGTAGTTTACTTATTTGAAGCAGGATTCAGAAAATGAAATATTCTCAACTCTAAATGGTATTACTGATCAGAATACATAACTGATATCCTACGTTGGATTCGGCAAAGGTGACAAAATAATCCTTGTTTCTCCTTCCACAAACACTGCCTGACTTTCTGCGTATTCCAGTACTGACAGTGTTTTCCGCAATTAACCCATCGTTGCCAAAAACCAAGTCACTTAAACATGCCTTCTAAAATTAGAAGTCATAAGACACAAGCATCACTTCCATGAAACCCAGCAATTTTAACATGAGGAAAGTATTTACTAAAATAAAATCATGAAGGAAAATCTTGAAGGACGATTTTAAAGGTTGTGCTGGGATGATATTGCAACTTACCCGGTTGTAATGTCATCATCGTTCATGGTCTTCCCCAACAAGTCACTATCACTCATATAGCCAGACATGTCGCCACTGATAGACTTCAGGTCCACATCATCCGTATCCAGAGTATCCAGGTCCAAGCGAGAGATGTTACACGATTTACTGGAACTCCGCATAGGCATGGTGTGGGAGTAATGAGAGGAGTCACCACGGACAAACCAGCCTGAGTTCCCTCCCGGCTGACACCCACTGCCCACAGAAGGTGCGTCGCCTGCCTGGAGGCGGGGGCTGGCTTGGCCGTAGCGCCAGGACAACGGTGAGGATCGGTTGGATGAACTTGTGCCGCGGCTTCTGGCATTGACTTCCGCAGTCAGGTCACTGTCAAAGGCGGCGTCCAAAGCACTGCAAAGAAAGTGACACGAGAAATGAATGCAGGAGCAGGAGCAGGAGCAGTGCTCAGCAATGCTAACACATAACTGGAACTGCAAGAAAGAAAAGAGCTACCATGCTTCCAGCTGTATTTAGTTTAGTTGAGAGATACAGCAGGGAAATTGGCCCTTCAGTCCACACCTTCCATCCATCACATGTTCCAACTAGTTCTATGTTATCCCACTTTCGCATCAACTCCCTACACCTGAGGAGCAATTTACAGATGTCTAATAATGCACAAACCTGCATGTTGCATAAAGCAAATGGGGCATTTAGGTGCTCAAAAAGGGCAACATAGTAGTGCTGCCTTACCACGACGGGGGCATGGGTGCTGTCTGTACGGAGTTTGTACGCTCTCCTTGTGCCCATATGGGTTTTCCTACAAACTAGGGACAATTCATAATTTTTACGGAAACCAATTATCCTACAGAAGTGATAGAAATGTTGGGAAGATGCTGAGACCAAGGGGTTGGAGATACAGAAGGAATGGATCAGGATAAAGATAGACTTTAAAGATACAGTGCAGAATCAGGCCCTTTGGCCCACCGAGTCCACGCCGGCCAGCAATCACTCCGCACACTAGCATTATCCTACACACGAGGGACAATATACAAACTTTATCAAAGCCAATTAACTACAAACCTGTACGTCTTTGTAGTGCAGGAAGAAACCAGAGCAGCCTTGAAAATCCAACGCAGTCATGAGGGGAACGTACAAACTGCTGTAAGAGAGGGGCGGTACGATCTCCATGCCCGAGCACCACTTTAACACTCTCTGACCACCCACCTTAGGCGTGTCATGTACAGAGAAAGCTTCCTACTGCTGTAACACTTTCAGTGCTACTTCAGCATGAGGAGACACAAGGAACTGCAGACGATTGAATCTTGAATGAAAGACAAAGTACTGGAGGAACTCCACGGGTCAGGCAACATCTATGAAGGACATGGGCTGGTGATGCTTCGGGTTGGGGCCCTTCTTCAGACTCAGCCAGAATAGAGAGTAGGGTATGCATCTGGAGAGATCATTTTACGCTGCTAATCAGAAATTGCTTTGAATGTTCATTTTGACAAAATGATAGATATTAACCTTGAACGAATAAAGTCTTAGAGGCTGCCCAATATCTCGCTATAGTTCAGGCCCGCAAGTCAGATTCAGATTCAGATTCAATCTTGATTGTCATTGTGTAGAGACAACGAAATGCAGTTAGCATCTCACCCAGAAGAGCGAACATAGAATAACGAGCAGTAAAATATATATATGTACAAACAGTAGCAGTAGTGCAATTTTGCTGGGAGAAGGAGTGTCGGGGGGGGGGGGGGGGGTGACTGGCAATCACCAAGGTGCAGAGTTAAGTAGTGTAACAGACGCAGGGAAAAAGCTGTTCCTGAACCTGCTGGTCCGGCAACGGAGAGACCTGAGGAGGGTAAACAGTCTGTGGCTGGGGTGAGAGCAGTCCTTGACGATGCTGAGCGCCCTTCGCAGACATCGCTTGCTTTGGACAGACTCAATGGAGGGGAGTGAGGAACCGGTGATGCATTGGGCAGTTTTCACCACCCTCTGCAGTGCTTTCCGGTCGGAGACAGAGCAGTTGCCATACCATACTGTGATACAGTTGGAAGGATGCTCTCGATGGTGCAGCGGTAGAAGTTCACCAGAATCTGAGGAGACAGATGGACCTTCTTTAGTCTCCTCAGTAAGAAGAGACGCTGGTGAGCCTTCTTGACCAGAGTTGAGGTATTGCGGGTCCAAGAGAGGTCATCGGAGATGTTGACCCCCAGAAACTTAACGCTGGAAACACGTTCCACCTCTGTCCCGTTAATATGGACGGGGGTGTGCGTGTCGCCCCTAGACCTACTGAAGTCCACAATTATCTCCTTTGTCTTCTTGGAGTTAAGGGCCAGGTTGTTGTCAGCGCACCATGCTGCTAGGAGCTGGACCTCCTCCCTATAGGCCGACTCATCGTTGTCGCTGATGAGGTCAATCACCGTTGTATCATCTGCATACTTGATGATGGTGTTGGTACCATGTACAGGTGTGCAGTCATATGTGAAGAGGGAGTAGAGGAGGGGGCTCAGCACACAGCCCTGTGGTACGCCGGTGTTCAGGGTGAGGGTTGAAGAGTTGTGGTTGTCTGACCTAACAGACTGGGGTCTGTTAGTTAGAAAGTCCAGTATCCAGTTGCAGAGGGAGGGGTCGATGCCCAAGTCGCTGAGTTTGGTGATCAGTTTTGAGGGGATAATGGTGTTAAATGCTGAGCTATAATTGATGAACAGCATTCTTACGTACGTGTCCTGGCCACATCCTTGTAAAACTTCTCTGGATTATCCTTTTTTTTGGTGTCGGACCACCAGATGCTGGGAAATCGAACCTCTACAAAAAGGTTTGACTCGGTTTAAGTCTCACATCCGTAAAAATGTTTCCAGTAATCTGCTTAGCTACTGTCTTCCAAAAGTGGAGACAGTTGGTCAGGAAATACGTAACAGCTGATTGCAGAATTTAGATATCGTGTGGTAAGCAAAAAAATCCTATTCAAGTGGTTTGTCAGATCGTTAGATTCACCACAAAAAGTGCATTGTGCCCAAACTCTGAGGAAAGAACAATCAGTTACCACACCTCATCCAATGTTAAATCCACCAGTTGGACTGTTTGGCTTCATCCAAACTTCCATCCTTAATTGCTTCCTTTTAGTCCAATTTTAGCCTGCATGCATCCTGAATCTATCATTGCACAGAACCGAAAGCCCAGGGGATATTTTGCTGCACTTCCTCCACTATAAGAATATCCTTTTCTAAGTAAGGATCCAAAATTGCACACAGCACACAGGTGTGGTCCGAGTGCGTTAATTCTGAAGATTGGCTCACCAGCAACAGTAAATATAGTTAGTGCCGTCACTAAACCATATCAGGCAACCATTTTGCTCGGTAAGATTTACAACTAGAAAAGGCTCCAAATTCATTTGGAATGCACAACACTTTTAAAGTGCTGCACGTTAGACTTTTGGACTTTAGACTTTTGAGATACAGCATGGAAACAGGCCTTCAGGTCCACACCAACCAGCAATCACCGCCTTCACTAGCTCTACCCTACACACTGGGGACAATTTACAATTTTACGGAAGCCAACTAACCTACAAACCTGTTCATCTTTGGAGTGTGGGAGGAAACTAGACTAAACCCACGTTGTCACAGGGAGAATGTATAAACTCCGTATAGACAGCACCCATAGTCAGGATCGAACCCAGGTCTCTGGAGCTGTAAGGCAGCAACTCTACCGCTGTGCCACTGTGATGCCCCACTTCCACTTCACTCATTCCACATCACTCATCAAATGCAGCCCCGGATTGAACCTTTGTTCCAACATGATCCATTGAACGACTTGCTATATTGGAGAACCCATCTGCTTCGGCTTCACCACTGTGCCAGAATAGCAGGAACGTTATTGTTAAACACAGGGTGCCACTCTCTCCTGGGTGCACCCTAATAGGCTTCAAATGGCAGAGACTCAGATACATAGAGCCAGGCAACACATATGGGATTAAATCAACTCAGCATATTCCTAATGAAGGAGACACAAGAAACAGCGAACAATGAAATCTTGCATGGAACTAAAAGTGCTGTAGTATCTCTTCAGGACAGGCAACGTCTCTGGAGGAAATGGATAGGCAATGGATTGGGTTGGAACCCTTATTCAGTCTGAAACGTTGCATATCCATGTCTTCCAGAGATGCTGCCTGAACGGCTTAAGACAGTCCAAATAATACTAGTTATAAGAGGAAATGTTAATTATTATCATGATGTGAGACCTCAGTAAAGCACAGGCTGTTTTATTGCACTATTATAATTAATCACCAGGATAATTATGTATTGTTATATTCAATATACCTACAGAGATAAATTATTTAGCAAGGGACTCCTGCACTCCTTAATCTAACATCTAACTGCCTAGCTTTTATAATGTTAACCAATTTATTTGCAGTTTCATGGTTAAGACAGTGGATAAAATAATTCCACAAAAATAAATCAAGCATCACAACTGTAACAGCAATATTTTGAGTCCTCATTAGTTTTTTACAGTTATCATTTTGTTATGTTAACTTGATTTCATAATCAAAATATGTCAAAATGCACTGGATTCTATTCATGTGAAACTTTAATAATATTTTCCAATATATTTCCTTTTTTTTAAATGGAAATCAAACTCACCATCAGATCCATCTTCATCTTAAACTGGAGATGCTGAGGCTTACAAGCAATCATTTAACTCAATCCAAAAGCAACCAAACCTACGACTTTTCTAATTTCTATTACTCAGCTAATAATTGGATGAGATATTAAGACACAAAATGCTGGAGTTACTCAGCAGGACAGGCAGCATCTCTGGAGAGAAGGAATGGGTGACGTTTTGTGGCGAGACCCTTCTTCTTCAGTCTGAAGAAGGGTCTCATCCGAAACGTCACTCATTCCTTCTCTCCAGAGATGCTGCCTGTCCAGTTGAGTTACTCCAGCAATGTGTCAATCTTTGGTATAAACCAGCATCTGCAGTTACTGCCTAATGATTAGATGACTTTGCTAACTCATTGGAGGGAGGTCCATAATATTTTGAAACATTTACCACATTCTTTTACTTTCTCCTCTTAAAATACTAGCAGATCTTTAAACCTCAGGAAATTATTGATGAATTACAAGAATTTCATGTGATAGGAGCAGAATTAGGCCATTCGGCACATCAAGTCTACTCCACCATTCAGTCATGGCTGATCTATCCCTTCCTCCTAACCCATTCTCCTGCCTTCTCCCCATAATCTCTGACATCCGTACTAATCAAGAATCTATCTAGCTCTGCCTTAAAAATATCCATTGACGGCCTCCACAGCCTTCTGTGGCAATGAATTCAACAGATTTACAACCCTCTGACTAAAAATATTCCCCTCATCTCCTTCGAACATGAACATCCTTTAATTCTGAGGCTACGACCTCTCATCCTAGACTCTCCCACTAATGGAAACATCCTCTCCATATCCACTCGATCCAAGCCTTTCACTATATAAGAGCAGAGGCAAATGATCTCCAAAGCTTCACACAAAGCTAGTTCGTTACACCAACAAACCAGACCCCATAGACCAAAACAATGCAAGACTAAAGCAGTACATCTCGTACATGAACATCAATTTATTATGACATCAACACAATTCACTTCTGGCTGAAAACATCCAGCATGGAGATTAATAAAAAAAACATTTCAGGAGAAAAAAGAAAATACAGGATGTGATGGTACATGAAGATTATAGCACTTGGCAGTGTGTGGTAGTCAGACCGACACTAACACCGCTCAGAGTGCAATTGCCTTAATGATTGTCATGATCATAAAAGCAAGTGAGAGATTTATTTGGAGAATGAGGAATTCTTATTAACTCATTCTCAGACAGAGTCCGGTAGAATAAATGATTGTCGATCACCGCCACCACCAGACATGGCATGATATAAAGATAAACAACATGCATGACCATGCTAATTCCTCGTCCAGCAGAAAGAAAAATAAATCAGGTGGATGATTCTGCTGTCAAGCAAATGCTTACTTTGTTGCTTCCAAACTGTTCAATGATGCAGGGCTGCACGTGATTTGGAGGTTGAAGGGTCTGAGGGTATTGGTATTAGTATGGTTCAATGATTCGATGGAACTTTATTGTCAAGTCTGCATTTCACAAAGAAATTCGTGCAGTCTTTGCCATATTTTGGCGCCATTTACAAAAGAAATGGTACAGAGAGAGTCCAAAGTCCAATGTCCACATGCGAGATGTACTGGAGCGCCCCCCATCTAGATAAGCCCAGGCGATCCTCAGGCTGCTGCAGGGCCTCTTCCATCGCTCTCAAACAGCTTGGCCCGCCAACCGACCTTGAAGGTGCTGGTGGCATGACCCCAGTCCCTCTTCGACCGGCCCACTCCTCGCATCTTTCGTCGCCAGTGGCTCCCTCCTCCTTGACTCTCTGCTCTTCGGTGCCGAGCTCGGCGGCTTCTGAGCTTCTCTGCAGGCGGTGGCCCACTGGGTCCTTGTCCGTGGTGGTGAAACAGGTCTGATGCCACACAAGGGCGCGGGCGGCGCGCCGGGTCCGTTCCTGTTGGGCTCCATGGCACATTCCCGCGAGGATGTGAAGACACAAGAGATCACAGATGCTGGAATCTGGAGCAAAGAAAGGGATCTGCTGGAGGAACTCAATCCGTCAAGTGGCATCTGTCCAGATGATTTCCCTCCACAAATGCTGCCTGGGCTTTTAGTTTAGCCACGTGAAGGTTGCAATCTCCCACCCCACGCAGGTCATGGAAAGAACGTAAACCTCCGTACAGACAGCACCCGTAGTCAGTATCGAACCCAGGTCTCTGGCGCTGTATGGCAGCAATTGTACAGCTGCGCAACCGTGCCACCCATTGAGTTCCTTCACCGGCTCTTCTTTCTATTCCTATGGGTAGCAGTAGATGTTGATTCTGGCAAATACTTAGGCAGAACTATCTGTCAATGGACGACCAGTTTAGAAGCTTCTTCAACGTTGATGAGAATCCTAAAAATAGGGAACGCTTCGCAAAGGACATATACAAGCATGGTCACATAAAATTGTTTGTTCTAATCACAAAAAGGTCGCAGATTGAAATAAAATGAGATTCATGCAATACCTATGGGATATCTGTGATCCCCTCAAACTTGTCATGGTGTCCTCCAAGTTCTGACGAAGGTCTACAATATTCTGAACAGTCCTTTTTCTCTGGGTCTCTGGGTCTACGAATCAAAAGAATACACATTTAATCACTTTATTCATTTTCATTATTATTTCTCCACATTATTTACAATAGTCAACATATATTTTAGTTTAGTTTAGTTTCGAGATACAGCTCGGAAACAGGCCCTTCGGCCCATTGAGTCAACGCCGACCAGCGATACCCACATATTACCACTATCCTACAACCACTATGGACATTTTTTACATTTACCAAGCCACTTAACCTGCAAACCTGTACGTCTTTCGAATGTGGGAGGATACCAAAGATCTTGGAGAAAACCCACGCAGGTCACGGGGAGAATGTACAAACTCCGTACAGACAGCACCAGTGGTCGGGATCGAACCCAGGTCTCCGGCGCTGCATTCACTGTAAGGCAGCAACTCTAGCACTGTGCCACCCTCCTAATTTCTTCTTTAATTATCGGCAGGAGCAATTTTATAAAAATAATGCCCAAGAAACCAATAGAATTTTTGAAAAACTGGTTGCAAATGGATAAATCGATCAACTTTCCTTCCTGAAACTTGGAATAGAAAACTTGCTAGAATTAAAAGGCAAATTAAATTGAACTGAATTTGATAACGTCAAGACCAAATACAATTTGGACTGAACTCAGCTGATGCTGTCACTTTAGATTCAAGATGTCAAATATGTTGAAAATTCCCATAGACCCCAAAGCAAGTTTTTGGATTATTTATTGTTAATAAAATTAATGCGCGCTAATGAATCAACATCGTTATTTGAGTCTGCTTTTTAGTATTCACATGAAGGAACACACTACAAATGTGGGAATGAACTGCCAGGCTTGCAGCCAGGTGACCCCGTGTCTTCATTCATAGCCAGATGGTTAGAAAGCATGAAGCCAAAGGCTGCTTGCTGCATCCATTCAGTTGTGTCAGCTGAATAAGTTTGAGCAGTTACCAGTCTGGGACACTGCATGAAGCTCAAGGGAAGAAAAACTGACTTCATCTCACCCCACTTGAATCCACCCCCACTGTAGTGCTGCAAGCAGTTATTTTAAAGCCCAAGGCCAACATGATCCCTGAAGGAGATTGTGTGATGCACAGAGCAATCAAATGTTGGGCATCAATGTTGGGACAACATAAAAAAAAGCTTTTGCACACATGACAATAATTAAATATTGTACTGCAATGTTAAACACAGAATATTACAAATAGACCTCTGTTTAATTTTTGTTCACAGTGCCAAAGGAGGCTCCATGTTAAGAAATACCAAATACAAAGAATATACCAAGACACAGTCATCGTTACTACGGGCAACTCAGCTCCCCATCAGTTAGTAGGGACAGCACAGTGGTGCAGCGGTAGAGTTGCTGCCTTACAGCGGCAGAGACTCGCGTTGGATCCTGACTACGGGTGCTGTCTGTACGGAGTTTGTACGTTCTCCCACACTCCAAAGACGTACAGGTTTGAAGGCAATGTGGCTTGTTAAAATTGTAAATTGTCCCTCATGTGTGTAGGAAGGTGTTAGTGTGCGGGGATCGCAGGTCAGTGCAGACTTGTCAAATTAAAAGATAGGTTGGGGTGGGAGATAGCAATCTTCACGTGGTCCACCCTGTTTAGACGAATGCAATCAACCTGGCGTGCACAATCAAATAAGATCAAATAGAATAAGTTGTCCTAAGCTGTGCGCGCCATACGCAGGAAGAAGAAGAAAAGATAGGTTTAAAGTAAATGAACCTGTCAATTTTATTTCTGCATTTTAGATATAAAATGATCTTCTGGGTGTAACATTGCGTAATTCACATTGTGTTGTAATTGAGTCTATAACCTAACATAACTGTATTCTTTTGTTTCTGCGAGAACAAAGGGGAGACCCAGTGGGTAGCTGCCGAGAATGGGGGGGACCCAGCGGGGGGTCACAAAGAACAGAGGGGGGACCCAGTGGGGGGCTGCCTGCTGCCACGTGCAGCAGCAGTTTGCCTGGTTCACCGCTGCGAGCAGAAGACAAGACTGTTTGATGAACTTTATCGACGCCAGAGATGTGAGGTCTGCTGTATGATATTACCGGGTTGTGGGCAAAAACAAAGCATTTCACTCTACCTAGGTACATGACAGTAAAGTATCACTGAATCATTGAATTGAATCATTGTTTTACATGTTTTTTCTGTTATGCTCATCAACATGAAGGATGCGTACATGATGTTTGGGTCATGAGTGTCCATTAAGGATCTCGAAATTACAAATAGCAAACTAAATATATGTCCTTCCTGTGATGCATTGAAAAAAAGATTAGTTTAATCTTGGCTCCAGAAGGGCATTTATTCCTGCATCCATATTTTCCAATTCCCTTCCAGCTATCATAAAGGCCATGATTCACTGATTTAATTTTAATAATAATTCATGCTGAATTGAACACAGCAATGGTGCTCTTGGCCTGCAGTACATGGATGTTTTGGTTTGTACATAGTCTGGGTGGAAGGTGGGGGTGCTGGCTTGGAGGGTAACTGAACGAAGAAATCATAATGTGTAGGAAGGAACTGCAGATGCTGTTTTAAACCGAAGATAGACACAAAGAGCTGGAGTAACTCAATGGGTCAGACAGCATTTCAAGAGAAAAGGAATAGGTGACGTTTTGGGTCGAGACCTTTCCTCTTCAGAAATCAAAATGATGTGGAGAATATTGTGCAAGGTAAAATCTAACGATACTTTCTTTTTTCCTTCCATAATTTGTTCCCATCACTGGCTGGGCCATCATTTGTTGCTCATCATTAATTACCTGTGAACAATGGTTTGAGGGACCATTTTAGATGGCAGGTAAGAATCAGGCACATCGATATTGGTCTGGAGTTGGGTGTAGACCAGACTGGGTAAGGATGGCATATGTTATGTTCAAAAGGGAACTGCAGTTGCTGGAATCAAGTCTGAAGAAGGGTTTCGGCCCGAAACGTCGCCTATTTCCTTCGCTCCATAGATGCTGCTGCACCCGCTGAGTTTCCCCAGCAATTGTGTGTACCCTGGCATATGTTATGCTTGCTTTTCTAGGTTGGAGCATTGAGTATAAGAGTCAGGAAGCCATGATGCAGCTTTATAAAACTTTGGTTAGGTCCCTTTTGGAGTATTTCATGCATTTCTAGTTGTCCCATTACGGGAAGGATGTGGAGGCTTTGGAAAAGGTACAGAATGAGGATCACCAGAATGAAGCTTCAATTAGGGAGTATTAGCTACAGGGAGAGGTTGGACTTGGATTGCTTCCTGTGGAATATCGGAGGTTACGGATATAAGTATATAAAAATATGAGAGTCATAGACAGGGCAGATCATCAGAAGAACCTTTTTCCCAGCTATAGAGCGTATAGCTTTATGGTGAGCGGGATAAAGTTTACAAGAGATGTGCGGGACATGTTTGTTTAAACAGAGGGTGGTGAATTCCTGGAACGTACTGCCAGGTGGTTGAGGCAGATACCATTTTAGTATTTAAAAGGAGTATGTATGGGATGCAGGAAATGGAGGGATGTGGATTATGTACAGGTAGATGGTCATGGCATCATGTTTGCTACAAACAATGTGGGCCTGAGGGCCTCTCTTGTGCTGTACCCTTCTATGTTCTAATTCCTGTTCTTGAGTTTATTATTGAACAAGATGGGTGATCATGACAATCCCATACTGTCATAGACCCCTTTTCTGTTACTAGCTTTTGAATTTTCTATTTATTTATTTACTTAGAGGTGGTGGTCTCTTGGTCAGAGGTTCATATGTTATCGGAAGAGAATTGGACCATTCGGCCAATCAAATCTACTTCGCCATTCAATCATGGCTGAGCTAACTTTCCCCCTCAACCCCATTCTCCTGCCTTCGCCCGATAACCCTTGTCACCCTTACTAATCAAGAATCTGCTCATCTCCAGCTTAAAAATATTTATTGACTTTGCCTCCACAGCCATCTGCGGCAGTGAATTCCACAGATTCACCACCCGTTGACTAAAGAAATACCTCCTCATCTCCTTTCTAAAGGTACATCCTTATATTCTGAGGCTATGGCCTCTGGGTCCTAAACTCTCGCACGAGTGAAAACATCTAGGGTCCTGCTTCTCTGGAAAGTAAAAGATTAATTTTTCACGTCAAAGACCGTTCACCAAACCTGTAATATTAACTAGGTTCCCCTTTCCAGATACTACCTGATCTGCATTCAATGTGCAGGAAGTAGTAGTGTTCTATTTAAAGAAAAGATGAAAGACAAAAAAAAGTGGCAGCAAATAATGAAGTCTGTGCACCTTACAAGGTCCTCAATGTAGATTCCCTTTTTATTACACAGGTGGGGGGTCAGGATTGTTAAGGGCAAAAATGAAATGGATTCAAGATGGAGTTAATTAAGATGCGAAAGCTATAATGGGCAGCAGAATTGATGGACAGATACAATCCTATGCTCATTAATTTTGTATTTGTAATTACCTTACTTTATGTGTCTCTCTCTATGGTACGTATGAAACAAGGGGGTAATTTTTTTGCCATAGCAATTAGGTAATCTTATAATTTTGGCATAAAGCCATACTTGCTGGGAGCGTATATTGAAAATTAAATTGGGGGCAGGGAGGTGTTTTGACTTTGTACTTATAATAGATACAAGAGTTATGGAAACATGAACTTAATTAGGAGATATTTGCTTCAAGAATGATCACACTTCACAGCAGCAAACATGTTGCCCCAATATGGCGACTCTGTCCATCATATTAATTGTCTATCCTACAATCACTCTCGTGTCAGTACCTTTCATCTTCTGCACTGTTCCAGTCAAGCCCAGTGAAAGTTCAAGGAGCATTACCTCATAACTCTAATCTGAAGAAGGGTCTCGACCCGAAACATCACCCATTCCTTCTCTCCAGAGATGCTGCCTGTCCTGCTGAGTTACTCCAGCATTTTGTGTCTACCCTCATAACTCTACACATATTGCTGCCTTCAGGACTCAATGTTAAATTCAAATTTCTGATAACCAACCTTTCCTATCTGTGTCAACACTGTTGTTCAGATGTAAGCCCACCTGCAACATAAACCCATTTTCTTCTGTCCACGGATGGTGAATACAGTGGTTATTTCCACCGTACTATTCGGTTTCAGATTTTCAGCAACTGTGCTATTCTGCATCTCACAGTTCCAGCATAGTTTTCTTTGGTACCCATCTTTCTTTGTTACCCTTTCATTGATTCATTAGCCGGATAGCTCCAAAATCTCCTCCAGTGGCATAGAGAGGTGGCGTGGGACAGTGAGTGGGGCCAGTGGAGTAGACAATGGAGTCATGCAATGAGCAGATCTTATGGATCTTCACAATGCACAAGCGAGCATTGACTAATAACCTCTCTGCCAAAACCTGCCACGTTACAGAAAGCACGTGGAACTCACGCATTTGGTGAGCGATGCGAGTAACACTCTTAGTGACCTCTTACATAGAAACATAGAAAGTAGGTGCAGGAGTAGGCATTCAGCCCTTCAAGTCAGCACCGCCATTCAACATGATCATGGCCGATCATCCAGAATCAGTTCCTGTTTTTTCCTCATATCCCTTGATTTTGTTAGCCCTAAGAGCTATATCTAACTCTCTCTTGAATACATCCAGGGAATTGGCCTCCACTGCCTTCTGTGGCAGAGAATTCCACATATTCACAACTCTCTAGGTGAAGAAAAATGTCCTCATCTCAATTCCAAATGACCATATTCTTAAACTGTGACCCCTGGTTCTGGACTCCCCCAACATCGGGAACATTTTCCCTGCATCTAGCCTGTCCAATCTTAACCACAATTATCCTCCAGCAAGCCCTAAATTATTCCCTACGTTACTACAGTTGTTTTCTTTTAAGTATTTTTCCAAACTTGAGAAAAACTGGTCTTCATTTTCCTGAATGCAAAAGGAATTGCAGATGCTGGAATCTTGAGGAGAAACACAACATGCTGGAGGAACTCAGTGGGTAAGGTAGCATACATGGAGGGAATGGACAGATGGTGATTCGGGTTGTGATCAGTCTGAAGTCCTGACCAAAAATGTTGTTTTGCTTCATTCATCTGAGTTGTTTCAACCAAATATCTTGGAACTTACTTGTGTGTTGATTGAGTCAACTACGTACTGTGGCCTGTCATGTGCAGACTACATCAAATGAACTGGTCTTCATTTTTCTGAAGACACAAGGAACTGCAGATGCTGAAATCTTGAGGTAAAGAAGATTCCTTGTCCTGAAGAATATGGTGGACACTTGAAGCCAATGGACACTTGGCTGACAATCTAATATTTATCAATGTGAAAACAAATAACTGCAGATACTGGTCTATACCATAGCTAGACACAAAGTGCTGGATTATCTCAGGTCAGGCAGCATCTTCTGAAGAAGGGTCATCTATCCTTTTTCTCCAGAGATGCAACCTGACCCAGAGTTACTCCAGCACTTTGTGTCTACCGTCAATATTCTTCAATGCCTGGCTCATGGGTTAACAAAAGTTTTGATTTCCGTTTCATGGCAACCTACAGTGGAATGTGGACATGATCTGAGTTTGACACTATAAGATCACAGCAAACTCGCAGAATGCCATTCATGTCTCAATCAACCATTTTAAAACGTTCAGCTTACGGCCCTAGGGTGCCTCAAAAACCATTAAAATTTTGTCATTAGATAAATCATCTCACTGCTTCAAGCATTTGGCAGAAGGAGTGCCTCAATAATATGCAAAGACGGTGACCTTGATTCATTGCACAAGGTTATTTCATCCGGCTACGGGCAAACTTACTGCTCAAAGGGCAAAGCTCCAGATGTCTCAACATCAGGCCCGTGTTACTGGATCCCTCGTAAAATCCACCTCATCTCCCAAGGGAAAGCTCGGCAAAACTTTCCAAAGAGGTCCTTCCCCCAACAATAAATTTAATTTTGCAGAACATTATTTATCTAGATCAGAGGATGCGGATTGAACAATTAGGACACAGAACATGGAACAGAACAGAAGATAGACACAGAATGCTGGAGTAACTCAGCGGGTCAGGCAGCATCTCTGGAAAAATGGAATAGGTGGTGTTTCGGGACCGAACCCTTCTTCAGACTTTAGATCCATTCTAAAGATGGGTCTCCACCCAAAACGTCACCTATTCCTTTTATCCAGAGATGCTGTATGACCCGCAGAGTTACTCCCACATTTTGTGCCTATCTTCGGTGATAAACTCCATGGCAATACATCGCATGATTCAATCTAGAACCGAAGAACTGCAATTGCTGGTTTACAAAAAATGACATACAGTGCTGGAGCAATTCAGCTGGTCAGGCAGCATAGAGTCATACAGAATGGAAACAGGCCCTTTGACTCGACTTGCCCACACTGATCATTATGCCCAATCTACACTAGTCCATGAAGGGTCTCGACCCAAACCGTTGCCTATTCCATTTCGACAGAGATGCTGCCTGACCCGCTGAGTTACTCCAGCATTTTGTATATCTTCGGTGTAAACCAGCATCTGCAGTTCCTGCCGACACATGGAACAGTACAGCATGGGAACAGGATATTTAGTCCACAATGTCCGTACCAAATATGAAACCAAGTTCCTCCGCCATTTTTGCTACAATATTGAAGGTCTCTGTAATGAATGTTGCGAGACATTAGAACTTCAAATAGGATGGCCAACTATTTACCTACTAACGATGAAAGAAACCCACACTAAAACCAAGACTGAGATCTGCAATTTTGAAGGACATATGAGTAAAGCTATTCTATATTCTTCATGAGGCCTGATATGAAGCAACAATGGTCTTTAAATCAACTCTATCTTGCTATAGAAAATTAGTGGTTGTTTGCAAAGTAATCTCACTTTACCTCCCCTCATATGCTTGTCAATTGGCATGAATTTGTAGAATTGACACATTTGAAACATGATGCTTACATATTACAATGGAATGAGGCCTGCGATACCACACAGATCATCTCACCCACAGCAATATCAGATGGTTAAACTAAAGCTTCATTGACTATCATGAGATAGTTGCAGAATGAGACTGGTAGAGAACCATCAAATGTCAAGTGTGTTTCCATGTCATATGCCCTGAAACATTGCAGTGAAATTCTTACTTCCAGCAGCACAACAGATATTGCTCAGTAGACACCATTGTAAACAAAAAAAATAGGTTCAACAAAAAAAGCAAGCAATATAGAGCAAAAACCAAATCGAAACACCCTGAGAAGAGCAATCACAGCAGTTTAGAGTTCGGGGTTTAGTTGAGTTGAGTTGGTAATGTTTAGTTGAGATGGTTGTTGCCAATAAGCTGCTCCTGAACCTGGACATCACAGTCTTCTGTCTCCCATATCTTCTTCCTGGAGGCAGGTGTGGAATGAGAGTGTGGCCAGGGTGGTGTGGCTCAATGATGATGTTGGTGAGGCAGCACCTCCAATAGATCCCATTCGATGGTGATAATGCAATGGTTGGTACGTTATAAAGTCTATGTGAAAGCTTGCACTAAACAACAAAGTATATGTAAACCTGGCACAGGACTTGCCTGGAGCTTCTAACCAAGCGTGGACCAAATGTCTTTGCAGACTTGTTTACGAAAATAAGAAATGCCCTCAGGAATTCGTCAGTGGATCCTTTGTTCAAGCAGAGGTACCCTAACGTTGGAAAATCCAATGGAAGTTGAGTGTACTGCCATTAAAAATCATTTTGCTTCCAACACCAGATTCAATTTACTGTCACCATGGTCATCAGGTCGGGGTGTAAAGAGGCTCCCAGGGTGTCAAGGTAAAGCAACCATCTGTTTTTCAACGTATTATTGGGATTGTTGAGGCAATGGTTCCAAGATGAGTGGTTCTGCTATTCTTGATGGGCAGCACAATGGCACAGCTGGTAAAGCCACTGCCTCACAGCACCAGAGGCCTGGGTTTGATCTTGGCCTTGGGTGCTGTCTGTGTGGATTTAGCAAGTTCTCCATGTGACAGTGTGGGATTCCTCCAGGTGCTCCGCTTTCCTACCACATCCCAAGGACATGCAGAGCGGTTTGTTAATTAGCCTCTGCAAAATTGCCCCTAGTGTGTAAGAAGTGTATGTAACAGTGGGATAGCCGAGAACTAGTGCGAGCAGGTGATCGATGGTCGGTGTGGACTCAATGGGTCGAAGGGCCTGTTTCCATGCTGTATCTTTCCAATCAATCAATCTTTATCAGGAAGACAACTTCTATCCAGCGATGCTGCCTGTCCTGCTGAGTTACTCCAGCATTTTGTGTCTATCATCGGTTTAAACCAGCACCTGCAGTTCCTTCCTGCAACATTTGTCTTCCAATGTCTGCCACTGCACTAGGACTCTAGCTTCTGCCTGCCTGGACAGCTGCCGCCCACAAAACAGATGGTGAGTCAACAGCTGTAAAATCCCAGCCAGAGAGTAGAAGCACTTTGAGGTCATCCCGCAAGGTCATGCCAATCTGGTCCTGTGAAAGTCTGCAGCCGTCCAACATGCGTGAGATATTGGGTTATGCATACAGAGCAAGAAGGCAATATACGTCCCAGTAGAATGCGCTAGGCTTGACTAGTGGTAGAAACAAGGAACTGCAGATGCAAGGTTAATACATAAAAGGACACATAGTGCTGAAGTAATTCTGCAGGTCAGGCAGCATCTCTGGAGAACATGGATAGGTGACGTTTTGGGTGGAGGAGTCCATGCTGAAGGGTCTCGACCCGAAACATCATCTATTCATTTTGAAGGGGCTCAACCCGAAACGTTACCTGTCCATGTTCTCCAGAGATGCTGCCTGGCCTGCTGAGTTACTCCAGCAGTTTGTGTCGTGGGGTGTTTAGTTGACTTTTGTAATCAGTCTTGTTTCACTTGAATTACAAATTTCGTTCAAAGCGCGATGGCATCTGGGGGATTGGGGAGGGGGTTGGGGGAGGGGGGTTGGGGGGGGGGGGTGTTGAAGTGGATCGGGAATTATTTTTTAAAAATTGATCAATGTAGTGAAGTACTTTTCCAGCTCTCAACTCTCCTCCTATTATCAATCTAAGAAAGGGTCCCAACCCAAAACTTCACCTACCCATGTCCTCCAGAAATGCTACCTGACACACTGAGTTACTCCAGCATAAAAGCATTATCTTCCCATAATACAAAATAAAAGGATCGATAGTTAATCAAGATTGTCGGCCAAAGGGTCTGCATTTGTCAATGATTCTACAAGATGGGCCCCACATAAGACCTGATTTCTGACCTATCCTTATATCCACGACATTTAAGTCTTTGGTCCTTGGTGCTGATATTGCGATTGAAAGTCAAGAGAAAGTGTTTAGAATCACTCTTTGCTAAAAATACTAATTGTTATGGTAATTATTCTTGTCAGCTCTCAGCTCAAATCTAGACATTGCCCAGTTTGAACAAGGATTGCTTTGTTATCCAAACTGTGTGAATGAAAACGAACACTATGCATCATCTGCTAACATCCCCATTTCTGATCTTATGATGGAGGAAAGGTCATTGATGAAACATGTGGTTGGATTTGGGACACAACCCTGCAGTAACAAGGTCAAGAGTCAAGTATGCATAATTGTCATATGTACTGAAAACTGAACAATACATTTCTTACTTGCAGCAGCATAAAAAGGCTGTGAGTGCAGTACTCACATATAACACAATAGACAAAAAAAACCTAAACATCAAAAGTTGTACAAAACAAGTCAAGTCAAGGGAGTTTATTGTCATGTGTCCTAGATAGGACAATAAAATTCTTGCTTGCTGCAGCACAACAGAATATACAGAATAGTTCAGTTCAATATACACATAAATAAGCAGATAAAGTGCAATAGGCTGTTGCAGTTCAGAGTCTGTTTGTTGGCGAGTTTAATAGCCTGATGGCCGTGTCGTTTAATAGCCTGATGGCAGCTGTTCCTGATCCTGGATGTAACAGATTTCAGTTCCTGTACCTTCTGCCCGGTGGTAGCAGAGATGAGTGCGTGGCCAGGATGGGGTGGGTTCTTGATGATGCTGGCTGCCTTTTTGAGGCAGCGACTGCAATAGATCCCTTCGATGGTGGGGAGGTCAGAGCCGATGATGGACTGGACAGTGGTTACAACTTTCTGCAAAAGCCCCAAGTCACTAGTAACAATGATAGACCCAAAACCTGGATTAACTCAGCAGGTCAGACAGCACCTCTAGAGAAAAGGAATAGGTGACGTTTTGGGTCGAGACCCTTCTTCAGACTGGGCAACAAAGACAGCTCATAGTTTAGTTAGTGTTTGTAGTGCGACGTGGATGACCAGCTTCTCGTTTTCACCCAACATTCCAACAATAACCTGTTCCCTTATCATCGTTACTTTTTTGCATTTCTTTTATTATTTGTTCTATATCTCTCTACATCATCGTCTCTATCTCTCCTTTCCCTTTCCCGTGACTTTCAGTCTGAAGAAGGGTCTCTACCCGAAACGTCACCCATTCCTTCTCTCCAGAGATGCTGCCTGTCCCGATGAGTTACTCTTCAGTTTAAACCAGCGTCTGCAGTTCCTTCCTACACATTTCACGCCGAAGCCTTGAAATCAGAAGAATATTTTTCAGCATCAGCCGCAACACTCATTATGGTTTTTTTCTTTTCTTTTGGAACTTAAAATAATTACAGAAAACAGAAAATGTTTATCAGATTGTAGTTAATACCAGAAGAAAGCAAGCTAACAGCTAAGCCGAATGTGGTCGATTGCCACAGTTAATAATGCAGTTGTTAAGGGCTAATGATTTTTGCAGCTTGCAATAACTGAAGAAGGCAACAGGCACATAAGAGACACAAAAGCCTTGTGCAAATACAAACTACTGGAAGAAGTATAGATAGACACAAAGTGCTGGAGTAACTCAGCGGGCCAGGTGGCATCTCTGGAGAAACAGAGACAGGTGATGTTTTGGGTCGGAACCCTTCTTCGGACTGAACGTGGGGGTGCAAGAGCTGTAGATGAGAATAGACCAGTCAGAGCTGGCCACAAATCACCTCAGGCAGGTGGTGGTTTGGTGGGCCCATTGTTGTCCGGGGTGTGAACTCAAGAGGGATACAATATGGTGAACTGTGGATCAGGTTAAATGATTAGGGGGGAAGAAGGGGGGAAGGGGGGAGCGGAGGGGAGTGTAGGAGGAAGTTACTTAAAATTAGAGAATTCTATGTTCATACTGCTGGGTTGTAAGCTATCCAAGCAAAATATGAGATGCTGTTCCTCCAATTTGCGTGTGGCCTCACTCTGGCAATTCACTGATGAACTCAGCGTGTCAGGCAGCATCTGTGGAGGGGGGGGAGGAATCGGGCAGGTGACGTTTTTAGTCAAGGCCCTTTCTTCAAGAGTGGAGTAGATGGGAGAAAACTGGTAGAAATAGCTGAGGAGAAGGAGTGGGGTCAGAGTTGGCAAGCAATAGGTGGATGCAGATAAGTCTGAAGAAGGGTCTTGACTCAAAACATCACTTATTCCTTTTCTCCAGAGATGCTGTCTGACCCGCTCAGTTACTCCAGCTTTTGTGTCTATCTGCAGGTTAGACACAAAAAGGAATAGTTGACGTTTCGGGTGGAGACCTTCTTCAGACTGAGAGTCAGGGGAAGGGGAACGGGAGAAATAGATGGTGATATAAAGAGATATGGAGCAATGAATAAAAGATATGCAAAAAAATTAAAGACAAAGGAAACAGGCCATTGTCTTGGGGCTAGGGACTAGGTGAAAATGAGTTACAGACAACGGGACTCAACAAGACGACTTTGAAGCTCATACGACTAGGGTGTGGGAGGGATGGTGAGAGGGATGATGAGAGGCTCGTCCTCATCTCCAGGAAACATTAGGCAACATAAGCCACAGCCCTTGAAGTACAGAAGGAACGAATGCCCATAATCTGGACACTTATGATGATCAAATTGCATTTTCATGCCATTTCGCACATGGTAAATTGCATGAGCCATTGTTTCAATGTCACAATGCACCCACTGATAAATTGTCTGTGGCACCTCTGCCGTGATTCACCTTGACATCTGCCCGATATCAGCTGCACATTTAATGATGTGAGCAGTGCCTGTCCCCTCCCTCTGCTACCACAAGTTGGAACTTCCGGTGAAACCTGCAACCTTCAACATCAACTCACAAAAACATATTGCGCAAAGTTCAGGAAAGAGACATCATTTAGTGTCTTCACTGTCATATCGATAACCTGTCATGTCAATACACAGAATCATTTTACAAAGGCCAGTATTAAATTGGATGAATTCCATTACAGGCGGCAGTATTTTTTTCAAACCACTTTTAATATGTGATACTGTCTCCATGGTCAACCGTGGGTTGGGGTAACGCGGAACATGGAAATCATCAGGCTGGGACTGGGGTCTAAGATACATAGCGTAAAGGGCCTGTCGCACTTACGCGATTTTTTCGGCGACTGCCGGCACCTGTCATAGTCGCAGCAGGTGCCGAAAATTTTCAACATGTTAAAAATCCAGCAACGACCAGAAAAAGGTACGACTCTTTGGGCGACTACTCACGACCATACAGGCGTCACCCCCTGACATGTCGACAGAATGAAAGTCAGTGTCAAACAAACCGAAAGAGGGAAGTCTAATTTCTAGAAAAATGATTATGGTGATGTAGGAAAAGTTGGTATCTGACATTAAGCAGATTGAAAGAATAAGGATGAAATGCTGAAATGAAAGAAAGAATAAGGGGAGCAGAGCGAGTGTAGAAAAGTAGACGGTAGCAAACTAAAAAGGTGTAAAGTACAAACATGTCAGAAGATGAGGTGCGAGGAAAACTACAGGCCCAAAATAAGAACTTGCCATAGATCACAGAGACAGAGAGCAATGCAGAATTTCCAAGGCACAGTAAAAATGGTCAGTAGAGATAATGGATAGAATAGATAATGGTTAATAGGTCTGAGCAATGTTTCAATTGTTGCAAAAAACGGCAGTAAGTGCTGGAGTAACTCAGCAGGTCAAGCATCTCTGGAGAACATGGATAGCTAATGTTTTGAGGCAGGATCCTTCTTCAGACTGATTGTTGTGGGAGCCGGGGGGGGGGGGGGGGGGGGGGGGAGGGGGAGAAAGCTTGAAGAGAGGGGGGGACATAACAAAGCCTGGCAGGTAATAGGTTGATACAGGTCGGGGGGGGGGGGGGGGAGATAGACAGATGGTTGAACAAGGTTAGCGATGAAAAGGCAGAAGGTGTGAGACAAAAGGATTGAAGCTAGGGAAAGGAACGAAGGTGGAAGGGGAGGTGGGGGAAGAAATCGGTGTGTCTAGGTGGAATACAGGGGAGGGTGGGGGAGGGAAAGAAGGAAGAGGAAGACACAGGAAAGGGGGGGTACTGATAGATTGTTAGAGATTGATAGAATTGGAGAATTCAATGATCATGGTTGGGTTGTAAGCATTACATTCTCCAATTTTAGGTAACTTCTAACAATCCCCCTCTCCCTGTCGCTTTTCTTCCCCATGCACCCACTTTCTCCCCCCCCCCCCCCATGCCCCAACTAGACTCGCACTGATTTTTCACTTCCTGCTTTCCTCTTCTAACTTCACAACTCCTCAATCCTTTTGTCTCACACCCTTTTTTACATCTCTGGCTTCTGTCCAACCATCTTCCAGTCAATAACCCCCTTGTCTGTGTTCACTAATTGCACTCCACACTTTGTCCTGCTCCTCCTCTCTTCCAGCTTTCTTCCACCACCCGCTCTCCTCCCCACAATCAGTCTGAAGAAGGGTCCTGATCCGAATAGTGAAAGACCTGGCTAGAGTGAATGTGGAGAGGATGTTTCCACCAGTGGGAGAGTCTAGACCCAGAGGCCATAGCCTCAGAATAAAAGGATGTACTGTTATAAAGGAGATGAGGAGGAATATTTTTAGTCAGAAGGTGGTGAATCTGTGGAATTGATCAAGTCAATGGATATTTTGAAGGTGGGAATTTACAGTTTCTTGATTAGTAAGGGTGTCACGGGTTATGGGAGAAAGCAGGAGACTAGGGTTGAGTGGGAAGAACAGATCAGCCATGATAGAATGGCGAAATAGACCTGATTGGCCAAATGGCCTAATTCTGCTCCTAGAACATAACTTATGAACTTTTATGAACTTCTATAACTTATGAATCCATGATTTCCATGGATGCCGTCTGGCCCACTGAGTTACTCCAGCATTTTATGTCATTTTTTTGGAAACCAGCATTTGTGGTTCTTTCTACACTTACCTCTGCAAATGCACTCCAGGCAGTATCCTACATCCAACCAATTTCCATAGCTTCATCCATAAATTTCCTTCCCTCGCAAGATCAGAGATGGGATGTTTGCCCATTATTGTGCAACGTTTAACTCCATTGACAAATCTTCCATAAATTAAGCAGAATATGCCTAAAAGCTGCAAAACTTTTAGAAAAAGCTGAGGCAACATTTAGAAAAAGGCTGATATCACATTCATACCACAGAAGTGCCAAACAAGGACCATCAACAAGGTGGCACGGTGGCGTAGCGGTAGAGTTGTTGCCTTACAGTGCTGGAGACCCGGATTCGATCCTGACTACATGTGCTGTCTGTACGGAGTTTGTACATTCTCCCTGTGACCCATGTGGGTTTTCTTCAGGATTTCTAGTTTCCTCCCATACTCCAAAGACTCCCTAGTGTCTGTAAGATCGTGTTTGTAAGTGTGCGGGGATCACTGATCGGCACAGACTCGATGGGCTGAATGACCTGTGTCCGCGCTGTAACTCTAGATTAAACTAAACTAAGAGAGAGCCTACCTAATATTGCAGAGAATTGTGGTCGCACACCAGACCACCACACAAACCAATCTCTGTTCATTTACACTTCATGCTGCCTCGGCAAGACCACCCACATAATCAAGGACGAGTCTCACCCCAGTCATTCCCTCTTCTCCCATCAAGCAAGAGGCACAGAAGTGTGAAAAAACACACCTGCAGATTCAGGGATAGTTTCTTCCCAGCTGTTACCAGCCAACTGAACCATCATATCAACACCTGATGCTACCATATGCTGAGCTACCTTCTTCCTCATTGGAGGCCTTGGACTATCTTGAATCAGACATTACTGGACTTTATCTTGCACTAAACATTGTTCTCCTTATCTTGTATCTGTATGTGGTGGATAGTTCGACTGTAATCATGTATAGTCTTTCCGCTGACTAGACAGCATGCAACAAAAAGCTTTTCAC
The DNA here is from genome assembly GCF_010909765.2 of Amblyraja radiata. Taxonomy (NCBI): domain Eukaryota; kingdom Metazoa; phylum Chordata; class Chondrichthyes; order Rajiformes; family Rajidae; genus Amblyraja; species Amblyraja radiata. Next base: position 14,203,983 of record NC_045979.1, read on the forward strand.
TTAACCTCGGTACATATGACTAATAAACTAAACTCTCCTCAACACAGATCTTATGAACAATACTGGTTCCCACTCCAGGAACATAATGGGTCACAACTGACCAGAAACTCAAATGGACCATCCAATACATTCCATGACTAATAAGTAGTTCACAGTCGGGATATCCTGCAGTGAGTGACTCACCTCTTAATACATCAAAGCCTGACCACTATGCACATGGCACAAATCAGTAGTATAATGGAATAGCATTTTGTTGCCTGAATGACCACAGAACCAATGACACAAGAGGGCTGAATAGCAGCCTTCTTAATTGGCACCCCATTTACCACATAAAAACGTATTCCCTCTATCGCTGGTTTACAGTGTCTGAATTGTCTACAAAATACACTACCCTTGTGGGCCTGTCCCACTTAGGCGACTTTTTAGGTAACTACAGGAGACTATGCAGTCGCCACATGGTTGCCACATGCTCGCGGGTGGTTGCCGGGGAGTCGCCTTCATGGTCGTGAGGAGTTCCCGCATTCTGGGAACTAGTCGCGGCCTCATTATGGTCGCCGTGAATTTTTCAACATGTTGAAAAATTAGCAGCAACTAGAATGAAGCCGTCATGGAGAGTAGCGAGAATTCTCGTGCCGTAGGTGGGTCGCCAGGAGGTCCTAGTGGATTGCCAGGAGGTCGAAGGTTCTCTTAGGTTCTCGTAGGTTGTAGCCGGTGCTGACCGGTGAACTTCATTGGCTCATTGAGAAAAAATCATAAGCAGTAGTTTTCAGAACCAGGGATAACCGACCGGTAATGTTAAATGTCCGCCGAGCTTCACAGCTGTGTATCTCTGGCTTCTTAAACGTTGTCTCCACTCCTTCTCCCTCCTTCTCTACCCCCTCTTTAAAAAGACTTACCGTACACAGCGCCAACCTTCCTGTTCAACTTGGCTTTGCACCGTGTGAATTTCACTCAGATGGCACTCCCCCCGCTTGCCCTGTCCCCCACCTGCATAACGGGCTGGTGAAGTAAGTGATGTGTGTGTGTGTGTGTGTTCCACTCTGACAGTCGCCGTTCCATTTGCTGGTTTTTCAGGAGACTGCTGGCAACTTGACGGTCGCCGGCAGTCGCCTGAAAAATCGCCTGTGGGACAGGCCCATAACTCCTCTACATTGACAACACCTCCCAAAGACTTGTCCCACCCAGGTCTTTCATAGAAACATAGAGACATAGAAAATAGGTGCAGGAGTAGGCCATTCGGCCCTTCGAGCCTGCACTGCCATTCAATATGATCATGGCTGATCATCCAACTCAGTATCCTGTACTTGCCTTCTCTCCTGCTTTCTGTCTTCTCCCTGCTCCCATCGGGCAAGAGGTACAGAAGCTTGAAAGCGCGCACCACCAGACGCAGGAACAGCTTTTTCTCCCCTGATATCAGGCTTCTGAATGTGCCTTCCATAATCTAGGGTACTTTCCGATTCACCTCTACCCCATTGCCGACATTGGACTTTGTCTGTGGAACTAAAGTGCTACAATGCTGAGAACTATATTCTACGCTCTGTATCTTCCCCTTTGCTCTACCTATTATACTTGAGTTGGATGTGATTGTATTTATATATAGTATTATCTGATTTGATTAGATAGCATGTAAAACAAAGATTTTCACTGTAAACATGACAATAATAAATCTAAACCCAGGTTCACTAAAAAGGAAAAGGGCAGCAAGTGCATGGGAATTCCCCTCCAAATTAAGATTATCTGCTGGTCCTTCAATAACGCCAGACCTAAACACTTGCACACCCTTCCCAACAACATTGTGGGCATATCGTCACAACAGGGACAGCAGAGATTCAAAGCAGCTGACCGCAACCTTCTTAAGGGTAAAGTCAGGATTAGCAAACACTGCCTTTGCCAATAATTCCTATATCCAATAAAAATATAATAGTTTTTTTAAGTTAATATTGCACATGGGCAATAATATCAGAAAAGGAGTCTGGAAATACTTGTGCAAAAGCTTCTGATGGTGGGAGTTAAAATATATAAAAAGTACCTCAACTTTGCAAAATCAAGCACCAACCATCTATAAGGATATAGCCTGCTGAGTTACTCCAGCATTTTTTGTCTACGGTGTGAACCAGCATCTGCAGTTCCATCCTACACATATCTATCTGTCTAATCCTCTATAAGACACTGACGATAGAAAATGGACTATGGGATCTATTTATGGATTCTGCAGTTTAGAAATGCAATAAAACCCCCAAAAATATATCTAGAAGCTAAATCAGAATGTTATCACATTGAGGGACTTGAGTAGATGTTTAGAAGGGAGATGCTAAAACTCTTCACCTTCGAGAAGAAAAGGTTTCAAGGCAAATTGATAGCAGTGCTCCAGAATGGGCGGTACGGTGGTGCAGCAGTAGAGTTACTGCCTTACAGCACTTGCAGCACCAGAGACCCGGGTTCGATCCCGACTACGAGTGTTGTCTGTACGGAGTTTGTATGTTCTTCGCGTGACCTTCGTGGGTTTTCTCTGAGATCTTCAGTTTCCTCCCACACTCCAAAGACGTACAGGTATGTAGGGAAATTGGTTTGGTAAATGTAAAAATTGTCCCTAGTGTGTGTAGGATAGTGTTAATATGCGGAGATCGCTGGTTGGCGCGGACCCGGTGGGCCGAAGGGTCTGTTTCCGCGTTGTATCTCTAAAACTAAAATAAAGAGAATGATGTGCAAAATGTAAATGTTTCTCTTGGAGGGAAAGGGTCAATACTGGAGCTTAATGATCTAAGTTAACTGGCAAAAGAACCCAAGGTCACCCAAGGAAGAATTGCTTCACACAATGAGTAATTGCGGGTTCAAGTTCACCACCTGAAAGATCGGGGGGAGGATGATTCAATTGTGGATTTCAAAAGGAATTAGATACCTACTTCAGGGGGGAAAAGCAGCAGAGCTGTTGGGAAAGGAGCACGGAACAGAACTCACCAAATCTCTCTCAAGAAAGCTCGATGGGCCAGATGTCTGCTGTTTTGTACTGATTTTATTATTCTAATTATATGGTCTTTCCATTAAAGTGTAAGGAATTATTGGAATTCATTAATGTTTTTTAAGCAGGATTACCCCCTCAATACTTCAGAAGTATTGTGCACCATGATTTTTTTTCAGCTGGCTGTGAATCATCCACATTTTTAAGAGAAAAATCTTTATAACTATTAACTTTTGTAAGTGGCATGTGATCATGACATGGAATATTGTGGAGGTTTTACAGAGCACCACACTTGCATATGCTCATCATGAGCTCGAAATGTTCGTTATTCCTACATTGTGAAAGCAATTACAAGGTTTCTGATGTCTCATAACCATACTTTGGCGTAACAAAGGTTGCATTTATTAATGATCAATTGAAACAAAACAATCATTGTCTCTCAACGAGTTTACCAGTCACAAGTATTTGCAGCAAAGTTTCAGAAAACACAGAATTAAATTAAATCATTTTATTCTCAAAATATGTTATGTTCTTACTTCTGAAATGGACCTTATACTCCAGACAATGTGAACTTGATGCAAAAATTATGCACTGTTAGGTCTGAATCAAAAGCATGTTCCTTACTTTATCAGCTACATGCTGTTTTCAAGCTGTAAGCAGAGTTTGGCCAAGAAAAGATGTTCAATTTTTCACGCAAGATCATTTATGGATTTTTGCCTCAATCGATTTAGAGAATGTTGTAATGGGTCAGATGATGTTTTTGCATTATTTTTCAGAAAAGTGCATTTTACATGAGCAAAGTTACAATGTGCTGTAAGCGCAGAATGTATAAGCATACTGTTGAAAGTGGGAGCAAATGTAATTCAATTTTACTTGTAAAAATGTACTGAATATCTCCATTAGAAATAAAAAAAAGTTTACGAGAATCTTATTCTCGGCAGTGGCGACGACGTGAAAGTATTAATTGAAACCTTCGCAGATTTTTAAAAAATGTTTCAACTGCCATCTGGTTTAACGACATTCTAGACCTGTGAGAGTAAACGTTGGTTTATTGCAGCTAACAAAAGTTGTAAACTAAGAACTTTCTAATGATGGGGAATATTTCCTCTGGCAGAACCGATAATGGAATTATAAATGCATTTCTTATTAATACATAACTGCAGAGTGCTTGGAAGTAATCTTATCTTATTTGTTGATATAGCGTCTGGGATATTCAGGCCCTTCAGCCCTTCGAGTCTGTGCGGACCAGCAATTTACAACAGTTTTATTTTCCTCATACTTTTATTACCTATTCCCAGATGTTACCACCCAATTCCACACTAGGGTCAATTTATAGCGGAGAATTAACCTATGACTCATATGCCTATGGGATTTGGGAGGAAACTGGAACAACGCAAGGAAACACAACAAACTCCACACAGACAACACCCAAGGTCAGGATTGAACCCAGGTCTTTTGCATGCGAGGCAGCAGCGAGGCTAGCAGCACTACCATGTGGCTCAATTTACACTCAATAATGTTTAGACTTTTAAGATACAGCATGGAAACAGGCCCTTCGCCCCATCAGCTGTTACTATCCTACATATTGGAGACAATTTACAATTTTACCAAAGCCAAATAACCTACAAACGCAAATATCTTTGGAGTGTGGGAGGAAACCAGAACACCCGGAGAAAACCCACACAGTCACAGGGAGAATGTACAAACTAGATACAGACAAGCACCCGTAGTCGGGATTGAACCTGGGTCTCTGGTGCTGTAAGGCAGCAACAGCTCTACTTCTACGCCGCTGTGCTGCCTTAGTTAACCAACAGTCTGAAGCTAACTTAACTAGTTATTATTCTGGATAAGTGCATTTCATACAAATATGTTTCTGCTTGTAAGATGGCATGTATGGATAGGCAACAAAGAGGCAGAAAGGATCTGATAAATGTTCCAAATATGTACTTGCTGTAGGAGTTTCATTACGTCCCACATAAAAGGCTGGTTAGCAAATGGAAGCTTAAGGAATAACAGGGTTAATCTTAGTATTGATAATTAAATAGCTGAGGGTAGAAAACAGAGACTTATTGTTCTGAAGACTAAAGGGAAGTGTATTGTGCTGGAGCAACTGAGCATGAAAACAGGCCCTTCTGCCCAACTTGTCCATGCTGACTAGGTTGTCCCATCCACGCTAGTCCCATATATTAGTGATTTAGACAGGGATGTGAATAATAACATGTAACAATTTGGATGGAGGATGGTCCATGTGAAGAACTGTAAACTTCTAGAGAGCATAGAGGTGGTGAGATAAAAAATCGTGGCAGATGAAATTAACTTTTTTAGAAGGACAAGGTGACACACTTTGGTAGGAAGAAAAAGGAGAATGAAGATCAAATGGTTCAATTGGTGTAGTGGAACAGAAACCCTGATGGCTTTTTCAAAGTGGCAGACATGAGGAAGTGTCGATTTTTAACAAAATAACTCAGCAGGTCAAGCACCATCTCTGAAGGAATGGATAGGCGATGTTTCAAGTTGGGACCCTTCTTCGGACTGATTATAGTGGGGACAGAAAGCTGGAAAGCAAGTGTGGGTAGGGCAAAGTCAAGGTGGATACAGGTGAGTGATAGGTGGATACAAGTGAGAGGGGTTGATTGCCAGATGGGTGGACAAAGGTTATAGATGCAAGGGTGAGAATAGGGAGTAAGATGAGACAAGGGGATGGGAATGTGAAGCCAGAGGACAGGATATTAATAAAATGGAAAGGCAGAGTAATGCAGGGGGTCCAAAATAAGAATAACATTTATAAAACGCTAGTTGGACCACAACTATAATTTAGGACAATGTGAATTGCCAAGAGAGGGGGTAGAGAGGATTTATTAGAATGGTTCCAGAAATTAGAGATTTTAGCAAATAGGGCAAGCCTGAAGAAACTAACATTGTCATCTGCGGAGCAGAGAAATATCACTGGGGCCTCGATAGAGATGTACAAAATCACAACAGGTTTAGATAACTCATGCAATGAGAAACATTGCCAGAGGACACAGTTTGACATGATTGGCAAAAGATTGCAAAGCTGGAATAAGGAATAGTTTTCTTTATATGTGGTAAATGTTTAAGATCTAGAATCTCTTGCCTGAATGTATGGTAGAGCAGAATCGACTGCAGCTTCCTAAAGTGAACATTGTAAATAATTGAAGGCAATAAAATATTGTAGTTACAAGAAAAGGGATTACTTGTCAGAAAGGATCGCGTACAAACTCGATGAGCTTACCTGCTTGATTCAGTGGTGTAAAGTTTCTACAGTGGTACATGCATTTATTTATACAGTTCTTTTCTCAACCTCAAAAATACCATGTACTCTTGAGCCAACAAAGAACTTTGAAGTAGGGCCAACTTCAAAATAGGAAATTAGTGCTTCATTCCAAATCCTTTCTCTGTTTGAAAGCTTTTTTCTCCAAAACCTTTCTTACAAAAAGCTGCCTTTCACTGGCATGAAGAAATTTGCTGGAAGCACAACTGGAAATGTATCATTTTAATATAATTTAATAATCTAATAGTCAGTCTGAAGAAGGGTCTCAGTATTCTTTTTCTCTGACCTGCTGAGTTACTCCAGCTTTTTGTGTCTATCTTCGGTTTAAACTAGCATCTGCAGTTCCTTCCAACACAATCTAATAGTTTATGCCGACTTGAACAGTTTTTTAAAAGCATTGAATAATGCCCCTGTCCCACTTAGGAAACCTGAACGGAAACCTCTGGAGACTTTGCGCCCCACCCAAGGTTTCCGTGCGGTTCCCGGAGGTTGCAGGTGGTTGCCGGAGGTTGCAGGTAGTGGAAGCAGGTAGGGAGACTGACAAAAACCTCCGGGAACCGCACGGAAACCTTGGGTGGGGCGCAAAGTCTCCAGAGGTTTCTGTTCAGGTTTCCTAAGTGCGACAGGGGCATTAATACTCTTCTTATTCCCAAAAGACAAAAAATGTACATTATTCATATCCATTTTATTTCTCTATCTCTAATGTGAATTACATTTGCTGCGCCTTAGCTATCTATATATTCACACACTCATTGTTTCATTTAGATCATATATATAAAACATATATAGAATGCCTGAACGCAAGTTGCAAGAAAACCAATTGGTAAGAAAGAACGCACGACAAAAGCACACCTTTTATAAGGCTGGGTGTTCAAAAGCTCTGGATAATCAACACATAAATGCTGTGGTCATGGTTACAAGTAGGTAATATGTCAAAGATAGTCACAAAATGCTGGAGTAAATCAAGGATACACAGTAGGTGAACAACCAGATTCATTCAGCAGGGGCAAAAAAAAATGTTCTTCCTTCCAAAACTAAGAAGTGCAGGATGATGAAACGACGGCCACATGAAAATGACTGTTGCTCAGCACAGTCGTATGTAGTAAATATTCAAGACTAAGGTGGCTGAAAACCTTCAATTTAACATCTGAACCAGCTTCTCACTACCATTCCGTAACAGAATTGGATTGGTAAGAAAAATGTGGATTATCCATTCATTCATTATACTGGAATTTCATGTTTCATGTTTTGGAGATTACAAAGAAAGAAAGAAAAAAAAGAGAGCTGAAGAAAACATAAAAATAGATTTGGGCAGTGGGAGGGAGAAGAAAGCAAATGGCAGCCCTGTAATTACCTTTTCCTCCCTTTTATATCATCTTATTATACAATTTGCATCAAAACTTTACTGTAACAAAAAAACCCATCGGGGAACCAGTATACAGGAATCATTTTCTTTCATATAACAAGAGCCTACTAACAAGGACATAGAATAGTCCAGCACAAAAACAGGGCTCTTTAGCCCACATTGTCTCAGCTAAACAAATACAACCACATCAACCTGCACAAAACCCATATCCCTCCATTCCCTGCATATCCATATGCCTATCCAAAATAATTTCAAGTCCCACTAACGTACCTGCTTCAACTACCACCCAGGCAGTGCATTCCAGATGCTCACCACCCTCCACCCACCAACCTAACCCGCACACCTCCTTTAAACTTTGCCCCTCTCACTGTAAATCTATGCCCTCACGTTTTTGAATTAATCAACTCACCAGTTTGTGTAGAAATGGCTGGCATGTGGCCGGTGGATTGCCACTTTAGTGAAATTAAGATTGCATTTAACTTTGTAACCAGGCTCACGCTACCACTCAAAGATAATATTTCTTTTTCTCCATCACTGTGATCAATGAGGGTAGGGCAGTGGATGTTGTCCACGTGGATTTTAGTTGGTCAATTTGATAATGTCCCTCATGGTAGGCAGATCTAGAAGATTAAGATGCATGGGAACCACGGTGAAATTGTCATTTGGATTCAGAACTAGCTTTGTCATGACAGAGAGCTATGGTAGAAGGCTATTATTCTGGCTAGATGTCTCTGACCAGTGGAGTTCCACAGGGATCCTCAGTAAATTTGCAGACAGCATCAACATTGCTGGAGTTGTGGAAGATTGTCACAGTATGCAGTGGGATGTCGATCAGCTAGGAAAAATGGTGGAGAAATGGCAGATGGAATTTAATCTAAGTAAGTGTGAGGTGTTGTAGTTTGTGAGGTCGAATGTAAGGGGAAAGTATACAGTTAATGGCAAGACCCCAAGCAGCATTGATGTACAGATGGATCTTGGGCTTCAAGTGCATAGTCTCCTGTAAGTGGTAACTAAAGTTGATAGAGTGGTACAGATAGCGTATGGCGTACTTGTCTTTATTGGGTGGAGTATATGAGGTGGGAAGTCATGTTGCAGCTTGCTTCGACTAGTTTGGCCGTAGTTGGAACAATGTGTGGAGTTCCAGCCCCCCCCCCCCCACCTCCCCCCTTCACAGGTAAGATGTAGAGGCGTTGGACTGGATGCATGAGGTTTATCAGAATGCTACCTGGATTAGATGTTATGAGCTATAAGGAGAGATCAGACAGACTTGGGTTGTTTTTTAATGGCGCACCAGAGATTGAGAGGAGGCCTGTAATAATATAATAAATTATGAGAGGTATAGATAGGATAGACAATCCCTATACCTCCCCCCTCAACTCTGTCCAAGGACCCGACAGTCTTTTCAGGTGAGGCAGGTTCACCTCCTCCAACCTCATCTACTGTATCTGCTGTTCCAGGTGTGGGCCAAGCAAAGGCTCGGCGACTGTTTCGCTGAACAACTCCGCTCCGTCCGCCTAAACCAACCTGATCTCCCAGTTGCTAAACACTTAACCCCCCTTCCCATTCCCACACTGCCCTTTCTGTCCTGGGCCTCCTCCATTGTCAGAGTGAGGCTCTGCGCCAATTGAAGGAACAGCACCTCATATTTTGCTTGAGCAGTCTACACCCCAGTGGTATGAACATTGACTTCTCTAACTTCAAGTAACCCTTGCTTTCCCCCTCTCTCCATTCCCCCACCCCCCCCCCCCTTCCCAGTTCTCCGACCAATCTGACTGTCTCCGACTACATTTTATCTCCGTTTGCTTTGTTGTTATCGTCTCCCAGATAACAATGCTTTATTCTACATTTTCATTGATCTCCAAACCCTTTGTCCTATTTTCACATCTTACACTTCCTTATCTATGTATCCTCTCCCCTGACATCGGTCTGAAGAAGGGTCTCGACCCGAAACGTCACCCATTCTTTCTCTTCAGAGATGCTGCCTGTCCCATTGAGTTACTCCAGCATTGTGTGTCTATTATAGACAATCAAAATCTAATTCACCAGGGTGGAAATGTAAAAGGACTCAAGGGCATTGCTTTAAGATGAGAGGGACAGAGTCTACAAGGGATGTGTGGTGCAAGCTATTTTACGCCACATCTATAATAAACACAAAATACTGGAGTAACTCAGTGAGACAGGCAGCATCTCTGGGCAGAAGGAATGGGTGACGTTTCGGGTCGAGACCCTCCTTCAGATCTATCTGGCTAATATGACATTGCACGTATATTTCATTTTTTATAAATATGGAATCAATATGTAAAATTTTACATATTGTTTTCAATGATGTTTAAGTTGCGTGCATGATGTGTACAGTGTTTTAATTAAAATTAGCTCTTAGAATTTTTTACACAATAACTATTCAATCACTTTGGCAGTTGTGTGGGTAACCATCATAGCGAGAAGACAATTCAACTAATAGTCATAGGGTCATACAGCGTGGAAACAGGCCCTTCGGCCCAATTTGCGCATGCCGACCAACAAGAAAGTAGGCAGGCAGGTACAGCAGGCAGTGACGAAAGCAAATGGCATGTTGGCTTTCACGGCAAGAGGATTTGAGTATAGGAGCAATGAGACCCTACTGCAGTAGTACAGGGCCCTGGTGAGACCACAACTGGAGTATTGTGTGCTGTTTTGGTCTCCTAATTTGAGGAAGGACATCCTTGCTAATGGGGGAGTGTAGCGTAGGTTCACCAGGTTAATTCCCGGGATGGCGGGACTGACATATGATGAAAGAGTGGATCGACTGGGCTTATATTCACAGAAATTCAGAAGGATGTGAGGAGATCTTGTAGAAACATATAACATTCAGAAGGGATTGGACAGGCTAGATGCAGGAAAAATGTTCCCAATGTTGTGGGAGTCCAGAAACCTCAGATTAAGAATAAGGGGAGGCCGTTTAGGACTGAGATGAGGAAAAACTTTTTCTCTCAGAGAGTTGTGAATCTGTGGAATTCTCTGCCATGGAAGGCAGTGGTGGCCAATTCACTGGATGTATTCAAGAGAGAGTTAGATATAGCTTTTAGGGCTAATGGAATCAAGGGATATGGAGAGAAAGCAGGAACCGAGTACTGATTTTGGATGATCAGCCATGATCATATTGAATGGTGGTGCTGACTCGAAAGTCCAAATGATCTACCCCTGCACTTATTTTCTATGTTTCTATGATCCATCTACACTAGTCCCATCTGCCTGCATTTGGCCCATATTCCTCTAAACCTATCCTATCTTTGTACCTGTCCAAATGTTTTTTAAATGTTGTAGCAGTATCTTCCTCAACTATCCCCTCCAGCAACTCGTTCCCCTCAGGTTCCCTGAAAATCTTTTCTCCCTCAATTTAACCCTATGTCCTCCGGTTCTTGACTCCCCAACACTGGGTAAAAGTATTAGATTTTGAATCATGGAAACATTCCCTTTTTCAAGGCATGATTGGTAAGTTTGCAGATAACATTAAAGCGGGTGGTATTTTAGATAGCGAAGATGATCAACAAAATATATAATTTAGAAGCTTCGGAATTATGGGACTGTGTCAATGTTCATACATCAAAATTATGGTTTGCTTTCCAGAACTCATTAAAGAACAAAGTTCTTCTTTTAAGCATAATTTCTATTTCAATTGTATCCAGCATATCAAACTATTTAATGGTTATTGTGCTGAACCCTGAGTAATGTATGAATAATACAATGTCCAGTTTAGTGGGATGTAAAACACTGCAGTATTTTGAACAGTGGTCATGCTGCAATAGCACTCCATTATCCCTCAAATGATTACAATTCTTTTAGTGGGAGGTCCAATTTCACCCATGCCTATGACAACTAAGTTAATGCCGCAGAAATGGAAATTACAGTGTCATGTATTGAACTAAGCATCAAAACCTTGAGGTCCCTTGTCAAACTCATAAATCGATACTAAAGAGTAAATCTTGGCCGTTAAACAAACATGCCCTCTTTTATTCATAAAAAAAGCATCACATTAGATTCATATAATTCACCTGTAGTTACACAGAACCAATTTGCAAAGTAAATGACAACGGCTTCATAAAGAGGTAAGTAAATGCTTCTGATTTAAGTCTCAATCTGTTGTTTGCAAATGGACACAGCAAAACATAGATCCTCTGTCATTCCTGATCATTTTTATGCAAACAATGTTATTCAAAATATTATAGGGAGATATACATTAATTTCTAAACCTGTGTTCATTTACCACCTCAATCTGACTATTACATGAGTGCAATAATGGTTGGATTTTTATATGGAAAAAATAGTTCTACTCATCAAACATGATAATTGTCAATTTAGAACATAATCAATTTTCAATTCGAAAATATGAATTCAACATCCCAACTGTGCTGTATGTTGACTTTTAAATACTACATAACATGTTCACATTAAAATAATGCAAAAATCATTTAATTTAAGGAAATTAAATTATTTGTTGATAAACAATTTAAATGTCTATTTATTGGTTTTGTGCTCAGTTTTATGTTGTTATAGACAATAGACAATAGGTGCAGGAGTCGGCCATTCGGCCCTTCGAGCCAGCACCGCCATTCAATGTGATCATGGCTGATCATCCACAATCAGTACCCCGTTCCTGCATTCTCCCCATGGCTGCGTTGCCGGACATAGTGCGAACTCCATCATCAAGTTCGCTGATGACACCACTGTTGTGGGACATATCATTGATGAAGATGAGTCAGAGTATAGAAGTGAGATTGACCGTTTGACCAAATGGTGCCAGCACAATAACCTGGCTCTCAACACCAGCAAAACCAAGGAACTGCTTGTGGACTTTGGAAGGGGTAGGATGGGGACCCATAGTCCCGTTTATATCAATGGGTCGATGGTGGAGAGGGTCAAGAGCTTCAAATCCCTGGGCGTTCATATTTCCGAAGATCTCTCCTGGTCCGAGAACACGGATGCAATTATAAAGAAAGCACATCAGCGCCTCTACTTCCTGAGAAGATTACGGAGAGTCGGTTTGTCAAGGAGGACTCTCTCGAACTTCTACAGGTGTACAGTAGAGAGCATGCTGACCGGTTGCATCGTGGCTTAGTTCAGCAACTTGAGCGCCCAAGAGTGGAAAAGACTGTAAAAAGTTGTAAGCACTGCCCAGTCCATCATCGGCTCTGACCTCCCTACCATCGAGGGGATCTATCGCAGTCGCTGCCTCAAAAAGGCTGCCAGCATCATCAAGGACCCACACCATCCTGGCCACTCACTCATCTCCCCGCTGCCTTCAGGTAGAGGGTACAGGAGCCTGAAATCTGCAACATCCAGGTTCAGGAATAGCTCTTCCCCACAGCCATCAGGCTATTAAACGCAACTCAAACAAAACTCTGATCATTAATAGCCCATTGCACTTTATCTGTTTATTTATGTGTGTATATATATATTCATTGGTATATGGTCACACTGATTAGTTCTGTTCTGTATTTATTTATGCCTACTATATTCTGTTGTGCTGAAGCAAAGCAAGAATTTCATTGTCCTATCTGGGACAAAATGACAATAAACTCTCTTGAATCTTGAATCCCCTGGCTCCGCTATCCTTAAGAGCCCTATGGGGCTCTCTCTTGAAAGTATCCAGAGAACCAGTCTCCACCACCATCTGACTCAGATAATTCCAGAGAATTATGTTAAGTTGTTCCATGTGATTAAAATAATGAAAAGGTGTAAAAAGAAATTTCTGTTCTTAATAATTGTTTTTTTTCAGTCAACGTGAATGCTAATATCAGTGGGACTGACCTGCTCTCTTGCAAGTGGAAAATCATCCATTTACAGCAGAAGCACATTATCAACTATGGGACATACAACTTTATTTTCATGAAGATTGTTAAGATGTAAAGCATAACATGATTGAATCAAAAGGATGTATTACAGTTGAACAGAATCAACTTAATGCGTGACAATGTATCAATAATTAGCAATAACGGAACTATTTACATAACGAAAAGAAAGTAGAAATAAGGAAGTGCTGATGCTGGTTTACAAAAAAAGACACAAAGTGCTGGAGTAACTCAGTATAAGAAAGAACTGCTGATGCTGGAAAAATCGAAGGTAGACAAAAATGCTGGAGAAACTCAGCGGGTGAGGCAGCATCTATGGAGCGAAGTTTCGGGTCGAGAACCTTCTTCAAGTCAGGCAGCATCTCTGGAGAAAGACACGAAACGCTGCAGTAACTCAGCGAGTCTGGCAGCATCTCTGGAGAAAGTAAATAGGTGACGTTTCGGATCGAGACCTTTCTTCAGGATCTCAACCCGATAAGTCACCTATTCCTTTTCACCAGAGATGCTGCCTGACCTGCTGAGTTACTCCAGCATTTGATGTCAACCAGCATGTGCAGTTCCTTCCCAAGTTTCTGTGGAAAACATGGATAGCTGACAAATTCGAGTCGGGACCCTTCTTCAGACTAATTGTGATTGTGGGCAGGGGGGGTGGGAGCTGGAATAGAGGCTGGGGCAGGTCTTAGTGCCAGGTTTTGTGTGTGTGTGTCGTCGTTCCCCCCCACCCCCTCCTCCCACCACTATCAGTCTGAAGAAGGGCCCTGACCTGAAATGTCACCTATCCATGTTCTCCAGAGATACTGCCTGCCCTGCTGAGTTACTGCTGCACGTTATGTCTTTGTTTTATTTAAATAAGAATGTTACCACACAAAATATTATCCATCAGTTATTTTTAAAGCAGTTCGGACAACAAATGTGACAGAACAGATATCTGTACCCATATTAATATTTAATTCTCATTTTTCAATAGAATTTCTTCCTATGGTTACAAAAAAAGTCTGGATTGTCAAGTGTAAAAGAACATTTTAAAATCCTTCCAATGGACAGTGCATGTTTAGTCACCAGCCACTCCATGGTGTGCAGATGGTACACAGACGGTTAAGGCACAATTAAAATGCGTTATGAGGCTGCAAATGCAGCAACTCACCGACCAAGGCATCACTGCACTGCATCAGTAATTAAAGATGACAATTTTAAGTGAGTCAAGGAATGCTATTAATACAACAATGGCCCAATTATAAACATCCTTCTTTGCATTAATTCTAATGACAGACCATTAAAAGGGTGCCTTTTTCAGTATGTATGCCGGGGTAAAAGTGACAACTGTGGGTGTGAACTGCAACAAATAAACTGGATGTAAAGAAACCGAATGAGTTTCTATTTAATGAACACAATAAAGCATAAAACTTACCCAACATTTGGCTAAATAACAGCTGTTCCAGGTCACCCAGCACCGTGACAACCAGCTCGGGGTCCACCTTTAAATAAGCTTTTTCCTCTGGTTGCTGGGCCTTACTCGTCGCTGCCGTCTGCTTTTTGATATTCTTTGCTTTGCTGGACAGAATGTCATCGTCGGACTTGGTGCCATCCCCTGTGCTGCTGCTGGTGCTGGTGGTGTCCGTGGGCTTGTTGAGCGGCTTCACTTCAGCCCAGGGACCCCTGGGGATCCTGGTGGGGATGCCGCGGATGGCAGAGGTGGCGGCGAGGGGTTTGATCACACTGGGCGCGATTTTGCACTGGAGCAGCGAGTGCTCGGACCGGGACAGGGTCTTGGACATCGGCGCCTCCTTCGCCCTCAGCCCCCCAGCCTTGCCCAGTGTCTGAGCCGGCCTCGACATGTCGTCGCACCACCTGGGCTCGTACAGCTGCATCTTTTTCTCCGCATCCGTCAGGAAGGAGAGGTTGGTGAGCGATTTCTGCTTCCTCAGGTTAGTCCCACCTTTGAACACCTTCAGCTCGGCGGTTCTCTGCATCGTCGGGCTTTTCGCCTTCTTGGCGTGTTGCGCTCCCTTGGCGTCTGGGTGCCGCTTGCTGTAGGTCTTCACGTCTTCCTGAACCTCCTCGCACACCTCAGCCTCGCAGCGCTTGACATTGGCACCGAGCATGGTGTGTGTGCTCGCCTCGCCTCGCCTCGCCCGCTAGGAAGCAGCCAGTCATTCGCCTGCAGTGCAGCCGAGCGGCGCGGTGACAGGAGGGGCTCCTGGCTCTTCCTCCTCAATGCTGCTCAATGCACACACACACACACACACTCTCCCAAACAGCGGCTCCTTCCCCGGCTCCTTCAGCCCAGCAGCTCGTCGCTGCATCAGATGCTCCAGTCCCGCCGCCGGCAAATCGATCACCAGAGGAATGTCATCACCAAACGCCCTCCCCTCCTTCCAAGATGCTCCGTGCGAGGAAAGAAAAGGCTATTCCATCATCCGCAGCAAACGGGGGAAAATCAGACAGCGGCTTCTTTCTCGTTCAATTTTCCCCTCGGTGGAATTGCTTTCCCTTTCTCTCCCCCCAACTCAAAACAGGGGCTTCATTTCAAACAGCTACCGCGATCACAGCCTCCACTCCGGCTTTAAATCAGCTCAATTAGCTGAAGCAGGAAATAGCGAGCGCATGTGTGTGTGTGTGAGAGAGAGAGAGAGAGACAGCAGGGGAATGGGCTGGACTAAACTCAACATGCAGCCCACATCCCCGAGTGTATCCCAGCTTCCTTCACTGCAGTGGCTGCTCCCTGCTACCATGGCAGCAGAAATCTCCATGAAAATCCCAACCAGAGCATTAAAACAGAACATTAAACTAAATAAAGACCAAACACCCATGTCCAGGCAGAAATGCAGAAGCGGCTTGCTTCATCATCTCATCTGCTGCCAGTGCATCTTGTTCCATTAGCAATAACCCTCAGTGATGCTGCCGCACAGTTATTAATTTTTTAGAAAGTGCATCTGAGGATGGAAGGTACCACACCATACCTGCAAAAGGGTGAACAGGGACCTATGCTCATTTTTTCTTTAAGCGTGCCATTAAAATAATTTAAAATGCAAGCGGCGGATTGTCGGATATTCACGAATGGGGAAAAAAAAAAATCTCCTGACACAATTTTCCGACATGATATTTTAGACATTTAAATTCAATCTGCCCCGTTACAAATAGAGGTGTAACCATTTCATTGTCTCAGAAGATAAGTCACATAAATCAAACAGATCACTGACGCTTAGTAACATAATTAGGGAGCTAGTAAAGAAAACAATAGCCCTGTATGTGGAATAAGAGTGAACATTTTAATTCCTGTCTTCCAACAGGAAATGGGAAAGCCTCTCAGAACACATTTGAATCATTTTCCCCCAGCTCTCAACTTTCATTTGCATCCATTTACTCCGTGTAATGCATCAAATCACGGACGCCTCCGCCGCAGAGATTGCCGTGTGACAATATTGAAAACTAACAACAATAACCATTCAGAACAAATCTGGTGTTCAATTTTAAACAGTGAGTTGCCAGCAATGGAGGACAAAAAAAATAATCAAAAGGTACTTATAACGGAGGGTTGAAACTGAAATAATTACAGAAATCCGTAAAGTAGAAATTCTTTTGAGAAGCTTCATATTTTTTTGCACAATATGAATTAATTTTATCGATATTATATCTGCATGCAGATAATGCTTCTGCATATTCCCTCAAATGGTGTGAACCACTCAAGCTGAAACCAGCCTTAACCGGTGTGATAAAGCCTGCTGGATCATGTTAAAAGGGTCATGTTTAGTTGGACCCCTGCATTGACATGATGGCACAGGTATTAAATCCCACACACCCATCCCTCTGGTACTACTGATTTTGCAAGATTTGGTGGCTAGCGTTTCGCCACTATAATGTTTCTTCCATACAGAGTAGTGGGGTAGTGTTGAGAGGAATGGGATGGTCAGGCACATGGCCAAAATGGCTGACTGACCCACTGATTACCCCCCCCCCCCCCCAACGAAGACCATAGTGAGCCTGAAGGTCTTCAAAGACCTTGGCACAATGACCCAGCGGTAGAGTTGCTGCCGTACAGCGCCAGAGATACGGGTTCAACCCTGACTAATGGTGCTGTATGTACGGAGTTTGTATGTTCTCCCCGTGACCACGTGAGGGTTTTCTCTGGGGGCTCCTGTTTCCTCCCACACCCAAAGGACGTGCAGGTTTGTACGTTCACTGGCTTCTGCAAAGTTGTCCCCTGCGTGTAGGATAGAACTAGCGTACAGGTGATTGTTGATCGGCGCAGACTCGGAGGGTCAAGGGGCTTGTTTCCAAACTGTATCTCTACACTAAACTACATTAAACTCAATGCCTATAACTGCTAATTCAAGGCCAGTTCCTTCCCACGTCCCATTTCTCTCTGGATTCCCCATTCCTGCATCCCATTCTTTCATAATCTCACCATTCATGATCCATATCCCACCTGGTTTTGAATGGAAGGACCCAAAAATGTCTTTGAACAACAAAAAACATGGTGTTGTTAAGGATCGGCTTAACTAAGAGAGGAACAATTTTGTGGACATTTCTGTGCCTTAGTACCATTGGAAAATTCAATTTCAAATTTTGCAAAACCAAATCTCTATTCCACTAGTCTTTCTTTCATCCAAAAATACCCCTGTGGGAAATCAACAGTAGCGAAAATTCCCAAGATTCAGCTCCAGTGAGATTTTCAACCTTGGTGGGCTGAATATTGCTTGTTCTTGTTCACTCAAACAGCTGCCTTTTACTAATCTTTATCACCACAGTAGTCATCTTTATCATCACAGAAATCTGTATCCTCCAGCGTAGACTAACAATTGACAGCTTTGCCCGTGGAATTTATGTTGAGAGACTCAGCTTCTTGGTCTGAGGGATGCTTCATGCTGCAACTATTAATCTGTAAAATATCTCATCCGTCTATAGAAGAGTTTCAATGCCTCTTCAGGAAAATCACCCAATTGCATATTCATGGGAAGAGGCTTTAGGTTGCTTTATTTCAACCTGCAGAAGGTTTGGCCCTTTGCCTGCATTACAGACTTCTCCAAAGTCCAATGGTTCAGTTTAGTTTAGTTTAATTTATTGTCACATATGATACAATGATAAGTTTTTTCAAAAAGTTTTTGTTGCCTGCTAACCAGTCATCGGAAAGACTATACATGATTATAATCGAGCCATTCACAGTGTACAGATACATAAAAAAGGGAATCATGTTCAGTGCAAGAGGGAGTCCGAGGGTCCCCAGTGTGGTAGAGAGTAGTACAGGATCGCTTTCTACGACGCATCTTTACAAGTTGGAAAGAGTTGTTGGGTACATGCTGAACTTCCTAAGCCTTCTAATACAGTAGAGGCGTTGGTGTGCTTTCTTGGCCATTGCTTTACGACAACATGGGTGCTCTACGACAAGTTGCTGGCGAGTTTTAGTCCTTGGAACCTAAAGCTTTTAACCATCTCTACTTCGACTCAATCAATGCATACCGGATTACTTCTTGAAGTCGATCACTATCTCCTTTGCCTTGCTGACATTGAGATAAGGTTTCTTTGTGCTCACATGTACCAAGGTAACATTTTTTTTTTGCATACAGATCAGTAAGATTATTGCAATTCATTATGCAGCAACATTCCCCAGTGCCTGGAAGAGTGTTTTTTTTAATTTTAGTTGTTTTCTATCTACCTTAAACGGCGTGTAAATTTGCAAAAGACCAAACTATAGTGCATGCTGAATCAAACCCAGCACTACATTACATAGGGAAACCTGACAATGCTTTCCACAACATTGATGTAGTGATGTGTGCAATGCTACTTTAACAGCTCCTTCCTACCATGGTGATATATGTCAGGCCTGTGTCAACTGCACTTTGTAACAAGTCATCAGCAATCTTGTAGTATGAAAAGAGAGGAGTTTGGGGAAAAATATCCGTAATCAAGGACCAGAGGACAGATGTTTATGGTGAAAAGGAAAAGATTTAATAGGAATTTGAGCGGTACCTTTTACATACAAAGAGTGGTGGGTGTATGGAAGAAGCTGCCAGAGGAGGTAGTTAAGGCAGAGATCATCCCAATGTTTAAGAAACAATTAGACAGATACATGGATAGGACAGGTTTGGAGGGAATATGGGCCAAATGCAGGCAGGTGGGATTAGTGTAGCTGGGACATGTTGGCCGGTGTGGGCAAATTGGGCAAATGTGGGCAAGTTTCCACGCTGTATCACTCTGTGACATGAGGTCCACAGGTGTTTGTAGTGAGATTCTCTTCCATTATCCAAAATCCAGTAATTGGAAAGTTGATGGCCAAGATGCACAATAGTTTGTTGTTATTTTAACCCTCCACCCAACTTAATCCTGTCAAATGCTAGAGATTAAAATATATTTAGCCTAAATGATTTTTAATGTTCCATTAAAACACTTTTTTATGATGTACAGATACCATCGTAAGCTAGATATCAGCCTCTTTTCTCTGATGCTTTGTTTTAACTGCATCCTGTGTATAAAAATCATGCATAGCAAACCAAATCCAGAACAGCTGACACAACAACATTATGCAGATCACAATAAAAATGACCAGATTGAAAGTACATGGGAGCTTGTTACAAATTAAGTTACAGCTAAATTGTGCGTCGTGTTACATATATTCCAGGGCTAATATAAAGTGCTGAAACAATTCTGGGATTCAAACATTTCAGATATTAAGTATATTTTCTGAGATTTCTGAAGTTGGATTTTGCTGCCTCAATTGGTTAAGTGACAATAAAAGCAAACTCGAACTCGAAAAATAAGGAATATATTTGTTACAATATTCTTAATATCCCTCATGCAAAAACAGGCTTCCTTTAATTAATCACCATCTAATTTAATTGTGGGGTTTCTTTGAGTCAGGCCTCATCCTAAACCTTTCTCGAGTTGTCTCCCCTTTGAAACAGTATTAACGTCAACCTAATTTCCTGAATGTGCCTTCCTCTGTAATGTGATGTAGAAAAAGAAAGCCAAATTTGCTCATTGTCTGCCCTCCACAATGACTGGGAAATATGAAAAGCTATTGGTTTTCAACCACAAATGTGATCTATGGATATGAAGCACAGTCTGCATCAAATGCAGACATTTTTCCTTAATATGAATAATAAGGCCGACTCACAAGGCATCCTGTCTGTGATATTCTCAATTGAGTCATCTGTTTTCTCTCTTCATCATTCGCTGTGTTGTGTGCCCTTTTTCCCCCCCTTGATGATCCCTTTTAAACTACAGCCAGATCCTCACCAGATACCTCAATCGCCCACAGGAAATGGGCAGTTAGGTTATCCTGGTCTTTTTCATCCTACTTTCCATATTTAATTACTTCTCACTAATCTTCTGTTGATTTGGATAAAAGAACCGTTTTGGGAAACTTGTTCCATCTTTAGTTTATGAATTTGTTTTCCCGACTAACCATATAGAAATGGTTGATTTTATAAACCTCGATCTCCAAACTCGCTCCTTGATGTCTAGTTTGGCTTTTGGCTGGAAAGCTAATCCTTACATAGAACATGAAACAAAGAACAGTTCGGCACAGAAACAGACCCTTTGGCCTACCATGTCTGTGCCAAACATGATGCCAAGACCAACTCTTATCTGCCTGTACATAATCTATATCCCTTTATTCCCTGCATAGCAACGTGCCTATCCATAAGCCTCTTAAATGCCACTATTGTATTCACCTCCACCACCACTTCCACACAGTGTTCCATGCACTCACCACCCTCTGTGTAAAAAAAACGGGCCACACATCTCCTTTAAACTTTCCCCCTCTCACTTTTCTTTCTTTCCACTTTTTTTCTTCTCTTCAATGCCGTATGGGGTTCTCTTCACCTGACTCAAATCAGTTCTTCTCTTAAAAGATACAACGATGTCTGCCTTAACTAGGGCGACACAGTGGCCTAGCTTGTAGAGCTGTTGCCTCACAACATCAGGGACCTGGGTTCGATTCTGATCTCAAGTACTGTCTGTGTGGAGTTTGCATGCTTTCACTGTGACATCATGGGTTTCTTCCAGGTGCTTCAGTTTCCATCCACATCCCAAAGACATGCAGGTTTGTAGGTTAATTGGCCTCTGCAAATTGTCCTTCGTATACGTAGGAAGTGGATGTAAAAACAGGATAACATAGAACTAGTATGAACGGGTGATCGATGGTCGGCATGGGTTCTGTGGTCTATATGTCTAAACTTAAACTAAACTACACCCTGAAGCAAGACTTTCATTCTCTCACATCTTGGGGCATAATCCTGGGACAGTTTCTTCCCAGCTGTTATCAGGCAACTGAACCATCCTATCACCAACTAGAGCGGCCCTGATCTACCTCATTGGATCCTCGGACTATCCTTAATCGAACTTCACTGGACCCCCCTTGCACTAAACATTATTCCCTTTATCCTATATCTGTACACTGTTGACGGCCTAATTGTAATCATGCATAGTCTCCAACTGACTGGATAGCAGGCAACAAAAAAGTTTTTCACTGTACTTCGGTACACGTGACGTTGATAAACTAAACCTTTCCTCCCTGGACAGTGGCCATTTAAAATTATAATTATAGTCACTGCCTGTTAGACCAAAGGAAATTATTTTTCTAATCCAATCAACCTAATGTCTGCCAACATTTTAAAACCCCTCTACATCTTCTTTTGACATTCTCTTCTGCACTGTATATAAATCCAGAATTCAAATCTCTTATCCATGTGTCCCAACCTTTCCCACAACCAACACAAGGTTCATTTATTTAAAATAAATAATCTTCAGTGGTCCACAGGTCACTTTGCCACTCTTCAAGATGTTTGCTGGTCTTTTGTCACTGACAGTGAAATCCATGCGATTATATCTTCAGTATTGCTTAGAAATTCACCCTTGGTCGGTAGGCGCCAAATTAGCTACATAGTTATGTCAGTGGAATAAAACTCACAAGACAGTGTACAGTGTATTGATGAGACAACTAAGGATAAATTTACAGATAAATGTTAATTGAATTTCTAAGAGTTGCAGTGAACTTTTTGTTATTTAAATGTTAACCAGTAACATAACTGTAATGTTTATAATGAAGTGCAGATGTAAAACGTTCAGTAAGGATATAGGAAGAATAGAGTCATGTGTAGGAAGGAACTGCAGATGCTGGTTTACACCATAGGTAGACACAAAATGCTGGAGTAACTCAGCGGGCCTGGCAGCATTTCTGGAGAGAAGGAATGAGAGATGTTTTGGGTCGAGAACATTCTTCAACAGAGACATGATCCACTCTGGTGTTTAAATGAAGCCCTGCCACCGAATTGATCCAGATCTACTGGCATCCTTACTTCCCTATCCGTTTAAAGAGATTAGTCATATCATAGTCACATAGACATACAGTGTGGAACAGGCCCATCAGCCCAACTTGACCACACCGACCAATATGTCTTATCTACACTAGTCCCAACTGTTTGCGTTTAGCCCATATCCCTCTAAACCTGTCCTATCCATGTATCTGTCTAAATGTTTCATAAACATTGCGATAGTACCTGTCTCAACTATCTCCTCCGGCAGCTCATTCAAAATAACCACCACCTTTTGTGTAAAAAAGTGATCCTTCAGGTTCCTATTAAATCTTTCCCCTCTCACCTTAAACCTGTCCTCTGGTTCTCGATTCTCCTTCTCTGGGCAAGAGAGTTATTCCTCTTCTGATTTTGTACACTTCCAGAAGTCCAGCCCTTATCCTCTTGCACTCCAAGGAATAGAGTCCTAGCTCCCTATAGCTCAGGCGCTTTGAGTCCTAGCAACATCCTCGTAAATTTTCTCTGCACCCTTTCCAGCTTGACAACATATTTCCTATAACATGGTGCCCAAAACTGAACACAATACTCTAAATGTAGCTTCACCGACATCTTAAGTAACTGCAACATGAACCTCAACTTCTATACTCAATACTTTGACGGATGAAGGCCTTTTTGACCAACCCTATCTACCTGCAACACCACTTTCAAGGAAGAAAACTCACTGAAAACTGTAACAAACTTCTGCAGATGCATTGTAGACAGTATCCTAACTGGTGCATCATAGCCTGACATGGCAAGCTCCGACACATAGGAATGCAAGAGGCTGCTGAGAGTGATGTACTCAGCACAGTCCATCACTGGTATAGACTTCCCCACCATCAAACGCATCTACACGAGGCGCAGCCTCAAGAAGGCGGCATCAATCATCCAGTATTCCCAGCATCCCTGCCATGCCTTCTCCATGCAGGAGATACAAAAGCCTGATCACACACATCAGGTTCAGGGCCAGCTAGGTTTTGAAACAACCTTAAACATACCTTGACAACAGAACACTATTTTGGACCAACCTTTTGCACCACTATGGGCAAGAATATTTTATTTCTAATTCTGTTTTACACTAATATCTTGTGGGGTTTTTTTACACAATTTTCTTGCAAAATGTTGTGAAATGTATCTATAATTTATGTTTTTTGGGTGGTTGAGTCTATGTGCCTTTGATGCTGTTGCAAGAAAGATTTCCATTGCACCTGTACCTCACCATGCCTGGGACAAGAAACTCAGCTTGACGACTTGACTTATGCTACCTTTACATGTGACATGAGCCAGTGAGTCTGTGACCAGTGAAATTCTGTCAACAATCATATTGAAGGTTTCCCACTGCAATGCGCAAGGGCAAAATTGAAAAGCTAAAACTGGATGAGTCTGGCTTGATTGGTAGATTCTCAAAATCTGCCGTAAAGCAAACTTGCCTCATTTCCTTCAATCCAGGGTTCAATGCAAGCAGCAAAGAAGTAACCAAATTTTACAGTATACAGGAGATAGGCAATGGGTGGTGAACGTTCCTTTAGGAAGGAGATGAGGAGGAATTTCTTTAGTCTGAGGGCGGTGAATCTGTGGAAATCTTTGCCACACAAGGCTGTGGATATTTTCAGTGACAGAGATAGATAGATTCTTGATTAGCATGGGGTTGTGATGGAGAGATAGATCAGCCATGATTGAATGGCAAAGTAGACTTGATGGACCGAATGGCCTAATTCTGCTCCTACCACTCATGATCGTATGGACCAGTTATAGAGTCATAGGGTCATACAGATTGGAAACAGGCTCTTCGGTCCAACTTGTCCACGCAGATCAACTTGCCCATCTGCTCTAGTCCTACCTGCCTGCGTTTGGCCCCTATCCCTTTGAACCTATTCTATCCATGGGATACTTTATTGTCACATGTGACCAAGCACAGTGAGATTATTTGCTTGTAAACCCAATGTATACAAATAGTGGCCACCTACTGCGCTGACAAAGTTACAAAGTACGCCGGCTCCTGCTTTTGTTCTCTGCCCCCCCCAACAGTTTCTCACGCCGGGTCCCCATTGTCCTTTGTCCCTCCCCCCCCCCCCATATTGACCATTGTTCTACCCTCCCCCGCTCATGGTGGTCCTTCCACGCTGGGTCCTCCATTGTTCTCCCCCACCCCCCCTCACGCCAGTCCTCTACACTCTCATCGTCCGTCCACCCGCGAGGCTTCACCACCGCCGAGGCCCCATCTCCGCGAGGCTTCACCGCCAACGCCACTTCACCGTTTCTTAAATGTTTCTTCCACATTGCGATTCAGAGTTGTTGGTTGTAATTCTGTCTGAAATGCACGGTGGCTGAGTTTCCCAGGCCTGCAAGAGCCAGCAGGTGAAAGGAAGTCAAAAGGGCTGAGCCCAGAATGTAACTGACTACAACATAGTAATTGTCATTTGGGGCACGGAAACAGGCCCAACTTGCCCACACCATACAACATGTTCCGTCTGCACTAGTCCCGCTGCCTGCAATTGTCCCATATCCCTCTAAAGCAGTCCGATCCATGTATCTGTCTAAATTGTTCTTTATCATTTATCTGCCTCAACTACCTCCGCTGGCAGCTCGTTCCATACACCCGCCACCGTTTGCGTGAAAACTTTGCATATTTTCCATGGAGCGTGGCCAGAAGAAGCAGGGGTTGTTTCTTGCCAATCCCAAATGGTTAACTATAAAATCTCCCCACTCCCTAAGCCCTATGATCTATCTGCTTCCCCACTTACATGAATGGCATCTCTGATACTGTATACCTCCCCACCCCAACCAGGTCGCCACATGCTCCCTTCCATTTTTGCAATCACTCATACGCACAACTACCATCCCAATCACTCGTTCCCACTCCCTTTAAGACAGATGCCTATTTCAACTCACCTTCCACACTGAGTACCTTACTATCGCAGGTTTTTTGCCCAAGTGGTAACCAGTGCATAACTCCTTTCTCTGCAATGATCATGCTGCTGCAGTAAGATTGGGGCCAATACCGAGTCAGAGTGTGATTTGTTCTTATAATGATGGTGAGCACTGTTTGAGTTTGAGTTTAATTTATTGTCACGTGTACCATGGTACCGTGAAAAGCTTTTGTTGGATGCTAACCAGTCAGCAGAAAGACAGTATATGATTACAATCGACACATCCACAGTGTACAGATACACGATAAATGGAATAACGTGAATGACGTTTAGTGCAAGATGAAATCCAGTAAAGTCCGATCAAAGATAATCCGAGGGTTTCCAATGAGGTAGCTAATAGTTCAGGACTGCTCTCTAGTTGTTGGTAGGATAGCAGCTGGGAAGAAACTAAACCTGAATCTGGAGGTGTGCATTTTGACCCTTCTCAACCTTTTGCCTGATGGGCGAGGGGAGAAGAGAGAGTGGCCGGGGTGCAACCCTGTCCTTCATTATGCTGCTGGCCTTGCCGAGGCACCGTGAGGTGTAAATGGAGTCAATGGTTGGTTCGCGTGATGATCTGGGCTGCATCCACAATTCTCTTCAATTTCTTGTGGTCTTGGATGGAGCTGTTCCCAAGCTCTGTTTAAAAACTCTGTCAAACTGTTAGCCTTGCACATTTTATTCTCACAAACTCTGTCCCTTCACATTGATAACAATAATCAGTTACAAAACCCTTTAACCTATACTGTGAGGAATAGCAAGCAGGAAAGAGCTTGATATTTTTTCCCCATTTTGGGACTCATTCATTTAGCACATGCAACTAAACTTTCAGTTAGGGGCATACTGTAATGTGCAACCACGTTGATGTCATCAAACCTCAAGCTTTTTCTATTTTCCTTAAGTACAATAATTTTCTTCCATAATATGAAAGTAAATAAGGTAGTCACATCCTTGAACTTTGGATTTTTGGTGCAACCAGTAATTACAATATAACATTTGGCTTTTCCATTGCGAAAAAGCTCAAAATAATTATAATGAATGGAAGTAATAATAATGTTAGAAGGTAGAGTTACGACACTTTATTCAACACAGATTTAGAGCAAAATACTAAGCACTGTTTAGGCATGATTTGAATGTACTGTTTCCGATCTCAAGTCATTCACAGATGTGATCCATTTGAGGCTCAACAGAAGGCTTACTGACACCAAAGCTGCTTATAAATCAAATGTCAATTTAGCAAATGCATCAATTGCTAAATATGGATGACTGCAACCAAGTTCTGGCCCGAAATGAACTTTAAACCAATTTATAGACACAAGAAGCTGGAGTCACTCAAAGGGTCAGGCAGCATCTCTGGAATAGGTGTTGTTTCGGGTCGAGACCCTTCTTCAGACTGAGTCAAGGGAGATACATGAAAAGCTACAGAGAACAAATGAATAAGATATGCAAAAGAACAAATCAAACTAAACAAGCATTTGCAGTCCCTTTTCGAACATTTAGACCAATTTATCTCCTTTAAAAAAATGGTGCTCCTGAACAAAATAAGCAAAACATTTAGTCAAAGACGCATGGAGCATGGAAATAGGCCCTTCAGCCCAACCTGCCATGCTGACCAATATGCCCCAAGTACACTCACCCCATCTGCTCGCGTTTGGTCCATATCCCTCAAAACCTTTCCTATCCATGTACTGTACCTTTTAAAGTGTCTTTTAAATGTTGTTGCTTTATCTCCCTCAACTACCTTCTCTGGCAGCTCATTCCATATACCCACCTTAATTGTTTCGGAAGGAGCTGCAGATGCTGGTTTACGCTAAAGATAGACACAAAATTCTGGAATAACTCAGCGTGTCAGGCAGCATCTCAAGAGAAAAGGAATAGATAATGTTTCGGGTGGAGACCTTTCTTCAGACCGAAGAAAGGTCTCGACTGTAAGTCTGAAGAAAGGGCTTGACTTGAAACCCGAATTGTTGCTGAATTTCAGTGCAGTCAGAATAACAATTGAACATGGGTTGATTTGGGATTGTAACACAATTTCCTTCTTTCAAGACCGAAGCATAAAGTGCTGACCTACTTGGATCTTGACCCAAGCAATGACATGTTATTGTGTTCACAATGCTATGAGCAAAAGCAAGTATTTCACTGACAGGAGGAGAAGGGACATTTTTCAAAGACACAAAACCAATTTTTTTAAATTTGGTAAGTGAACCACACGGTCTTACTTCAATTGTTTTATTTATTTACCTCTTTTTTTCCCTATTTTTTATTTATTTTTAAATTTTGATTGTTTATCTTATTTTGTTTTATTTATGGTGATGGTGTTGCACTGTTTTGTATATATCTCTGTGAAAAATCAATAAAAGCTTGAGTGAAAAAAAAAGACAAAACTATCAATAAGCTTAACATTAAGTACTTCCTCTAATATGTATCTAAACCTTTCTACATCCACTATTAATTGTTTGAAAGCTTCATTCCTGAAACACAGTAGCTGGTTTGTACAGAATCAGTTCATACCTCTATACCAATAAAACATTCATATTAGGATAATAAGTACCTTGAAGATGAGTAACACATTCCATAACATAACAATTAAAATTAATTAATATGCTCAACACTAACTGTGCTCAATTAGAAGGATTTATTCTGCGTACTAAGTGTAAGAAAGTCTCAAATCTATTCTTCGCAATTCTAAATTAGTGCAGAAATCTTTTTTTTTAATTTAGAGATACAGCATGGGAACAGACCCTTTGGCCCATCAAATCAATGCTGACCAACGACTGCTTGTTCACACTCGTCCAATGTTATCCCACTTTCTTGTCCATTCCTTACACATTCGGGTCAATTTTACATTGCATTAAAACATTTCATTTGCTTTGTGTTTTTTCTCTCCTTTCAGTGCCCGTGTTGGAGATGGAACCAATTTTCATGAATAGACGATCGCTGACCACACAACCCATGCCAAACACTCATCATTTTACAGAAAGAAGGAAAAATCCAACTTATTTACAAGATTCTGGAAATTAAATAGAATTAGATTGTTTTGCGAAGAGAAAACAATGAGATTACAGCATAAAAAAGCACATATATTATGAGCTCATATTCACCATAAAGCCTTAAAATTTAGTTCTTCAATTCGATTTTAGAGATACAGTGTGGAAACAGGCCCTTTGGCCCACCGAGTCTGTGCCGACCATCGATCACCTCGTACACTAGCACCATCCTATACACTCGGGACGATTGACAATTTAGTGAAGCCAATTAACCTACAGGACTGTATGTCTTTGAAGTGTGGGAGGAAACCGGAACACCTATGCAGTCATAGGGAGAACGTGCAAACTCCATACAGACAGCACCCGCAGGCAGGATCGAACCCGGGTCTCTGGTGCTGAAAGGCAGCAACTCTACCACTTTGCCACCGTGCTGCCCTTGACTTAAGTTGAATGGTTTGAGCAGGACATACCATACATTAATTTAAGTAAACTTCGATCAGCTATTTTGGTCTTTGCTCTTATAACTCATAATAGCTAAGTAAATCTATTTTAAGTACAGTTTTCTATTATACATCATAATTTTGTAACCATGGAGCAAAATTGGATTATGCATTTTGGCTGATGGAATAAGAATATTCCAACTGGCACAACAATGAACAAAGGCCAAAAATAAATATAAGTTGTCCATTGTGTTTAGGTAAGAGTGTGTGAATTGCTGCTCAATAGAACAACTTACATGTTGAGTTTTAGACAACTCATTATTTACAGTGAGGTTGTGTAATGCATTTAATCAGCCCACAGAGAGCAGGTATGAAGGGAATGTGCAGGAAAGAACCGCAAATGCTGGTTTATACCGAACATAGACACAAAATGCTTGCTGCAGTAACTCAGCGCGTCAGGCAGCATCTCTGGGGCAAAGGGATAAGTGACGTTTCGGGTCGGAACCGTTCCTCAGACTGAAAGATAAGAGAAGGCCAGAACAAAACAGGGCCGGTAACAAATGACCTCAGGAAGGGTGGAGTCCTCAATGCCCCGCTGTTAGTTGGGGGAAAATGTGCTTAAGTTAGGGATACAAGGATACAAACAGTGGAGCTGGTAGGGTGACCAGGGTGGGGGGAAGCGGGATGGGGGAGGGGGGGGGATGCAGGAGTTACTTGAACTTTTCAACATGACTCGTGTGGCATCATTCTGATAGTGGAGAAGGCCCAGGACAGAAAGGTCAGTATGGGAATGGGAAGGGGAGTTAAAATGTTGGGCAACCGGGAGATCACGCAGGCCAAGGCAGACTGAACGGATGAGGCATAAATGGAAGGTGGTAGAACAAACCTTTTTCAATGGAGCAGATGGATTATATGGACAGTAGACAGGATTCACAACAAACTACAGATGCTGGAATTTGAAGCCAAGATAAACCGCTGCAATGACTTGGCAGATCAAGCAGCATCTGCAGAGGCAAAGGGATGGTCGACATTTTGGACTGAGACCCTGCAACAAGACAAAATAGCCAGTATGGAGAGGTGAGATAGAGGAGTGAGGCGCAGGTGATAGATCAAAACAGATGAGGGGATAGAAACATAGAAAATAGGTGCAGGCCTTCGAGACAGCACCGCCATTCAATATGATCATGGCTGATCATCCAAAATCTGTACCCAGTTCTTGCTTTTTCCCCATATCCCTTGATTCCATTAGCCCTAAGAGCTCGATCTAACTCGGTCTTGACCTCATCCAGTGAATTGTCCTCCAGTGACAGAGAATCCCACTGAGGGATGAGGGAATGATGAGCAGAAGAAGCCAGACAGTGTTGTGAAGAGGAGGGGAGAGTGTTGAGGCAGCGGCTTGTAGGTGGAAAACAATAGGGAAGAAACCATGGGCAGATGGAAGAGGGATGATGTGGTTATGATTTTTCATTGATTTATTTTGCACAGCTGCTCAGTGGTCTGTGAATATTTGATGCAGAATATCCCAATCACAAGAAAATGGAAGTGACAGGAAATAAAACATCTTCCGAGACTCCATGGACATAAATATCATTAGCAAGTCAACGTTCTACAGTTCATAGTTAGATATTCAGTCAGTCGTTGACCTGTATCTAATCTTGCGCTGTGTATCTGGAGAAAAGGAATAGGTGACGTTGCCTATTCCTTTTCTCCAGAGATGATGCTTGACCCACTGAGTTACTCACGGCATGGAAACCAGCACTTCAGCCCACTAGGTCCACGCGGATCATCTAGATCACCTGTTCACATTAGTTCTATGCTATCCCTCTATCTAATCCACTCCAGACACATTTATAGAATTGCCAATTGACCAACAAACCTACATGTCTTTAGGATGTGGGAGAAAACCGGAGCACCTGGAGGAAACCCTCGCTGTCACAGGGAGAACGTACAAACTCCGTACAGACAGCATCTGTAGTCATCTCGAAACCGGGTCTCTGCTGCTGTAAGTCAGCAACTCTACCAAGAAAATTCTCCCTCCACCACCTCCAGTTTAAATTCCATTTGGAATATTTTGGAGGACCAAGAAACCAAGAACCAAGATAACTTTAGACTTTTGTAAATGGTGCCAAAATATGGCAACCCACGCATGTGTGAGCTATGCAAAAAAAGATTTCACTGTGCAGTTTAGTTCAGAGTTTAGAGATATAGCGCGGATACAGGTCCTTCGGCCCACCGGTCTGCACTGACCAGCGATTCCCGCATATTAACATTAACCTACACCCACTAGGGACAATTTTGACATTTACCAAGCCAATTAACCTACCAACCTGTAAGTCTTTGGAATGTGGGTGGAAACCGAAGATCTCGGAGAAAACCCGTGCAGATCACGGGGAGAACGTACAGACTCCGTACCGATAGCGCCCGTAGTCGGGGTCGAACCCGGTTCTCCAGCGCTGCATCCGGTGTAATGCAGCAAGTCTACCGCTGTGCCACCGTGCTGCCCAGTGCATACGTGGCAATAAAGAACCATTGAACCATATGCTCTGTGGCAGCATTAAACCATGCGTTGAGTTCCACCATAGGTTCGAGCGTGACTTGCAACCGTCAGTCAAGGTCACTTTGCTCCTCAATGCAGCATCTGGAGCACCTGCAACAT
Organism: Amblyraja radiata; assembly: GCF_010909765.2. NCBI lineage: Eukaryota > Metazoa > Chordata > Chondrichthyes > Rajiformes > Rajidae > Amblyraja > Amblyraja radiata. Next base: position 14,235,710 of record NC_045979.1, read on the forward strand.
CAGCTGCTGCAGAATGCATCAAGTGAATTATTAATGTAAATGTCAGCACTGCCAATAATCTCATCTCAATTTATAATGTACACAATAAGGGAAAGTTGCTCTCCTCATCTAGGTCACTGCAACTTGCCTCACTCTAACCCCTCATGGTCGCTAACAGGATCCCGGTTTGTTTAACCAATGCTATAAACACGGGTGATAAGATTGCTGTGTGCACATTCTGAATCAAAGACAGAGATAGCAGGTTGTTGTTTTAGGTTGGTTAACACTGCCCAGTCCATCACGGGTCATGACCTACCCACCATCAAAGGGATTTATGGACAATAGACAATTGGTGCAGGGGTAGGCCATTCGGCCCTTTGAGCCAGCACTGCCATTCAATGTGATCATGGCTGATCATCCCCAATCAGTACCCTGTTCCTGCCTTCTCCGCATATCCCCTTACTCCATTATCTTTAAGAGGAGTCGTTGCCTCAAAAAGGCAGCCAGCGTGATCAGAGACCTACACCATCCTGGCAACACACTCAATTCATTCCAGCCATCGGGAACAAGATATATGAGCCTGAAAACTGTAACGTCCAGGTTCAGGAACATCTTCTTCCCTACAACCATCAGGCTATTAAACACTACAACCTCTAAATAAGTTCATGTTATTGCAGCAACATGCAAATAAGTGATGTTGCTGCACACTGAATGCTTCGTGTGCGTGAACTGTTCACTGTGTGTTCCCCCCGGGTACTCTGGCTTCCTCTCACATCCCAAAGATTTAGAAAGGAGATGAGGAGGTGTTTCTTTTGTCAAAGGGCGGTGAATCTGTGGAATTCACTGCTGCAGAAGGCTGTGGAAGCCAAGTGAATGGATATTTTTAAGGCAGAGATTGACAGATTCTTGATTGGTACGCGTGTCTGGGGTTATGGAGAGAAGGCAGGAGAATGGGGTTGAGAGGGAGAGATAGATCAGCCATGATTAAATGGTGGAGTAGACGATGGGCCATATGGCCTAATTCTGCTTCTACAACTTATAAATTTAAGTGCAAGTCATTGGTCGGTGTAAATTGCAAGGGGTAGAATATGAGGGGAATTGATGAGAATATGGGGAGAATAAAATGTACGATTAATGTAGATGGGTGGTTGATGGTTGGCATGGACTTGGTGGGCTGAAGGGTCTGTTTCTGTGCTGAGTGGCTCCAGCTCAAACATTTAAGCTTCGTATCTGCTGCATAAAGGGGCTGACCCACTTGGGCGACCTAATCAGCGAGTTCTGGTGAGTTTGCCCTCGACTCATACTCGCAGCATGGTCGACACAAGGTCATAGGAGGTCTTTGTAACTCTCCTTCATGCTCGATAGTAGTCCCCGTGTACTCGAGGCCTCAGGTAGGTCGCGGCGTATTTTTCAACATGTTGAAAAATCCCTGCGAGTAAAAAAAGGTCGCCATGGAAAAAATCGTTTAGTAGGTCGTAGGACGTAGGTCGGCATGTTGGTCGTAGGTAATCGAGGGTAGTCGAAGGTAGTCGTAGATAGTCCTCATCATAGTCAAAGGGAGGTTGAAGGGAGGTCGAAGGAGATCATCTTCACTCTCCACTCTTCAGTGTCCAATTTTCCTGACGTTAGTCGTAGCTAGTTGAAGCTAGTCTTCTACATAGTCGAAGGAGGTCTTCAACATGACATTTCAAATTCTCCTAAACTCTTCTAAACTCACCAATTAGGTCGCCCAAGTAGGACAGCCCCTTTAGGCATCATAATAATCGGCAATAGAAATTCTCACCCTGACTAACCTCTACTTAACTGATGCAAAATCTGTTTACTGCATACTTTGAATCTGACCATATCAGTATCCTGCTTCCATGGGATGATCTCGAGAGCCAATATTTGCAATGTGGAGCAGTTACAGCAGATTTAACAACAATTATAGTTACAGTAGTTGCTTTATCGGGAGAAATGGTCCTAAACTCCACTGGACATTCTGCTGCTGCAATTTTGGTGGTGACTATTTTACAAGGGTGGTGAGAATTTCATTTGAGCCAGAAAATTACTATTCCTCGGAGATGCAATGAAAATATGAAGACACTGTGGCAAAATGACTGAGATCATTTGGGACTTGAAATTAAATATGAACTAGACTAAGTGGGACCCGTTGGGTCACAGTCACACGGGAGGCCTGGTCTCCCAATGCAACCCATTCCCTAATGCAATATTCCACCATGGTGTGGGGGAGGGGGGTTGTGTGGGCAAGGGGGTGGTGTGTGTGGGGGGGGGGGGGGTATTTATTCAACATGCTCCTAGACAGAAAAATATTTGATTGTGCAAATCAACACAGAACAAATCCCAGCACTGTTTAATGTTTCCACTCCAATAAAAATCACTTTTATGTTTAGTCCTATATTCACTCATACGGACATAATTAAAAGTTGAATTATATTTTAGACCTCCGAGATAATCTGGCATGTGGTGTATTACCAATGCATTACCACAGAACTGGATGCACATCAAAATGGCACAATGTGATTTAAATCTTCCATCTCTGTTCTCTGTTGACTGTGAATACAGATGTTGTTCATGCAGCCACATAGATCATAGCGTTTCACATTCTTTTTCTGAATGAAGTTGGGGAACGGTTTAATAAAGAGAATGATTAGACTTCAGCTGTGATATCCTTCTCAGAATGAACAGCTGTCTCAGATTCATACATTTGAGATCAGATGTGAGAGAAAAAAATAAACGCAATGACTAACCAAAGTGCCAATGATAATCTGTGAAGCCAAGATTCAGCTACTTCAGAGGAAAATATTAAATTGCTACAAGGCATCATTAAGAAGCATCAAGAAGATCTGATTTAGATTTACTTTTAGAGATGGAGCGCAGCACCAGGCCCTTCGGCCCTCTGTGTCCATGCCAACCAACGATCCCCGCACACTTAACACAATCTTGTACACACACAACAATTTACACTTTTAGCAAAGCCAATTAGCCTACAGACCTGTACATCTTTGCAGTGTGGGAGGAAACTGGAGCACCCGGAGAAAACCAGCGCAGGTCATGGGTAGAACGTACAAACTCCATGCACACAATACCTGTAGTCACGATCGAGCCCGGGTCTCTGGCGCTGTAAGGCAGCAACTCTACCGCTGAGCCACCGTGCCTTACCACAGCGGCGGCACCATGCATCCCCCGATTGTATTCATGTATGGTATAATTGGTTTGGTTGGAATGCACACAAACAAAAGCTTTTCACTGTATCACCGTACACTTGACAGTAATAAACTAATTCCAATTAGAGACAATAAATATTCACAACTGAATTATTCATCTCAGTGTAATCTCAAGACAGTACAATGAATGCAATAAATCGAGCTTTAATTGTGGAACATTGTTAGTACTGGCATTTTCCTTTGAAATTTGCATAAGTTTACTTCAGTTTAGTTTAGTTTATTGTCACGTGTAGCGAGGTACAGTGAAAAGCTTTTGTCGCATGCTAATCAGTCAACTGAAAGACAATACATGATTACAATCAGGCCATTCACGGCGTACAGATAGATACATGATAAAAGGAATAACATGAATAACGTTGAGTGCAAGATAGTGCATAACTCACCACATTAAAGTGTAATAGCAGAAAAATGATGGAAAACTGTGAGAAAGAGCAGCTGAACTTTAACTGGGGTTATCCACAATGGAAAGCAAGTAAGGTAGCATTGGACGGCAGGGCAATACCATATCAGGTGTTGCAGTTGGACATAGAGGGCTAAACCTATGCTTAGATAGGGTGAGAATCTCCCTGTACTTACACTGACCCGATAGAAGACTTAAGCTGGCACTGTGACCCCCCTTTGACACACTGCATTAAACCTCAATCAAATGTCACATCCAAGTGGGGCTGAAAGACTGGAACACCAGCTTGGAAAATCGTAGTCCACCACCAACCCATCCCTTGACTACAGGTCTTGTATAGGGCGATGAAGTTCCATCCCAATCAAGATCATCACAGGGACACGACAAATCTTCATGTAATGTCTAGACTTCCAGACTCTGTAAAGGTCTCGTCAAAACCGATATGTGAATTCAGTCCATCTACAACCACTTAAGGAGGAGACGATGAACTCAAAACTAGATTTAACATAAGCTCGTCATTAATTGAGCTCATTAGTTTCTTGTTGAACTTGGGATACAACAGTGCAGTGACACTTGGTGATGTTTTTACAGAAGACATTAATAGCTTCAGCATGCAGGTATTTCAATAAAACAGAGATAAATTAGTGATTAGTTTAGCTGAAAGCTTTTTAGTAGAATGCGCTAGTGAATAATGTGTAGGATGCGTTGATTTCTCTAATTTCAAGTAACACCTGCATTCCCGCCCCTCCCCTCTCTCTCCCTCCTCCCCACCCTAGTCATCCTACCAGTTCCACTGGTCGCATCCTTGTATCCCTCTCGTTATCACACCTTCCCCCGCCAACAGTGGGCCATTATGGGCTCCACTCTTCCTGAACCCATCTGTTGCCAACCCTGGGTTGTTCTGGTTCTTTTTTTGTCTCGTGTTTACTCCCCCACCCCACCCCACAGCTCTACTTTCAGACTGAAGAAGGGTTCCTACCCAAAACATCACCTATTCTTTTTTTCTCCACAGGCGCTGTCAGACCCGCTGAGTTACTCCAGCATTTTGTGTCTATCTTCATGCTTGTGAATTAGCCAGTTTGGAGATAAAATGAATCGACAGGTTTGCTGTCATTGAAAATCTCCCTGAAAATTCACTGATTTCACAATTTAGGAACAGTTCGCATTGAGATTTACTTCAAAATTGCCGTCTGGATAGGTCAATGTGCGATGATATCTTACTTCACGCAGAGAGGCATCTGTAACTATAGCAGACACCAGAGGCTGATCTATCTAACGAGCTCTGGTCCCTATGGCAACAATTATTTGTTTCTATGATGAAACCAACAGAATATTTAACGGTAGCTTATTGAAGGATGACAAAGCAAGTTGCTGTCATTTAAATGTTATTCAGTAATAAATAATGTATTCCATGAACATTATCTTTTGGGACCATTTGGTAATCAGTATCAATAATGCATTTCCACTAAAAGGTCTCCTAAAATTGGTGGGGTTGCCAGTTCCCAGTTTTCATTCTGGGCTATTTCTGTGTTGACACACTGATGACTGAGGACCTCAATCATTTGCAGGACCATTAAAAAAATTAGCAACGTGTCTAGGCTTCTCCGTGGCATATGTGAGAGAGCCATTCATATGCAAGAAGGCTTGGCCAGCTTTGGTATAATTTAATGGGACTTTCCTGAGTGGCTCCCAGATATTGGGAATTCAACTCAGTTACATTATTGTTAAGTATTTTGTACGCCCAGCACTCTCTCAGCAACCCCCACTTCAATAGTAACCCTGCCTCTCCTAAAAGCCCACAACCCTCCCATTCAAAAGATCTCATGTTCAGAAGTCATAAGACAGAATTAAGCTATTTTGCTCATTGAATCTACTCCGCCGTTCAATCATGGCTGATCAAAATTTCCCTACAATCCCATTTTCCTGCCTTCACCCCATAACCTTTGACTTACCCATATAATCAAAAAACCTGTCAATCTCCGTTTTTAACATACCCAATGCCTTGGTCTTCACAGCCATCTGTGGCAATGAATTCCACAGAATCACCACCGTCTGACTAAAGAAATTCGTCCTTATCTCTAAATGTACTTCCTTTTATTCTGAGGTTGCACCCTCTGGTGCTAGACTCTCCATGATCAACCACCTTACCAACCCTAGGTTCTCCCTAATATCCAACAAACCCCTGAACTCTCTCCAATACAAATGGCACACATGAGCATGGACCTTCACCTCCATTATTGTTCGTTGCACCTCAATCACCCCATTTTCTGAATGAAAATCACATTCTAAACTGAACGTCCCCATCCCTTGGGGATTGCAAATGTCCCCCGACCCAACTCTTTACCCCCTTCTGACAGCACCACTTGATTCCCAGCGATCCTGCAACCAACCTGAAACCCAATCCCTCTACTGAATGATCAACAATCTTCTGCTTCCACTCACCCAAGCTTCCGCCATACCATTTACCCATAAGATCACGACATGTTACATTATTTGAATTGGTATTGTAATTTATTTTCACTCCATCAGCAACTCCATAGTCCTGGCTCAGACTAAATGATTAGTCTAGTTTACAGGTACTGTGTGGAAACAGGCCCGTTGGCCCACCAAGTCCATGCTGACTATCGATCATTTGTTAACACTTATTCTATTTGGTCCCACTTTCTCATCTACTCCCTGCACACTAGGGGCAATTTACAGAAGGCCAACTAATCTACAAACCTGCACGTGCTTGGGATGTGGTAGAAAACCCACACAGTCACAGAAATTATGTGCAAACTCCACACAGACGGTACCCAAGGTCAGGATCGAACCCGGGTTTCTGGCACCGTGAGGCAGCAGCTCCCTTTGGTTATCACTGCAAGGTGACTGGCCTATTGCTCAGTAAGAACCAAGGTTCTTTCCAGTCACTGAACAATTTCCAGGCTGGTGTTTAAGAAGGAACTGCAGATGCTGGAAAAATCGAAGGTAGATAGAAATGCTGGAGAAACTCAGCTGGTGAGGCAGCATCTATGGAGCGAAGGAATAGGTGACGTTTTGGGTCAAGACCCTTCTTCTGAAATTCTGAGACCCTTCTTCTCCAGCATTTTTATCTACCTTCAATTTCTAGGCTGGATAATGCTTGTATCTTAAGATGGAAGGCCCTCACCTCAATACATTATAATGTCTGTGACATTGATTCCAAGGAAATGACTAAAGATGGGTTGATTTCCATCTCGAATTGCCTCAAGAAAGTAGCAATTGAACTTCACAGTAATTATTTGAGCCACTGTGTGGCTTATTAATCTGGTTCAGAGTATGTGAAGAATAAATGTATAGGAATGAACTGCAGATGCTGTTAACCTGAGGATGGACACAAAAAGCTGGAGTAGGGTCTGAAGAAGGGTCTCGACCCGAAACAGGATCTCAACCCGATTTGTCACCTATTCCTTTTCTCCAGAGATGCTGCCTGACCCGCTGAGTTACTCCAGCTTTTTGTGTCTATCATACATGAAGAGTGAGTCGAGTATTGTAGACACAGATGACAAGACCATTCCAGCCAGAATTTAGCTGGTTCCATTATTTCAAGAGAACTTGTAAAGAGGAGCAACTTTGAGTAACACGGAGGCAATTTTCATTCTAATTTTTCCTGATGCTATTTCTAAAATTTTCCTGATGCTATTTTTCTTTAAATATGGAGGAAATGTTCCTTGTCAATGACTGTTAGTTCTCTGATCATTTAAATGTGCATTTGGCTGCAAAGGATGCACTGTCATTGCAGGAGTGAACAGTGGCACTAAATGAAAGAGACTATCTAACACATAAACCTTAAGATCATGACTGTCACAGCATTTGAATTGCACTGATTATGAGTTTCACTCAAGTCAGAAACACATCCATCACGAAAAGAAGAAGAGGAAGACTTATTTAAAGAGATAATTCTTGTTTAAAAATAACCCTACGTCATGAACTAACAAATCATATTATGCAACAGAAAAGTGTGTATTCTAATTTGACTCATTATTCTGGTGATACAAATCTCAGAAATGTGATTATTTTGAAGATTGGAAGCTACAGCATGGAAACAAAACCTTCGGTCCACCGAGTCCATGCTGGCCATCGATCACCCGTTCACACTAGTTCTATGTTATCGCACTTTCACATCCTATTCCACTTTCATATTCACTCCCACACAATTTCACATACACACTCCGGGCAAGTTTCAGAGGCCAACAAACCAGCAATAACCTACAAACCAGCATGTCTTGTGGATGTGGATGGGGAGAGGATATTTCCACTAGTGGGGCAGTTGTGGAGCGGAGGCCATAACCTCAGAATAAAAGAACGCACCTTTCGAAAGGAAATGAGGAGGAATTTCTTTAGTCAGATAGTGGTGGATCTGTGGGATTCATTGCCACAGAAGGCTGCAGAGGTCAAGTCAATGGATATTTTTAAGGCAGAGATTGACAGATTCTTGATTAGTATAGCTGTCAGAGGTTATGTGGAGAAGGCAGCAGAATAGGGTTAGGAGGGAAATGGTAGAAAAGCCATGATTGAATGATGGTGTAGACTTGATGGGCCAAATGGCCTAATTCTGCTCCTATAACTCTGCCACAGTCACAGGCAGACATGCAAACTCCACACAGACAATACCCGAGATCAGGATCGAGCAACAATGTGGATCAAATTCCTGTCCCAATGTTTAATGTTCTAATTAACCTACCGGCACCTCTTTGGGATGTGGAAAAAACAAGACAAAACCACGTGGTCAAGGAGGGATCATGCAAACTCTGCGCAGACAGCACCAGAAGTTCAGATTAAACCAGAGTCCCTGGGGCTCTAAGGCAACAGCACGGATTGCTGTGTTACAATACCACCTTTGAACCTGGAATAAATAGCAGTACAGCACAGAATGGGCATTGAAGCTCACAATGTCCACACCAAACATGATGCCAAGATCATCTCTTATCTAGCTGCAGGTAATCCACACCTCTATCCTCCATATCCATATGCCCATCCAAAAGCCTCTTAAATATCGCTATTGTATCTTCCCCAAGCACCAACCCTGGGAGGCATTCAACACACTCTGTGTGAAAAAGTTACCCCGTCCAACTCCTTCACAATTTGTCCCTCACCTTGTTAAATCTATTCTGAATAAACCTAAATTATTATGGTATCATACAGCATAACAGATAGTGTCATAATTGTGAAGATGGGGCTAGCTCGGTGGTAATGTGTTCACAGTATATGGTGTTTAACTTTGAACTATAATGTACTTTGACCTCTGCATATTTGCTAATTCAATGCATCAAGTGGTCTTCAGCACCCCATCAGTCTGAAGAAGGGTTTTGGGCCGAAACGTTGCCTATTTCCTTCGCTCCATAGATGCTGCTGCACCCGCTGAGTTTCTCCAGCTTTTTTGTGTACCTTCGATTCTCCAGCATCTGCAGTTCCTTCCTAAACACACATCTTCAGCATGGTGTTCAATGTTAATCAGCTCTGGGAGGGTAACACTCCTGAATAAACAGAAGGTTTCCTTGCCCATATCTGATGCTTTGATAGCTCCTGATGCTATTGGCAATGCTTAAGATTTCTAGTCCTGCCTCTTCCCCATCACTCTGTGCCTCCAGGATATTCCACAGTTGATAATGGAGAATTCTCTGAAGATAGACACAAAATGTTGGAGTAATTCAGTGGGACAGGCAGCATCTCCGGAGAGAAGGAATGGGTGACGTTTTGGGTTGAGACCCTTCTGATTGTCTGAAGAAGGGTCTCAACCCGAAATGTCGGGATAGTTGTCCCACTGAATTACTCCAGCATTTTGTGTCAATCTTCAGTGTAAACCAGCATCTGCCGTTCCTTCCCACACACGGGTATTCTCTGATGTTGATTAAAAGGTACAAGTGTGGCGACATTGAACTTCTACTCGACTAGCTTGTGGGTTTGCATTCCTAATATTTTCCATAACTCAAAAATCAGTGAAGAAGAAAACATAAAGTGCTGGAGGAACTCAAAGGGAGGGAGCGGACAGGCGATGTTTCCGATCAGGGTTCTTCTTTAAAATGATTGGAATAGTGGGGGGGGGGGAGGGGGGAGCTGGAAAAGAGAGGTGGGTGTGAGACAACACTTGGCTGCTAATAGATTAAAAACAAAAATACACAAATTGTTGGAGTAGCTCAACGGGTCTGAATAAGAGTCCCGACACGAAACATCACCTATCCATGTTCTGCAGGGATGCTGCCTGACACGCTGAGTTACTCCAGCACTTTGTGTCTTTATTTCTGTAGACCAGCATCTACACTACACAAAGTAATAGATGAATACAGATGAAGGGGGGCTTGATTTGCAGATGGGTGGAATAAGCGACGATGACTGCAGGTCAAAACAAAACAAAGGGGTGTCAGATAAGGAGAGGAGAGGAGAGGTGAAATGTAAAGACAGAGGGAGGGATGCGGATGGAAGGAAAGGGGAAAGGTGGGGATTAAATAGGGAAGAGGTCTTTGCTTGATTTATTGGTCTTCAGTCACACTCAAATTCAGTGCCCGAGTCATTGTTAATAGTTTATCACGTTTTATCCGTATAATTATTTTCATAAGTTCATGTTCATAAGTGATAGGAGCAGATGATTCAGCCCATCAAGTCTATTCCACCATTCAATCATGCCTGATCTAATTTTCCCTCTCAACTCCATTCTCCCGTCTTCTCCGCATAACCTCTAACACATGTACTAACCAAGAATCTATCCCTGTCTAAGAAATATCCATTGACCGCCTCCACAGCCTTCTGTGGCAAAGAATTCCACAGATTCACCACCCTCTGACTAAATACATTTCTCCTCATCTACCTAGATAACTAAGAGTCTCATCTTGACCACTTCCTGTCTGCGTTGTATATTGATTTTAGAAAAAAGCTACCCTACATCACTATGATTTTTGGCCATCATACTCACAGTCCTCCTCCACTGAGGCAGCCCCGATAATTTTTCCGATCGATGAAAAATAAAAAAGTATGAGTGTTTAAAAAATCTTGAGATCAGCTGATTGGTCCTCTCGCCTGTCAATCACCACTATGAAAGTAACGCCCCTTCCGGGGGAGGGGGTGGGTGGCATGACTATAAAACCCCAGATGCCTGGACGTGAGTCAGTCACTCTGGAATATCGCGAGGGAGAGTCCACAACTGTGATTCTAAGCTGTGAATCAACTGAACTGTGAGTCTGCAATTTACTTCCAATAAATGATTTGTTAGCCCTTAATGACAATGCAATGAGTTGTTGGGCCTGCTGCCCCTGCTTGTGCTTGAAACTGCAATGCAAAATGGGAAATGAAGTGACAATGCAATGAGTTGTTTGGCCTGCTGCCCGTGCTTGAAACTGCAATGCAAAATGGGAAATGAAGTGACAATGCCATGAGTTGCTTGGCCTGCCCTGGGCTTGAAATGGATTGACTTGACGTGAAATGGATTGACTTGACTTGACTTAACTTGAAATGGATTGACTTGACTTGTCTTGAAGTGGATTGACTTGACTTGAATTGGATTGAAATGGATTGTTGGCCCTGCACTCACTGTGCTTGACTTGACTTGACCCACAACACCCATGCTAGCGCTTCAGAAAGCCCCCTTCCCCCCTGGCCACCAATATTGGAATTGTTGGAGAGGCGGAATATTGCGTTGGGGACCAGCCCTCCCGTGTGAACCTGGGACCCAACGGCTCCCACTTAGTCTAGTCTCCTTTCTAAAGGAACGTCCTTTAATTCCAAGGTTATGAGCTCTAGTCCTAGACTCTCCCACTTGTGAAAACATCCTCTCCGCACATCCACTCTATCCAGGTCTTTCACTATTCGGTAAGTTTCAATGAGGTGCCCCCCTCATCCTTCTAAACTCCAGCAACTAGAGGCTCAGTGCCGTCAAACACTCATCATATGTTAACCCATTCATTCCTGGGATCATTCTTGTAAACCTCCTCTGGATCCTCTCCAGCGCCAGCACATCCTTTTGTAACTTTTTACATCCCGGTTCCGTGCAGATACATAAAGGCACCACAGGCGAATAGTTGTATATTTCCCTTTCTTAAACAAATTAGTGGAGCAGCTGTGTTTTTACAACAATCCCATACTTTCATGTACTCCATTATTGATTCCAGCTTTGTTTAATTAACTGTATTTAAACATCCCAGATGTTGTGGTGAGATTTGAACTCACATCTCTGCATCATTTATTTATCATCTGGACTACTGGTCCAGCAACATATCACTATGCTATTGAACCCTTTTTAAGTGGACGCATCCCTCTTTGAGTACTCTGGGTGAAGATGATTGCCCGCTGAGAGCTCTCGACTTTTACTGGCTCTCTATCGCCCTTCCAAAAACATTGTGCCTGTTGTAAATTGCAGACGTATGTAATTAATTATCTGGACCTAAATCCTCAAATAAAGATTCTGTTGCAGTTCCTTGCAACACAACTCAAATGTTCGCCGCAACATTGCAACTGTTCAGATTTTGTGAGTGTGGATGAGGACATTCTGTTTGCAACTGTGCGCTTGTGCAGAATGATGTGTCCACTTGCAGCATCTACTCTTATAGATACAAGGAACTGCAGATGCTGTTTTACAAAAGAAGAAACTAAGTGCTGGAGTACTCAGCAGGTTGGGCAGCATCTCAGGATAACATGGATTGGTAACGTTTCAGGTTGGAACTGAAGAAGGATCCCAACCTGAAATGTCACTTGTCCATGTTCTCCAGAGATGCTGCCTGGCCTGCTAAGTTACTTCAGCACCTTGTGTCTTTTTTCTGTCAGCATTTATGTTCATAAGTTGTTGGAACAGAATTAGGTCATTCGGCCCATCAAGTCTACTCTGCCATTCAATCATGGCTGATCTATCTTTCCTTCTCAACATTCCCCTCCTTCTCCCCTTAACCCCTGACACCCTTACTCTTCAATAACTTGATCCCTGAAGCTCATTTTGCCAGAACCACTCTCGGAGATCATCACAGTATTGCACTAAAGCAATGAATTCAGAGGCAAGATGAGAGTGGCTGCACTTGCCATCAAGGCATGGTTTGACCAAGTTACAGAAAGTGGCCATGGTAAAAGTGAAGTCTAAAGGGAAATAAATTCCACTGGCTGGAGTCCTAACTTTCACAGAGAAAGGTTGTTGTCATTATTGGAGATCAATAATCCCAGCTCCAGGATATCTCTGTAGGGGTGAGGCAGGTGGTAAGCTTGAAGTCGATACGGAAATCAATAACAGTGAGTTCAGTAGATTGGGCAGGCAGGAACACAGCAAGGAGCAAGGATGGATGGTTGGATTAAATAGCATTGATTTCAAAGCAAGGGGCCTAACAGGTGATGTGGAAGAATGATAAAAAAACTTGGCTAAGGAAGGGACAGGACTGGAAGCAATGTTTCCGTGTAGCGAGTCCAAGAGTCATAGAGTACAGAAACAGGCAACTTTGACCCAACCTACCCATGCTGACCAGGATACCCATCGAAGCTAACCCCATTTGCCTTTGTTTGGTCCATATTTGTCTAAACCTTTCCTAGCCATGTTCCAGTGCAAGTTTCTTTTAAATTATGTTATTGCACTTGCCTCAACTACCTCCTCTGACAGCTCATTCCCTATATCTACCAACCTCTGAATGAAAAGGTTGCCCCTCAGGTTCCTTTAAAATTTCGCCCGCTCACCTTAAATGGAATAAATCCCATCGGCCGGAGTTGTACCTATTTCAGAGGAAGGATTTTGTACAGGTGCACTTAGCAGGCTAGAGGTTCATAAGTTTATTAATATTCAATGGGAAATTAATTCCAAATGAGCCTGTATGAATAAAGGACACGGCACAATGAATTTATTACACAGGAGCTTGCCCCACCATGCCTGTGCCAAACATGAAGCCAAGTTAAACTATTCTTCTCTGCCTGCATGTGATCCACATCCTTTAATTCTCTGCATATTCATGTGTCTATATAAAAACATCTTAAATGCCACTATCATATCTGCCTCCACCACCACCCCTGGCAGCACGTTCCAGACACCAACAACTCGCTCTGTAAAAACCAGTGATGGAAATGGGGGGGTACACAGGGGGACGGCGTTCCCCTACTTTTCAGTTCCCAGTTTATATCCAATTTCTGTACTAGAAGGGTCAAAGACATTTATTAGCTATCCTCATAGCTGCCAAGTAGTACGGATTTTCCGTATTTCGTACAGAAATGCAATATGAATACGGAAATACGAATTTGTGTTGTTAAATACGGATTTTTAAAAAAAACGACCATGGATAATCGTTACAACGAGTCACCGCTGCACCAGCCATGAGACATAAACGATCTGTTAACTACCACTGTTAGCACTTGTTAACAGCCAGTAGTTAATACCTAGTTATACAATGTGTCATCAATACATCGATCCACATTCCTCAGTAAATGTAATTGTGTTTCGACCAAGTATTAATGATGCTGCGTTCCTTTGAATAAAATTCATGGGAGAATTTCTTAAAACTCACTGTCATTGAGGGCTCCGGACCGTGAGCAAGGGCTTCTTCCTGGTGTGCAGGTAAAGTTATTCACCCACATTATTTTATTATTCCCTCTCTCTCTCTCTCTCTCTCTCTCTCTCTCTCCTCTCTCCCCTCTTTCTCTCCCTCCATCCCTCATTCTCTCTCCCTCTCTCGCTGTGTCTCTCTGTCTTTCGCTCTCTCCCTCCCTCTCTTTCTCCCGCTCCCCATCTCGTCTCACTCTCGCTCTCTCACTCCCTCTCTTTCACCCTCTCACTTCGGCATTCCCGGAATCATTTGGCGTTTTGAGGGGACGGCTGTATCTGCGGTTCCTTCCTGTTGGGGGGGAGAGGGGAGCCCTGGCCCGTAGCGGCTCCTGGTCCGTTCCCTCCGCGGGTGCCGCCTGGCCCGCTGAGTTCCTCCAGCACTCTGTTTTTTGTTTGCCTCTGGAGTTGAAGGTGGACACGGGGGGCTGGGGTGGCTCAGCAGGACGGGCGGCGGCTCTAGGGAGTGGGTGGCATTTCGGGTCGAGACCCTTCTTCAGACAATCACAAGTACTCTCACCAATCAGTCTGAAGATGGGTCTTCTCTCCAGAGTCGCTGCCTGTCCTGCTGAGTTACTCCAGCTTTATGTATATCTTCAATTTCAGAGTTAAATAAAAAACACAGAGCGCTGGAGGAACTCAGCGGGCTAGGCGGCATCTGTGGAGGGAATGGATTAGGAGTTGTTTCGGGCCAGGGTTCTTCTTCAATAGGAAGGAACTGCAGATCAAATATACTAGAGTGGGTACTAGTATCTTTGCTGCAGATCAGGCATGATATTCTTCCGATTTAAATCGGTATTCTGATTTTATTGTTTTCCTATTTGTCAATTTTATGTGCCCGATTATTTGGCAGCCAATCAACTGCTGTCTCTAAGGGGGCTGCGTCCAATCACCGACCAGCTTCCCTTAAATTTCCCGTCCAATCAACAAATCGGTCTCCTCCCATGCAATCAGTTGCTGTCTCCAAGGGCATTGTGTCCAATCACATAATGCGCTGGACACTCGGTGGCCAATCAGACACAGTCTCCGAGGGTCATTGTGACCAATCACCGACCTGCTTCCCTCACCAAAGCAGAAAATGGCTGCAGCCAACACAGAGATAGATAGAGAGAGAGAGAGAGAGAGAGAGAGAGAGAGAGAGAGAGAGAGAGAGAGATGCAGGAAAGCAGCTGACATATAATACACAATAAACAAGTTATGCATTCTTGTACACTTACATGGGTATGACCGCACATAACCCCCCCCCCCCCCCCCCCTCCCTTCCTTCCCAACCTCAGCCTCACTGTCCTTAGCATACCCCAAGTTCCTAAAACCCATTTCCATCACTGGTAAAAACACTGTTCCACTCATCTCCTTTACACTTTGCCCCTCTCACCTTAAAGGTATGCCGTCTAGTCTTTGACATTTCCACATCGGGAAAAAAGTTTGTTAGTACCCATCCTATCCATCCCTCTCGTCATTTTATATAATTCCATCATTTCTCTCCTCAACCTTTGACGTTCCAGAGAAAATACTCCAAGTCTGCCCAACCTATCGCTGTCACTAATACCCTATCATCAAGGCAGCATTCTGGCAAACCTCTTCTGCACCCTCTCCAAAGTCGCCACCTCCTTCCTTGAACGAGGTGACCAGAACTGCACACACTACTCCAAATGTAGCTGAACCAAGACCCTATAAAGCTGCAACATGACTTCTTATACTCAACTTGCTGACTGAGGAAGACAGGTGTACCATACACCTTCTATACCACTCTATCTACTTGTATTGCTACTTTTAGGAAGCTGCGGTCTTATAGTTTAGTTCATAGTCACGTGTACTGAGGAACAGTGAAAAGCTTTTTGTCGCATGCTAACCAGTCAGCGGAAAGACATTACATGATTAAAATCGAGCTGTCCACAGTGTAAAGGGATAACATCTAATGCAAGATAATGTCCAGTAAATTCCAATTAAGGACAGTCTCAAGGGTGTCCAATGAAGTAGACAGAAGTAGATATACTTGGACCGCAAGATCCCTCTGTACTTCAAACCTGTTAGTGGCCTTGCCATCAACTATATACTCTCACCTTACATTCGACCTCTCAAGGTGCAACGCCTCACAGTTGTTCTGCTGCTTAAACTCTAATGTATTGCAGATCCATGTATTATATAGCAGATAAGAATGTCAAAAATGTTGCATGGAATAATAGCTTTCATTGAACGGTGAAGATTTGGTAAGAAATATATATCAAACGATTGCAGTTCATTAACCCATCATTATACCAGCAAAAAAACATTTCAAGAAAGTGTTGAATATATTTAAAATTGACATTACCAATGTCCTCAAGAGATTTTTTGTGTTTCCAGTTGTATTCCGCTGTGTTGGGATAGGCGGCAGGCTCCTTTAGTTCCACGTTAATACCTTCTCTATTCGTTTCACCTCTGAAAGATGAAAATAAAATGATTTGATGTAAAACTCATATTTTCATGATTAAAGATTTAAATCAACTATACAAGCATTGAAGAATATTTAAAGCTTACACTATTTGCAAGAATGAAGGCAGGATTATTGTACTGCATCTCAAAATATCAATGTCAGAAGTTCTTCACTTTACTTAAGAGATACAAAGTGAAAACAGACCCTTCAGCCCACTGAGTCCACGCCACCCAGCGAACACCCCCATACACATGCACTATCCTACATACTAGGAGGCAATGTACAATTGCCAATCAACCTACAAATCTGTATGTCTTGGAAGTGTGGGAGGAAACCAGAGCACCTGGAGAAAACCCACATGGTCATAGGGAGAACATACAAACTCCATACAGATAGTACCCGTAGTCAGGATCGAATCCGGGTCTCTGGTGCTGAAAGGCAGCAACTCTACCACTTTGCCAATGTACTGGACAAAATTTGTTCAGTGTACTTTGCAAGGTACTTATGAGATAATGCTGAATATAATATTTTATTGATCTAAAGAGGTCAATTTACACATTTCAGATCTGCTTTAAGATCTGCCGATGAAACTTATTCACACTGTTAATAGCTCCAACAAGCCACCAAACTGACAGCACAGTGAGTTGAGACATGGCAAGTTGATTTTGATAACTAATGTTAATTGAAGTGTGGAAACAAGGAACTGCAGATGCTGGTTTACACAAAAGAGCACAAAGTGCCGGAGTAACTTTCTACAAACTGGAAACTGAATGGGTGAATGGCAACAGGATGTATGATCAACATCCTCATGTATGCATTTATTAGTGAGCCATTCAGTAGAATCCTGGGTGTATGAAGGAACTGCAGATGCTGGTTTACATTGAAGATACACACAAAATGCTGGAGTAATTCAGCGGGACAGGCAGCATTTCTGGAGAGAAGGAATGGGTGACGTTTTGGGTTGAGGCCCTTCTTCTGACTATTTAGGGTCGAGATGAGAATCTGAAGAAGGGTCTCGACCCAAAATGTCACCCATTCCTTCTCTCCAGAGATGCTGCCTGTCCCGCTGAGTAGCTCCAGCATTTTGTGTATATCTGCAGTGTAAACCTGTGCTAATGGTGAAGTTTGCAAATAGTATATTGGCAACTGTGCACTTTGGAAATTTTTTCAAATACTCAACTGGTCGGGCAGTTGCTGTAGAGTGAGAAACTATAAACATTTGACTTTGCTGACTTTACATCACAAACACTCACTCCACCCCACTCTCCACACAGTTTGCCTGAGCCTCGACATACATTCAGAGTAGAACAGTGGCGCAGCAGTAGAGTTGCTGCTTACAGCACCAGAGACCCGGGTTCAATTCTGACCATGGGCGCTGTCTGTTCGAAGATTGTACGTTCTCCCTGTCACCACATGGGCTTGCCCGGGAGCTCCGGTTTCCTCCCACAATCCAAAGATTGGATTGTAACTTGCCCCAAAGGTCTGGGATAGAACTAATTGATCAGTTGATCACGGTCGGCATGGACACAGTGGGCCAAAGGGCCTGATTTCATGATGTATCACTAAACTAAACTAAACTAAAACTCCAGCATTTTCACTTTTTAACCTTCTCTTGGGGGAATTGGCAATGATAATTCCTTTGAATGAAAAAGAGATTGAGACTTCTACGTAATACAAATTGTCTTTGCCAAGCACACATTGTTCCAGGCTGAAGAGATTTATTGCATTTGATGATGGACTGTCTGACTTCATGGTGTTAAAGGAGCGCCTGAAGTAAATTATAATGCTATTAGCTTTTATGTCCAGAGTGGATATCTCATTATCACCATTTGTCCCTCCTCTTCTTCCCCTACATCCTCCTGCTGTCTGACCAAGGGATATAGAACATACAGCACAAGAACAGATCCTTCGCCCCACAAAGTCTGTGCCCAACATGATGCCAACACCAACCTGATCTGCTTGCAATGATCCCTATCCCTCCTTTCCCTGCATATCCGCATGCTTATGCAAAAGCACATCGTACCAACAACTAGAGAGCAGTTTTTCTCTACTATCTATCTCATTGGAGACCTTTGGGTTATCTTTGACTGGATTTTACTGGACTTTATATTGCACTAAATGTTATTCACATTATTCCCTTTATCGTGTATCTGCACACTGCGAACGGCTCGATTGTCTTTCTGCTAACCGATTAGCATGCAACAAAAGCTTTTCACCGTCCCTCAGTACGCGTGCCAATAAACTGAGCGATAAAGTGCCTCAATCTGCCCCCACCACCACCCCCAGCAGTGCTTTCCAGGCTTAAAGCTAAGATGTGTCATGGGTTGAAGTGGTAGAAAACGGCGGGTGGTTTTGGGTGGGTGGCACCAGATGAGTACACAAGTCAGGACCCCAGCTTCAGGATGCTCCTTCATGCTCCAAGTTGCCCTGTCAATGTAGATGTAATTATATTTCCCAGCCTACTAAGCATTCAACAATGCAATGAGCTACTAACGTGTCTTCTGACTACGGGATTATAGTCATTGTAGACTTTAGGTGTTGTAGGAAAGATGTTGTCCAACTGGAAAGCAGCAGAGAACTTGGAGCGCAGGAGAATGGGGGGAGAATATAGAGGTGTACAAAATCATGAGAGGAATAGATCGGGTAAATTAGTTAACGGACAATGTCTTACGTAGAATAGGGGAATTGAGAATCAGATGACATAGGTTTAAAGTGAGGAGCAAAAGGTTTAAAATGAACCTAAGGGTTATTTTCTTATATAGAGGGTGATGGGTATATGGAACGGTCAGTGTATGGAGGAGGTAGTTGAGGTAGGTACTATTGCAACGTTTAAGAAACATTTAGAGGAATATGGGCCAAATGCAGGCAGATGGGACTAGTGTAGGTGGGACATGTTGGTCAGTGCGGGCAAAATGGGTTGAAGGAATGTTTCCATGCTGTATGACTGCACGCTGCATGACTGTCCGGCTTCATAGCCGAACAAAGTTGGGTAGAAAAAGGATCGCTTGGTATCTAGAAAGCATGCATCCCTGACACACAAGATTGACCATCAGAGTATTCTGCTGCTGGTCGCATATTATCAGGGGATTCAAGGAATGAATGCATTTGCAGTTTGTAAAGAACTCCTTGTTTGATGTTTGGTACTCACTGCCACATGAGTATACTCTACCACTCAGGCACATAATGACCCCAGCAATGAGACGTGCTCATCTTTATTCAAGGGGAAAGAGATTTGTTTTTAGATTTAGAGATACAGCGTGGAAACAGGCTCTTCAGCACAACGTGTCTGCACCGACCAGCGATTATCCATCAACTAGTTTCATCCCATGAACTAGCAACAATTTTACAGAAGCCAATTAACCTGCAAATCTGCACGTCTTTGGAATGTGGGTTTTTTATTGGTATGACTGTATGGCAAAATAAATTCCTCATATATTGCAAAACATACCTGGCTAATAAGGTATTATAATTATGATTATGAAACCGGCAGACGGTAGGAAATCCACGCGGTCACAGGGAGAATGTATAAACTCGGTAAAGACAGCACCCATAGTCAGGATTCAACTCTGGTCTCTGGCGCTGTAAGGCAGCAACTCTACCACTGCACCACTGTGTCATCCATCTGGAAAGGCAGCAAATCTGCCACTCGGAAATACTCTAGATCTGCTCCATATCATTCCTGAACTATTTAGCATTTCTTCAAAATCTTGAGCTGAGTCTAGTTTATTGTCACGTGCACTGAGGTACAGTGAAAACCTTTTAGTTGTGTGCTAACTAGTCAGCGGAAAGACTACACATGATTACAATCGAGCCATCTACTGTATTCATATATCTGATCAAGGGAATAAGTTGAATAATGTTTAGTGCATTAAAATCCAGAAAGTCCAATCAAAGATAGTCCGAGGGTCTCCAATGAGGTAGATGGTAGTTCTGTACTGCTCTCTAGTTGTTGGTAGGATGATTAAGTTGCCCATTAACAACTGGGAAAAAAACTGTCCCTGAATCTGAGGTGTGAATTTTCACACTTCTATACCTTTTGCCCGATGGTAGAGGGGAGAAAAGGGAGTGGCCACAATGCGACTCATCCTTGATGAGTCGTCCTCTGAGTGAGGGCTACATGTATATATGTATGTAGCTTGTTTTGTTGTGCTATTCTTATAACAAATGTAAAGCACTTTGGCCAACGAGAGTTGTTTTTTAAATGTGCTATATAAATAAATGTGACTTGACTTGACTTGACTTGACTTGATTATGCTAGTGGCCTTGCCGAGGGAGTGTGAGGTGTAAATGGAGTTAATAGAATGGAGGTTTGATGGTCTGGGCTGCATCCACAGTTCTCTGCTGAAGGGAAGATAGACACAAACAGCTGGAATAACTCAGTGGGACAGGCAGCATCTCTGGAGAGAAGGAATGGGTAACGTTTCGGGTCAAGACCCTTCTTCAGACTAGTGTCTTCTGACTCCCACCAGTCTGGAGAAGGGTCTCAGTTACTCCAGCTTTTTTGTGTCTATCTTCAGCTTAAACCAGTATCTGCAGTTCCTTCCTACACATTTCTCTGCTGAAGGGGATGGATAATGAATGTCCTAGATAGAGTGGACATGGAATAATTGTTTCCTATAATGGGAGAGTCTCGAACAAGAGGGCACAGCCTCAGAATAAAAGGACGTACCTTTAGAATGGAGATGAGTAAGAATTTCTTTACCCAGAGGGTGGCGAATCTATGGAATTCATTGTCATAGGCAGTTGTGGAAACCAAGTTATTGGGTATTTTTAAAGTGGCGATTGATAGGTTCTTGATTAATAGGGTGGGGTGGAAGATTACAACCTTCACGTGGTCCGCACTGTTTCGACGAATGCAATCAACCTGGCGTGCACAATCAAGTAAGATCAAATAGAACAAGGTTGTGCACGCCATACGCAAGAAGAAGAAGATTAATAGGGTGTCATAGGTTACAGGGAGAAGGCAGGAAAGTGTGGTTGATTGGGAAAAAGAGATTAGATTTAAAAAAGAAAAAGAAAAAGTAGACTTGATGGGATAAATAGTCTGCTCCTATGTATTATGGTTTTAGCATAGTGCTTAGATGTGTTAGGTGTACAAAATCATGAGAGTAATAGATTGAGTAAATGCACAGAGTCTCTTGTCCAGAGTAGGCAGAATCAAGAATCAGAGGACAGAGGTTGAAGGTGATGGGGTTAAAGATTTAATAGGAACCTGAGGGGTAACCTTTTTACACAAAGGGTGGTGGGTATATGGAATGAGCTGCCAGAGGAGGTAGTTGGAGCGGGTATTATTTTAACACTTAAGAAACACTTAGACAGGTACATGGATATGACAGGTTTAGAGGGATATGAACCAAACACAGGCAGGTAGGACGAATGTAGGTGGGACATGTTGGTCGGCGCAGCAGGTTGGGCCGAAGGGCCACATTGTATGACTCTATGATACAGGCATGAGACCGTTTTCTTTCAGGGCAGTGCTGCATGGATTGACACCACTAGTGCAAGCCCTGTGTCGCAAGCATAAACATAAACGTGTCGGTGGGGGCGCAGCAAGCCGGCGCCCTGCCAGCAGCGTGTCAGTTTTTTTCACCTCTTTTTTAGTGTGTTTAAATGTATGTTTTTAATGTTTCTTTGTGTGTTTTGTGTTGGGGGTGGTGTGGGGGGGGGGGGGGTGAGGGGGAAACCGCTTCGGTCGACTCCTCAACGGAGAGGCGACTTTTTCCAGGTCGCCTCCCCCGTGGCCTAACAACGAGGATCGGTGCGGCCTTTCCTGGAGACGAGCCCGGGGCTTCAGCGGCGGGCGCAGCGCGGACTCTCGGCGTGGAGCGGGAGAGCCCTCGCTGGGGCTCGCCGGAGGGGAGCACTCCGTTTCGCTGGACCGGGGCAGCCGGCAGCCTGAAGCCGCGGTCTGCACAGCTCCAGCTGGCGCGGCGTCTACAGCCCGGGATCTCACGTTGGGGACCTGGGAGAGGAAGAAGCTTCCACTCCAACTGCCGGACTGCGGCCTACTGCGGGCGCGTCATGGACTTACCATCGGGAGCGGGGTTCCTCACTGGGGATCCCTGGAGGGGAGCTTCGACTTCGACTGCCGGCCCTGCGGTCTGCGGTGCTTCTGGCTGCGGCGCGAACTCTAAATCATCGACGACTGCGGAGGGTTGAGGTCCAGACCACGGGGGAAAATGGAGGAGGACTGGCCAAATTTTGTGCCTTCCACCACAGTGATGAATGCTGTGGTGGATGTTTGTGTTAAAATGTTATTGTGTTTTTGTGTGTTCTTTCTCATTGTACCGCTGCTGGCAAATTCATTTCACTTGCACTTTATGTGCAATGTGACGAATACAACTGATTGTATTGTATTGTATTGATTGTATCACATGCACACAAGCAGCTAACCAAAGATTGATCATGTGCCTGAAGGTAGCAATCACATTTCACACTCAGTCAATGTTGCAGCATTGAAAGAAGAAGTTCCATATTATTGAATTGCTCGGCCACTTACATTCGCCTTGTTTTTCGTCATGTTTACCATAATAAATTACCAAACACTTACACTGATATGTATGGGCTCAACGTAAACTGGATTTCAAATCAGGGACAAATAAAACTTTGACCGAACAGGCATTAAAACGACACAGCCTCAGAGACCTGTGGTAAACCATGTTGATGAAAAGGCTACAGAATTTTAATGTAAACTCAATTGGCTTTTTACCCAATTGAACCACTTCAAGTGAATGCAGCAGTGTAAAATACCTCATCCGAAAACAACAGTGTATTCATATTTGCAGCTGTTTCAGATTAACACAAAGTCTAATTTAACAGAATTTACTCATAATTAACAAGCAGGGATCCTTTAAGACTAGTAAAAGTTAGTATTTTAAAGTAGTGACTTTTATTTAGCATAAACTTTAAAATATGTTGTTAAAAAGTCTATCTGAATAGCAAACACAATAGGGGTTGAACCAAGCGTGCGTTGTTCCGACCAGCAATGGTCAGACTAACCTCCTCAGTTAGTTGGTACAAGACAAAAGAAGGTACAGTATTTCTAATATTGCTCATTTTTCTTCACAATCACGCAAGATTATGGATGGCACAGTGGCACATCTGGTAGAGCTACTGCCACACTGCAGGGATTCGAGTTCGATTTAGCCTTGTATGCCATCTGTGTGGAGTTTGCATGTTCTTCCTGTGACCCGGTGGGTTTCCTCCGGGTGCTCCGGTTTCCTCTCATGTCCAAATGACGTGCGGGTTTACACATTAATTGCCCTTTGTAAATTGTCCCCAGGGTGTGGAGAGTGGGTTAGATTTTTCTGTCAACATAGGAGGCAGATGGCTTACAGGTATTTTAGTTTTGATACCGAGTCCACGCTGACCAACAATCACCCAGTACACTAGTTCTATCTTGCACCCTTGGGAGGGGTGGGAGATTGCAACCTTCACGTGGTCCGCCCTGTTTCGACGAATGCAATCAATCTGGTGTGCACAATCAAATAAGATCAAATAGAACAAGTTGTCCTACAACTTTAGGCTGCGCACGCCATACGCAAGAAGAAGAAGAGGAAGAAGCACTCTTGGGATAATCTAATGAAGATGATTAACCTACAATCCCGCATGCCTTTGAAATGTGGAAGGAAACTGGAGCACCCTGAGAAGACACACGCAGTCGCAGGAAGAACATGCAAACTCCATACAGACAGCACCTATAGTCAGGATCGAACACGGGTCTCTGGCGCTGTCAGGCAGCAACTCTACCGCTGTGCTGGTAAGAGGAGAGCACGTGGGAGTTTTTTTGTAAAATGGAGGAGACAGTAGTCAGAAACAAACTTTTTTCAATCGCTGAGGATCAACATGAGTGAATATAGATACAAGGTTTATTACAATTGATTTGGGCAGAAAGCATAATGGAATCGTTGAGTGAAGTAAACGATTAATGCTGTGATAATATTAACATTTAATGGCTTAGAAAACTGAAACTGGGATAAAAGAAGAAGGAAACTGACAAGGGCAAAGATCCATTCCAATGGAGGATAAACATCAAAATGTATTGATTGGTTTCAAAGACCCATTTGTATGTTGCATTTTTAATACAATTGTGCTTCTAATCATTTTTGCGATCGTCATGCAGTTTTATTACAACCCTACAAGCCTGATAAGCATTGCTTATTTCTTCTTAAAGAGACATACAGCATGGTTTATCCATTTAGCCCAACTTGACCAATTTGCCCTGTCTCCACTAGTCCTAACAACCTGCGCTTGGCCCATATCCTTCTAAACCTTTGTGTAAGAAGGAACTGCAGATGCTGGTTTAAACCAAAGATAGACACAAAAAGCTGGAGTAACTCAGCGGGCCAGGCAGCATCTCTGCAGAGAAGGAATGGATGGCGAAAAGTCACCCATTCCTCTCTCCAGAGATGCAGCCTGTCCCCCTGAGTTACTCCAGCTTTTTGTGCCTATCTGCACCTTAAACCTAAGTTGTCTGTTTCTTGATTACCCTACTCTGGGTAAAAGACTTTGTATATTAACCCAACCTATTCCCCTCATCAGCTTAGGCACCTCTATAAGATCTATAAGATCACCCCTCATCTTCCTGTAGTTGCTTGGCTGCTTTAATGAAGCTTGGATTTGTAATTGCAAAACCTGGCAATTTTGATCGTTTTGCCTCGTAATTGTACCAATCACATTAAGACACTGGTTTAATTTAGTTTAGTTTAATTTAGAGATACAGCATGGAAACAGGCCCTTTGACTCACTGAGTTTGTGCCAACCAGCGATCCCCGCACATTAACACAAAAGCCTACACACACTAGGGACAATTTCCACTTATACCAAGTATAAAAACCCAAGCCAATTAACCTACAAACTTGTACCTTTGGAATGTGGGAGAAAACTGAAGATCTCGGAGAAAACGCACACGGCCAATTGGAGAACGTACGTACAAACTCCGTACAGACAGCACCCGTAGTCGAGATCGAACCCGCGTCTCTGGCACTGCAAGCGCTGTAAGGCAGCAACTCTACTGCTGCGCCATACTCTTATAGGTTATAGGTTTCAAAAATGTAGCTCAAAGTATCAGCTATACAAAATAAAAGACAAATAATATAACCATCCAGAAGAAAAAATATTGCCAAATGGATCGATACTGAAATGTTGACAAAGTGAAAATTTTGCAGACAAACCCGACTTTGAAATAATAATTCATCGGAACAGATTTTTTTTTCAAAGCAGCTCATGCTTCCCGAGTAACAGTGGAGTAGCGATATTGGAAAAAAAGATCGCTTTCTTATTTATTATACCATAAAAAGTTGCAATACTTCCTTTTTAAAGTCTACCCAGAACATTGAATTTGTGATGGCTTTATTCCAACAGAAAAGTCTTTCAGTTTAATTGGTTAACCAGATAAAGTTCAGGATAGTCATATTGGGAGGAAACTTATCACAACCAACAGGGGATAGAGATTCAAACTTTTTGGGGAAGGTCCAAGTTATATAAAACTAGCATGTGCAGGCCATGCATTAATATTTAAGTGGGGGTAATCAACCAAATGTCGAACTTTAGCTTGCTTATGTGTTTTCCAGCTGGGTGCCTTAATGCTGCCACAGATTAATCCTTCTTTATGTGGTCCCATATTAATGTGATACTCCATCACATTTTTATTTGAACTTTGCCTCAGTTAAAATGTTTGCATCCATCAACATCAGTATATCAGAGTCCTGATTCTGCTCTTTTCAAAGCTTGCCACATTTATTATAGTCCTCCTGTAAAATGCAAATGTAATCTAACATTTCTTCAGAACCAAATTACTCTCCACATATCACACAGTCGTGAGCACAAAATAAAAGTTGCAGATATATCGATGAAGATTTCAACCAACCCATTAAAGGAGATGAGAACGAATAAGCTAAATATTGTACCAGGCCTGAAAAGCCAATTTAAATGTAGGAAGATAGACACAAAAAGCTGGAGTAACTCAGCGGGACATGCAGCATCTCTGGAGAAAAGGAATGGCTGACGTTTCAGGTCGAGACCCTTCTTCAGACTTGTTAGAGATAAGGGAAGAGAGATATAGATGATGATGTGGAGAGATAAAGAACAATGAATGAAAGATATGTAAAAAAGTAATGATGATACAGGAAACAGGCCATTGTAAGCTGTTTGTTGGGTGAAAATGAGAAGCTAGTGTGGCTTGGGTGGGGGAGCGATAGAGAGAGAAGGAGTGCTGGGGCTACCTGAAGTGAGAGAAATCAAAATTCATACCACTGGGCTGCAAGCTGCCCAAGCAAAATATGAGATGCTGTTCCTCCAACGTGTTTAGCCTCACTCTGACAATGGAGGAGACCAAGAACAGAAAGGTCTGTGTAGGAATGGGAAGGAGAATTAAATTATCCAGCAACCGGGAGTTCAGGCGGGCTGAGCAAAGGTGTTCCGCGAAACAATCGCCCAGTCTGCGTTTGGTCTCGCCTATGTATGAGTCCACATCTTGAACAACGGAAACAGAAGATGAGTTTGGAGGAGGTGCAAGTGAACCTCTGCCTAACCTGGAAGGACTGTTGAGGGAGGAGGTATAGCGACAGGTGTTGCATCTTCTGCGGTTGCAAGGGAAGGTACCTGTGGAGGGGGTGGCTTGTGTGGGAAGCAATGAATTAACCGGGGAGTTGCAGAAGGTGGAGATGGGAAAATGTGGCTAGTGATAGGATCCCGTTGGAGGTGGCGGGAATTTCAGAGGATTATATGTTGTATGCGACGGCTGTTGGGGTGGAAGGTAAGGCCTAGGGGGACACTGTCTCTGTTGCGCCTAGCGGGAGGGGGAGAAAGGGCGGAGCAAGGGGTACCGAGGTGACATGAGTGAGGGCCTCACCTACGATGGGAGAGGGGAACCCTTGTTCCATAAAGAATGTGGACATCTCGGATGTTCTAGTAATGAACACCTCATCTTGGGCGCAGATGCGGCATAGACGGTGGAATTGGGAGTAGGATATACAGTCTTTGCAAGGAAGCAGGGTGAGAAGATGTGTAGTCAAGATAGTTGTGGGAGTCAGTGGGTTTGTAAGAGACGTCAATCAACGTCAGTCTATTTTTCCTGTGCGGGAGACTGTGAGATCAAGATAGAGGAGGGAGCTGTTGGAGATGGTCCAAGTAAATTTGAGTCCAGGATGAAAATTGGTGGTGAAGTTGATGAAGTCCATGAGTTCTGCATGGGTGCAGGAGGTAGCACCAATGCACTCATCAATGTAATGGAGGTAGAGTTCAATGATAGGGCCAGTGTACGCTTGGAACAGTATTCGACTTACCCTACAAAGAGGCAGGCATAGCTGGGGCCCAAATGTGCCCAGAGCTATGCCTTGGACTTGGAGGAAGTGGGAGGAGTCAAAGGAGAAGTTGTTGAGGTGAGGACCAGCTCCGCCAGGTGGAGTAGAGTGTTAGTAGAGGGAAATTGGATGGTTCTGCGGTCGAGGACGAAAAGGAGGGTTTTAAGGTCTTCCTGGTGGGGGATGGAGGTGTTGAGTGACTGCACATCCATAGTAAAGATGAGGGAGTGGGGGTTCGGAAAGCGGAAGTCATTAGAAAGAAGAAGGTCATGTGAGGTATCTCGGACATAGGTCGGGAGAGATTGGGCCCGGGGGGATAGGATGGAATCGAAGTACATGGAAAGAATTTCCATGGGACAGGGGCAGGCAGAAACAATGGGTCTGCCAGGGCAGTTGTGTTTGTGGATTTTGGGGAGAAGGTAAAACCGGGCTGTGCGGGGCTGGGAGTCGATAAGGTTGGAGGCTGTGGAAGACAGAGAGCCAGAAGTGATGAAATCAGTAATGGTGCGTGAGATTAAGGCCAATTGCTCATCTGTGGGATCATGATCCAAGGATAAGTAGGAGGAGATGTCTGAGAGTTGTCCTCAGGCAGACTACCACGGCACCTCCCTTGTCAGCGGGTTTGATTATAATGTTAGGGTTGCTGCACAGTGAGAGGGGCGGTATGTTCAGATGGGGTGAGGTTGAAGTTGGAAGGGGAGTGGAAAAGTTGAGACGATTGATGTCATGCCTACAGTTAGAAATAAAGAAGTCTAGAGATGGTAGAAGGTACACAAAAATGCTGGAGAAACTCGGCGGGTGCAGCAGCATCTATGGAGTGAAGGAAATGGGCAACGTTTCGGGCCGAAACCCTTCTTCAGACTGATGGTAGAAGTCTGTCCTGGGGAGTCTAAGTGGAGGGGGACCTGTGGAGACGGGAGAAGGGGTCATCACTGGGTGGAGAGGAATTCTTCCCATAGAAAACAGCACGGAGGCAGAGGCGACAGAAGAGAAACTCTATGTCATGGTATAGGAAGTGTCGGAAGGAACTGGTTTACACCGAAGATAGGCACAAAATGCTGGGTAACTCAGCGGGTCAGGCAGCAACTCAGTCTTGTCCTGCTGAGTTAGTCCAGCAATTTCTGTCTATCTCAGCCAATTAAAGTGTTGGTATGAGGGTCTCTTGTTAGCTTTGTAAAGCATATCCAGTTATAATATTGGAATAAGTCTGAATGAGTAGAATTCTATCATGTGCAAACACTTTTTATATACAAAATTACAGCGGAGCTTACAGAATAATGTAACGGAGCCTCGGGTTGCAGGCAGTGGAGTGAGGATTCAATGGGTGAGGTAAAGAGAATTGGGGAAAGATTGTGAGGAGCACAGGAGAACTAGAGAAGATATGTACGGGGGAGGTGGGAGTGGGCAGCCAGTGAGATGATTGTCGATGGGTAATGGGCATCAAGATCATCAAAAGGTTCGTCAGTGCAATTAACGGGGACGTGTTGAGCTGGGGTTCAAGGTGATCAGCTTAAACAACTGGGGCAGGAGATGGAGCAAGAATTGGAGTTAGTTATACATCAACAGTGCAGAGGTACCATGGAAACAATCACTATGGAAAAGGAACTGCTACTGAAAGAGGAATCCACCCAGGAGATGGAAACCAAGGACTCATTGCAGCAGCCAAATACACCTAGGGCTGTTTTCCAATTCAACTAATGGCAGAGCAACTGCTTCAATATTCATGCAATGACACAGTGGCACAGCTGGTTATGCTGCTGCCTCACAGAATCAAAGACCGGGTTCAATCCCGGCATCGGATGCTGAGGAGTTTGCATGTTTAGATTTTAGACAATTTATTTTACCACCGCCAATTAACCTACAAACCTGTACGTCTTGGTATGTGGAAGGAAACAGGAGCTCCTGTAGAAAACCCACGAGGTCACAGGGAGAATATACAAACTCTGTACAGACAGCACCTGTCGTCAGAACAAAGTGCTGGAGTAACTCAGCGGGTCAGGCAGCAAACCTGGAGAATATGCTTAGGTGATTTGGAGATGGGGACTCTGCCAGAGCCCAGCCTGTGAATGTGGAGCAGAACAACAGACAGCCAACCATGTCATCTCTGGGTGCCCGCTCTACCACCCACCAAATGGAGCTCAGGGCCTGGCAGACATTGACGGAGAGACAACAACCTGGCTGCTCAACAAGCGGCTTGAGATCTTAAGGGCCTGTCCCACTTACGCAACTTTTCAGCAACTGTCTTTGACCGTCAAACTTGAGGGGACTCGCCTGAAACACCTTGAGCTGAATTGACTGTCAGCGATGCAACCGCGCGCTGGATCGACCATCAGAGAGCACACACACACACACACACACACACACACACACACACACACACACACACACACACACACACACACACACACACACACACACACACACACACACACACACACACACACACACACACACACACACACACACACACACACACACACACACACACCGCAAAGGCGGGGGCCAGGGAAAGTGGGGGAGCGCTGTCTGAAATTCACACCCGCGATGAACAGGAAGGTAAAAGACGGCTGGTACAGCGTGCGGTAAGTCCTTTAGAGAGCGGGGGGGGGGGGGGGGGAGATGACGGAGGGAGAAGGGGGGGGAAGAAGGGGGGGGGGATGACGGGGGGAGATGACGGGGGAAGAAGGGGGGAAGAAGGGGGGGGAAAGAAGGGGGGGGGGAGAAGGGGGGGGGGAGAAGGGGGGGGGGGGAGAAGGGGGGGGGAAGAAGGGGGGGGAAGAAGGGGGGGAGAGAAGGGGAGGGGAAGAAGGGGGGGGGAAGAAGGGGGGGGGGAGAAGGGGGGGGGAGAAGGGGAGGGAAGAAGGGGGGGGGAAGAAGGGGGGGAAGAAGGGGGGGGGGAAGAAGGGGGGGGGAGAAGAAGGGGGGGAGAAGAAGGGGGGGGAGAAGGGGGGGGGGAAGAAGGGGGGGGGAAGAAGGGGGGGGGGGAGAAGGGGGGGGGAAGAAGGGGGGGGGAAGAAGGGGGGGGGAAGAAGGGGGGGGGAAGAAGGGGGGGGGAAGAAGGGGGGGGGAGAAGGGGGGGGGAGAGGGGGGTGGAAGAAGGGGGGGGGAAGAAGGGGGGGGGAAGAAGGGGGGGGAGAAGGGGGGGAAGAAGGGGGGGGGAAGAAGGGGGGGGGAAGAAGGGGGGGGGAAGAAGGGGGGGGAGAAGGGGGGGGGAGAGGGGGGTGGAAGAAGGGGGGGGAAGAAGGGGGGGGAAGAAGGGGGGGGAGAAGGGGGGGAAGAAGGAGGGGGGGAAGAAGGGGGGGGGGAGAAGGGGGGGGAAGAAGGGGGGGAGAGAAGGAGTGGAGACACTTTTAAGAAGCCAGACAACTTTTAATAATGTTTAGCGGGCATTTAACGTTACCGGTCGGTTTTCCTTGGTTCTGAAAACTCCAATGAGCCAATTAAAATGCCCAGTCATCAAAGGAGATTGCCTACAGCTACCTCGACTGCCTATAACTACATGGCGACCCCACTACCACTGCACTACGAGTTCAAAAGAACCATGCCGACCAATTTTTACTCGCGGGAAATTTTTCAGCATGCTTAAAAATTTTCCTCTACCAAACTGAGGCCGCGAGTATGCGGGACCTTCTCTCGAGCATGAAGGAGAGTTACAGTGACCTCCTAGGACCACGTGTCGACCATGCTGCGCGATTGTGGCGAGCACAAACTCTTCTAAACTCGCAAATTAGGTCGCCATAGTGGGACAGGCCCTTAACTGTTCTTTTGGTTTATGTTTCATTCGCAAGAAGAAAAAGAACAAGGTGATGTTTTGGGTCAGGACCCTTCTTCAGACCATGCTGTCATTGGGTAAAAGTTCTCTTCAAGTCCTCAAATCTCTCTAAGTCCTCAAATCAACGTTGCTGTACAGTCACCTCATGTTATCCAGCTACTCAGGAGACACATGACTGGACATGGCATTAGTGTTCAATGTTTGCAGGTACTTCCCTCACACTGAAGTAGAATGAAGCACACGGCACATTCACACATGCACCGTCAATAGAATTATAGTTGCAGTGAGGTCGCGCTATTGTAACCATAGTCTTCAGCAATGTTTCTCAGTAATTTTTATGTGATGTAGATTGAACCTATAAGCACCTCATGGTATTAATAAAACGGGAAATTAAGGTTCTGCTTTTCCACTGCATCAATTGATTAGTAAGAACAGTTAATACTTATAGGTGACTTCCAATGGTAAATGAATTCCAGGATCAAAGATGACTTACTGTTCTTTTTGTTGGGAGGGGGGAAGAAAAGATCACGGGGAAATAATTAGTGATAGTATTTCTATGAGGGGTATCATGGATTTGATGGGGCAAAAAGCCCTCTTCCATATCACTGGCCAACATGGAAATATGTAAGTTGAAGAGTGTTTTATTGACATATGATCCAAAACTGAATAATGAAATTCTTACTTGCAGCAGCACAACAGATATGTAAACATATTACTCTGCAAAACCCATAATGAACAACAAAAAAAGATCAGCATATAAATAAAAAAACAATCAGACTAATCAATAGACAATAGTAGTAGTAAACAATAGACAAATTTAGGCAATAGAAACATAAAAAATAGGTACAGGAGTAGGCTCTTCGGCCCTTCGAGCCAGCACCGCCATTCAATATGATCATGACTGATCATCCAAAATCAGTACCCCGTTCTTGCTAGCTCCCCATATCCCTTGATTCCAATAGCCCTAAGAGCTATATCTAACTCTCTCTTGAATATATCCAGTGAATTGGCCTCCACTGCCTTCTGTGGCAGAGAATTCCACAGATTCACAACTCTCTGGATGAAAACGTTTTTTCTCATCTCCGTCCTAAATGGCCTAACCCTTATTGTTGAACTGTGACCCCTGGTTCTGGACTCCCCCAACATCTGGAACATTTTTCCTGCATCGAGCCTTTCCAATCCCTATAGAATTTTATGTGTTACTGTACGATCATATAAGATCATATGTAAAATATTTTTCTGTAGGCTGATGCATAGTTCTTTTTTATAGAACAAGATGCAACCATAATAATGATTGGAATTATATTTAAATATTGTAATATTCAATTCTACCACAGGGTGGAATAAAGCAGGATCATCATATCTGTTTCAATGATAAATAGGAATGTGGTAAAGAATACAATAAAAAGGGAAGGTATAAAAAGAAGCGCATGTTGCCACATGGAAATAAAATAAAATTAAGGAAATATTGTTCACCTTAATTTGGGTTGAGAAGGAGAATATTTGTGGGAAGATGCCGGTATTGCGATTCTAGTTTAGTTTAGTTTAGTTTAGTGATCCAGCACAAAAATGGGCACTTCGGCCCACCGAGTCCGCGCCGACCAGCGATCCCCGCACACTAACACTATCCTTCATGCACTAGAGGCAATTTACAATGTTACCTAGCTAATTAACCTACAAACCTGTACGTCTTTGTCGAGGACCCAGAGAAAACCCAAGCAAGTCACGAGGAGAACGTACAAACTCCATACAGACAGCACCCATAATCAGGATCGAACCCAGGCCTCTGGAGCTGTAAGGCAACAACTCTATCGTTGCACCACCGTGCCGCCCATATTCTTAAAGTATATACATTAAATAACACAAGAATACAAAGTCTGATTTAGCAAAGAATGCCGACAGTTTAAGAACATTGAGGACAGATACAGTGACAAAGACAGCACAGTGGTGTAGCTGGTACAGCTGCTGTCTCACGGTGCCGAAGGCCATGAGTTCGATCCCGACCTTGGGTCCTGGCTGTGTGGAGTTTGCACTTTATCCCTGTGACCGTGTGGGTTTCCTCCGGGTGTTCTGGTTTCTTCCCATTCCGTAGGTTAATTAGGCCTCTGTAAATTGTCCCTGGTGTCTCGGGAGTGGATGTGAAAGTGGGATAACATAGAACTACAGAGAAAGGGTGATCAATGGTCGGCATGGACTCGGTGGGCCAAAGGGTATTTTTCCATGCTGTATTTTTCAATTAATTCAGTCAGTCAAAAACTGTGTTGACAGTCACATAAACTATCTATGGAGATAGACACAAAGTGTGAGAGTAACTAAGCGTGTCAGGCAGCATCTCTGTCTTCAGTAAAAATGGTAAATTGTCCCTAGTGTGTAGTGTGTGCTGGTGTAACGGGGATCGCAGGTCAGCGTGGATACGGTGGGCCGAAGGGCCTGTTTCCACACTGTATCTCAAAACTAAACTAAACTATATACACTGTGACAATGATATTTCAC
The DNA here is from genome assembly GCF_010909765.2 of Amblyraja radiata. Lineage (NCBI taxonomy): Eukaryota > Metazoa > Chordata > Chondrichthyes > Rajiformes > Rajidae > Amblyraja > Amblyraja radiata. Next base: position 14,269,810 of record NC_045979.1, read on the forward strand.
TTATCATCCAGTTATCAATCAAATAAATTGCTGGCAAAAACTCAAAATTGATCATAAAAGCAAATTTGTTCCAATAGATAATTTCAAATTACACCAATTATACTTTTGAAAGGATTACAGCTGATATGAACAGCCACCACTGAGAAGCTGTCATTAGCAGAGGTATAACATGTCTTAGTCAGTACAATTATCATCAAACATTTAAATAATGCATTGACAATTTTTGTAACCGAGTTGACACGGTGGCGCAGCGGTAGAGTTGCTGCCTTACAGCGCTTACAGAACCAGAGACCCAGATTTGATCCCGACTACGGGTGCTGTCTGTACGCAGTTTGTGCCTTCTCCCCATGACCATGTGAGTTTTCTCAGAGGTCTTCGGTTTCCTCCCACATTCCACATTACAAAGACGAACAGGTTTATTGGTTAATTAGCTTGGTATAAATGTTAAATTGTCCCTAAAGTAAAACATAGAAACATAGAAAATAGGTGCAGGAGTAGGCCATTCGGCCCTTCGAGCCTGCACCGCCATTCAATATGATCATGGCTGATCATCCAACTCAGTATCCCGTACCTGCCTTCTCTCCATACCCCAATCCCTTTAGCCACAAGGGCCATATCTAACTCCCTCTTAAATATAGCCAATGAACTGGCCTCAACTACCTTCTTTGGCAGAGAGTTCCAGATATTCACCACTCTCTGTGTGAAAAATGTTTTTCTCATCTCGATCTTAAAGGATTTCCCCTTTATCCTTAAACTGTGACCCCTTGTCCTGGACTTCCCCAACATCGGGAACAATCTTCCTGCATCTAGCCTGTCCAACCCCTTAAGAATTCTGATCTACAGCATAGAACAGTACATCAATAACATATGAAAGTCCTGACATCCCAGGAATCAGTCTGGTGAACCTTCTCTGTACTCCCTCGATTGCAAGAATGTCTTTCCTCAGATTAGGAGACCAAAACTGTACGCAATACTCCAGGTGTGGTCTCACCAAGGCCCTGTACAACTGCAGTAGAACCTCCCTGCTCCTATACTCAAAGTATATAGGATAGTGTTAATGTGCGGGGATCGCTGGTCGGTGCGGACTCGATGGGTCGAAGGGCCCGTTTCCGTGCTGTATCTCTAAACTAAACTAAGTGCCAATGGCAAGACTAAAGCATTTGCAACGATTTTCTGTTAGCAGTGTGGATAAGGTGATCAATTGTATATTGCACCCGATATCCCTGCCATCACGGAAATAGTCTTAAGCTATTAAGGCGCAAAATGCTGGAGAAACTCAGTGGGTCAGTCAGTATCCCTGGAGAACATTGATAGGTGACGTTTCGGGTCAAGACCCTTCCTTCTTCAGACTGATTGCAGTGGTGGGTGTGGGGAGAAAGCTAAAAGAGTGGAGAGGCAGCACAAAGCCTGGCAGGTTCTAGTCTTAAGCTGATTAGGTTCACTCTATATTATTTTGATAGCTAAAAACTAAGAACATTGGATGGCTCACAGATTCTGGAACTGAATATCTGGCTTTAGTGCTACATGGATAAGAAAGGTTTAAATGGATATGGACCAAATGTGAGGAAACGGATCTAGCTTAGATGGGAGCATCTTGGTTAATGTGGACAACTTGGGCCGAAGGACCTGTTTCCGTGCTGTATGACTCTATGACATGCTGTTGGACAAGTTTACCTCTACTCATGTTCTTGCACTAAAGTTGGGGCTTTATCCAGTGTAAAAATATTGCCGAGTTGTGTCGTGCCTACAAGGAGCAACTATCACCCTGACGATCTACTACCAATGATCAGCAATGCAAGGTGTTGTTAAAATGCTATTTAATGACATGTACTCATAAATAACCTGCTCACCAAAGCTCAGTTTGCATGTTAACAGTTCCACTTAACTCCTGAATTCCAGAGGTGAGGTGAAAGTGGCAGCTCTTTTTCTGAGGTGGTACGTAACATAGCGTGGCTTCAAAAATGACTGGTAGAGCTGAAGTCACCAGGCATCAAGAGGAAAGCTCTCCGATGGCTGCCCACCATCAAAGGGATTTACAGGAGTCGCTGCTTCAAAAAAGGCAGCCAACATCATCAGATACCCACATCATCTTTCCCACACTCCCATGCCCCTCCTGCCATTGGGAAGAAGATATAGGAGACGTAGGAGCCTGAAAACTGTGACGTCCAGGTTCAGGAACAGTTTCTTCCCTATAGCCATCAGGCTATTAAACACTACAACCTCCAAATAAGCATTAAACTACATAGACTTGGGGGAATTTGTTTTGTCCGTTTGCACTATGACTGTATGTTTATGTGTATATATATACTGTATACAAGATGATGCCTAAATAAACTAATCTCCTTTGGACTTCAGAGATACAGAGCGGAAACAGGGCCTTTGGGCTGCCAAGTCCGCGTTGACCAGTGATCCCCATTCCCTAACACTATAGTCTGAAGAAGGGTCTCGACCTGAAACGTCACCCATTCTTTCTCTCCAGAGATGCAGCCTGTCCTGCTGAGTTACTCCAGCTTTTTGTGCCTATATATATATATATATGTGTATGTGTATAAATAACACTATTTAGAACAGCAGCCCACTGTATCCATCTACCTGTACTCACTGTGCCCACTGCAAGTGGGCCAGGGTTGTAGGTGAATTGGCTTTGGTAAAATTGTAAATTGCCCCTTGTGTGTAGGATAGTGTTAGGGAATGGGGCTCGCTGGTCAGCGCAGATGTGGCTGGCCAAAGGCCCTGTTTCCGCTCTGAATCTCTGAAGTCTAAAGAAGATTAGTTTGTTTAGGCATCATCTTCGATACCGATATTGTAGACTGAGGGGCATGTTCTGGTGATGTACTGTTCTATGCTGTAGATCAGAATTGTTGACCACTAAGTACACTAAAGGGCCTGTCCAACTTTCACGACCTAATTCACGACCTCTGCCGAGTTTGCCCTTGACTCATACTCGCAACATTGTCGTCACGAGGTCATAGGAGGTCGTAGGTATGTCATAGGAGGTCGTAGGTATGTCATAGGAGGTCGTAGGTATGTCATAGGAGGTCGTAGGTATGTCATAGGAGGTCGTAGGTAGGTCGTAGCAGGTCGTGGTGCTAGTCGTAGGTACTCGTGGCATCAAGTAGGTCGGGGCGTTTTTCAGCATAATGAAAAATGTCCACGAGTAAAAAAGGTTGTGAATTAGGTCGTGAAAGTGGGACAGGCCCTTAAGAATGAAACCAAGGAAATGTTTGGTCCAGTAACTTACAGTATTCCTTATTCTTATCCTTGAAATCCATGCGCATTTAATCATTTACATAAAAAATTGATGATGTTTCTCTTTAAAAAGTCACGGCCCTGAATCATTAACTCCGTTTATCTCTCCACAGATGCTGCCTGACCTGCTGGGTGCTTCCAGCACCTTGAATTCAGATTTCCCGCATCTGAAACTTTTTAAAAAGTTTATTTCATGCCACTGTCAAATTACATTATGCTGTTCATACAAGCAATCACCAGCAGAGTTAGACTGGCAGGTTAGGAAAATATGTATCAATGTTCTCAGTTGCAAAATAGCAGGAGATAGGAAATTGCCCATAATCAGCTCCTGATCTCATCTGTTCTGTTGGAAGAGTTTACAAACAGAAGTCATATACTCAACAGAATGAGGGGGTAAAATATCAGGTGATAAATCACCTCAATTATCCCATTGCACCTCATTGTGTTCATCCAGAGTAAACTTAAGTTTGTTTTAAATTTAGGGAACAGCATGGAAATGGACCCTTCGGCCCATCACGTCAACCATCAATCATCCATTCATGATTGATGATCGACATGGACTTGATGGGCCGAAGGGTTCACACTAGTTCTATGATATCCCACTTTCTCATCAACTCCCTAGGGGTGGAAGATTACAACCTTCACGTGGTCCGCCCTGTTTCGACTAATGCAATCAACTCGACGTGCACAAACAGAAGATCAAATAGAACAAGTTGTCCAACAACTTTAGGCAGTGCACGCCACACAAAAGAAGAAGAAGATCAACTCCCTACACACTAGGGGCAATTTTACAGAGGACAATTAACATACAAACCCAGACATCTAATAGGAACAAGGGCACCTGGAGGAAACCCAGACAGTCACCAGGAGAACGTGCATGCTCTACAAAGACAGCACCCGAGGTCCGGATCTAACCCGTCCAGATCTACCAGCTGCAGCACTCAGAGTTGATGCCTCACAATGCCAGAGACCCAGGTTCAATCCCGTTTGTACATTCAACCCATGACCACGTGGGTTTCACCCGGGTGCTCTGGTTTCCTCCCACACTCCAAAGACGTACAGGGTTGTAGGTTAATTGTTTTCGGTAAAGATTGTAAATTGTTTCCTCGTGTGTGCAGGATAGTGCTTGTGTACGGGGATCATGGTCGGCGTGGGCTCAGGGAACCGAAGGGCTTGTTTTCACCCTGTATCTCTAAACTCTAAAGAGTCTCTCATTTTGAAGGATGAGCAAAACCTCTTTTAAGCTTCCCACACCAGTCGCCACTTAGAGTTGTCAGATCTTGGTCCAAAGGTGAGAAGATCCATCCCAACTGCGGCACACATTACGGAATTCCTATTTACTTCAGGAATCCTAGGACTTCTGCCAGTAATTCAGTCTTCCTTCAGATTTTACCTAATTTTCTAAATTTTTCAATCGAATCAAAGGAACGCTTAAACAGACTGAAGAAGGGTTCCGATCCAAAACGTCACCCATCCGTTTTCTCCAGAGGTGCTGCCTGACCCACTGAGGTACTCCAGCTGTTTGTGTCTACCTTCAGTATAAACCAACATCTGCATCTCATTCCTACACACTTTCCTAAAGATTTGGGAAACAGGACAATGTACTGCAAGCAGAATCCCTAAGGTAACTAAGGTAGGAAAAACACAAAAATAATTAAAATTACAATTATCAGGAGTAAAAAATAAATTCCCGTTTTTATACACATTTTTCCAAATATAGTTATTATGTCTCGATGTTGATTAGTTACCACACATGCATAAGGTCAAATAATCTTGGGCTTAAGAGTGCACAAATAATAACAGCCTACATAACAATGCAGCATTAAACCTTTAATTCTAAATGTACAAACATTAAAAGGTTAGTTGATCTTTGAGCTGCAACTTTCCACATTTTAAAAAGCGTTGCTAATAGTTAAATATGACTTACTTGTACATGAAAGGAGCTACTGTGGCTGTGTTGGGGTGGCTGTTTTGTGTCGGAGATGGAAGCTTGATGACGTTGCTATTGATGTACATTTTCACGCCACCCGTCACAGTACGCTTTGGAGAACTCATGGAGGAGAGAGAAAGTTCGGACAAATCTTCGCTGTCGTCTAAATGCAAATTGGAGAAACTGTAGGACTTCCAGCTAACATCAGATTTCCACTGCCTTTGACTGGAACCGTGTTTGGGTTTCTCTGTATCTGTTGCACTTCCACATCTGGACAGCTGCAATAGATTATCATTTGAAATACTGAGTCTGGATTTACACTTTCCCCTGGGCGGGAGTGTTGCAATGCCCTTTTGCACATCGTTCAGAGCTCTGCTCCTCGTATGGTTCAAGCCAGCAATTCGAGAGGCTTTTGTAGAAGCTACTTTCCCCCTAGTGTTGATCCCGCTTGTATCATTCTTCTCTTCCTTTGGACCTCTGTCCGGAATTTTTGATGCGAATTTCGGCACGTTCTGAGTTTTATTCAAAGACTGACCAATTCCCTTCCTTGGTATCCTTGGACTGTTGTATGTAAATTCTCCGCTATCTGGTTCAGTTTTGCACAATTCGGAGTTCCCAACATCCACTGAACCGTCCAGCCCCTTGTTGTTCAAAAATACTTCAGCTCTGCCCTCTGCACTATGTCGGGAAGTTTTACTGTGGTATTTATGTTCCTCTGCTGATTTATTTGCATTAAATGAACTTCTTTCATTTCCCGGGGTTGACACCTTCTCCAGATCATTTATTGAGGGAGAACTTGAAGGATTAAACTGCCTCGCTGTTTGTTTGGAGGATATCTCTGAGGTTTGCTTTCTGTTCGGTTGTAGGTTTCGTTGTTGAGAAGTGTCTGAAGAGCACTGGTGCATTGTCGAATTTAATTGCACATTTCCATTCATGGCTGGCAGTTGAGTTGTATTGTCCGATAAATCTGAAAAAGATTAAAAATAGGCTTTAGACTGTCTATTCTGATCACGATTTGCAAATTGCTTCTGATTTAAACACGCAGTTAAAATCAAAATGGTGCAATGTATAGTAAATGGCTATTAAGAACATACCGCAGCAGCAAGATAAATGTTCTATATAGATGCAATCTTGGTCGGATCTACTGGCCATCTTTCAAATTTTTATAATGGCTGAATAAAGTAGAACCTTTTTTAAAAATAAGTTTATATATAATCGCAAAAATTAAGGTGGAGTGAAAGATTTACTCTCTAGATTTAGGTCCTCAAAGCATTTCCTCACCCTTCCTGTAAAAAAACCCATCTGGTGTTACTCATGTAACAGCTGGGGGTTTTTTTCTGGAAGTCACAAATTTTCTCCATTTGTGTGAAATGAGAGCAGCGTGTAAAATATTGCCAAATGGACACAACCTCTCAATTTATGCAAATTTAGCCAAGTAATTAATGCTCGGCAATTTTAAGACCAAGATAACACTAAATTATGAATATAGACACAAAATGCTGGAGGAACTCAGTGGGAAGGAATGAGTGACATTTTGGGTCGAGACCCTTCTTCAGGCTGAAGAAGGGTCTTGACCCAAAACTTCATCCATTCCACTCTCCAGAGATGCTGCCTGTCCTGCTGAGTTACTCCAGCATTTTTTGTCTATCTTCGATTTAAACCTGATCTGCAGTTCCTTCCTACACATACCAAATTATGAATATATCTCTATATAAAAAACTACCAAAACTGCAGTGCAGCATTTAATAGCATAGAATAGAACATGTCAAAAGATTACCATCATCATTTCACATAGATAATCTTGTTCTCACAAATACTATGACGTGGTAATAACATTTACCCAAACTAGTGAATGGCAATTGGGAAAAATCAGTATTCTGATGTCAATGGGAATAAAACAACAGAATCTATTCAATCTGACATCTAGTTTCCATTCTTGACTCATTGCTTTTCTTGGCATAATAACTATATGATCCAATAATTCAGTAAACATTATGTCCCACCCAGTGTTGAAGCAGCATATCCACCATTCAACACCACTCCCAATGAGAACATTTCATGAACACTTTTAAAACTTTTAACCATCTGTTTGCCATCAGTCTCGAGAATTTGTCAGTCGGTTGACAGGTTTTATTTGTTTGTAGCTCAAATACTGTACATCTTAAATAAATTCTGGAGTAATATACATTTAATGCTACAGTAATATCAAACAGTAATAAACATCTGGAACATAATATCATACGAAAACTTTAAAAACACGATTATATTTTCATTGCTCTTCCTATTTCTTCCATTAACTGTGGGTTTTCAAGCAACGTCTGCAAATGAAGAAGGGTCTCGAACCGAAATGTCGCCTATCCATTCCCACCCCTGATGTTGCCAGACCTGCTGTGTTCCTCCAGTACTTTGTGTGTTGCTTAATGAATTACTAATAGCGCTTTCTCACGGGGCGACTTGACGCAAGATGTAACCAGAGTGAAGTGGTCGTGGTCTAGCACGATATCACACGATATAACGGGGGGTAGATAAAAAGTTCCCACGGGTACTCGGCATTTCTGTTATTTGTGCGAGTGACTTGTCCGTCTCCTGAGCTTTCCCGTTAAATCTTGAATGAACATTGTGAATCCCCATTCATAAAAGAGAAGGTAATTGCGCGGGAGGGTTAATAATTGACAATCTGATGCTGCCTGCCCGCTGAGTTAAAAAGTTCCCACGGTAGACTCACGATATACAGTGTATCGTGAGTCTTGCGTGGGAACTTTTTAACTCAACGGGCAGGCAGCAGCAGTTTGTCGCTCCCTTCAGTTTCACCCCACCTACACCCCTCTGCTTCCCGGCCATGTGTGTGACCCCTTCCCTCCCCTCTCCAGCTCCCCGCCCATTGCACCGGCGCGGGGGCTTTGCACTGTCTTCACGTCGGCGATGCCAGCAGGTCAGTGCCAGTCACCGGAGACGTCAGGACCAACGGGGCACCGACCCCCAGGCCCACTGCAAGCACTGAGATCCCAAAGACCCACAGCCAGCAGCAGCGCAGCCCCGTTCCAACTCCAGAGGAACACGCTCCCCGTAGGGACAGAAGCTGATGGTGTGCAAGGTACGTCTTGTTCTTGGGGTTGCGGATGAGGGGGCGCAGCTCGGGCTGTGACGTCTCCGGCCACCCCCCTGTACAGGAGCTGAGACTGGGAACTGTGGGGTTGTTTGCAGTTGCAGAGGGAGGGGGCAAGGGCGGTACAGTTCAGTCTCAGCTCCAGTCCAGGGGGGTGGCCGGAGACGTTAGGACCAACGGGACACCGACTGCAAGCACGGAGATCCCTTGTCGCTTGCCACTTGTCGCCGTAGCAGCCCATCGGGGAGCGGATTCCTCTGGAGTTGGAGGGACAGGGAGACACAGCGGCTTTTGAGAATGGTGGGCAATCACTTCCAAAGTTCTGCCCACACAGTCAGTACACCTCTCCTACACTTGTCTCCCGCACTAAGATCATCTCGCAGAGAATGATCCCAGCCTAACAGCATGTTCATTCCAGATTACTCACCTTCTGTCCCCTCTGTCCAGCTTCCGGGTTCACCGTTCGCAGGAGTTCCCACGGTACACGCAAGAGTTAATACGGATATTGCACTGGCCACTACGTGCATATAATGTTGCAATCTTCAACCACAAGTGTACAAGTCACTCTTGGAGAAATTCAAACTTGCTTGAATTTTCTCCCGAGTCACCAAGTTCCACGAGTACCTGCCGTTAGCGCCACGGTGGTCCACGGTGGTCCACGAATGCCGTACGGTTATCGCACGGGGTTCCCACGATGTTCAACTCTGGTTAACTCTTGCGTCAAGTGGCCCCGTGAGAAAGCGCTTTAACATCGTTAAATATTTTATAACTTTTCTATTTTATTGTGCTCATGTACATTTTTCTTCCTTTGAAGGCTTTTTCTATTTTGGAGATGGAATAAAACATTTATTTTAAACTCCAGTGGTTTAGTTTAGTTTGGAAATATAGCATGGAAACAGGCCCTTCGGCCCACCAATCCGCACTGACCAGTGATCCCCGCACATTAATACTATCCTACACACACTAGGGACAATGTTACATTTACATATTTATACCATGCCAATTAACCTACAAACCTGTACTTCTTTGGAGTGCGGGAGGAAACCGAAGCTCTCAGAGAAAACCCACTCAAATCGCAGGAAGAATGTGCAAACTCCATACAGACGGTGCCTGTGGTCAGGGTCGAACCCGGGTCTCTGGTGTTGTACGGCAGTAGCTCTACCGCTACGCCACCATGACACCCTATGTGATTATACTAATGTATAAACTCCATAAAGAGCATTTCAAACAAGCTTTTTCCTACTTTAAATGCTTACATTCAGAAAGCCATGATGGCTAACTGAAGCAGGCACAGGAATTCAATAGTTGCAAAATTAATCACAGGTTGAAAATTCTTTATAAACCTTGCAGCAATTACAATGGTCCCAATCCTCAAAACAAATGGGGCCTGAAATTAGTTTCACTGATGTCGTTTGATTGGTAGTATTATAGATATTTTGATAGTGAAACTGCCACTTGATACATTTGCTCACACACTTCAGCTATGAATTGTGCTGGATACCATATTGGAAAAGTTATTAATATGCACAGAGCTAAAGTCTGACACAGATTTGCACGACATCACTCTGTATTTAAAGTGAATTTGATACCAATACATCGTTTTAGAGATCACGTTTGCAACCTAAAGACACAGAGTGCTGGAGCAGCTCAGCGAGCCAGGCAGCATCTCTGGACAACGTGGATAGGCGACGTTTTGGTTCAGGACCTTTCTTCTATTTGAAGAAGTGTCCTGACCTGAAATGTCACCTGTTCATGTTCATCGTCACCTATTCGTGTTCACTTATTCTGCTCAGGAAAACATGGATAGGCGATGTTTCAGGTCAGGACGTTCTTCAATCTGAAGAAGGGGCCCGACCCAAAATGTCACCTATTCATGTTCTCCTGAGATGCTGCTTGACCTGTTGAGTTACTCCAGCCGCCTATCTTCTTTAGTAAAACCAGCATCTGCATCATTGTCCCTAAATCTTCAGCCTATGCAGATTTGTAGCCTGCACAGTAGAATGAATAGTCACCAGTAAAAACTGGCCACATGAACTATTTGTGTAGGAAGGAACTGCAGATGCTGGTTTACACATAAGGTAGACATAAAGTGCTGGAGTAACTCAGCGAGACAGACAGCATCGCTGGAGAAAAAGGAAGAAGTGATGTTTCGAGTTGAGACCTTTCATCACATGAACTATTTAGGATCTGTTTATTATGGTCATGTGTAAAGAGATAGGTTTGCGCACAATGCTGGCAATTTATACTATAGGGTATGGGTTAGGTACATTATGTTGGACAAAATAGAAAATAAATAGAGTGCAGATTAGTGTGTTACCACTACAGAGTAAGGGCCAGATAAAATAAATGCAAGGACCCCAATGAGGTTGATTAGAAGTTTGGTAAATCCTTAAGGGCCTGTCCCACTTACGTGATTTTTTCGGCGACTTGCCGGCACTCATCATAGTTGCTGCAGATGGCCGAAAATTTGTCGTGGGGTGACACCTGTATGGTCGTAAGCAGTCGCCCAAAGAGTCGTACCCTTTTCTGGTCACCGCTGGATTTTCAAAGTTGAAAATTTTCAGTCTCCTGCTGCGGCTATGATGGGTGCTGGTAAGTCGCCGAAAAAATTGCTTGAGTGGGACAGGCCCTTTAGTATGTGCAAGGTCAGTTCAAGCGTCTAATCTTCAACATATCTATACGAGTCATCAATTTATAACAGGCTGTTTTTTGATATATTTCTACTTTAGCTTCTTTCTGAGGTAGTTTTAAGTTGCAGAAACCTATGGCGAGAGATGAGATAGATTCTGAAGAACTTTTTGCCGATTCAAAACTTCTGCACAGATCAAATGATCGGTAGTACTGGTGCATTTGTGGAAATTGCCTTTGGAATGAACAGAGGGTCATACATTAAGACCAGATGTTATAAGTCAGGTAAATAAAAACACAGGCAGGACCAAGATAATGAATACAGTAACCCCCTGTTATAACAGACGATGGGGGCGGGGAATGGTATCTGTTATTGCTGAGTATCCGTTGTAACCGACTAAGGGATTACCAAATAATAAGAGTACCATTATATAAGTAGGCCAGGCAGCATCTCTGGAGAACATGGATAGGTGATGTTTCGGGTGGAGACCCTTCTTCAGACTCTCGGTCTGAGATTGGGCCTTGAAATCCAGGTGGGTTGACGGCCCTGGCCTGCTGGCCGCCGTGGGAGAGGCAAGGATTGGCGGAGTCCACGGTCACGACCAGGGGGTGGCCGAAGTGCAGACAGTGGTGGTGGCGCTGGCAGGCGTGGCCTGGAAGTGACCGAGGAAGCTGTGTGGGCTAGCGGTGACGGCAGAAGCTGCCGGGCTATCGGTGCGGGCCAGGGATAACGTCGATTGCCAGGTCCGGCGGTGAAGATCGACACAATATGCTGGGGTAACTCAGCACTATGTCCATCCTCTATAATCATAATCCATTATAAAGAGGTCCGTAATAATAATGGTTCAATGTAGAGCAAGAATGATAGTCTGAAGTGCATTTATTTTGAATGCAAGGCGCATAACAGGTAAGGAGAATGAGCTTATAGCTTGACCTAGTGCATGAAACTACAATAATTTAGCAATTGTGTAACTTGGGTGAGAGAAGGGCAGGACTGATAGCTGAACGTTTCAGGATACAGATGTTTGTTCGCTCGTGTGTCAGACGACGTTCTGCCATCGCTTTGCCACATCTGTGCCTCTGCGGAGATCGTCCACAGTGCATGCCTCTCTGCCGCAGGTCTGTAGGTGGGCCATGGTCTGTACCTCTCCACAGTTGTCACGAGTCCGAGAAAGCCCACTTCATCAGGTTGAGTCCACAACATTCCACTCCAGTGTAGAGGCGGTTTAGGGTTTTCCAGGTAGTATAAGGCAGGTGGTGCCGTCTGTTGTTTGGTTTTGGTGCCTGGCACGGTTGGCTCTAGTTCCATGAAGCTGTTGCGACTCTTCAAGCGTTTCTTGGCATGTTGGTGATTTGTGCAAAGGGCCACGGTGGTCTGTGTCCACATTGAAGCGTTCCACTGCAGCTGCCCGTTCATGTCTTCGAGATGGTTCATCAGCCAGCCGGCTCGTGCAGATGTTCAACCTTTGACGGCTTCAGGCATCCTGTGGTTTTCCTGCAGGCAGTCTTCAATGCAGAGTCCACTTTGCGTGCATGTTTAGAGCGACTCCAGACGGGGCTTGCTTATTCCGCCAATGAGAAACAGAGCGCCACGGCTGCAGTACGGATTGTTGTTGGGTCACTTCTAAATGAGCTCGATGACATGTGTTGACCTTTGCCTTGGTTTTCTCAACATGTTGTCGATATGATACAGATATGATAGAGAGGGATGTAAAGAGGTAGGAGAGTTTCATTACTGATCAAGGTGAATACCATGGCTGCACTACGAAAGGACATCTTGGAATGTTCATCCAGTGTGACCATATGGGTAGAACTAAGGAATAAGAAAGGGCAATACTAAGATTGGATTGTACAATCTGTCTCCTAACAGTCAATGGGAGCCAGAGGCAGACAGGTCATGAAAAGATGTAAAAATAAGGGTTATTACAATGGGTAATTCTAACTTCCCCAATATTTACTGGGACTTCTTTGGTGCCCGAGTGATCTTGAGGTACAAGTACATTGCTTTCTGAAATGGCAACACAAGTGGATAGGATGGTAAAGAAGGTGAGAGTATGTTTGTCTTCATTCAGTCGGAGCAATGATTGCAAAATTTGGGAAGTCACGCTGCAACTATGTAAAACTTTGGTCTGGCCAAATATTTTTATATTGCGTGCAAATAAGATCACCACACTGCAGGATGGATGTGGAGGTGCACAAGAGATTCATCCGAATGTTGCTTGCGATGTTACTATGTTTAAATATTCTGGTGTGCTGCTGCAAGTAAGAATTTCATTGTTCTATCTGGGACATATGACAATAAAACACTCTTGACTCTATTGACTATAGAATCGATTGTTTACTCTGAAGAATAAGAAGCGGTGGAGCGACTTGAAATAAGTATATACAATTATGAGAGGCATAAATAGGGTAGATAATCATAGTTTTTTTCTTTCTCCTGGCTGTTTATGTCAAATATTAGAGGACATTGGCAGATAGTTAGAGAGGGTTAGTTCAAAGAAGATTTGTTCGGCAAATTTTAATACCGAGAAGGGTATATGACAAGGGAGATGGTCAAAGTAGATACAATAGCAATGTTTAAGAGGCACTTGTACGGATACATGGATAGACTTCCCAGCTGTTATCAGGCAACTGAATCATACTACCACAACCAGAGAGCAGTGCTGAACTGCTATCGACTTCATTGCTGACCCTCAGACTGTCCTTGATTGGACTTTGCTGGCCTTACCTTGCACTAAACGTTATTCCCTTATTATGTATCTATACACCGTAAAAGGCTCGATTGTAATCATGTATTGTCTTTCTGCTCACTGGAGAGCATGCAACAATAGCTTCTCACTGTATTTCTTCAAACTTCAGTCTTTAGTCCTGACCCGATACGTCACCTGTCCATTTTCTCCAGAGATGCTAGCTGATCTGCTGCGTCACTCCAGCATTTTGTGTCTATCTTTGATATCGACCAGCATCTGCAGTTCCTTTTTATTACAGATTAAATAATTCTTAGTTTAGTCCCTCACCGCCATTCCCCTCCATTGAAATGACAGGAGAAGCATTCCTTGTTTCTAGACTGGAGCAGTATATCCAAGAGGATTCCCCTTCATAACTGCTTCCCCCACCTTTTGTTACAGCGCTAGAGCATTTCTATCAAAAATATCTTAGACAAA